>NC_134313.1:38390335-39030480 GCF_964195595.1 Calonectris borealis
TAAGCATCATAATTGGTGTACACAGTTTGGCAATTACCAGGAAGGGCAAGGGAAAGAAAGTTAAGATTACCCTTAATGTTTCTAGGATTCA
This sequence comes from Calonectris borealis, assembly GCF_964195595.1. Classification (NCBI taxonomy): domain Eukaryota; kingdom Metazoa; phylum Chordata; class Aves; order Procellariiformes; family Procellariidae; genus Calonectris; species Calonectris borealis. The sequence goes on from NC_134313.1 coordinate 38,390,427, forward strand.
AAGTTGAAAACATATTGGGCACAAAAACAAGTGTCTTTACTTAGTATCTGAAGTGAAACTCGCCATTCCTTCAGTCCGTTTAACCTTACTTGTCAATAGCATTGCTTTCACATTAAATTTCTCTGTTATTGAAAGATTACCTTTCAGAGTGAGGACATCCACAAGTAAATGAAAAATGTCTCCCTTTGCTTTGTGAAATCATTCCCTTGTCTTCATGGACTACAGCCAAGGACTGTTTGTGATAGAGATGATTAATGCAGAAATCAAGTCTAATGTCAAAAGCCCTGGGAACAATTACTTTATCTTTCAGCTTTTACTTTCAGTTACTTTCAGGAAAGGCATACACATATTTCCTTCCATGGGAACCAAAGTCCATAAATTGTTATAGTAAATTCCTTACTGCTGGGAAGCTTAGATGGACAACCTCACATAGTATCATCTGGTTCATTACTCAGAGCTTTCAGCTGACTTATTATAAAGCCTCAAAAAAACCCAACTATGGTCTTTTTCTTTCCTTGGGTATCATTCAGTTTAAAATGGATGACCACCACTTTGGTAAGAATTTCTTTTTCACTATACTAGAATAGTGCTTTTACTCGCCATTATATGCCTTTGGAGAATACTCTATGACCTTGATCTTGGAGTTTCTTACACTGAAAGCAATAACTGTTGTAGTAATTTATTATTAACAATGATAAAAAGTTTATTCTCCTCATGACAGGTAAAAAAAAGTTGCACTTGTTCATGACTTTGTCTGTGTTTCTTTAGCTTCATGGTTTCAAGGAGAATGGGTCTTTGGAATCTCTAGGTCAATGCACAGTTTGTAGGTCTGCTAAAATAAATAATAATTACAAAATCATTCCTCTTCTGTCTATCACTCCTGGCTACAAAAAAGTCTAGAAACAGACTGGAAACAGACTAGAAGAACCATATATCAGGAATTAAAGAGTCTGATTTCCTTTTTCTGATCCCACATTAAAATCCAAATCTTCTTTAAGCCAAGCACAATATCTTTTTTTGCAAAGGACATTCATTAATTCTGCTAGCAAATCACCAATTTCTTTCTAACTACCCAATCCATTGCATTTTATGCTATTTACAGACATGATATTGCCTGCTATTTGAGTAGACTTAGTCTTTTGAGAGTGGACTGGTGAATCTGAACTTCTGAAACCTAATTGCCGCTGGGGTAATTTAAGGTAACCCTTCAAACTTCTACTCCTTCTTACCACAAAGATTCCACTTGAGGCTGTGTTAATCTTTGACTTCCCCTTTGGGAGAAAGGTAATACTTTTTTCTTATATTAGGTCATAATAGCAATATTAAAAGCAATGGTTCAACATGCTTTATTAGGAAACTCAGAATAAGATTTAATGTATTATTTACGCATCTGGCTAACTGAAAAAGTTTGTACAGAGACATTAATCTGGTATTTAACAACTGCGTAGAAAACTAAAACACAGGAAATCAATCACACACACACACGGCTCAGTTTCCATTGCATATTTGCATACAAGCAATACATGTCAGTAAGTAGAAAGGCTGAGGTTCATCCACAGTTTTAAACTCACACTACTGTAGTGTTCCTGACTGCAGGTTTGTCAGCACCAAGAAATGGAATTTACGCCTGCCTGGCTCTTGAGCCTGTTACCCCAGTCAGTTATAAGAGCTGCAGCGCTCATGCCTCTTCAGGAATTAAAAAAGGGTAAGAAAGCAATTGCAGTAGAGCTGGAACAAAAAAGCAAACTGTGTCTTTCCTAAGGATAGAAGGATATTCACTAAATACGAATAATTGCAGCTCTAACACTTAATTAGTCATAAAGAAGCCCATTGACAAAATATTGATGCACTGTCTTTCATGCCTTTGCCATTATAGAAGGGAAAGAGCTTGTTAACATGAATTTTCTCAAAGCCTTACAGAAGCAGTTTTAGACATATCTGCAGATTCCCTCTCATTGCTACCTTTTTGACAAATACTTTATTATTCTAAAGCTCCAGTACATATTGGATTTACATGATGCTGACTATCTGAGTTCTTTCACTCTGTTGCCTAAACATTAATTAATGCACTACTAGAAGCTAGTGAAGAGAGTCCACCACTAGCTAACAGAAGATATTTTATGTGAAACAACTTGCTTTGAATTCTTCCTGGATATTATCCTTCCAGAAATTCTGATGTTGATGGAACATCCTGAGCAAAAAAAAGGAAGATAACTTCCAAATAATACTTTTTTCAAACACACTTTAAAACCTCAGTTTCCATTTGACTCATTTTTGCAACATGCCTCTTCAGATGTTTGGTTTGCACAAATATTTTAACAAAACAGTTCACTGAGAGGAATGCATCATTAAGACAGCTTTCAAGAAAGTTCTAAAAATTATGGAAGGAACCAACTGAAATGCAAAACACTATCTGTTTCATTACAGTCTCAATTAAAAGCATTTAGTGTTCACTCTTTTCAATGAGAAGGAAATATTCTATGCTGCAAGGTCAGTACAATCACTGAATCCTCAGCTTCCAACTGCGTTTCTTGATAAGCAAGCTACACAGCAGATGAGTATCTATTTGCAACAATTTGGAGCCACCAATGAAAAATCAAGAACACTTTGTTCTGTTCAAGAATAAAATGCAAACAGGAAGGGAACAAATTCTGAGTTTCAAGTGACCCTTTTCCCAGTGATAAACACACTACAGTTTTAAAATTTATCATCAGAGACTGTCAAACTTTCTGAGGACAATTATTTTCACAGTTTTAGTATCTGATACAAGGTCAGGACTGTTCCAGTAGAAATCTGTGTCAAACTAACGTGCTGATTTTGCATATTAAGCAGCATTAAAAACAGCTGATGTTTTAGTGCAAAAGTTAGCTCTCTGTGTGTAAAATCCACACTAAATTAATACTAAATTATTTTCAATGAGCAGATGTCTGATATTCATTGTCTTGATTAACTTCTACTATACCTGGGCACCATATAATGCCAATAAAGTTATTGAAATTGAATTAACTTCATCTTTTCATGGTACATTATCCCTTTGATGACTCTAGATCATGGTTTGATTTAATGCTCCTTGTGATCAGAGAGATTAAATGTTAAAGCACGCCATATGCGATCAGAGTTGAGGAAGAAATTAGGAGGGACTTTTGTTAACAAAATAAAAGCTTTGTAATTTCAATCCATCCTAAAAAATAAAAAAAAGACATTCTAAAGAAAGACATCTTTTCCACTGAGCCTTGGGAAGGCACCCAAGTATTAACATTTGCTTTGTGGATTATTAATTTTTCAGCAAAAATCTCACTTTTACTTCCATATGCTTCCATACTTCCAATTGGAGTCACTTTCAAGAAAAAGAATGCAGGTGGTTGAGGTAAAATACAAGTGAAAAATTTGCCACAGTTTTGCATCTCACTTGTCAAAATCTCCTGTCACTACAGAGGAAAGGTAGAGTAGAAGAGGCTCTGAGCTCTTAGTCCTTTAGCTTCTGGCAAACTGTGGCTTTATTTTTGTTTTTTTTTTGTTTTTAAACTGGTTTCATTAAATGAATACTTCTACTCCCATTCTACCCCAAAAAAAATTTTTATGGCATTGCAACCTAAGAGAGAGAATCAAAAACCAGCAATTCTTCCTCTATGTGGTCTAAAATTCTTCCTTCTGGTTACAATTTTCTTTTTAAAAAAGGCTACAAAAATTAATTGTAATAACTTTTAATGTGATTTAGCATGTGGTAGAGCTCTTTCTGCCTTCAGAATCTTATATGATTTCTTACTGTGAAAAAACATCAGTACTCTAAAATACAGGACAAAGCCTTATTTTCAACTCTTTGGGGTCATATTTGAGGGAAGAAGATACACAACAGATGGTCAATAGGAGATAATTCACATTGAAGACTTTTGAAAAACAGAAAGTTCATTTAAATGCTTAATTACAGATTTGGGGGAAACATTTTTGGTCTTTTCTGCCTGAAAGAGCATGTATTTACACATGCAAATTAAATGTTTGTTTTCAAATAGAAACATGGTAGATAGGAGGATGCATTAAGCTTGCACCACAGGATAATTTAATTTGCAAAAATTATGTAATGTTAGTGGAGCATATGAACTAAGTTTCAGTGATCCAGCAGGGAGGTGATGTCTGTTGATTATATATGGTTTTTGACTATCTAAAGCTTTAAAGAGTTACAGATTTTTAACTTTTCCTTTCTTGCATGACAGGACACTATAAACGCATGTAGGCTACTTCTGTATTTAAGAAGTTTTAGATTAAATATTTAACTAAGTACTAGTTACTGAGCAGTAAGAAACACATAAAAAACCTGCAGATTTTAATGTGTGCCAAATGTGGCATATGGTATGCAATTAAATAAAATAGTTGCTTAACATTTACAGTTTTAAGGACACTTAAAATTTTATTACTCCACAGATTTTTTTTCCTTGGGGGGCAGGGGAAGTAGTTCAGTCAAATCCAGCTTTCAACTAACCAACTACTTTGCTAGAAAGCCTCTCGTTCTCTTTGAACTGTACCAGAAAAAAATCAGGCGGTTCTTATATTTATGAACTAATCTTCCAGCTATTGAAATTATGAGAGAAAGAGACAAACAAGGGACAAGTATACTTCAGTTAAAAGACACTGGATGGAGAAGGTGGAATTCTAGCCTCGCTGGCCATGGCTACGCTAGTTTGTGCTGCTGATTGCCAGAAGAATCCCTGGCATGACCTTGGCCTGGGCCAATTAGTCCTCTCCCACATGACTCCTGTGCAGGGCTCAGGAGGTGGCATGGAGCTAGTCCCAGTAGGCAACTTGAATGCAGCAGTGCAGAGAAGAGTCCCAAGCATTTTTATTTACTGAAGTAAATACAGCTATTGAAGTCAGTGATTAAATTCCCACTAAGTTCAGGGTAGCCGGGATTTTATCCAGAACTTTTTGTTTCTAAGGAGCAAATCTACGTGATAGAGCTCATTAGTCTTCATAAATAACACTTCTTTGTGGCTGGTCTGCGTAAACTACAGTATTCATTGTATCTACTTCCTTACAAGCCACAGAAAGACATTATAAATCACTGCTTTATTTACTGTCTCAGAACTCCTGAAACTTCGGTGAAAAAAATTCACTGTTTTAAGCCCTAAAATAGCATGGTGAATTGCTGTTGTTTGGTTTTAAGTTTGTTTTGGTTTTTTTTAAAGGAAGTGCTGTACCTTAGAATAGAATTATTTTTAATGACATGTCAGGAATCATATTTTGAAATGTGTGTCAGCTTTTTAAAATGTGCTATTGAACTTATTAAGCTGTCAGAAGTATGACTAATATGTTAACAAGTAACATGATCTTGCTGTAAATCAGTATTTCAGAGTAACAGATCTCAGAGCCAGGAGAAGAGGGAAGAAAGGCAATCGTTTGTAAATTTTTTGCTCTGACATTTTGTCCTCTCTGCCGCCACAGTGCACTGCATCTCATCGCTCTAAGAGGCATTTAAATGCTTTACAGGCGGTGTAATCTGACCTAGGAGACTGGACAGAGAAGCAAGTGGGGATAGGAAGAATGGAGAAAGTACTTCCAAGGTAGCACTTTTGGTTTTCCGGCAATTTCAAGCAAGAGTCAACATTTTCTACAGGAAGCAGTGTGATTCACAAAAGAGTCATTCAATCAAAACCCAATGTGTTCTTAATAGTTTTGACTGATCACTTGCAGTAAACCCTGACATTAAGTTAAATGGTATCAGGAAGGATGAACCTGTATCAAGATTAAAGTTTTCACCATCAAACATCCAGAGGTACTCATTCCTGGAAGGGACATAGGAGTGTGTTCTTTGACTACAGACAAAATCACAGTTGAATTTTTGTCTAAATTAGGAAAAGAACTCTCAGGTTTAGTTTCCTTAGGAGTGAAATTGCTTGTCAGATATATTAAGATAGAATACAGGGTCATACTTATGTATGTTATTTTTATTGATCAAATGACCTATCTTCCATTTGCTCATGCATTCCCAATGTGAAAGAACAACTGACATCTGGAACAGTTTTCAAACTATTTGATGTAACCATTTTCAAAAGAAAACTGGCTGAATAAAATAATTATTCAATCAATTGAAATTGGAGTTTATTAGTAACAGCTGACTCTTGTATTTCTGGCTTACCTGGAAGCAGTTCTGATCGCTGCTACCTAATGATTTTCAATGGATGCTGTAAACACAAAATATATATTATTTGTAAACAGTGTGCTCTTTGCTATTTTGAATATGTAAATAGTTTTACTACTAACAGGTCTTCTAAAGGTTAGCCTACTCACTAACTTGTTTTATTTCCCTGTATCCCTCCAGGAAGTTTTATAGGGACTAAGTACAGTTGGCACTTACGGCAGCACCTACAGTGAGTGGGTCATGGCATGGACCACAGCTTGGCTGGGACAAGGGTGGTGGGCACTGCAGAGTCCTAGCCAGAGCCTCTGGGTTTTCTTTCTCCAGAAACCCTGGAGTGGGCTGGTGCCCAGAAGGGTCTCACCGAGGACTCAGGAGCCTGGAAGGCCCCCTCATCCAGCCATTTAGGTGTAAACACTGCTATTCCCTTGACTTACAGGGCTGCTGTTAAACAGAGTCATGAAAGACTTAAGTTGTTCAGGTGCTACAGGGAAAGGAGCAAGATAAGAATCAAAAGGGAAGAAGTACATGTTAAGCGGGAAAGAGTGTACTGTTTCAAAGGAATTTTTGTCATTTGCTACTCCTAATGTCCAAAGCACTGTATGTAATTTATTGCAAAAAATAGAAAAATAACAATCCCGAACCACTTCATGTGAAGAGTCTTCAAATTATTACTTGAGATTTCCTCACATGGACCTCCCAGAGGTACATGGAAATTATAGACAGTACCAGTTCCTTCCTCTAGCCAACCTATTCATCACATACTCAGCCAAGCACATCAGGGTAATTTGGGGTCTTGGCTACATAAAGGAAAATGAAGCTGGATGCTTCATGTAAATGAGTCAGTTTTTCCCCCAATTGACTATGTGACTGTCTCAGAAAGCCCTGATCGTGGTCAGTTAACTCTGCAAAGTATCTTGCATGTTTGAATGCCTATTTACCTTTCAAACGCTGGGCCAATATCATGAAACCAGATGGAAATTCTTTGAAAATTGAGTACAGGATGGAGTTACTCCAAAGCCAATGAGATAGGAGTTCAGGAAAAAGAGAACCAATTGAATTACATTTTTCCGGATTTGGTATGCCTCACAAAATTAAATCAATATTTCATCTTATCACCATATACATATTCTTTATATTTTCTAACTTTTATTAATTAAAAGCAAAAAACTAACTTGTCAACCCACTAGTAAAAAAACCCAACATTTTACATTTACTACTTCTTATCATGAAGTTAGTTATTCACACTTACTCCATTATCAAAACACAACAACATACAATGTTCTACTTGGAAAAAATAAGTATCAATACATGATAATCATAGTATCTCCTTTCCTTAATTTATACTCTACAATGTTTTATATTTTCTGATCAACCTGTATTTCTCAAAAATTTTTAATGAGGGAATGTTTAACTATTATAATTTACTAAATAAGCACTTCATTAACGTTACACAGTTATGCACACATATTTATTCTTTCTTTTGATAATACAGCATTTTTATGGTATTAAGATCTGTACAAAAGTACCAGCTGCGGCATTAGGTAAACCTCTCTTCTGGTTTTCGTTTAGACTGTTGTGTTCATTTCTGCATTTCTAATATAAACCAAAGATAGCTGAAATGTGAGATATGTGTTTTTTGATGTCTGCATATAAAATCGAGTGCTATATGAAATCACTAGGTTAATAGCTATTCTAGTAGATGCATTACCAGGCAAAAGAAACTTGCCCGTTGCTAACAGGCAAGTCTACCTTCATGGTCTATCAGAACAATAAGCAAGTGCTCGTTTTCATGCACTGAAGACAACAAAACAAGGAGCAAGCCTAAAATAAAGTTCATGGCAGTACTATGATCCTTCGACCTGAAGAAGTTTTAAATGTGAACTTCAGATACGTGCAATAGGCATTATGCACCATATATGGAGATTATCTTCATATATATTGGTATGATTCTCACATTTCTGCTGTATGTAGGAAAGGTAAGAGGCACAATGACCAGCTGTGCTAAGAAAAGTAGATGAATAGAAAAACCACATGTTGCTAAGCAATGTATTAAATCAGAGCTGCCATTCTGTAGGGCAATTCAAAGCTGAACTCTAACTATAGGTATTCCAAACTGACTTTTACAGGAGCTAATACAGGCCTCTAGCCTACCTAGTCTGCAGCTGGTCTTTGTGAATACATTCCTCCTTATTCATTAAAGTAATACATTTCCCAGACCATCTTGCAACTTTATCAGCATTGTTGGTTCTAGCCACCGGAGTGCATTTGTGGCCATCTCCAATGGACTTCCCTTTGCTTCTGAAGTAGATATATAACATGTACTGATGATGTGTGCCTGAAGCCTGCAACTTTCTTGTGACTTTTGGCAACAGTACTAGTGTTCAAACGTTATAAATCTGTGTGCTAGACTTTACAGAACAGAACATTCAAAAATGATCACAGTAACATGGGCCAATTTCAGCTATGGTTTTGATTAAAAGTTTGATAGAAACCTCAGAAAAATGACAACATGCTTCCATAGATAAGCTCTGCAACATTTATATTCCACTTCATTGCACTGAGTTGATTCAGAGTGTATTTGCTTTTCCTGGCCGCAGTTTAAGTGCTCAATAAAGTTACATTTTATTATTAAGTGCTGACTCTTTTTCCCTAGATTAATGGGTTTTGGTTGTTCAGAGAGATGAAGTCTTTTGAAGAAGATGAAATATACTGAACTAAGTAACATCACAGATACCGGGCTTTTGCTCTTTTATGGTATAAAGAATGCCAAAAAAGAAAGCGCTTTCCAGATCAGTTGCCTAAGATTGTTTCATTCTTTGTGCAATTTCTTATGAGCCTTCAGGAAAAATCAGAGCATTTTTCCTAATGAAGATTGCTAACTGTGCCTTTCATAAATGCCCGTGAAGTAGACTTGACACTGTAACTTGACCCAATAATGAAAATGAAAGGCTAGCTTGGAGTGTTCTGCGATGACAAAGAGTTGAACAAATTCAATTTTCCTTACCCTATCATTTAGCAAATTTTGTGATTTCTAAATGATTAAATAATTTTATGTATTCATTCTGTGCTGTTTAACTGATCACACATTATTAACAAACTATGAATCAAACATGCAAGACGTAGCTATTTATCTGCATTGGCACTGTAGCAGGATTCTGAGCAGTACATTATTAAATAGCTTGAAAGCAGACTACTTAAATGCCCATTTTCTATTCGCTACCATTACATGACTATCTTAGTGTCACCTGAACATATTAGAAATGGTAGAATAGCAACGTAATACCCATGGCTTCATCACTGCATGCTCCTTGCATATTTATTTATCATTTACCTATCTGAAATAGTGATAGAGTCAATACTCCCATTGCACATTTCACCACACATTGGCCATTATGCTTTTCTTTCTTTCTTTAACAAGAGGCATTGCACATAAATATAAACCAGACACTGCTGCAAAAACACTGGCAGAACAGCAAATATGACTCCATATTTGGAGAAACTCTCAATAAGGAAAAATACATGTTGGCAATATTGTTTGATCTACATTTTAAGTGCGGTCTTGAGGATACACACTCAGTGTAAACATAACTATTGTGCAGGAATGTTCTCAGAAATAAATCTGTAGGTCATGTCCTATTCCCTCTCCCAATATTCTGGTCAAACACCGGACATTTTCGGGAGACAGAGTACATGCACAGCAAATACCTCCCGAAATGCTAAAAGAACTAAGCATAAATATTTCAGGTACACATGTCTACAAAATGAAGGTATTAGCAAAAAAATATCTGCCACTCTTGTATGAAATACACCATGGGGAAGCCTTCAGTGCCCACCTACTAGTCAGAGGACTGAACAGTCACAGGTTGATACTAAAGAAGAGTATGAGGACATTCTATTCACAGAGAAACCAGCATACACTACATCTTGTACCATTACCATAGCAGCTTGTTTTCAGCAGAAAGAGCATTTGCACCCAGCTATATATACTGTACAGTATGGTAGGTGCCTGGTAAGCATCTCACAGTCCAAACTATTAGAAGAATGACCTCTTCTCCTTCCACCTGTCCCTTCTACCTCACTCCTACCTGTTTCCTAGCCCTACCTGCAGTAAGAAAAATACACCTTTTCTAGTGTCATGTTGCAGTCTTCCTATGTCCGAAGGAACTGGGACTGACAGCCCGTCTCACTGAATTAAATAACAAAATTTCCAATTACTTCAATAAAGCTGGAACTTTTCTCCTTGGAGTAGATCCTCAATTGCGTGTAAGTCTCAATTCACTTCAAGGTAACCACTGTACCAGCCATGTCTTTCCAGCAAAAGAAAGCTGTCTCTGTCCCATTTCACCTGTGCCTGCTGGGTCTTGAATTGCAGTAGTACGGCAATGGGAAGGCTAACTGCAATCACCCACCCACTTTTACTACCATTATAGAATTCAGCACTAAGTTCACTCATTTGCAGAACATACTTTCCACTCTCTTTTGGCTTTTCAACTGGAGACACAGGTCTGCAGAAATGGGTAATTTGGCCATGCAGAGGGAGTTTGCAGCTCAGAGCTGGCAAAGGGGCAAACACCTAGTTCATTTGCAGTAAAGTAGGGGGCTGTGCTACCAAGATAAGATAAGATAAGATAAAAGAGGTGCTGTAATCAGTAACCACCAGTTGTAAGATAAAGCCATCATGTAAAAAAGTCCACAGATGGGTAGGAGCAGCATTAGTGGATATTGCAAACTGAATTTCCAAATCAGAAGGACCCTGCAGGCTGTGCAATGGGGTGACTGTGAGAGGCTCCACAGGCTGGAGACCATACAGATTTCAGATCAAACATCTGCACTTGTATACATACACCGGTGCTTCTTCAATACAGGGACATGCTATATGGCAATGACCTTCCTTCAGGGTGGGAGGAGGATCTCATTGATGGAAATCTCTAGCAAAAGCCAGCAACATTTCTTTGTCTCCTTGCTTTGTTGTTGTGTCTGAGAGCCAGGCTGAAAGCATGAAGGACTGAAAGCTGCTTTATCTAGGGGGAAAAGACACTGCACAAGAAGAGGCAGTGTTTCTCCGCACTCTTTTGTCAATATGGTTGCTTGTTTTAACTGTCCGTTCTTCTTCATCCTTGGCTTTACCACTGCAGACTGAAGGAAGGAAGTGTTCACAGCTCAGCCCTCAGACCCTTGCCAGACTGTTTCACTGGATAATTTCTTCTAGTTCAGATCCTCCCACTACATGTGTTTATGCTGTTCGGGGGCCAGCAAATTTGATCCTCAACAGTCATCGCTTTTGCCAGGTTACCTTTCCCCCAGGGGTTTGGCTCCATCAAATACAGGCCTCCTGAAGTGTACTCTATCTCTACAAAAGGGATCAGTGTTTCCTCTGCAGATCAAAGCTAGAGCCATTCACATCAGCTCTAACTCCTGTTGGCACGGCCTCTCTCCCAGAAGCTGCAGGCAGTATGTCCATGGCCCATCTTCGCACAGACACTTCCACATGGAGCAGATCCCACAATGATACGTATATGGTCCCTGCTTTATCATTCTGCAGGGAAAAATACAGAAAGACGACATTCACATGGATCCTGATCCAAAAAATATGCATATTTCTGGGGCCATCAGAAAGAAAAGTTTGATATCCTGGGGTTTCTGAAAGCTCTCCTCTGAGCAGCATGGGGTGATCTTGGAGAGAGCCTTTGCAGAGCCCAGGCACAAAGATGCGCGTCCCAGCGATGGTAAATACTTTGGCTCAAAATCCCCATGGCCTAATATGTCGTATTTCCACCTGAATGACATGAGACTTGTGTTCATTTTTCTAATGCCCTAATCAAATCTCATTCTGTTTGTCTGGGTCATATCATAACATTTTGGTCTACAACAAACACACTTCTCAGTAACAGTAAACTTACTTCAGACACATTTGTGGGGCCCCAGGCTGGCCGAAGAATTGCTCTACAGTTACAGCAAAAGGGGTTGTACCTGTGTTTGCTCCTGTGGAAAGGTTTAACAAGGTGGATTGAAAATATTATTGGTGAATGTGGGCTGTAATGATTTTTACCTGGTGGGGAGTTATTCATCTGAATGTTGTTTTATCATTTCAAATGTTACTTGTGGGAAGGGAATGTCACAGCTCGCCAAGAGCTACATTATGTCAGCTGCCATGCTCTATAAACAGATTACACACACCTTATATAAACAAACTGTGGTTAGTTAATTACCCTGAACAAAAATACACACACAGAAAAGAAAATTCATTTCAAAATGATTAATTATATAAATTTTAGTTTCACTTCAGTAACATATTTCCAATATCCCCATGTGTAGCTGCAGCTTAATAAAACTCCCTATAAGATTACCACCATTTGGTTGGTTTCACAAGTTCAGATTGTTGCACAGAATTGTGCCATGTTGTGAATTCAGTACTAACCACATTGTAAACTATGACCTAACTTGGCAGAGAGGATGTATATATTGTAAATAGATATTATGACAGGTGCATCAGCTAGTGCCAGCAATCAACTTTTAAAAAAATATATAGTATCAAATGGTTATGGCCATAAATAAGCTGGAAAAATTGTAAATGGCTTATTAAAATATTCAGGAAAAATATTTTATTCAGAGGGTCATTTCTCATTACCCATATCATCAGGTAACAAATTAGAAGTAAAACGTTAAGTCAGGCCAATGCATTTTACTCCTTTTTGCCAGAAGTTACATGTACTGCATGGTAATAGATTCTTGTGAGAGGAAAAAAAAAAGGCTTAAGAGCAGTATAATTACTTCTTGTCAAATAAGAGAGTTCAATAAAACACAGCACATCTCTGCCTTATGTATGTCTTCCTTTTGTGAAAATCTTAAGTTCTCAAAATCTGTTTTGACAGCATGAAGGTTGAAGCAAATACCACACTAAGAAAAAAAAAAAAAAGACATCCAAGTAAGATGGTAGAATTTTCTCTAAAAACAGGTTCAAAACATGATTGACTGGACAGCAAAATACTTCCAAGTTCGGAAGGACCAAGATGCTCAAAGGAAGAGATGAAGAGATTAACTTGCAAAGTTAATGATTTTAAATACATACTCCCCAATGCTAACGTACAGCGCTAAATACAGCAAACAACTTAACTGATGTTGATATAGCCTACGAATGGTTCCCATATGTGGTTCCCAACTATGTGTATACTGGGTAGTATATTTATTCCAGTGGTAAATAAAATCTTAATTCAGCAACCCAGTGGTTTACCGATAGGGTATGTGTGGATATCCAGCTTTTAAGAAAAACATTCTTAGTGGTATTCATAGCCACATTACAAAACCCTGCAGACAGAAAGTCCCTCATGAATTTCCATTGGAATTCCAGCCTAATATGGAACTCATGGGATATAATAAGGATTTGATTTTGTGACGTCTAAGGCAAAGCACTGGTTATGAACTGCTAGAAGTTTCACAAATAAGCACAGAATTGACATGTTCAGCATATTCTCCAATTTATTAGCAGTACATACTGGTCAGACACGCCACAAATTTAGCATGGTGTCATGTGTTAAAGCTAATTGTAGCAAGAAAAATGTCAACATAGCACACTAAGATCTCATTTTATTCCAGTTATAGTTACTAAACAATGTTCCATTCCTACTTCTGCCTCAACTCTCATGAAAGCATTGTGCAGGAGAACTGAAGCACTAAATATAATTATGAGGTAGTGGAGATATTCTCAGTTCTAAGAGTTTGTTTCATATTCAATGAATACAAGAAAGTATTTACAAATATGTAAGAAAACATAGGGGAATTAGAACATTTGCTTTGACTTCCAAAGACATACTTAATTTAGCAAACCTCTTGGAAAAGAAGAGAAACTCATAAAAAAAAAAAATTACAAAAAAAGCTAAGATTGCAACAATTAAGAGAAGTCAATGATAAGACTGCCCACATAGCTGTAAGCTAGTATCCTTCTGCAAATACAGTCAAAAGACTGTGAAATTAAAGACTGTAATGTACTATTTTTTCTTCAGGGCTTCTGTCCAATTGGCTGAGCAGAGTAGACCATTACCCAGGACTAATTTGAACATAGGTACCTATTGCTTGCAAGACCTGTGCTTACTGCAGAGTTTGAAAGAAACACAAGGCATTGTATAGTAAAGTGTTGTGAAAGAAAGATTGTGCTCGTGGTAAGTTACAGTTGTGCCCTCTGAACAACTAGATTCCAACTGTCTTGAAGGTCCTAGGTGTTGCTCAGCAAGGTGTGTAATTCACGTTCATCATAGCTGTTCACTTGGTGGAAGCGGCTTATTACTTTGTGTTCAAGTTACGAGCCTGGAACTGGGTATCCAAAATTAATAGGCTACTTTTTAAAAAAATCCACCTTAGTATTTTAAAAATTGGATTCATATTTTCTAGAAAATATTGATAAAATTAATCCTTTATCTCACAGGAATGGGGGAAAAATAGATTTTTTTTTTTTAAGTGCTTTTCAAAGACAACCTTAAGTGATGAGTCTTACAGAAAACTCCATTAAATGACTAGTGTGGTTTTTATAGCAAGGTAGTATACAGCAAGGCTAGGAGAAACTCAAAGAGGAGAAAAGCTTAAGTAGTTGCTCATTAAGCAAGTACTCTCTGCACATAATGAGGCAGGGATCTTGCAGGAAAGAAGTACATGATCACAGAAGTTACAGGTAATCTAAAAGCAAATCACTGAGGGATTAAATTAATTTTGGACAACAAACAAGCAAACAAACAAACATCCTTAGTTCTGGTCTTTTCTAGCTTACAACTGCATGAGTTTGCACCCAAAGGCAGTCTCATGAATGTGATTTACCCACTGTGGACAGGGGGCGGGTACAAAAGAAAAAAAAATGTCTTTCCTGTGAATTCTTAAAAAAGCATATTATGGGAGTAAGAATTCCTCAGTCTACAGCATGAACTGTCTGAGCTGCAGCTGGTAACAGTAGTGGGTTGTCAGATGTTATGTACACCAGACGGGACAAAACCTGAAGTTTGGTCAAGAAGTGGCTGAGATGTCGGCTGTCAGTAGAGGAACAGGGAGAGTGGAGAACCCCAGGTACTTCCCCGCACCTGGGCAAGTCCCCTAGATGTGACAGGCCTTTTTTCGCTGCTGTTCCCAAACCTGCCCCAGCTTTCACTATTTGTTCCACATTCTCCATATGGATTTCTCTTTTATTGCTACTTTAGCCTCCTAGATATTCATTCTCCCACCTCATCCAAGACTTTCAACAGCTGCTCAAGTGGTTTCCCAACAAAGACGACTTCCAGAAGGTGCAAACACACAGTAAAATGGAGGCTTCAAATCTTATCATTTTGTCCACAGCAGTTTATACAATAAAGTGAGTTTTGGGTCCAACCCCAGATGTATGGGAGATCCCAGTTTCTTCTTTCCCTTTCCCCTGGTTGTGGACCCCAAAAACCTCCAGGGAGCAGTCACAAGGCTCGCAGACTCCAGTTACCCCCTACCAGCTGCTGCCCGAGGGCAGGTTAACATGATGTGTGTAGGGCTGAAAGGTACCTGAAGCAATCTGCTGTCTGGGTGAAGAGGGTCAAAAGAGTCAACTATGGGAAGTGAGAAAAAAAGTACACGTCTGTTACAAGCTTGGGAGACAGATGAAAAAGGGTGGATATGCAGCTGAAATTATATAGAGAATGGGTTTGGGGCTTCAGTAGAAGAACAGGAGAGGTAAGCGGTGGGTATATGGTTCACGATGTGTAACAGAAGGGTGGAGGACATAAGGATGATGACGAAGTAGCGGACTTTGTAGTTGTACAGCAAGTTACCTGTAAACTTTTCTTGGAGTCTTGCCTCTATTTAGATCAACAAATGCCTTCATACATACTTTAACACAAAGACAAACGCTAACTGATAGCTACAACTTGCCAGTGGCTATACTAAGTAATACACTGGTTGTCATCAGTTACTCCAGCAAGGCAGGCAGACAATGAATATTGTGGAGAGACAAAGGCAGAGAGGCGAAGATCTGCTAAGGGAGCATTTCAACTCAGGCACGCCTGACTCCCAAACATACTCCTTCTCACCCCACTGTGCTTCTGCTTTTCATTTAGCATATTTTATGTACTGGGGGGTTTCCAACTAAGCGGTTTCATGAGGCTCTGATCATGCATTATCAAGCCAAGCCAATCTGCCAGCTGCACCATGTAACATGTCGCTCCTTCCTGGAAGAAAGGAAAGGAAAGGCTTGAAATGGCTTTCTGTGAGAGACAGAGACTACTTTGTGTTGTGTCAGCATGCTGTATGTTGTCTTGTCCTGCAACTGTTTCTCACCTCGCTACTACATATACACACAGTAGTAATATTTAAGTCTGTTTAAGTTTATTCATTCGTGGTTTTAAAGTACAGAGTAGACCAATGTAATCAATGAATATGACCTCCTGCATAACAGGCCATACTAAATCCTGCATCTAGTCATGTGTTCACATTTCTAAATGCTTTGCCTTACTAAAGCATGCTTCCCTTCCCCAGCTGTTAAATTTCTACTGTAGACGTATACTGTAACTTGTAATGTTATCCATGAGTTGTTTAAGGGTTAAACGACAACCTTTTCTTCTCCATAAAAACAAGGAAATCTCTAAGCAACTGACAAAACTCTTCTTAGGAATTGTTATGTTCAGCAGCAACAGCTGAAAGCATTTAGTTTATGAGCCAGTATTCATCTTCAAAGACTTCATTCTGCCCAGAAAAGAAAGAACAAGAGATCAATTAAGATCTCATCCAGCGTGCTAGTAACAGTGGGAAACATACCTCACACAAGTCATATAATCTTGGAATACATCCTAAGCAAACCAAGTCTGATTTTCACTTTCTTACCTTTCATAAACCATACAGATGCTGCTTCAGACTGAGATGACCGATTTTGGGAAACTTGAACAAAAAGAACTTTTGGAAGCTCAGTTCTGGAAAAGGAAATTATATGCAAGGTACCAGGTTCATCATTATTTAGCACACATTATCCAGGTGATAGATGACCAGTCTTTTTATTTAGTGTGATGTCATTCCCATGTAAAATCTGTAGTGTATGGAGCAGGAAAACTACATGTGGTACATTTCCCTATTTAATCCTCAAAGCAACTCCATCAAACTGCCATTTTTATATAAAACATGGAATTAATTATAAGATTACGAGATTTCATAGCAAGGGTTATAAAACTACTGTTTATTCATCTGAAAATGCTTAATTAGGTTTATTTATAACAGGTTTTCATATTTTGTTTAGAATATTCCATTATGTTCCATGAAGAAATACAGCTCCCTTAGACATGGGCCTAAGCATAAGTCTGGGAGCCGTGCTTGAATTTTCCTGAAGATGAAAGTTTCTCAGAT
Organism: Calonectris borealis; assembly: GCF_964195595.1. Lineage (NCBI taxonomy): Eukaryota > Metazoa > Chordata > Aves > Procellariiformes > Procellariidae > Calonectris > Calonectris borealis. The sequence goes on from NC_134313.1 coordinate 38,407,897, forward strand.
CTCAAGCCAGCTTGGCTCTCTACAAAGGTACAGACGAAGACTCTTACAGTGGTGAGAATTTCCTCTAACTTCTAAAAAGAGAGTTGGTGTAAGCTCCTCGCTAATTTTAATGGTAGTCAGGAGCTGGTTTTCTGCATGGAGAATATGGAAACAGCCTTTCATCCCACTGGTTTTCTGTGTCAAATTCAGAACATTTGCAAAGGTGGGTGATATTTTTGGGGGGTCCATTTTATGGCCACTGTAAATTCTCTGTTGCAAGGTCTTGAGACCAAAAGGACTGATGTAAGAAAACGTATAACTTGTAACAGCAGTCCTTATAAATCTTAGTTGCACACAAAAGAGCAAAGAAAATAAAGAGACAGTGAACAGACTTTAAGACCAGGGGAATAAAAGAAAGTTTATTTAGAGGAAACTCACCACCAGACTGGTTTGACTTGAATGACGTTTGTAATCTGTAAAGAGGCCATGTTATGTGAGGTGAATACAGAGTAATATTCCTCAAGGGGGAGAGAACGCTTTGTAGGACTTTCTTGTGACTCTAAAAGTACCACTTACAGTGGAGTAAGACTTACAGCACTGAATTACAATTCCAAAAGTGCCTACAATGAGTGAAAGTAAGCAGCCCATTAGAGCAGAATTCACTAACGTGCATATCAGGTAAATTATGCTTGTTTGCAGATTATTTTATTATTTTAAAGTAGCAAATAAGTGAAACTTTGCCCTGTCTGGTTCACTGTGAGAGCACTCACATGCTTTTTCTCAAACAAGGCTAGGGAAAAAGAGGGCAAAAGTGGCTGGACAAGACTCTTTTTCAACCCTAGTATACTCAGTGGGTTCCATCAGCTCAAAATATACCTCCAGCTACCACAATAATCTCGTTTTGAATCCAGCCTTTGATTTTTCTTTTATGGCAATGATTCAGACACAACATAGTTAATAAGCAGCATAAATGTCTCCATACCATTTTCAGTTATGTTCTTCCATAGATTTTAGGAGTGAGATGCCTCCAGATCTATATTTGAAAGAACTTTTAGAATATCCTTTGCAGTTCTCGCACTGCAAGCCAGATCCTTTGCAGTAATTCAGTTTAGACAAACTGGAAAGCAGCATCTCACAATATCTTCTTATGGAATAAAGTTATGAGCTCATTTTGAAGGAAAAAAATGATATAATTACGCAAAGGATTGGTTTGAACTACATTAACTAACAGAAAGTTAACTCCAGAGCCACTGATTTTGCAAGTGCACTTAGAGCTAAGTTTCATCTTAAAATCAGGAAAGTGGTTAACGGTTTCCAGCTTGACTTAGAAAATAAGGTCACCTTCAAAAGAAAGTTTTACTATGAAATTTTTGAAAGAAGTGACACCCATAATTCTCACTTTAGCAATTTTTCTCTAAGAGACCAGCATTGCATCTTATTTCTGTGTGTAAGTACATACAAAATTGTATTTCTGTTTTGTTACGAATAATGTTTACAAAAAGTCATGAAGGTTTTGCAGAATTACGGATGTGAAAGTCCCGCTCGGTGCAGGTGTGTTACAGTCATGCCTTTTCTTTATAGTAGCATGATTCATCTCATTTAAGACACAGAAATGAAGACAAAAACCACAGGCACTGGTGTGCTACATTTCAGTATCCTGTGTATAATCACTACAGGAAGAATGCCTGCGTAGTTTACAAAACCTTCGTCTTTTTTATCCATTCTAAACTTCCTGAGTGTAATTTTATTAAATATGAACAACTCCCAAAGAATTCTTTCCCTAACCCTATACAACCCTTTTTCTTCCCCAAAAAGCAGATTGATAAGAAACCTTGCACATACAGCTTCAAAAGCCACCAGACATTTCAGCATGCAGGATGGGTTGATGCTGTTGGCAGGATACATTTAATTCTTACTGTAGATTGCAGACAAAGGCAACAGCACCTTGAAATGGACCAGCTGTTAATATTTGTGGCAGCTATTTGTATGGTATTTCCCTAGTACATGGTGGGGACAGACTCAAATTACTGACTTGAACAATTTGGTATGCAGATAATGAGAAACGGTGGTTGGATAATGTAATACGGTAGTGCCAAGAATAAGCATTATAATATGTCAGCAGCTTTTTATTGAATTAAAACATGATTTTTAGGTACCAAGTAGAGTGCAGTTTCAGTGCTACTACTTTACACGTTCTCTGAGAGCTTTTCATCTCAAAAGTTCTAAAAAAACAAAATATAAGTGAGATACAGAATTTTCTTACCTCCTTGGTGAAACTGAGCAGCTGTTTAACATCACATACAACAGCACAGTTTAGGACAGCAGTTGCTAATGTGGGAAAACATACCCAGATGTTGACTCCTTGTCATTTTAGGATCACATCTTGCTTAGATATTCATGCTCAGAAGACTGAACTCTTTCATGCGTTTGAAAACTCTCTTTTCCCCTCAAATTCAAATATGAGAGGAAACCATTATTTTTTTCCACATATAAAAGCAAGATGTATATATGACTTTACTGACATTTCTCAAAGTCCCTGGTCTCAAGGCTTTGCTTTCTTGGACTTCAGTACTGTGGCGACACATGCCTGAACACTTGCATCTCAAAAGGCATTGGTAAGGAGGAGGAGAAAGGACTTATTGCTTTTACTTCCAGAAAGGCTCATGAAAAATCAGAAAGGGTCCTCACAGGGGTCACACAGACATCTTTAAGGACGGTTAGCCAGTTTTGACAGCTACAATAAAGATTGTCTCAAGACTGGAAACTGATTTTCCAGGCTAAAGCAATTTCAAATCCCCAGACTGTTATCTGACTTAAGTCCTTTAAAATTTTATTTTTATGTTCTTTTATGCACAAAGCTATTTTGAGTCACGTAGCCACATTTACATATGGAAGGAAGTCCAACACGCCTGCCCAGGGCTAATGTGTTCCAATAGGTGCCACAAGCCGGGGATTCAGAGCAACAAAATGCTCCCAAGTGCTTTGGCTAACTCAGAAGTCCGAAAACTGCTGGTTTATATATATAAAAATGTATACATATATATATTTAAAATATATTTTATATGCTGACCCAGCCACCATGCACACAGCTAGCAACAAGATCACGAGAGTGCTGCGCTTAAGGAGTGCTAGACTAGGCAGTAGCTGGCTTGGTCATTATCAACAACAAGTTTGTTCAGACTGCCCGAAGATGATCTTCAGCTCATGTTGAAGCACTATGCTTGGATTTAAGATTTTCCACACGGGATTGATTCAGAGCTCAGTGTGAGCCTATATAGCTAGGCAGCAACTGGTTTGTTGAATGTAAGCAAGTCTGTCCATGGGCACAGAGTTAATCTGGTGCCTGACTGACCAGGTAAATATAGCTTGGATATGCCCTCAGTTTTCAGCTGGAACCACACAGAATAAATATGACCACAGAGTAAGCTTAAAAGAAATAATTTTTTCCTCCGTCACAAAGTTGTGCAAGTACTGTTACTTAACTTAATTGGCAGGGGGGGAGGGGGACAGAATATATTTCAATGTCTAATTTAGACATCCATTTTTACACATACTTTTGCTATTGTGCCATACTTTTCCAAAAACCAAACACTAAACATTCAGTTTTACATTTACCAGTTCCAGCTAATCTCTTGTCCACGGGTTGCATTAGCAAGGCAACAACACGTCAATTGATAATGACTTACCAGCACAGTCCCAGAACAGATGTTAGAAGGAGATCACCCGTCAGGCGTGGCTTTGGAAGCTTCCCGTCAGAGCACGTAACAGAAGACTGATCCCATGAGCCTGAGAAACAGATGATTATTAACGGGACTTATATGACAAAGTTTTTGGCTCAGTCCTGTAGAGTTCAAGGACTGAAACAAACCTCGAAAAAGTTCACCACAAGGACTGTCAGGAGGACAGCTGCTTAGGGAAAAAATAAAAAAACAGTGACCCACACTACGTGGAAATGGGTGGAGTTCAGTCCATAGACAAAGTACAGACACAAAATGAACTGAAAACCCTGCTGCTAAGTAACTGTGAAGTTTCAATACAAAGGTGATTCTGAAGCTCTAAAAAAGGCAAAATATCTTAGGAAAAAACTGACTGCAGGAACCAAAGGGATACAATGTCCCTAATGACATCCCCAAAAAATAATGGTTTTGTTTATGGTAATAGTTTAAATCAGAGCCTTGGTGATGATATTTTAACCAAAGTTAACTAATACAGTTAACAACAGATGCAGACCATATGGAAACCAAGGTAACCAAAGCTTTCAATTCAAAGGGGTAAGCCTAACCTGGCCTACTCAGGCAGATGGGAATGTGTTCAGCCAGACAAGAAGTGACAAAACTTTTTTGAAGAATGATTTTTTTAAAGTCATATCAATGATTTTATACTCAACATAGAAACATTTAAAAAACATCAACAAAAGCAAAAAATTAACTAAACAAAAGTAGAAATAGTTAAAAAAAAAATAGTCTCTGGGAGACAACGTGATTATCCAAAGAGCCTTATCTCTATTCTCCTTGCTAGACTAGGAGGAAGATTGAAAGGAGGGTAACAGTGTTAGAAGGAGGATATCAAATCTTTTTGCTTCATCATCTCTCCAGAAAAGAGCAAAGAAAATGTTTAGAAATTAGAAAACACAAAGACAGAAAAATAGGTTGCTGGGGAGGGGAAAGATCATAGCATCCTTCAATTACATGAAAAGCTCTTGTAAAGAAGAAGAAAATCATCTGTTCTACTTGCTCATGGTGGAAAGAACAAGTAGTGACAACATCAAAGGTTAAACATTAAGAAAGAACTTTGGAATAGATTTTCTGGGAAGGTCACAGAATTTCCATCACTGGAAAAGGTTAGACAAACATCTTTCAGGAAAAAAGATAGGTATAGCTGATCTTAGTTTAGGGACTTCGTGATCTCTTAAGGTCTTTTCCAGGACTATTCTCTATGATTTGGCAACTTAAGCAGTGATGACAAACTTCATAAGTTTTCCTTTGAACTCTTCAGATGTCATTAAGATTATCCAGACCCTTTATTCTAACAATTACTCATTACATAGATAACGAAGGCAAAGAGATGACATCCGTTATTTTTCCAACTACACCAGTCTAAAAAGATAGCATTTGAGGCACATGTGCCTTTCTGAGAATAGCAGACAGAAAAGCAACACATTCCCGTCATTTAAAAGGACTGAGTTGCTAGTTGGAGAAGAGCAGGTGTACTTTGTACTGGCTTTTAATACGAGGTCATGATGTTACATCATTCTTATGGAAATAGTAAAAGTTAACATGCTGAAGCCTTGTTTTTAGCATCAGAAACAAATTCTAGTCTCGTTAGCATCTTCTTTGTTCCAGTTAAAAATGTACATTTACCTCCACAGTTGCTATATTTCATACTGAGAAGGAAGACGTAAGGCTTCAAGGGATAAAGTTCGCTCATGGGAGCTGAATTATGATTCTTTTTCCCTGTCATTAAAAGGGAAATAAGATAATGGTCAAATGGGAATAATGGTGAGAATTCAAGTATTATCCTTAGCATGTGGTCAAGGACTCTAGTGACATGAAGAGATAAGCACCAGCCTAGTCTGATCACATGGTTGCCGATCATCCTTCTGTAGGACAGACTCTTGTACGTGCACTTGGTTGTGACAACTACTCGTTGCCTGTGCATCCCTCAAGAAAAGAACAGCAAGGTCTGGGTTGCAAGAACAATTCTTCCTTGCCATCCAAGCCCTCACCTGAGGCTGTCAAAGGAAGGGAGAAAACAAAGACTGGGAAGGTTTGTTCATGAAACTATCTTTGCCCTTCTCTGGAAAAAGAAGGTCATTACAGGAGTGTGCTATGCAGAAAAATTACTTGTAGGCAATTTTTACAGGTGATTATAAATAACCTTTCTGGTTATGAGAAGTATAACCACTTCAGTCATAAGACAGACAATAGTGCTGTTGCACAGTCCTGTATTCCCACTTCACTCAAAATAAAACTAGATGCCATCAACATAAGCTGATGCATGTAGCCTTCTTTACAGATCTTGTATTTCCTTCACATTTTTCCCTATTAAATAATCAGACCTGCTCTGCAACCTTGTTCTGTACTTTCTATTTACCTCTACAATGACCAATGGAAAAAGTTCAGGATACCTTTCTAGAAACTGTATTCTACAAACTCTACACATCTATTGAGGTTGAATTTCCCTTATTCCTCCCAGAATAAGCTTTCCAGAGATTTTCTTTCTTTCAGGAAAACCTCTATCCTATCCTATCCTATCTTACCCTATCCTGTCCTATCCTGTCCTATCCTATCCTATCCTATCCTATCCTATCCTATCCTATCCTATCCTATCCTATCCTATCCTATCCTATTCTATTTCAATCCCTTTAGCCTCATTTTTGAAAAGTTTCTATGTCCCAGTTTTGTATGGCCTTTATTGGCCTTGATATGTACATACCATCTAAAGATAACTTTAGAAATATGACATCACACAATATCTACATCATTAGACACTAATTACATGACATCATTGCAGGCCAGTCTATTAGATCAAAATTTCACTAGCCTTTTTCCTGCTTTGCAAATCCCATGAAGGAGCTGATACTGCCACTGAAATCCCTTTTATATGCAAATCAACAAGTCTGTCTAAGACACAAACAAATATAATCTGAGTTGTTAGCTATAGCTTAGAGACTCTGCTTGCAACATTTGGACAAACAGAAGCAGAGGCTTCTCCCTGGTGATCTTCTATGTTCCATAGATCAAAGACTTTCTAGCCTTTTATTGGAGCCAGTTTAGGAATTAAAAGATGACTTGGCCTGTTCAAACATCAGACTTCCATAATACTTGGAATGGAATTAGAAAGCCTTAACAAAGCCTGTGGTTTAGAATTTGCACTTCTCCTTTAAGCTTAGAATCAAATCATATTTTCAGTGTTAACTACGTTTAAAAAAACAGCCTCTCTGCTAGCTAATAAAAACTTGCAGTCATCTTAGCTGTACAAAGTCTCTAGTGTGTTTATCTGTTTGAAGGAACTAGGTCCTTACTTCCAGATGGATCGAGTTCAGCACTTATTAAAATCAAACCAAGCCAGTTTATAGAACAGAAATGACATCCTTAATTATTATCCAAGTATTTTTATCTATTGCTTGTAAATATGTGAGGTCAGATGTACCTTTATAAGAAAACAAACATAGGAAAATAATTCAAAGTGACTGCGCATGTAAAATAACTTCCAGCTAAGCAGGAAAAATCATTTTTGGAAGAAAAGCTGCAAAACCTCTCAAAAGGTGTTCCTGTGTAAAATGGCCGTGTATTAACATGCCACAGCAGCAGCTGGCTCTTTACGAATGTCTTAAAGACAGCAGTGGGGTTTGACACCCCTATAACCCTCTTGCAGTAAACCACAACTTCAACGCACCGTCCTGAGCACTTGTACTGCAACGGACAGAAGCGGGAAGTGCAGAACAAGCCCTACACCACCAGCACAAAGCAGGACATGTCCGGAAGAGAACAACGCCACAGAACGCAACTTGTCTCCAACCCTGAACTCAGACTGACTGTGCCTGCTCCCAAATCAGAAATGGGCTTTCCAATTTCTGAAAGCAGAACAGTCTTCTGAGCCTCTAGCACCCAATTCATTTTTGCTTGTACTATTTAAAGCAACATCTGCTTACCAGGCATGATTGACTGAAGGAAAAATCCACACGTTCGTTAAACAAAATAAGAAGCAATTATTGAGATAAGGTGCCACTACATGGCAGTATGTCACTACTGGAAAAAAATGCTCAAGCTATTCTGTCCCAAAGCTATATAATAGGGCTTTTTCCTTTCCTTTTTCCCCTTTAACATCATATTAAAAGCATCCTATTAATTTAAATTTCTTCAGGGAAAAGGGATAAGATGGAAGGTTGTCTTTGGCTAATTTGTTTATTGGTCATGCACAGTAAATAAGATTTACATTTCTGTAGTTTCTACATAATAGAGAGAAAGGCTTAATAAAATTTTAACAGATAGGAAATATATTAATATTGCAACAGCATCAATCCTAATGATTTCTGACCATTTCCAATCATTTCATGATTTTGAGAAGCAAGTTCAACAAATAATGTCTATTAATGTCTATACCTAGCCAAATATTACTGTACATTTGTCACTTTATTTCTTTCATATTTCATCAAGCATCAGTAAGTCCAGTATATTTTTTGCCAGAAACTTGTTATAAAATACCCTTATTTATTACACACTATATCTCTGCCTACTAAATAAACTTACAAAAGCTCTGAGAGAAAAGAGGAAGATAAAAGAAGAGCAGAAAAAAGAACAATATTCTTTTAATCTTCTGTGGACTCTTTGTAATGTCAGTTACCAATAGATCTCCTTTCTCAAGCAACTGGCATGTGACTTGTTCCAAAGATAGATCAGCAGAGCACCACGCACAGTAGAGGGAAAAAAAGAAACCTGGCATCAATCTCCTAAGAAGGTATTCCCAACCAAGCCAAAAGCCTGGTTTATAAAGCCCACAGGGATGATCATCCATTTAGCCATCTGCAGACCAAACCACAGAATGTCCTTTCTTCCTAAAAAGCAAAATTCATGTAAAGTCAGATGTGCAGGGAAAACAAAATCTTCTGTTCCCAAAAGCTTATGCAAACAAAAAGGGTTTGCAGGCTCCATATCCCATGATTTTTTTGTTCTGCTGCATTTTTATCTGCTGGAAAAAATGAACACAGGGCTGTATTACCAACTGGTAGCTCACAGAATTTCTTCAGAGTGCAATGCAGTAAGGTACCATTCTCTTGTTTGTTGTGTTTCAAATGAGAATTTCAGGAAGGAAAACAAATAGTGTAAATGATACATAAACACCCTTGCTTTTACCCACTCAAAAATCTATGGTTGATATATACACACAGTGTAAGATTTCATAAATCCAAGACTGTCTGAGACAAAACAGGCAGGTGAACTACCACAAAGACAAGGAGAGTGAGAGCCACAGGCTTGGCTGCTGTTTTGTGCTCTAAAAAGGTCTTCTGGAGGCCAAGCTCCCCGAACCTTGGGGAGGACAGCAATTCCTTCAACAGACTTACTCTCTCGGGAAATGCAAAAGAGCAAGCTCATCCCTGAGTTCAACTCGGACTATGATACAGAAAGCCTATCCATAGAAAAACAGAGCTAGAAAGGATGTCAGAAAGTTGTGTAGGAAATTCCCAATTCCTGTGCAGGACCCACTATGCCATGCCAGCTGAGGCAAAATCCAGAGCGTGTCTTCTTCTGTGGGGAACGGTACTCTAGGAAGCATAGGGAACAGTTGCAATATGCACCATCGACGGTGTTTGTTACCAATGACCGGTGCTTCGTGGGTAGAAATGTGCTGCCATGGCAGCAAGGGCTGAACACAAAGGCAGGAATTAGGCTGAATTAAAGGAAAATGCCCAGTCATTAAGACCATTTTTATAATGTAGAATAACATCATTTAGTCTGCTGGAAGCATAGGAGGCCAAATCACTTTCCAGCACTCCCTCTCCCACAAAAACTTCTGACTTATTTCGCTGCTAACGACTTCGAGTCCCTTCCCTCTTCTCTCTAAATGCTCTTTTGCAGTGGTCCTTCCTGTGATTTAGATACATTAGAATTGCAAGCATGAATAAGTACCTCACTTTTCTATCATGCTGTGTAAGTACAACACATTTAAACTAATAAATGTTCATTCTTCAATTTTTTAAATAGTTTTATTACTGATAATGGGAGCTTCTGTACTTATTCATTACATTTGCCAAGGCCCTTCTTTAGTAATTGATTTTGAGTTTATATTACAGTGTGCTCTGGATTAATATTAACGTGTAATTCTAAGCCACTTTTGTCTTGCCTTACTGGATTAATTTAATGTCTTTTTAAAGACACAGCTTTCTGTGACATCATTACACTGCCAGATTTATAACGGCCAATGAAGTCACCATTATAGCTTCTCATAATTTTCCTCTTTCACCAATGGTCTAATATGCCATTAGTCCTACTTCTCAATTATGAATCTAGCTTCTGGACAGGTAACCTTTACCTAGAATACAATATTTAACTCACAATAATGGTAAGAATTACTTTACAGTGACATTTTGATTAATAAACCATAAATCAGTATTACCCAATTTCAGTATATTTCAGATGCAATAGATACGAGAAACGGTATTAAAATATAAGGATTAATATTGAAAATGTTGCCAATGCTTCTGAAAGAACTATAGTTCTTTCCAATTTTTTAATCCTAGTTAAAAATCTTGTTATCTGTCCTGTTTGTACCTATCTGTAGCACAGAAATTTCCTTGTATAAGGACATGCATATGAAATTACATTCAATATTATATGAAAAGCACCTATTGCATATTGTGTTTTCTCTTACTTCTACCTTTGTTAATGAGTGATTCAATATGTTTGTGCTCCTTGTACTAGGTCTAACATCACTAGTATAGAGAGTAGGTGTGAAATTAATAACTTTCTGTAAAACCATTAATTTTGGCAGTTCAAATATTTTCAGCCATAAGCTGTACCTTGGGCAGGCTGTACCTTTATGTCTGCATGCTTGCTTTCAGCTCAGTCACATTTTCTCCTTTAGTTTCTCTCAGTTTCAGGGTCTCTTGGATGACAACGAGGGCCGCATGTGTTTTCTTTCTGCCCCAGTGTAGTGTTTGAGGCTCAAAGTATTTATTCTCGTTTCTTAACATTAAGACTTTTGTGTGTGTGTGTGTTGAATGGTGCCAGTGGCTTTGATTAATGACAAAGTGTTCACGTCATGAAAACGTAGTAGATCAATAGCTGGCCATGGCCGTCAGATAGGACTAGGTTTTCTCTAAGGAGAAGATTCTTTATTGCAACAAAAACTAACAACCTATATATCTGTCTACACAGTTAATTTGCATAGATATACCTCAATTGGTTCTGAAATTAACTTCAGATCAACAGTCATAACTTTGGTGCCCTGGGCTAGTACGGCTACAGGAGATAGATTTATGTTATCGTAGTTGTATAACATTTTTGTAAATGAGGGAAAATAACTTATTGACAACCTGATCATATGAACAGTATTCCTGTTCCAAACTTCAGATGTGTTTAAGAAATAAATACTCGTGTGTGGTCTTTCATTCCCTCCCCACCTTAGCAACGATTCTATTTCTCTGGGGATAGAAAAAGGAAAATGCTGGAAACATGGTGGCCTGAAGAAATAGCAAGTCAGAGAAATAGCAAAAAGAAGGAGGAAAAACATACTGGACAAATCAAACTGAGTACTAATCTTCAGACAAGTTTCCTTGGATTTTACAACCTCTATCATACTGTTATGGACATTTTTCATTTATCAAACCTCCATTCTGACGATTCACCTATCATCTCTATACATCTAACTCCTCCAAGTTTGTTGCAGAGTTCAAATGAGAAATAATGATGTAGAAGTTGCTCTTTTCATAGCATCCAAAGTATTTATGAGGATAAATTTGCTCCAGGATCATTGCTTAACTCTTCTGTTTGCCACAGGGCAAACAGTTCCACCCATAAATTTTTAACTGTCGATGTGAAGAAGAAATAATAGTTTTGATTTTTACATTTAAACTTTTAAATCCAGGATTAAATTTACAAAAATCCACCGTATATAAATTTGCCTTCTTACTTACCTTTCAAGAAAAAAGACACAAGGGGGGATGAAAAATATTTTTAAAAAACCCAACCTTTCCTAAAACAAAAGTTGAGTATCAGTCACTGATTTAACTGTATTTTGCATTAATGGATCAACTGTCCCTATCTCTGACAACTAAAGATAATGAAAAAATACAAACAAAATACAACAAAGCTTTGTCCTTTGTTGCAGGGTCAGGAGATACAATCACTCACTTAAACTATTAAATGTAATGCATACAGGCATAGGGAGATGAAAAGTGCCAGTTTAAATTAGCTTGACCTGAAGTGTTGACTCCTGGACAGATGGCATAATATACCCTGACTTCATTGCTGAGGCATTAGAAGTACACAGCAAGAGCCCATTGTGATATTAAGAAAAAGCTCAGAAGAAAACTCAGACTGAGATCCAAAAACCTGCTGGCCCCCTGTGAGGCTCTTGGCTTCCTTTTGCCAGACCTATTACAATATAGAATGAAGTCTTCTCAGTTTTAGCTAAAGCAATGCAGTGCTCAGGCAATGAACACTCATTTTCTACTTTCTACCGTCTACAGAGCAGGCTTTAGGATGAGATTCAGAGTCCTAAAGACCAGGCTAACAAAGGGCAAACCAGTCAAAGTCAATGTATTCTTTCCAGGAGAAGGAAAAGCTAACTGTACCCGAACCTCACTGTTTGACAAAGCTGGCGATCTTTTTAAGGAGGAGTGTACAGGCATAAAAATTAGGTAGATCTGTAAATCCGCATATTGTATTTCTCATGAGACAGCAAGAGTCATCTAAAAAAGTTTCTCCCCCTAAATCTTTCTACTTTTAGCAGAAACCAAAGGATCTTCCCACATACACACACCAACCAACACATAATTTTTTTTTAGTAGATTTTAAATTAGAAGAGAAACAAAGTGCTTATCCAAGTTCCCTTTTGCATTCATTCTCAAAATTGGGAGGGATGTCTCTGAAGTGAATAGATAATTCACTGTCTAACATCCTGAGAAACAGAAGCAGGGGTATAGAGTGCGGAGCACTAACAGAATAGTTGGGTATATAAAAACAAAGAGCTAAAGGCTAATGGCATCTCAGCGAGTGAAAGGCAGTTAGGAAAGAAAAGCAATTAGCCATTTTTACAATGCATGAAAGTTGGCATCGTGAAAATGGTTGGCTCCAAATATCAATGATTTACGTCCATCTGTTTCTTCACCAGCACAGGTTTGCAGCTACACACTTTGGGAATTTAGATTTTATGGGCTCTAAGTGGAAAGGACACATCACAATACGAGTGCCCAGCATTCATCAAACAGGGTCACCGCAGCTCTAAAGGTCATCTGGGTTCTGTTTTGTTATCTGGTCCCTTTATAAAACTAGAGAAAATAATATCCCTGAAATCTCCTCATGCTTCCCTCTCCTGCAAAGGCAGAAAGCATAACAAAGGGCAAAGAAAGTTAAGAAAAGAGATGGTGACATTGGATGAACCTTGCATGGAGAGAAGTTGTGGGATGCTCTGTATGCCATGTTTGCATTACTTTGAATAGTTGTGCCCAAGTTTCTCATTCTCTTTAGTCATTTTTATGTACTGAGATAATCCTACAGGAAGCCAGATAGTGATTTATTCCATAAAATGTATCTAATTCAAATTGTTCCTGCCAGTGACCACACTTTCCATTCTGTTTTGGGGCCATAACATAATCTTGTTCTTTTCCCTCACCCTCCAAAATCTTTATTATTTTACAGACCGTAAACTTGGGGAAGCTCTCATTTTAAAGGAAGAAAAGAATTAAAAAATAGGAAAACATTTTGTCACCTACAAATCAGCTTAACATGAAACTACAGTGATTCAACCTCAAAGCCTGGCAGCAATCTGTGGCTTTCAGGACGGGCTTCACTACATTTTGCAGCTTCTCCAGGCATTTGCCTTTTAAAATTGTGTTCTGCCTTTGTTACATGGCTTGCAGAAAGTCTGCACACCAAGAAATCAAGTATAAAGTGTGGTTTATTTTCAGCACAGAACACCTCTTAAAGTGTGAATGATTTCTCCAAAATTTTAAGTGCATAACAAGAGAATGATTTGTGTTCCTACGTCTGTTTTTTCTAAATAGTTAGTCTATTAAAAGATATTTAATGCTACAGATACTGCCTTGCCTAAAATTAGTTATCTAAGTAAGAAGTTTGGATTTAGCCTTCACCTAGCTAAGGCATTCTGGCACCTGCTTTATTAACTTAAAGCACCCTCTTAAATTTAAACATATTTAAGCACCAACACCAAAAGTGTTGGGCAGTTTCCATCAATCTCTGAAGAAAAAGAAAAAACAACACACATTTATCTCCCTGACTAAATTTAATCATGCATATTAAAAATGTTGGCTTTTATGACTAATGGAAAGTCAAAATACTTTCTCGGTGTATTATTTTAAAGGATTTGCAGCACAGTGGAGCTTTCTGAGCAATCACAACACTGTGCCTATATATCCTGCTTCTTATTTATACCCTGATAGCGCCGAGGTGGTGGATAATGGCTCCACTGTTGCAGTTATTGTACAGACAAAACTTTTGCAGCAGCCTTTGCCAAATGTACAGTTTGGGCTAATACCGAGCTGGAGCTGAAGGTCTAATCAGAGAGCACTCAGAGCAAGTGAGGGAATATTAAAAGCTCCCTTGCAGTTCAGAGCAAAGAGAGGCCTCTAAGTAGGGCAGATCTCCATTCCTGGCTGTCAGAAGGCTGAGTTGTAACATGAGCTGGGCTCCATTTGCTTTTCCATTTATATAAAAACCTTTTTGTTTCTTTTGTTATAAACTTAGACCTCCAGAATAAAGCCTGGAGGAAGGGGGGAGGGGGAGGAACACTCACTGCCTGAAAGATGTAGCTTGTTGTTCGACCACCTTATGCAGCATACAGTTCCCAGCTATCTGCCGAGCCTGCAGCAGCCCCTCTATGCCAGCTATAATCTCTTAAAAAATAAAGTACTTGTCCACATCCAGAGAATCCAACCCAGTCCCTGCCCCCAAGGACTCTACATTGCAGAGGAAAGACTAAAGCACACCGGGAAAGAAGAGCAAGCAAAATCGTTTCCTTTTACAATACTTATAGAGTAAGTCAGTCTTTAGGAGACATTTTAAGATGGGAAGACCTTTGCAAATCAAGACTTCAAAAGCAGCTCGTGGCAGAGAGGAAGAAATCAATAGGATGGGAATAGGGTAAGCATATTAAGAAAGCTCTGCATTTGGCATTACTGACGGCAAAGGGAGCAAACCTTGGACAGAAGAAGATAAAGCTGGGAGAGGCTATAGGAAGCTGCCTCCAGGGGCAGCTATATCTGTCAAGCATGCTAAGGGGAAGTGGCTTGGTAATAAATAAGAATAATGTATTGATCATGCAAGAGCAGCATATTCTACTACCTTGCTACACTTCAAAGAGATTAGAACAAGAATAGTAAGTAGTAGGACATTACAAGAGTTAACGTGGAAGATATGAGCGAAAGCACAAATATAAGTGTTCTAGTTTTCTGCAAGAGAAGACATATTTACCTCTTAGTCATGCAGGGAGGAAGCAACACCAGCTGTGTGGATGTACTGGTGAAGGGAACTATAAAGAAATTAAAAGACTTTACTCAGCTGAGACTTATGAGTAGTAATAAACAACAGCAACTATGCTCTTCATAAAATCAGTTTTCATTGCTTTTATGAAGAACCCTTATCACTGCTTCCATTTTACAGAAGAAGGAAAAATTATGTATAGCTAAGTGATACAAATCACCCAAAGCTGCCGAGGGTGGCAGTACAGGGGCAAGAACAGAAGCACGGTGCTTGGAAAACCCCACAGCATTTCACCCGTGAGGCTGCATTCCCGCTGAAGCCAAATGCTGCCGTAGCTAAAGGGAAGGCAGAGGGAAAACTCTTTTGCAATGAGCAATGTGAGATGCATGAGGAGAGAAAATGAACCTCCAGGTGAGACCTTCGTCTACTCCCCTCCATTGAGCAGGTTGAGTGCTATATACAAGGACTAAAAAAAATTCATTCTTCCTCCAAATGTAAATTAAAGTGTACTGTAGCTATTCAGTTACTCCCTATGGCTTATCTCAGGCCTGTAAAGACAACAAAACCTGAAAAGAGAGGGAGTTGCAGTAAATAACCAATTACTAAATCACTATTTAGGGCTGTACCTGGTTTACTATGCTAAATGTAAATTGAAAGAAGGAAAGATGGATCTCAAAAAAGAGCAACTCCAGTTTGGAAAGCAGTAATATGATTACCTCTCTATGTATTGTGTGAGCTCTATAACTTAAGCTAAAGGAACTAAGCAAAGTTTCCAAAAGATAAATAGCCAACAAATTTCAGAGATCTGCAGAGTGATAGGAACTTTTATTTTTGAGAGTCTGCTCTCATATATGCCCTCTCATTTAAAAATTACACAGGAGAGTTCCTTATCACAAACACTTCAGTCATTATTTATATGTAGATTTTTAAGGCTATATATTTAAGGGGGAGGAGGAAGAAGCAAGTGATCTGGGCAATAGCTACCATATTTGATAGCACTGAAGGTGGTAGCTATTCCAGAATTAAGTATACACACACCTCTACCATATATAATGGCAAGTATTTTATTACTGCACATGCGAAGGAAAAACCTGCTCAGAAAGATATGAAAAGTAGTGTAAACACATATATGTACATTGAGGAAGCTAGTGAAAATATGAAGGTGAACACAAAGGAAGAGCCCTGTTGCTCAGAACCTGAAAACTGCGCAACATCTCTTACCACACACTGCAGGCCCCCAGTGCTTATAGAAAATATAAGGGCTGAATGCTCATAAGGTTGGGAAGAACTTAATATGACCTATCACTTGGATGATAGGTCTGCCATGCCTTGCTCCATTTGAACCTCTCTGCTTCCCCCACCACTGGAGCAGAAAGACCTTGGGGCGGGGGGCTGCAATGGTCTGAGGTGAAAGGAAAACAATGGGAGAAACTGTTTTCTTTTTCTTCCCTCCTACGAATCCCACAGGGGCCCAGAAACCACATTTTATATCAGATTTTGAGGGCTGAGTTCTCAGCCAGTGTTCTGTAAAACATGCTTTTTCATGTTATAAAACCAGAAAAAGCCAACAGCTTTAACATTTTAAATTCTAGTCTGTTAAAACAAGCTTATTTCTATTTTCCCCTCAGTTCCTTCTTTTTTTTTTTTTTAATTGTTCCAAAGCCTATAGTGGCAAGTTTGACATTTGGCCAAGTTTCAGTATGAAATTTTATAGCTGAGATAATATAAACTTCTGTAAAATGAAGTGGCAAAATGCTGCCAATTAGCTTTAACAATAACTGGAAAGGGTAATATTGCTTCTGAAATAAGCCCCTTTCCTCTACTTGTTATTAACAAGTGCTGAAAGAGATTACTTTTTTATAGGTGCTATTTATCTTCTGCTTCTCCTTGCTATTGATTTATAAACATATAAATAACATATGAAACATATCCAAGTATTTAATAGCACAGACATATGCAAAGTCTCAGAGTCCACTGTCATACTGCTTTTCAGTAGCACAATTTCATTCATTTAATTGACCTATTCCTGATTTATAAGCCACAGAAGTAGAGCAGAATCTGATCCACAGAGCAATAGGATCTTTCTCTGTAAAATTTGGTGTTAAATGTTAAATAGTCAGTGCCGCAATGATCAAAAGATGCCACAACAGTAGCAGCATCTCTGTTATTCTGAAATTTTCTTGCTTGTAAACTTCAGACAAAACCTCTTTTTGTTTGTTGATGTGAGCATTTTAACAGGAAACAGGAGTTCAGCCACTAAAAAGCACTTTTTTCCTGACACAAATTTCACCATTGTGCTGTGATTGACAGCCATCCCAATGTCTATAAACAACCTACAAGCCTCCCAAATTGACCATTCAGTTCCTGCGTCCAACATTTAAACACTGAGCGGTTTTTGCGCTCAATAAAATTCCTTTTCATTTCACCCTGGGTTGCCATGTCTCTTCAAACAGAGACAGAAAAGCAGTGCTCTGTGTCAGACAGATTTTAATTTTCAGTCCTCATCCATTCGTACAATGTAGACACAAGCAAACAAACCCTACCCAAAGCCTAGCAACCCACAGTTTAAACAGTCAATGCGTATGAGCTACGGGATGAAGGCCTGGACCTGTTCACACATGAATAAAGAAGATTAAGATTTTCTTTCAAAGACATGAAGCCTTTTTGACAGCCTGTGTCAACAGCGCTGTCTGCCTCTCAATGTGAAACAGTCTTCTATCACAGGTTCCCACAGGGAGGTCTTGCTTATTAGCATGCTTTACACTTCCATTCCTTGTCAGTATTTAATTTAAGAATAAGGGTGCAAAGTTTTGCAAACTCTTACTTACCCACAATGAAAGGATAACTTACTGGAGACGCTGAAAGGAAATACCAGCTAACATGAACACCTACAGGGTAGACTTTTAAAAGAGGATAACCTACAAGGGAAAAAAAAGCAGTGGATGCAGTTATGTTCTCTATTTGCCACTGAGGGAACGTACTAGTAAATTTGTAATCACAGAACATCTTTTTTAGCAGGTTATTTGTGTAGAATTTCCATCAGCCTGCATTTTAAGTGTAATACGTGTGCTGCTGTGCAGGGCAATATTTCAACTAAAATTTCAAACAGAAAAACAAAAAAATCCCCATCCAAACACCAACAGTAATACTGACTGAGTTCACATAGAAACAGAAGACGGGAAGGGATCTCCAAAGTCATCCAACTGAGTCCACTGCTATCACAGGCAATATGACATATAATCCTTCTCAAAAAGTGACCAAGCGCTCTTCTAAAACAACACTGTGCGCAACAAAAAGCCAAAACCATGGTTTTCGCTGAAGAGAAAGATTAGTCCTGGCTGAAACAATTTAGATACCATTTTTCTGAATGAATGACAGCACCAAGTCACCATTACGTACTGATGGTATCGTATTGTTTAAAATCAAAATATTCTAAGACTCCAATCTTGCAAACACACTTAGGGAGCTGTTTAGATAAAGAAGTGAGTGGTCCCAGTGAAGGTAATTGCATCATACAGATGCAGAGCACATGCAGCTTTCAGGATTATGGTTTAAATCTTTGGAGCTAAAAGTAATAGGAAAAAACCATACCTCCTTCAATATTGGTATAACTTTTGTTTTCAAGAACAAACGAAAATGTTGAGTACTGTATTAGCCCACTGCTTGGGTAAGATCACAGATTTGTTATCAATTTGATCATCCAGCTTAACATTAAGAATTTATTTTGAAATTATCACATGAGAAAGTTAGAATGTTCAGGGCAAAAAACTATTTCAACAAGGAATGGATTATGTCTCAGTGAAGTAAGTGGGAAAAGCTCCAAATTTGTCTCAATATTGGACTTAAAACACACAATTAAATGTGAACCGTCCTGAAAGCCAAGTCATAATCAGTATCATGGGAAGCAAGATCTCACGCAGGAAAATTATAAAGATTTTTTTCCAAAATTCCTAAGATTTTTCTTAAGGTTCAAAATACTTTGCATCTGTATTTTTTAGGGATTTTTTTTTAAAATCTTCCAGCTGAAATAAAAGGAAATTAATGTTTCATGGCTCTAATGTAAAATTCAATGTGAGATACAGAAAAGAGCTGAATGACCTTGTAACTAGAAATAAACAGCTGAGACAAGGAAGGATAACTAGGATTACATGGATCAACATTTAATGCATCAAAAATCTTCCTTTAAAGCTATGTACTGTACACAGTAATGATTCATAGTCTTTCACAAGTATCTGCTTAGCAGATGCTTTTTAACAGTATTCCTGATTTCTTCCCCGCTGTCTGAAAATTGTAATCGAGTGTGTGAAAACTAATACAATTACACCAAAGATACACTTCCTTTTATCCTGGTTTAGTACATCCCAAAGAAATATTCTAGGTTTTTAATTAGGTATTTTTAAAACAGTACACTTCGAGTTCTACAATTTTATTCTGGCCAACATTTATTTCTGTCAAGCAAGTATGTGACTTAGTGCACTGCAGTTATAATGCATAACATATTTAGTTATGTTCTCAAAGCTACATATTTGTTTAACAGAAATAAATGTCATTTCAAGTTTTAATTTGCTAAAGTTAAATTTGTCTAGACATCTAGAGAAAAATTACATAGGCAAAACACAAAGATAAGTAAGTAAAGAAGATGTACAAATACAGTATGCGTGCAGGAGTCTGGATTTTATTCTTTCCAATGTCAGTTATTTATAGGTATTAATTTTGAGAAGGAACACTAGGTTCTAGCAACTGTTAGTGGCAGGCCTATAAATAAAGCATCATTTCCACTATAAAAGCAAAAAAGCCCCAACAAATAAAATTGTTGATTTTTATTTTCTGATCAGTTCTTTAAAGTTATAACATAAAAAATGAAAGCATATATCCATGCCTTTGCATCTTTTTCTTTTTTTTTTTCCCCACAAATTAATTTATTCACTGTCTCTCAGGGTCTCAGGATGCAGTCTTTTGTTTTGCTTTGTTTTATTTGAGACAGATGCATTACTTGGAATCAAACACGCTTTTTAGGTTTAGATGTACAGTGCATACTATTTGCAAGAAACACTCTCAAAGCAGTTTGGGGACCCCTGCATAATTTCATTCACAGACAGGGACTCATCAGAACCACAGCATTTGTAAAAAAAAAAAAAAGTGCTAAAAAAACCCCTTGAATTATTGTCAGTTTTTGAGAAAAGGAAAATTTAGCGATTTTCTGCCATTTTTGTGTTAATTTTCATCACCGAACAAGCTGCATAACAAAGTTCATCAGCAGAGAAATTTCACAAAGCCTTGTGAAGTCCCCTTTCAACATGGCTGCCATCTCCCCTTATTCTTTCCCAGTTGACCTCAGTGGGCTGTGATTTTGTAAATGGGATTTCTAACCCTTTGTTCTTAATGGGATTCTCTTTTCTCCATCTCCTAACCAGTTAGGAGGTCATCCTTCTCCCTGGGGGCATTTGGCTTTACTGTCATGGAGCACAATGGGAAATAGCCACCCTTCAAGCAATTCTCAAGAAATTTCTCTGAAGCATGAGATTTGAGGGAACGGTGGTGGTGTTATTTCATAACTTTCAGTTACAGCCGGCAGGAGTAAATGTGAGCACGTATATAAAACGCTTCTCAGAAGTCCTCACACACGCTAGATCCACTTGATAAAGCTGGCAGGAAAGAGGAAGAAACTTCTTTTAAGAGTGTGTCTGAGTGACAGAAGGGAAAATTTAGGAATGTGTGTCAGGGGATGGGGAGTGGAGAGCGATGGGGCAAAGGCTGGCAGATGGGAGAGGGAGGAAGTATGGGTGTTGCTTAACCGTGAGCAGCTACTCCCATTCATTTTATCTGGGGTATCTTTGGAAGATACTAGTGTGACCTGTAGGCAAAACTGGTGGTTGCCAAAGGCAAAATCTGTGTGTGACTGAAACGTTCTGGCAGTTTCAGCTGTTTCAGTCATCAGAGAGAAATCCAAGCCCTGGTCATGTAGCAGGAGTATGCACTCGTGCTCCAGCTCTCACACTCGGAGGCAGTGCCCTCGCACACACATGCCCTTACCAGCGGCTGTTTACACAGGCATGCCAGGCTGTTCCACAGACACTGAAATTCCATAATCATAATCCAATTGTTACTGTATGGCACGTGTGGGACAAAATCAGGGTGAACTGGATTTTCTAATTTTGTCTTTCTGTAACTCAGCATTTGTAAAGCGAATGGCTCACAGGGTTTCTTCTTTTTACTTTAATCCACATGTGCTACACCTGTGCATGCTCAGGAAAAAAAAAAAAAGACACATTCTGATCAAGGTTTTGGGTTTTTTTAATGATTTATCAAAATGGTGAAGTGTTTAAACTGGAAACCAAAATCACTTACATTGAGATGCAATTGCAGTACCTCACATCTTTTTTCACACACTGAATTCCCTGCGCAAGCCACCGCTTCCACTGGAGTTCCATACGTCTCTCCCTTGGTACATAGACTATGAGATTGTAACACCCCTCAGCAGCTTCTAAAGAAATTTTGGGTTGGGCACTGAAAGGTTTCTGCCCCCAAATGGCATCTTACAGGCAATCATCATGTTTCAAAGCTGGCATGACATCAAGATGATCAGGATTCATGCCCCTCAGAGCTAGTGCTCCCTGATACCCACAGTTCATAAACAGTATTTCACTGTTCACTCTCAGCCAATATTATCAAAGGCAGTTTTACAAGCAATCATATTCCAAACATAACTGAAGCTACCCTACAGTTCTAGGATGTCCCCCTGCATCAGTGATCAATTGCATGGCACCTCCAGAGTGCCCAACTATAGGAACACAATACAAAACGTAAGGCTGGTCTGTTCAATTTATTATCACGTCACAATCCTCAAACCTTGCTTGGTGGGATTGGGAGCATGGCCCTTCTTGTCTTATTCAGGCTTGCTCGGAGTGTGAACATGGCCCAAGGGGTTAGATCATCTAGCTAGTATCTTAGGTAAGCAAGTGGACAAGCATCAGTCAGGTCAAAATTAAGAAAGAGAAGTTCTCCACCCTCGTGAGTGTGAGGTTGGTTGGCCATACTCACGAGGGACAGTAAATTTCTTCTGAAGATTTCGGTGTGGTAATGGACAACCTTCCCAGGGTGATACCTAACAAATGATGGCACCTGTAGAACAACAATTTTGAGGAATTAATTTGTATGTTGGACCCAATTCAGTGTTGGGCCTTAATCCGTAATATTTCAAAATTCTATGGCAGGATATGTTCTGTGATCAAACAGACTCTCAGTTTTTCCAGTACTTGTTACCCTCACCACAAAGGCAAACAAGGCAAAAATCTGTTGCCTAATGTTTTTACAATTTATAGTGTGTTCGACATTCATTCAGTTTACCCATGTTGTTCCTAATCCTAAAATACCCAGCTTTAAAACAGGGTATTTTGCAGATTTTTACAACTTTAGAACATCTGCACCAAATATTGTGGGAATGCTTTAACCCAAGTTCCAAAATTATACATGATTTAATAAAAGAGTTGTTTATGTTGGTTAAACAACAGTCAGCTATTGAAAACAGATTCATGGAGGACAAACAGCTCTCGTATGTGAATTGTTTAGGTTTATTGCATTGCCCTTAAGTGTATTGAAATATAAGTTATTAAATTAGTTACTAAGCTAGCTTAGCCTTACAAATCTATGTTTGGGGACTCTGTAAGCATTTGATGGCACAACAATATTAGCATTTGCAAATCAACCTGTTTGAAGAGTAACGGATAAACAGGAACAGCATCAACAGGAAATGTTAAACAGTTATTAATGTGTTTATCTGAGAAGTTTTCCTGTCTGTAAATACAATTATTTTTGCATTGCCACTGATGACGATTGACTGTGATGAGTTTAAATCTTTCGTAACTATGGCTCCACTTAACGCAAGTGATCGTATGTTTATGCTGAAGTTTGCAGTACAGCCTAGATTTGGTCAGTTTAGTACCAGAAAAGTTACTTAAGGTCCCGAAAGAAGTACAGTGTGATCTCTCTTTGTGAAATAATTTATTTTCATGGCTGCCGCTCCATGTAAACTGTTTTCTTTGCAATTTTGATGTAGTTTTAAAAAGCCATAGTAAAATGCAGTTCCTGCTCCAACATGCGAACAATCTAAAATATCAGAAATATGTTGGGTAAAACACGCAAACAGAAGATGGGACTAGTTAATATTGAGGTAGAAACAATTAATGACTTCTCTACACACTGTTTTTTGCATGCACTTTTCTGCAAGTAGCTCGTTTATAGACTAGTGAGCGCATAGATCATCTTTACAAAGCACTGCCAGCAGACGAAAAATAAAGAGTAGAACAGAGTGTGGGGTGGGGGTGGAAGAGGAAAGAAAATTATGTACAGCCATTAGCAAGGCATCTCTCACTTAGAGAATATGTAAGAAGGCAGATGTCATGTATTTGCTGAAGTATATTTCCACCTGTTCTCTATTCCCCATCCTCACATCCTCACACACAGCTCTGCATTCCTCCACCAGGGCAAAGGAGGGCTTAGCTGTGTTAACATCAGGGTTGGGAATTTCCCTCCAGTGTTCATTTTTCTGTGAGACAACATATTCCTTTCTCTTTCGGCAACACTTGGCTCACTAACAGGAGAATGTGACAAAATTTGGGTAAGAAAGCATCCAAGGTTTATAGCCCATAGAGCCAACTCTTCCCACCGCTCTCTGCCAGCCTCCTAGCAGATGTTCTACAGGTAGTGCCAGGGTCCAACTGCTGCTCCTGATAGAAAAAGCCATTCAGCTCACCTGCTGGAGACAGGAGCTTTGCTATGACTGCTTCTGCAGCCAGCTCATTTACTCTAACTAGAACAATCCAATCTCTCCCCCTGGGTTAAAGAACCCAGGACCGTAGGAGACGCAGATGCCTTACTGGATAATTGAGACCTGAGCATGGCTAGACAGGAATTGCAGCCACCTGGTTTGCACACAGACGCAGCTTTTCTCCTGCCAGGGAGGCAGGCTCAATGCAGGCTTCTGAGAAAACATCATTTCATGAAGTGCCAAACACCCAGCGGTGGCACACTTCCTTCTTTGTTCTCTGCAATACAAAGCCAATGGTCTGATTTCTCCCTTTCCAGAGGCAAGGCTAATTGTCTCTCAGAGAATCCGTAGAGCAGCAACAAAACAATGTGTTGAGAATAGATATCAGATACGGTAAGAGCAAAGGGAGGCACACTCATGCTTCCTCCTGTGCAGCCATCAGCAGGCGTGGAGGTCTGAGCAGTTATCTCCCAGAAAAATACTGAAGCGTATGTGGCATGGCCACAACAAGCCATATAAGTGGTAAACAAAGCCTGACCCATGTCCATTAGGGTCATAAAAATAGAATAATTACAAGTAATCAGGTCCCACATTAGTATCACTAAAATCTTTGGCACTACCACTTATCACAGCTCCTTCAACACCCCGCACAAGTTCTTGTTTAACACTGACTCACACAAAAGTGTATCTTACATTCAAGTGATAACACAAACCCTTCTCCACAGTTCTGAGGTTCATAGTTCCCCAGTTCCAACAAGACCTTATCATAAATTATCAGATAAGATGGGATCACAGCGTGACTGAGGACAGTTATGAGAAATCTGAAGTTGTTTGGTAGGTTTAGTAGAATAGCAATGGAACACAGATGAAGAATACAGTAACACAAATCATAAAGCCTTATTGTCAGTACTGGAAAAATCAACTTTTATGTGACTAGCCCCACTTTTAACAAAACATTAACTTTTTCCACAAGTGAAATATTGGGTGATTTGGTTGTTGGGAGTGGGCTGAGGTCTGATACGCCTGGTTAGTCTTTGGTGGGTAATTCATTTGGATCCTGAACACCTAAACCAGATGTTTGTATTTAATAGGTCAGTGAGTCTCATAAGCAAGTCATTATTTAATAGTAGAATTGGGTATTTCAACATCTCTCACTCCTTTTCCACTACCAAGCAGACATAGTGTCACACATACATGCTTTTATCACTTGTGTGCAGCATACTGTAGGCATTTAATAGCTTTAAGAGTTGTATGTAGAAGACTGATGTAATTTTTTGCAGTTTATGAGAGCTCTAACTGTAGGTTTATAGGATACAAAAGTTTAAGTATTCTATATTTGGGGCAGATTTGGAGGTGAAGCAAAAAAATAAAGTGATGTTTGGAATATAATACAAGTGTGACACAAATACCACAACAGTCATCTGTTAAGTCCTCCTCCTGACTAATTTGAGTTACAGTTGTATTCATTAAATTGCATTCACAGCTAGATACTCTACTGAACCTTTCTTTAATGTTAATCTGGAGTGAATTTATTGGGGTAAGTCTGAGTTCCAGTTCTTTTTTTTTAAATGCTCTTTTTCTTCACTGAATTATTTTGGATTTACTCCAGTGAAATAGGGTAGGGTTTGGCCCATCATACTCTGTTTCAAAGATTCCATTGTTTTCAAATATTGGGTTGCAAGTGAACCTGTGATATCCCTAATTTATGAAGAAATCTATTTACTAACTGAATTCAGATTTATATACAAATAAGTAGAAAACAGTCAAGAAACGTAAATTTGAAGCTTATCAAATCTATCTTGCTCCTTTTTCTCCATTCTAGAATCTGCCAACTCATGTTAAGTAAAGCAGAGTTTACAAAGTGGCAGGGCAGAATTTGGGTCCAAAACTGCCACAAAGTCAAAATAATCACTATTCTTAATACCAAAGTTATTTATTTAGAAATGTTATATGGTAAAATGAAATTTTGCATGGTATCTTTATTCAGCAACATATCTTTGTATAATCCAGAATTTTAGAATAGGATAGCCTCCTGCTGAAATGACATTTAAAGACAGATTTTAAAATAAAGGAATTGTCCCTTAATATGAAAAAACAGATCCTTTTAGATACATAATTTAATTAAAATTAGATATTTAAATCCAGTTACAACTGTAATAGATAAACATTGTCACATAGTATCAATAAATAGTTAAATATTGAAACAAATATTGAAGTAAATATGGAATAAATTCATTGGAATCTCCAAGTTCACCGCAAGTTAAACATGAATGGTAACAATGCCTAATTGCCCAAATTTTTTTCTATTTTGAGTTGCTCAGAACTTTGCCATATTTCAGTTGTTCATGATGAAGTATGCCCTGCTGTTTGCTTCCTTCAGGCTGAGTTCTTTTGGAGAGTGTCATCTTAAACGGGTCACCCATTTCCAGGAATAATGACAAGATTAAAATGGTGCTGCCCATGTAAAAATGCTTCCAGCTGCCTCATGAAGGAAGTCTAGCATCCTTGCCGCTTGGAGCAGGGGCATGAATCTGCTCAGTTAGTTTCTCCCTACAAAAGTCTGTGGCAATTAAAAAGTTGATGGAGACAGCTCTGGAAAGCACATTGCTACATGCTCAGCACAGTCAGCTGGAGTCTGGCAGCTAAATTCTCCAAGGATCCTCTGGGCCTTGAGCGTGCCTTGTCCCCACACAGCTCCTGTGTGCTGGCCAAGGGGCAGAGCTGACAATGCTCCTGATTCTAGCCCATCTCTTGCACCATATTATGTTTTTCTTAAAATGCCAAATTCTGAAGTCCTGCTGAGCTTAAGAGAATCTCAGCTGCCAATATATTTCTAAAGGTTTCCAGCACTCACTATTACAATGAAAAGCCTGAAAACATGGCGTGAGTACATGCCGAAGTCTCAAAAAAAGATTTGAAAAAAACCTCAACAACCAAAAATTCTAATAAAAAGAACAACAGAAGTCTTTTTTTTTTAACGCAGTCTTATGACTGTAAAGGCAGTTTCATGATTTGTTGTGGTCTGCCTCCTTATTTTTTAAATGCTTGTGGCTGAGAATACTGGAAATATGCATGCGCTTCCCTGGGAGAAGCGCTGCAAGGGCTGGGGTAGTCTTGTCATGCAGTTACTCCAGAACTGAAGACGGAAAACTGTCCTGGCAGTAAAGGAAGAAACAACACGATGCAAAGGGAAAGGGAGACGAGGAACCAAAAAGCACGTGTTGAGAGAGGTCAGAACCAGAAGCTGGGGGACTGGACCAAAGCAGAAGGGAGCAGGAGAGGGCTGGGAAGCAGAAATGAACGTGTCTATAGCTGGTGGTGAAATTGTTCCCTTCAGAAATTTGGCAAGGAAAGCAGCAGTCCTGAGTCCCTCTCTGGTGCGATGAAACCCACTGCTGTGAAAACCACTGCTAAAACGTGTGGCTGCACGCTAGGTCATAGCCTACCACTGCAACCGTGGACAATTCAGATGGCTGAGATCTTTGCTGAGTTCTGCAGTTTCCAATCTTCTTGCTGGCCCTGCAGTTGTAGACAGGCATTCCTTTCCCTGCTCCTTTCCTCAGTTTTCCCTGTTAAAAAACCAT
Source organism: Calonectris borealis (assembly GCF_964195595.1). Classification (NCBI taxonomy): domain Eukaryota; kingdom Metazoa; phylum Chordata; class Aves; order Procellariiformes; family Procellariidae; genus Calonectris; species Calonectris borealis. The sequence continues at coordinate 38,435,388 of NC_134313.1, forward strand.
ACAAAATAGAACCCAGAAAAACAAAGAATCCCCCCCAAAAGCGAAAAATGTCAGCATTCAGGTTGTTACAAATCAACTCTGTACATGTTCATTATGGCAGTCTCTAATGACACTGTTGTCCATTTCTTCCGCAGCCTCCTTTGTGTGATTATAGAACAGACAACAGCCGCTACATGGCTGGTTCTTCTATACTTTTTCTCAGATCAATGTATTAAATACAGGATAAGTATTTATTCTTGGTCTTCGCGTTCGGTCCTATTGTTAGTACTATCATAATGCTTCACAAATAAGCATGATTTTCCTGAAGAAGTTCTCTTTCCATTTCTTACAGCTGGTGCTGGGATTGGCAGTAGGCAGCTGTGAGAAAGTTAATTAAAAGCATTTGATCACCATCATATGAAGAACCCTGTGGCAGAAACAGAGGTAAGAGCCAGCTCAATATCGGAGTGTTTTTCAGCTTCTTGTACTACTAATATTATCCTTTCTCTTCCTGAAAGCCTCTGTTTTGTTCACTGACACCTTTCAGCTTCTGTAAAAATACACCAAGCGTTCCCACAAGCAGACTCATGCAATCAATCAGGTGACCAAAGCTCTGTAGATGCAGGGCTAGCTCCTGCTCTTGGGATTTCTTTTTGCAGGTGATGTTGGCACCGTGACTTCTGGCTCTGAGCCTGGCTGCGCAGAGAGACGTGTACCTCCCACCTCCCCCTCTAAGAAGGATGTCATCAAGGAGACCCCGCACGGCCCAAGCATCTGGCCGTATGGAAGAACAGCAATTGATGGGATGGAAACAGTCCAGCCAGAGCTGGACTAACAGTTGGATCTTGCCCTCGTAAGTACACTACGTTCTGAGCACTTAATAGGTATTGCAATTATCATGTAATTAAAGAACACCGTAACATGTAGAAGTAGGTTGAACTAATATTACTGAGGCAGCTTTAACCCCAGCAAATTTTAACTTCTGAGTGTTTGACTTGCAATCTTAGCATTCCTGTAGTGTACTTTTCTGGATGTAACAGTCTCTATGTATCTGACAATATGCTTCATGCTTCATTTGCCAGAAATGTTATGAGCTTTGAGTCAACACATTAGGAGCATGTCTCTGTTTTCAGTGGCAAAAGGCCAACTTTTAATTTCACTTATTTGCCACTGGCTAAACTGTGTCATTTCCTAAACATTTCTTAATTTTTAAAATAAACGTCTCACCAGTATTGCAATATACTAAAGCATACTGTTCAAATGACTGTAAGGGAGAACAGAAATATGTAGATAAAGCATTATATATGGGGGAACTAGAGGTTTCTACTCCATTTTTGTTTTGACAGCATAGGGTGAAAATTTTTGTATGTACTCCTCTGTTTCAATTTAAATGTTATTTTGGGTTTGGCCCTATTTTGCTTTGAGCAGGATTCTGTTTAATTGGCTTTACAGTTTTGAATTCATTATATACAATGTTACAGAATAAAACAGCAGTGCAAACTACAAGGTAGTTTGGGTGTTCCTAGAAATATAGGTAATATGGATTAACAAGATTTGGCTGTGCTTAAAAAAAGTTTTGGCTAAGGACAGATTATAATGTTAAGAAGTTAGATGATTTTACTTTTTCTCCAGAACAGTGGATTAAAAAGACTCCAGCACTGTTCTTCAGCAATGGCTGTCGTCTACAATCCCTATGTATGCTACAGATGTTCACTTGTAGAGCATCTCTTTATTTTTAGGAGAAAAGCTCCTCTAATGTATCATGATTTTTTGTGAATTCTCTGCAATATTGAGAGTTTATTGACACCAGTGTGCATTTGTTCACAACAGTACAGTCTCTGGTTGATAGATCCAGTTACAGTAAAGTTAACCTTTCTAGAGGAACTGGGGACAGTTGTGATGGGAAGAAGAATAAGAATTAAATACAATCTGTCATCAGACTGTAAATGTAAATCAGATTGTAAATGTAATCTGTAAACAGAATTTGTTTGGAATAGCGAGGAGAATATTATTGCTAAACATGCACCAGATTTACTATGAGGGTTTTAGCATTCACCTGAACGTTACACCTTCAAGAAATGGACTTCTCCTTCTTCATGACTGAAGGGTTGGTTTATTGCTGACTTTGATTACTCAGGTATTGCCATCATCACCTGAGCAAACTTCATACCCAGAAGTCACTCCCAATAAAAAAAACAGGTCTGTTTGACCTTCTCCAAGCTGACCTTTTAATTAATTTTAAGACTTTTAGATTAATTCTTAATTGAGTATTCAATTACTTTTAAAATCTTAAGCCATCACAAATATTGAATAACTTTAAGGAAGATCCATTTCTGCTGTAAAAAGAAATGGCACCACCACTCTACAGTTAAGGAATATACAGCCATTGAAAATAACTGGAGCAATCGTCTTTTTTTTTCAGCAAGGTAGGTAGCTTAAAGCTACTGAGCATTAAGACATCAATAAAAGTGTCCAAGACAGTAAATAATCATAATAAGTGATGTCAGCAATTCTTCATGACCTTCCAATTTTATAGCCTTTTATTTGAAATACATTAATAAAAGAACCCATAAATCAAGTCCCGGAATGTAATTAACATGCTCCTATATCGAAATGTCCATTCTGTATTTCCATTGAAATTTCCATTTCATCTGTTTAAATATCCATTGCATTAATTCAGACATAGACCTAATGTTTCTATGCTATGGGAGAGAGACAATTCACTTTAAATATCCATTACAAGTATTTTTAGATTCTATTTAAAGCCCCGAGGAAACGTATGTGATATGCACTTGAACACCAAATTAACTCATTAAGATAAGCACAATTTTGTTAGTGTTAAATCAATTTCTAGTAAAAGCTTGCTTTTTTGTGCTGATAATTTATGGAAAGATTTGACTGTTATAGCTCCCAGCAAATCCTTACTAGGATTTAACGTGTCTGTAATCTTACTATGCTGAAAGTATTATAGATAGTAAAAAAAGATGCTTAGGCATCATTTTTAGAGAATGTACTGTACCTTAAGGCATTGTGGAATCTTCATCCTCAAGAATATCGTTTTTCACTTTAGGGAACTTCCAAAACAGTACATGAAGTGGGCTCTCTCTTGCCTTTTGCTAGTGCTCTCTTGTCATGGTGTAATGTGAACTTTCCACTCAGAGGAAAAAGGGGTAACAGAGAGATGAACCAGGGAAAAGATTCCATTGAAAGGGTTGGGGGTTTTTAAAAAATTCATTCCATTAACTTGGACAATCCCAATTCTGCAGTGGTTCACACCGAATATGGAGTGAATGCTTTCTGAAATAGGTACCAGATAAGATTTTTCACTTAAATTTTACAGGCCATGTTCTCAATGTCTATAAATCAGTGTCACTCCATTTGCACAAGCCTGCAGTTCCTCTGCAGTATAAAACTATTTAAGTCTGAATTATTGTGGTCCAGGCTTCATCCCCAATCCTGTCCCTGTCCCACTGTCATCCTTGCCATAACAGTGTGGCTGAGAAATGGCAAAGCGAGCTGCCACAGGTAGCTGACTTGCTGAAAACAACTCCACCAAAAACCTTTGACAGAGGGGTCCCTGAACAACTCCTTTGTGCAAGCATTTGGGCAGCTGAGTGTGGCTAAGGAGGAGGGAATACCAGTTTAGCAGGGGCAGCCTGGATTGAAACTTATTGGCTGACAAGCCTAAATTGTGTTGGTTTTAGGGAAATAATCTTGCCACCATAAGAATGGGGTGGTTCTTATGGTGGTTTTGCAGGTAAGAGTTTTTCAAATAACATATGATTTGTCTATAAACACTGAGATCATGGTAGCTTGAGACACTGACTGAGCAGGGCAGATAGATGCAACACATCTTTTCAATGAAATTACATTTGATAATAGAAAGCCATAACTCCAGCTTCATGGTTCTCTGATAGAAATTTAAAATAAAAAAAAAAAAACAACCAAAAAAAACCATATCACAGACTCCTTCACTGCACAGATGTGCAGCAGACATGTGGGTTAGTTGCTGAGGCTGCAGTTACAGTCTGCTTTGTAGTAGGGTCATGAGGAACATGGTATGTGGCTGTATCTACCCTGGTGAGTCATGCAGCCCAACATGAGCAGATCTGGAGACCGAAACAGTGGGTGCCAAGGACCTGACTTCCAAATTATCTGTGTTCAGGGGGCTGGCTCAGATGAGCTGCGTTCTTGTCGTGTGAAACAAATGCCAGTATGCTATGGCAGTGCATCAGTGCAGCTCCTGCAGCACATTTTCTGGCTTGGCTTAGCCCAAAACACAGCCGGTCGGTGTGCTGGGAGAGCGCTCTGCAAGGCGGACTGACGACGAGTGGGGATGAGTCTCCTCAGGAGTGCTTGCCTGGTCCAAGCTAAAACACTCATAAAGATACGCCCATATTTGTGTACGAATGCCCGCTGTGATGGAGCAGATGACCTTTTCTGGAAAGATAGAGTCCACCAAGGAAGCTGGTGAAAGTTGTATGTGTGGAGTAAGTTATAGTGTACCCTAATTATTACTCCTTCACTTTTAGATACAAGGCAAAGTTCACCTTTGATACCTGTAATTGCTTTTGTTAATGGTGTTTTTTCTTCATGGCCAAATGTTATATGAAGCCTTACACATCCTCTGGTTTATTTCAGGCATTTTGCTTGAGTAAAGACTCTAGGATCAGGCTTATAGATTCTAAATTCTTAAGATCCTTTGGGAGACATAAATCATGACTGCATATAACTTGGCTGATTCAAGTGAAAGAAAATATATGTAAGAATGTGTACTTGTTAGAAAAATATGTTTAAAGATATATTGAAAAATCAAGTCCTGTTGCACTGATGTCATCTACAAAGGTGGGGCACTGCCTGTGAGGTACTTCAATGTTTTGTGGGTTCCTATAAATCTTGGCCAAGGAGCAAAGGCATTTCAGTTTAACAAGCTAATAAATAGTTTTGAATAACCCACCTTGTGTCTCATAACATTCGGAATTAAAACATAAAGAAAAGCCAAGGAGGACAGAAAATAGAGAAACGCAAGGCTGCCCTCTGCCTCTTACACTGGAAGGGATGTAGGCAGTAGTGATGGAAACGGTCGCTTTTTGACGGATGTCATCCATCGGCTTTTCTGTTTTCTACCCTCTGCCTCAGTAAATGGGGCAGTATATTGTATTACATAAAATTAAAAAGATATTCTGACACAAATCGAGATTTGTTGAAGAAAAAAGTGCTGTGCAGAACATTTTTCAGGGAATTACAAGATATCCACAGGTATGCAAATACATTCAAATGTCGCAAGAGGAAATCATACTCTGTCTTGAGATCTAGCCTAGAATTGATAGAGTTGATTTGCATTTAACATTTTGGGTGGGGCTGGCCCTTTTCAAGGATTTTTTTAATGTTTTGGGATTGCAAGAAAGTCACCGTGGTTTCAGCATTACAGAGTCCCCAACTGCCAGATAACCTGTCAAAACTGTTGTGATCCAACCAGACATTTCTAAAGTAGGAGAGGAAGTGAAAGAGGAGGAGAAAGGCCATGTTCATACAGGATGAAGACATTTTAGTGGACAGACTCTGCATTTTACTGCTGGCAGTCGGTATTAAATTCAATGAAGTGATTTAGCCATAGAACAAAGATAAGTGCAAGGAGCATTATCTCAAAAATTTTTATTGTTGGTATAAGCTACACCTTTATGATTGATAAACCAGTGTCTAAGCTGACAAGTTTTGGCTTTTAACCTGTATTTGAGAGGCAATGTTTCTTTGTGGCTGGTGTCTAGGGTAGGAGGAATAGGAGAAGTAGATGATGAGGATAACATAATTCAATGGTACCCCTAATTATACTGCAATTGCTTTGATCTTTAATGACTTGTTTTAGCTACTTTTGATGGGAACCCTTAGGCTTTTGCATGTGGAATACAAGAAATAAATTTAAAAGAGTAAATTTTAAATATTAATTTTATACATGAAGTGTCATGCCATGGGTAACGTCTGCTTTTTAGCTTCAAAAGGCGCAAGACTGAATCCACACATAGAATTTCAACCAGTTCTTGCTGTAGTTCATATAAGAGCACATGAGCACTATGTGACCGCTGTGGGGCCATTATGCAGGTTGAACTTACAAATCTTTAGGTGTCTGCCATCTTTAGTAATACCTGAGTGCCCCAATTTAAGGTAGGGAATTAAATGTGTAGCAAATGAGAATCACATGGGTAACATTTGGAAAATAATTACAATAAGTAAGTTGATGGAAATCATCCAAGAAAAGCTTTGGCAAAACGAGCTCTGAAGTACATTTCATCTGTGTTTACATTTTTAACACTAAAATACAAAGTTTATATTGTTCCCCTTTAGTCCACCTGGGAAATGAGGGATACTTCTCTTGTATGTTTCCAAAAAACCAAAAATAAAATTGGAAATAAATGTTAAACTGCTAGCTTAAGGGCATATTTTCATCTTGTTTGGAGCAATAATTTTTAATAGCATTAATAAGAGGCATACATACTGGGAGAATAAATCCACCTGGGCTTTTGTGTCAGAGGTAAGTGAGCTGAGCTGTGCATATGTCTTTGTCTACGTGAAATTGGTCCAAGCACGCTTTGTATCTGATATGCACAAGGACCTCAGTCAGTGGCTTTGTCTTCACTTTGCCAGTTAGTCCCTGCATAAATAATTAAGAATTTCTGTTACTTGACTATAGAGTACTTCAGAAACACATAATATCCATTTATTAACCTTTGCAGATTAATTTTCACAATGGAAACACAGAAAAAAAGTACTTGCCAAAGCCTGCCTATGTTAAAATGTTACAAACACAAAGCTCAAAAGAGTATGAGGGCTAAGATGAAGGTGTTATTATTTGTATTTATTTCTCTGTTAGAGAAGCACGTACAACTTTTAAACAAGGATAAGGGCCTTATTGTAGTAAGCTCTGCACATAGTCCCAGACCTTCCCCTGGAGAGACCTCTAGGTCTTCCTTGTGTCCCAGCCACTCACTAGTACCTTCCAGTGACTCAGGCTATGCAAGCACCACCCAGTCAGCTTCCCTTCTGCTGTCCAAATAAATATCAATAAAGTTAGGGGTACAATGGGCAACTTCATCTAGTGAAATAAGGTAAGGCAGCTCCTTAGCCAGAATAAACTGAGGTGGACCATAAATATGACTTGAAGGCCTGTTTAGCTGATGAGTTGAGAAGAACAGTCAATTTTTTGACTGCTGTCTTGCTTAGTGTCCTGGTTTCAGCTGGGATGGAGTTGATTTTCTTCCTATTAACCGGAATAGTGCTGTGTTTTGGATGTAGTATGAGAATAATGTTGATAACACACTGATGTTTTAGTTGTTGCTAAGTAATGTTTACGTTAGTCAAGGACTTTTCATCTTCCCGTGCCCTGCCAGATGCGCAGGGGGCTGGGAGGGAGCGTGGCCAGGACGGCTGGCCCAGCTGGCCAATGGGCTATTCCATACTATATGACGTCATGCTCAGCATATAAGGCTGGGCGAAGAAGAAGAAGGGGGGGACGTTTGGCGTGATGGCGTTTGTCTTCCCAAGTAACCGTTACGCGTGATGGAGCCCTGCTTTCCTGGCGATGGCTGAACACCTGCCTGCCGATGGGAAGTAATGAATGAATTCCTTGTTTTTGCTTTGCTTGCGCGCAGGGCTTTTGCTTTCCCTATTAAACTGTCTTTATCTCAACCCACGAGTTTTCTCACTTTTACCCTTCTGATTCTCTCCCCCGTCCCATTGTGGGGGGAGTGAGTAAGTGACTGCATGGTGCTCAGTGGCCGGCTGGGGTTAAACCACAACACTTAGTAAAGAGCGCTGCAGCAGAGCAGCAGGGATTTAAACAGAATAGATGGATGCCTGACTGGAATTTCCCTGTGAATGCATAAATGCATGTAAAAGACAGCAGATGATGGCTACTGAGGCTGGCAAGGCTGGCTTAGCCAAGACAGAGGTCAGACACGGGATAACCCAGCAGAGGATAAGTGGTGCGGGTAGGCGGTTGTGTCCACCACAGGAGTCAGTAGACTTATCAACACAAAGTGGAAGGAGAGGAGATTGACTAGAGGTGGACTAGAAAGAGGATCCTAGAGGTGGTGTTTTGAGATTAACCACCTGAAACAGATTAAACAGACTTTCTTCTGTGACCTAAGCAGGTATAATTTAGACCTACAACAGGTAAAATAACTAAGATATATCCAGACATGGTTTTTAATTGCATGTACTATTAACGTCACTGTGATTTAAAACATCAGAAGGAGTTGCACTGAGGTTAGTAAGCACAGACCAAGAGGCAACAGCACAGATTACATCATTCAAATAAATTAAAAGGAAAATAAACAGAAGTAACTTAATGTTGTGAACTAGTAGTGGCATTAGCTCTTACAGCAAGTGCACCCTGGCTCTGTTAAAACACCGTTAACATTCAGGTAAAATAACTAAAGTTCAGTAACCCTTGAGCCCACCCTTGAGCATTTCACTACAATCATTAAGTCAAAATTAGTAAAACAATTACAGTAGAGTCTTCACAGAAGGGACACAATTTTATTCCACAAGCGTAATCATCTTCTAATGAACACTTGATTTCTGAATACAATTAAAAAACTTCTCAAAAGTGTCCTCCCCTTTAATTCTGTAGATCTTGCCATGGCATACACACTGAAGTGCAAAACATTCAGAAAAGGGTCTGGAAAGTTCACTCGTAAATCCTAGAATCAAATGCAATCTCAATGGCTTAAGACTGTCAGCACATGCAAACTTCCTCCAGTGTCAGTAGTGGGAAAACTGTATTACATGTAAATTAAACATACAATTTGCAAACTGATAGCAGCTGATTAGACTCTTAGCCCTCAAGCTTAGCTTGGTTTCAGCTCTGCATGTATTCAAAGTACCAAATTATCAATTAAAGAATCTGCTCCTAACCTTCATGGTTCAATGTTCTGGAGAGAAACATCAGTTTATGTGCTCCCCTACTTCCAAAGTCTCCCAGTACAAACTTGAGGCTTCACCCTTTCAATTTACAGGGTCTCTGGGACATGAAATGACAGGACTGCCACCTCTGCACAGGCAAAGGGAAAGAGGGTCTCATGACTCCTCCAGAAAATAGGACTTCTACTAAGATAAAGGAAATTCTTTCTTGGTTTTGGACAGAAAAATTCACTGGCAAAGGCCTGTTCATAACAGAGGTTCCTGTAAAGATGGGTCCACACCACTGGTAGAAACCAGCATGCAGATTCCTGTCTTTAATCTAACTTTCTGGATACTCTGTGAAAAGTTTTGGCAAATTATTATTAATAATAATAATAACCCTGAGGATCCTGGGCTACCCACATGGCCTATAACCACATTTCTAGTTGGCTTGTGAGTGTAGCCTGAAAACATCTGGAATTTCTGGGACTTCACTGTAGCAACAGCCCCACTAAAAAGTAAATCCAGCCACACCAAGACCCGTGCTGAATCCTTCTCATTGATTTTCCTACTCAGAGACCGTTTCTAAAGAGACATCTGAAAGACCATTTTAAAAAATTTCATTCTACTTTGTGCTCCAGCGTGCCTTATATTTGGCTCCGTCATGTTGTGTGCTCACCTTGCAAAGTAGCTAGCATGTTCCTTCATGGCTGTCATGTCTGTTCTTTCTCAAACTTTTTAAAGTTTTCCCCTTTTGTTGCAACTAATCTGGAATGTTTGGCCAACACTAGAAACTCATCTTGGAGGATGTGGTGTACTGTAAGGGTTTTTTTTAAAAAAATTTAAGATTATATCAGTGCTGATGATAAATATCAGCATGAGGGACATACATGAAATTAACTCTCTCTACTTTCGTCATCCTCTGGGACAATAAGAGGACAGCAAGGTCATATCTCTCAAATAATTCACAGCTCTTTGGCACTTTTTGAAGCCATCTATTACTCAGTAAATTGATTTTCTTCTACTATCGATTTTGAGCAACAGACATTTTGTGGAATCTTTCCCATATTTCAGGAAAGGAGCTTCATTTCATCTTTACACCATGAGCATGTCATAAGAATCTCTGTGACAGCAAAACCAGATAGACTTACGCTGTGTGAGATAAACTCTGTGTTTAAAAGCCCTTTGAAACAGTTTTCTGTTATAAACAAACTGCTCCCACTGGGCTAAATTTTACATGTACATATATAATGTTACAGAAAGAAAAAGAAAAACCCCACAAGCTCTCTTTACCAACTAATGGGTACACTTTTTATTTACTCTGTGTACAGTTTATAGCAAAGTCAACAAGAATGAAAATGTGTTTTTAAGTTGCCAATTGCTAATATGATTTCGTGCTTAAAAGCAAATCACAATCTCCCTTATAAATTAAAAGCATCACAGATAATTTATCTAACACACTTGCCAAGCTTTTTCTTTCTGTCAGTTTAGATATAGTATTAAAAATCAACTTGAAATAATAGAATGGTTTATGAAATGCAGCTACCGTCTGTTCTACATTTTTAAGTAAACTTGTGCCAAAAGGAAAGCTCACACAGAGCCAGAAAGTCTGTATGAAATCATTTACTACCCCCCAAAAATGCACTGAAGAGAAATTAAGTTCTGAACTTTCACTAATCTCTAATAGGGCTCCCTACAAGAAGTTGTTTATTGTTCATGGACCAACACTAAAAATGTGATTAGTTTCAATTTGTGAAACATGCTTTGATCATAATTATTACATATTTGAGTGAATCATTAAAAAAAACACCCTCGTTTGAGATGGGATTGCAAGTAAACTGTTCTACAGTAAGGTGTAAGTGGGGTGGAGCGGTTGGAGAGAAGAGAGAGAGGCAGTAGGTAACTTGCAGAAAGGATGGCGTGACTTTGCATGCACTAACATTGATTGCAATAAATCTCTTCTACTTCAAATCAGACATTCCAGTGCTCTATCACTGATCAAATTCAGATCTCAAAAGGCTGCAGCCAGAAAGCCTGGTTTCAATCCACCATTGGAATGGGGGCATGGGTGAAGGGAGGGAAAAATGAGCTAAACTGAAGATGATGAGATCAGCTTTTAAAGTGCAACATAGTGTATTTTAATTGTGGTTTAAAATATATAAAAGTATAAATTCAGGATGTCAACCGTCACGTTCAGAGAGACAATATGAGGTTATTCCAATCCTGGTTAGTGAAAGTGAAACTCTAGCTCAGTAACATAATGGAAAAATAGGGGTTTGGAATCAAATTATAAAAGAAAAAAGAAAGAGGTGATTGATTCAAATTATATTCTGAGAAAACTCAGAAAATACCAAACACATCCAGTCTTCAGCCTGTTCCTCTCAGAGTCCAAAAAAAGCAGAGGCTACAAAATTGCAGCAAAGCTGCAGCAAATTTCGATTGCTTCAGCGCTGGCATGTTGGCAGAGTACAGATGCAGAGTGCAGGTGGGCATGTCTTTGTCCATAGGGCATTCAGAGGGAGCTGAATTATAGAGCTGTCTTGGGACTGGTGGTATGGTAGTGATTGTCCAAAATACATAATCAATTCTAGTACGACATAAACTATGTAAACATTATTACCCATTACATGTCTGTGTTTAACGGTCAGGTGCTTCAAGGAGATCACGAGGACTGGATTACAAAAATAATGTAAATTAAGGTGGTCCAAAATAACACACCTTTGATGATTTCAGTGTTAATGGAGTTGGAGCTAGCATTCAGATCCTAAATTAGTTGGGAACTGAAAGAGCTGACAAAGGTTTAACCAATATCTCCTACCTGTGTGTTAGCCTCCATTAACCAATTCAAAGGACAGGGACTTGGAAAAAGAAAAAAGATCTCCAAAAGCCTCTACCAGCCCAAGAAAACACTGCTCTAAGACCAACATTACCATGACCAGCAGACCTCAACAAGCATGCAATAACTACTGCCCTCTTAAAACTGAAATTGTAAAACCATTAAAAAGCTATGAGATGTTGTTTAACTCATCTTGTTTGGAGATGTTTAAGTACTTGTGAATGTAACTAATGACAGTTTTATATAGCGATATATTAAGGCCAAGTCCCATTTACTGTTATTTACTCTCCTCCTTCAAGCGCATGCTTCCCAGTTCAGGCATTGTTGTGAGGCACAAGCAAACCTCACAACTGCTATCTGGTCTCCTCCCCATCCTGGCTCCTGAATCTGGAAGAGGGATGCTCTCCCAGCCAGCACGTTACAGTAATGGGCAGCAACAGGACTAAGGAGTGCAAGACTTGGAGTCTTCAGTTTTTTATAAAAAGAGAGGTTGTTTCCACAATCAAAGATACTAAGAAGTAAGGAGGAAGGAGGCAAAAGAAGGGAAATGAGGAGGAAAGATGGAATTTCTGAGGTTTGGGCTTTGCAGCCAAAAGGATGTTTGCCTTGATGGCCAGGTAAGGTATTTTGCAAAACCCTGACATTTTGTTCAACCCAGGTCCCATTTTGGTTTAGTTTCTTTGTGAGTGAGCCTTTACCACTCACAAAAGTCTTCCTGTTGCTAACCACAGACTAAGTCAGGAGAGATTTTCAAGACCCTACAAGAGAAAGTGTAGGAAAACATTTAGAAAGCATGGCAAAGAAGGCAGGGTATAGGATACAGAGGGAAAAACAAAACTCAGACTAAACCAAGCTGAAGTATACTGTTCATTACTTACAAAACCATATAAAAATAACAGTTTACAAAGACATAGATCTAAGTCATTGATATAAATGCAACGTTTGAAAGGGGTCATACCACTGTGATGGGTACAGCTTCGAGGCTCAAGCAGAAAAGAGCCTGGTTCCAGCATTACTTAGGAAAAATATGGTGTCCAGCACACATTAAACCTTGCAACTAATACAGCAGTCCATCATAACTGGCACATATTTCTGAGGATGTCAAGTGGAAAGAAGCTTAAAATACAACAGCTGAATGCCATGTCTACCTGAACATAGCTCATTTTTTTAGTAAAACTGCTTTTAAATGTATATATCTGCAATATCAAATTAAACACATCTTTTAGAAGTTTATACTTACAGTGTCACTACCAGCTATAACAGTTTTTTCACAGAGGTACAATGATTACAGCCCTTTCCAGCACATTATTAAATCAATGGACATTGCTCTAAAAGTAGCAAATGAGATTTGAGATGTCTAATTGTTATAAAAGGGTAATTTTATTAGCTCAGTTATACCCAATATGTAATACAGTTATATCAAAGGAATTAGCTCCATTAACATGGTCTTTCTGACGGATGTGATTTGTGATGGGCTTCCCATACATACAGTGTGATATACAATAAGTAATTAATAAAAGTAATTTAAATTGTTGCATAGTGTGCAACCTCGCTGAGACTGAATAGATGTCTTACATGTCATAACAAAAAAGGCAATCAACCATAATACAAATGGAGGTTACTTCTACCCCAGAAATCATAAGATAGTTCTGAGGAACAAATATTTTTGTGTTTGGAACAGACCAGCCTGTGCCCCATAATGAAGCAAATGACACAAGCCCACTTTCCTCCCAGCTACGTAGGCTGAATATTGGTACTATCACAAATCCAAGAAGCAAAGCATAAATATTTCCAGAAAATGCACTTAGTCCAAATGTGCTTCCTAATGATGCTTGTGTCTTCCTGTTTATAAAAGCACTGTCTATTTTTTACGTAGGAGGATAAATTAAAATAGCTCCACTGCTTTCCCCTTTTTGGAATACCCAGTCTTAGCAATGAATTTTAAACAGAAGACACGGTGGGATATTTCTTTGGTATTTCTTTGTCAGGAAGTGGGTGGAAAGAAGGAAAATTTCTTCTGCAGCTATTGGAACTACAATACCAGGCTTGCAGCAACCATATGTTCACATATAGGTGACCTGGCTATATAAAGAAATTGATCGTTATTTAACAATTTAATGCAATATTCTTTATTCCTTTTGTGATAGCAATCACATTTTATAGCAAAATAAAGGCCTCCCCCTGAAACTGATTTAATGGGGACATCAGGGCATTGAACCCAGGCAAAGCTCCATCCGGGCAACTGGACCTCTGACCTACCCATGTGCGATAACCAGAAGGACGTTTTCAGCATAGGTCAACCTTCACAGCACCACTGGCAACTACTGAGCCTGCTCACCAGACAAAACCCTGCATGTCTATAAGGCCAGTAGCCTGTGATTAAGTTGTAATATGAAAAGAGACTTTTAACCTGTGCTGTGTTTGAAGCTCTGCCATAGGTTTTGTGGCTGACTTAGACAATCTTATAACTTACTGATTATGCAATACACACTATATCATATGGAGCAAACACAAGCAGGACCACCAGGCACAAAATGGGTCATTTAATAAGAGAGAGAGGGAGGGAGGGAGACAGAGGCCTGTTCAGACAGCATTAGTGAGTCCCTCCAGAAGATACTTTCAAGCTGAATATCCTGATGGTTGGAGACAGCTCCTTGCAATGCCAGTGAGTGCAGAGCCAGGCTTAAAACCACCCTGCACTGCATTTTTCCTAGCTGTCTAACCACTTTTGGTAGCTTTCTGCATAATTTTCTAGATATGCTGGATCCTACCATGTGGCATCTCACTGTCCTTGTGCCCTTTCTGGAGACTGCAGGCAGATCACTCCATGCTCTGGATACCGTTCCAGAAGCAGGCTTCCAAAAGCTGTGTCATCCGCTAATTACAAGGGTCTTCAAATCAGTATTGGATTTGTTCCCAAGTAAGTTTGCGCATGCACAGGTACAGAGCAATGCCACGTGATGCAAGGCACAGGATGTGCAATATTGCGCTGGACTAAATAACAGCTGTGTAGTCTTTACCAGAAGAGCTAAATTGCCTTTCCGAAGAACACCTCACAAATATTCATATCCTTATTACAGTAATTGGTTTTTACAGTGGATTAAATGAGTCAGTGTTACACTTCCCTGAATTAATGTAAGATCTAGAAATCTAAATGGTTGAATATGTCACCAAATGACTAACAGTAGTCTCGACTGATCAGGACAATACTGTGATCTAGAAATGTCATTTAGAAATGTCTGCACTAATAATTTCTAAAATTTGCATTGTCTTGGCATTATCAGAGCTGTTTTTCTCACTCAGTGAAAACACATGGCAGGAGGCCAGTGGTACAGAATAAAACAGAAAGATGACCATTCACATATCTATTTTGTCCACCAGGGCTAGTTACTGATTTTTGGCACTCAGAAGCAGAGAAGGGTCAAGAACTGCCGGTGAAATATTTCATCATTGGAAAATATTAATTACAGAATCTTCCTGTAGGAACGTGCACAGCCTTTTCAAAAAGGTTGGATGCAAAAGTGAGTGGCCATGAACCATTCAAGCGTGTGTCCTCACAACTAGAGCACTAATTATACTCACATAGCTCTTTTGCCTGGTAGGGCAGTTCCACATTTCATAAAATTTCAGTACTCACAAGCCTAGAGAAAAACAATTTTTTAAAAAAAAAGGTTCTGTATCCTGCTGCCTGAAGCACTCAGGATGTTGGAAAATCATATTCAAAACCTTGTTCTGAATCAAGAAGAGCAAAACCACGCAGCTGTCTTTCTGTGGGAAGTATCTTAAATACCAGAGTGAGCTAGAGAGTGAAAGTAACCATTTCTCTCACTTTTTGTAAGACCTTGATTTGAGCTCAGTGGGGACTAAAACACTTTCTGAATTTGCAGCCTTTCAAAAGACAGGATAGTTGGTTTTTCTGCAGGGGACCTTGCTGGATTTAGCACCTATCTGTGCTAAAATCTATCCATTGGTTTTCTGTCTGAAAAGATTCAGGACATTTAGTGTTAGTTGTTAACTTAGAGCTGTTAAAATTCAAAAGTTACGTGTGGACTCAATAAAGTGAGGCCTGTGTGATTAACTCAGTATGTTTTGGATGTGAAAATGAGATTCTATTAGTGCTGAGATAATCTACATATGCATTTAGTGACATTCCATTAAAGGAATTGTGCATTCTATGCATTACATTGCTTCAGTGTCCATGTGTAGTCAGAAACTCACTTAGCAGTTTTTATTCCAATTTGTCTGAAAAGACAGGAATGAAAAAAAAAAAACAACAAAACCCACAGAAGATAAGAATGAGTGGTTTTCCCTAAACTGTGGGGCTGTGGGAAAAAGTACCTGAAAAATCTTCTTGCATAAGTTTGATCCCACATCCAGATCTCTCATTGCTCTCAGTGGAAGAAGGAATACTTACCATAGAGATTTAAAAGGTAAAAGACAAAACTTGATTTTAGCATAGCTGAAATATGGGCAGTAATTTTGCTGTGATGACTACAATTTCACTTGGCAAATGTTAATATTCATGTCAAAATTGAGAAATAGCAGTTTCAATGCTGGTTTGTGTTTCTAATGTTCTAGTTTTGATAAAATGCCTGTGTTTTGTACAGGAAAAGTGTCTGAACTATTAAACTTTGTTATTTCATAATACACTGTAAGTATGAATGGAGGTGCTTGAAAAGGTTATTTAACCAATGTCCACATCAGGCTTGAGACAAACTTTTTTTAATTAGCTGTCAGGTTAGGATAGATACAGCCTTGATGTTTTTATAAGCAAAGGTCATTAAAAGTCTACCATGATCTCTGTGGGATTTTATTGATAATGGGTAGGAAAAGAAGTAGTGCTGTAATCCAGCCAGGTTCCATGGGGAATTCAATAACATGGTATTCAAAAATATTTCATACAGTGATTCATAGTACAGCTATTTTCCATAGCTTCTAGATGAGCAATAACAGAGAGGCCACAAACTCTAACAACTTTGTTGGCTCAGCTTAAGAATAACCTTTTTATCTACTCTATTATTCACTATTGACACGTCGTTAATTAATAACAGGTTAAATGACTAATAGTTTAACATGAACAATGTGAAGCATGGTACAGTCTATATAGTATATATAATGTCTTCTTTAAAATCAAGTAGGAATGCACCAATGCCTTGCTGTGAAGTTGGTTGCCACTGTCAGTATATTTTGTTTCCTACTTCATGTGAATAGGAAAGTATACTTGAAAACAGATTGTATTTAGGTCACAAATACTTCGAAATTTTGACATTTGGACAGATTGATTTGTCACTGCTACAATGCTGATTTAATGTAATCAGAAGTATACAGCGAACTGATTGCAAGGCTCATCCCTTGGTTAGGTTACAAAAATACAGTTTAGTTTAGTTTGGGGTTACCATGCTTTATGTCCTGAGGAACTTGGAATGGAGGGAGCCCTTAAAATGAGGCAGGCTAAAACCAGGAACTATTCTGCATTCTTTAAATATCATGGCATTCATCTAGTGGTTATCCTCTTGGAATAAGATAGCACCAGCTGAGCCAACAGCACATATGGTATCAGCTGATTGGACCTGTCAAAAATTTCAAAATGTATATAAAAAAAGATTAAAATCTAATCATTAGCCCTAATGGAATTTAATTCAGCATTTTAACATTCATATTTAACCAGAGTAAGATAATAAGACAAAGCTTTCTGAAGTATTATTACTCTTAGCATGGAAATGTCTTAAATGTTAATTTAAATTTAAATGTTTTAAATGTTTTTAAAAATTTGCATTCAACCATTCATTCATATATGCTTTTTAACAATGCACAAATCCAAAAGAGATTTTTTCATTGATGAATTGCTGGGCTTCAACCGTAATCATTATTGAAGTGATACCACATGACATATATCATTTGATTCTGCTTTTATTGCCAGCCATCCAAAGCCAAAGATTTTCTAATGGAAATAATAAATGGATGGGAGATACTATGAAAGCTACCTACCAAATCTACTAAAAACAGATTTCAATAGCGCCTGACTTTCTAGTGTTGTACACCAGTTAAAATCAGAGCAGATTAGTTGGGTGCTGTACTCGTGAGGAACAAAAAGGCCATGTCATTATATTCAGTTACTGAGTGTTGTGCTTTAACCCCAGCCAGCAACTAAGCACCACCCAGCCGCTCGCTCACTCACCTCCAGTGGGATGGGCAAGAGAATCAAAAGAGTAAAAATGAGAAAACTTGTGGGTTGAGATAGAGACAGTTTAATACGTAAAGCAAAAACCGCACTTGCAAGCGAAGCAAACCAAGGAATTCATTCACTACTTCCCATTGGCAGGCAGGTGTTCAGCCATCTCCATGAAAGCAGGGCTCCATCACGTGTAACTGTTACTTAGGAAGACAAAAACACCATCACTCCGAATGTCCCCACCTTCCTCCAGCTTTATAGGCTGAGCATGATGTCATATGGTATGGAATATCTCTTTGGTCAGTTGGGATCAGCTGTCCCGGCTGTCCCCTCCCAAGTTCTTGTGCACCCCCAGCCTACTGGGATGGTGCGAGAAGCAGAAAAGGCCTTGACTCTGTGTAAGCACTGCTCAGCAGTAACGAAAACATCCCTGTATTATCAACACTGTTTTCAGCACAAATCCAAAACATAGCCCCATACTAGCTACTGTGAAGAAAATTAACTCTACCCCAGCCAAAACTAGTATATTCTCCACTCCTTATTCCATATCATTTATGTCATGCCCAGGTCCCACGCTATCTGATACAACCTCATTAACCACCACCACCCCTTCCCATCCTTTGATACAATACACAGCTATCATTCCCTTAGTCAATGGATCACCTCTGTGAAATGTCTGTAAAATGTGCAGAAATGTCCACAAAATGTCCATTGAGTTCATTTAGTCCATGACTTCAGGCTCCGTCTGTTATGGTGGTCCCTCAGGACAGGAGAGGTGGTATGTTGTGTGGAGTTACTCCCCACCAAAGCCAGCTCACGTCATGTTACTGCTGCACTTGCACTGCTTCTTGTAAGGCTTGTCCTCCATTGGTTCAGGTGGTTCCTGCTACAGTAATTCCTATAACATACAACTCAAATCATGAGTTACAACAATTTAAAGGTATTTCCATTACAATTGGCACCCCTGGTCCCTTTGGGCCAGATTATAGGGTTTGACATTGCAATGAACTCCTCCCCTTGCTCCTACGCTGGCTAGCAACAAGGGGTTCCTGCTATAGGAATTCCCATAACACGCAACTCAAAACCCAGGTTACAACAATTTAAAGGTGTTTCCATTACAATCTCAACCATTGGCCCCTTTGGACCAGACCATCGGGTTTAACATTGCAATGAACTCCTCCCTTTGACCTGCTCCGACTTGGACTTATCCACAGACTGCAGTCCCTTAGGGGTGTGACTGCTCCAAGTGGAGCCTTGTCTATGAACCACAGTCTCTCCAGGGGTATACCTGCTGTGGCATAGACTTACCCACAGCCACAGTCGCTTTGACGTGCACCAGCTCCAATGTGGCCTTTTCCGTGGGCCACAATGCCTTCAGAGATATACCTGCTCCAGCGTGGCCTTATACACAGCCACAGTCCCTTCAGAAGTAAACCTGCTCCAACATGGCCTTATCCATAGCTGCAATCCCTCCAGGAGTGTACCTACTGTGTCGTGGGCTTATCCATGGCCACAAGCTTTGAGGTGCTCCAGCACGACCTCATGCACAGCCACTGATGCTTCAAGGTGTATCTGCTGCAGCATGGACTGATCCACAGCCATGTGGAAGCTTAAGTGAAATTTGATCAAGAGCCATTCTTCAAACATGCCTATGACAAGAAAATACTATTGCTATTGTGTATCTAAGATAACCTTGATTCGGTGTTGAGATCTACTCATTTAGTGTTTTAAATCAATCAGAACATAAACATGAAAGCAAAGGAACACATCCATCAATGGGAAATAGGGTTAATACTGGATCCCAGATAAAAAGTAACCTGATCAGATCATGACTTACTTTCTCTAGATGTTCTTGATTAATAACCAGCTTTATACAACATAACACATTACAGTATCATGTTGTGCCTGTTTTACAGCATGTTCATGTAGAAGTGCTACTGGTAACCAGAGTCAAGCCAGCCTGGGGAGGTTCCCAAGATGAGTAATTATTCTTCTTTTCATTCACAATTTGTTATCCCTTCAGTTTGCTCTTTTGCTGTGGAAGATGCATTACTATTAAGCCCAGCATCTGAGCAGTCTGGTGTGGAGCTTGGATACGTACCCTTCAATACCCACACTGTATTAGCATGGGTATTTCTGGAATTACACCATGAATCAGATCAGTGTGAAAAAAACACAACATTTTTTGTTTGCTGCTTTCTCCTCCATCTTGGAAAAAATTTTCTTCCGTTCCAATCCAGCTCACATCGCAACCACCACAAACTGTTTTGCCAACAAGATTGGGAGGGCAGCACACATCAGCACTGGCAAACCTATCATGAGGGGCAGCAATACTTCAACCAGTATTGCTGTAAGAACTTTTTAATCTCAAACTGAAATGACTGTCAAGAAAAGTCACATTTGATTCTCATAATAGCAGGAGGGTCCTATAGAAAGCTTGTGGCTGAAACTGTGTCCAGCCCACATTTTACTTATGTGACAGGGGTCCTTGTTCCACGTGCAGAGAAGCTACACTAACCGCAGTCAGTTCCAGTAACAGATTAACCAGACCATAATCTTTTCCTTGATTTCCAGGTCTGTTATTCCCAAGCACACAGCCAACAGTGCCACTTAGACACAAGGTCCTTGGACCCTGAGCTGAGCTGGGCACCAGTGGAAGTCTTGTAAACTAGAAGTGCTCATCACGTTCATCTGGCAGAGTTGTGAAGCAGCACATTTGGAAGGCAGGAATGTCAATACGAGTGGAGAACGAGCAAAAGGGTCAATCTGAGGATTTTATGTGAAGCAAGACACCTCTTAGACTGCAATGTATTTAACTATTTTCATTCTGGGAAATGAGTTTACAACTCCTGAAGGACTACTTCAAAACATTAACCACAAGGGGGACAGTGCACTTAGTGCTTTTACATACAAGAAAAGTGCGTTCTCAGTGTATTTGTTGACAGTAAGGCAGAGCCCATTTATGATGCCAACTTCTGAATTCTCTTTGACTTCAGTCTGACTATAGGCATGAGCAAGGAAAGTTCTTCCTTGGACAGGGACACTAATTGGCACTTGGCAACCTAATGAGGAATAGTAGATGAAAAAAATCAAAAGCTTGCATGTAGAGTTACAGACCACAGGAATGGAAGAAAATCCACACCTAAAGGCACAGCAATGGATGTAAACATAATGCATGCTTTACGGAGAAAAGAAATGACTCAAGCAAGTGACTTCTTTTTGCCTTATGGTGTATTTTTGCATCCTTTCCACCATAGACAGTCAGTGTATTAGGAATTAATTTTGGCAACAGTTATTTCCTATTCTACCATCTCAACTGATAAAGTATGGACAAGCCCATTTCATCTAAAACACGCCATCCCTCTACCAAGTTGCTTGGAAAAGTTCTTATTTACAACCTCCTCTGGTAATAGCAAACTGGTGGCTGAAGGGGATCAGGAACTCCGTCACATCAGCTGCTTTTCCTGCTTGTTAATTGTAAAGAAGATAGTGCCATGCCAAAATTTATTAAAAATAGATGGCATTAGTTTAAAAAAAAAGGCCTGGAGATTTTCCAGAGACCCTTTTAGCTAATCTTTCAATGCACTGAGTGGTTTTACAGCTAAGTGAGCTAAGTTATTCAGCTAATTGGCAACTAGGTAAAGTAACTTCTCTCTTCCTTTCTGCATAGACAAACAATTTTGGGAAGTCTATAAATGTTCAGTGAAACACGCATTATATCTGACTTCAGATGTTCAACTTAAAGCTTTTTTTAAGTAAAGAAGATCCAGACTTCTTAATCTGCTAAAAAAGGACACCAGCATGCTGTTGGTATCATTTTAATTGCCACAACACCATTATTAAATTTAAGGGATTATATACAATAAACAAATTGGCAATAACGCTATTAGTAGTTTCTCCTCCCCCCTGCTAGGTGGTATTGTGATTAACTCTCCTGGCATTTAAGAGAAGCCTCTTCCTTTTTAATTAGTCCTAGACCACTAATGAAATCTGAAAGCAAAAGGTGTGAAATCCCACTGCTGAAAAATCAATACCAAAGCTCTTAAAATTTTAGTGGTATTGGTCTACAGCCTATACTTTGAAGTTTCTCATTACTTCATTCTAAGAACTGTATTTCTCTAATCAGTCAAGTTCCCTTTTTACTCTACTATCATCAAAGGCAGTAAAAAATGGCCCTACCTGATAGTAAAGGATAGATGATTGCAAAGAACTAGACATGAAAACCAAGTTCCTTTATTTGTTCATTTTCATTACAGTATTGTCTGTTCCTGCAGCCAATAAACACTGGTGTTCAACATAGAGGAAGTCAGTATATGTTACATTTATATAGGCATATTTTGCATACTTGGGTAGAACTTAAGATTCTTTTTCCAAAAATAAATTATTGCTTGTCTGAAAAAGTACGTGTTGGGCAAGGACAATGAATTCCCACCAGAATTCTGCTAAGGAAACAATATATTCAGTATTATCACAATTATCAGCAACAGCAGCATTTTTTACCTTCATTACAAACCAGATTGGGAAACCTATACAAATTAAGGGCTTGCCAGTGACAAAACTGTTGTAGCTACGCTGACTTCTACCAAATATGGCTCTTTTCATTTTACAAAAGACACAAGAAATGCACCTCAAATCCAACCTCCCAAAATGTGGGCAGAACTCCTTAAAAATCTGTATGACATACATTAATATGAAACAAAACATGAGTAACACTTTAAACACTACACATTTACAAATCATATATTTAGGAGTCTAAGGATACTGACAAGTCCATGACAGAACTGAGGTATTTTTAATGAAAGTGCTCCATCCTTATAAATTTACTAAATTTTTACAATTACAGATGGTATTAGAGCAAATCATTGTGATTTGATGTGGCTGAAATGAATACAGAAACAATAAGGTGTGTCTAAAGAAAGTACTTCACTGTGTTAAAAAAAAAAAAAAAGAAAAAGAAGAACCACCACCAAGCAGATTAATTCATGGAAGTTAGACACATAAATGTTCTGGAGAGATAAGAAGCAGGAGTCCACGGAGGTGCTCCTCACATGATTTACTGTTATGCAGGTGAGTATACAAGTTTATTCCCTCTGTGATATCCTGTAGGGTCATTCAGTAAGTTTTGGTAAGACCCATCATAAAGGATACTTACTCAAACCCAAATGCCAGCCCTTTGTGCATACATAAATAGGCAGCTTGGTGTGCAGGACCTGCAAACAACTGAATGTCTGAAAAGGCTAGACTGAGTCTCACCGAGACCTAAGTGGTGTCCAGCCAATCTTTATTAGCATTCTTGAGGCAGAAGGAGTTGGACATAATAATTTTCTTCTCTCGGGTTAGTTTATTTTCCTTCTCCTTGACTACAAAAATTATCACTCTTGTCCTTCCCAGAACTTATTTTTTCTCCAACTCTGTCATCACAGCAATTCATTCTCACCACAGATACAGTAAATGTGTTTTGAGCTCTCTCCTTCTCTCTTATCACTTAATTCCATTTTCCGTTATAGAAGCAATTGTGGGATCAGAAAGCACCTGACAGAACTCCTAGTAAAGTCAATAGTTCATAATTGATTGCAAAAGGAGCTGGGACCAGATGAGATGTTGCAGTCTTAGAGAATGCGTACTGACCATTTTGTCCATATGTGGTTTTGCTGTTTATTTATATGCACTGTCTGTTTATATTGGATCAGCATTTCTCCCCACCACGCCTCATCCTCCACCCTCCCACCCCACCTCCATGTGCCTATGGTGCAATCATGAAATCTGTATCTTGGATCCAAGACGGGACTGAGGTTTACAGAAACCTGTAGCTAGTTCAAATGCAAATAGCAGTAGATCCAGGAACCAATCTGGCTGAAGGCGATTGACAAAAGCCAGTGGTTCATTTTCAGGTTATCACACAGCCAGCGATACATTACCCCTGGCACAAGGGAAGGGATAGTTTCACAGCAGTAGCTGGTGTAGACTCAGTATCAACAGAACAGGCCCTGATGACGTGAGGATGCACGTACTGGCCGTTAGGTAGTCAAACTGCAGAGCCAGATGCTATCCAGCCTCAGTGAAACTGTCATGACTCCCTCACAAAGTTTTAGGTATTCAATAAATCATCCTGAGTCAGTCAACTGAAGGGCAGAGCTCTACACACACTGTCAGCAAAAGAGGTTGCCAAATATGTTGAGCAGCATGCCGCTACGTAAAGATGTCTGGCAGGTCTGGTGGCACTGTCACTAGATGGAAAAAAGTAGTTCCGTTTTCAACTAGCCACACAGAACCAGTGTATAAATAACGTGGGTACAGGGAGGTACCAAACTGAGCTCCCTTGACTTGTACCCTAATGCCCTCCTACAGTCCTGCATGTCAGCAAAGTCACTGACCTCAATGAATTCCAATAATGGGTATTTCCACAAATAATAAAAAAAAAATGTTTCCTCTCCAAATTCTAGGTTAAGTGTTCCTACCTTCAGTTTTGTTCCAATACGCAGCGCAGCAATTAGAACTGTAAAACTAAAGAGAAATTGCTAAGAGGAAAATTTTCACTGTGAAAGATCTGGAATGTTCTCATCTGAAGATGTGAGCTATAGCGTCAAGGATTCCCAATAATAACATTCCCTTCCCATTTCTTGCATAAATTAAAACTATCTATTAATATAAGCTAAAGTAAGACTGTGGGTTATATTATGTAATCTTGTTCCATGACACCTTTTTGTCACCACGTATTTCAAACACACAGTTTGAAAACAAGCTGGCACATTTGATAATTCAGTAGTGTCAAAATAATGCAATAAGGTTCAAAAGCCCACAGCCTGCTTATAAAGGATTCAGAGAGATCTAATTATCACCGCTTTGTGCTATCAATCAATATGCCACAGTGCAGCATCCTCTGTCTTAGTCGAATTGCCTGGGAATAAGGTTCACTGCTTTGTGTGCTACTGACATAGGTCCCGAACAATGTAGGTGGTGCAAATTGCCATATGGTCAATATTAAATGAAAGTTGCGCTGCTATAAATCAAAGAACGGTGCTGGCTGTCATCACTGGAAACACACAATCACTTTCCAAAAGGGCCAAAGGCCGCTACTTGTTTTGTTTTTGCACTGGGCTACAGCTCAAAAACTAATTTCCCAACCCTCACGCAAAAAATACATTAAATTGTACAGTGGTAGATTAAACACTGTTACCTATCTACTTATTCTCCCTGTTTCCACAGTCCTGTATGTTAGCTCTAACTAAATCTCATTCCTGTGAAATATGCCAGTATTCCAGTCACTGAAAGTTATTTTATAGAGCAGAAAACATCATAACGACATGTAAAGAAAGGGAATATTTTATTAAATCAACAAGTTCAACTTCAAGGCAATAGAAGCAAGAAGAAAAGTCTCAATTTCCAAATATTTCACCATAGAAACCTTAAATCTTATCAAAAAGGAGTTTTTAGAATGCAAAAATTGGAAGTGTGTAATAAATTTAGAATTCTGTTTAATATATTGGTCAGTGTTCCTCCTGTCTGTGACATAAATATTCCTTTCCACTGCCATCGATAAAATGATTTCCTCATTCTGTAAAGTTACAGGATCTCTCACCATGTGAATAACTGTTCCCTCCCTCACGAAAGAGAAAATTGGTACCTCTTCGTACAGAATGCACACAGCGAAGGGCAGATTTGAAAGCTCTGCAGGTCAAAACTGGATTACAGTAAATATTGTCTGTAAGTCAAGTTGTGGGACTGGGGGAAACACTTTCTGCAGTTTCAGCACGTCAGCATCAAATAGATGGTTTTCAGAAAGCATTTTTGAATGCCCTCTCACAGCCCTGTCCCGAGCTAGAAAGTCGCTTGGCAGCAGCATAAGCAACACTAAATTGCATCATTTTAAGGATAAAAACAACACCCCTCACTTGTGGATTTAAGTCTGTTCTCAAACCGGAGACAGGACCGTTCATCTTGGGACAGTAGCAGGGCACCCTCCTGGGACACCAGTGTCAGATGACCATAGAAGACTCAAAGTGCTGTCAACAGGACAAGGGAACTATGAGAAGACAGAGGATTTGGGGTGCATCAAAGGATGTCAGTAAGGATCTCTTTGTTTCCCAAACTGATCTAGCAGTCTGCTTACTTGGGGGGCTTCTCTTCGCAGTGATGAAGTAGCCTAGCAGTAGTGGCATGGGCCCTTCAGAAATATATGACCAAGCACTTGAAGAAAGTCTGGATGTTCATTGTGAGCAACACGAACACCTTCCACCATGGTACACAGAGATGCCCACCCGATTCCACTTGCTCAAAAAGACAGCAATAGAGAGATGTACAGAAATAGCCATACACACAGTCCATACAGCGGTACAGAAACACCCGTGTACGAACTCCTTCCACTTCCCAATGCACACAAACCTTTCTCTGGCTGTGAAGACACAGCTGAGGCTCTTCCCATGCTCCACCAAGGAGAGCTACAATGGCAACAGAGCAGCCCAGACTACATGCAAAAGGAAGAGCTCCATGTGGCAAGCCACATGCTGAAAACAGTCCAGGAAGAGAACAAAAAAGGTGCAGCATCAATGCCATTACAGAAGCTTTAAAGGAGAGGAACTTGAAGAGCTCGGAGCACTTGAAAACACACAACCTTGTGGAGCTCAGGACAAATTTCGCTGCCCTTCAGGCTTATACACTTGGCAAATGCCCACAGTTGCCTCTACCTGAAGGCACTCTGAACCTGTGAAAAACTATTAAACACTTACAGGTTGTCATAATGTTAGCCCACACTCAGCTACATATTCTGTGCGGTTAAATGCCATGGCATTCACCCAAGTAATTAAAAAAAAACAAACAAATGATACAAACAAGAAAAGCCCAGAAAATTCCTCTTATCTGGTAGCACGTGATTTCTTGCTGAGAAATATGAACTAATACAAACTAAAATATAAGCCAAGACTACTCATTTTTCATTGAAGAATGGAGAAGAACAGTCTGTAAAAATTCACACCAGCCTGTGAGAGTGTTTAAATACTAGTTTGCTACAGAGAAAACTAAATTTGACGGTTAAGTGAACTTCTCCAATACTTAAAAAGCATGAAGACCATAAAACAAAACACTACAGTATTCATATGACATCATAGGGTATGAAATGAAAATGTAGGCCAATTGCTGGCACACTAAACGGAGAAATGAGGAATTTTTTATTGGCAGATCTTATGAATGTGTTTCATATAGAAAAATTCAGCTTTTACAAACATTACAACATCAACAAAGTATTAAAATTCAAAGATGCTATGGACCCCAACATGCTAAAAGGCGAAGTTGGTTTCTCATGTGGCTCATTCCTTCAATCCTAAGATAAAGACATAGATAGATAGATAGACAGACAGACATGTCAAGGTAAAACTTACAGTTACAAGCATAAGATGAATCTTACCAAGCAGGCAAAATTTTCCTAATTCTTTGAAATGCTTTTGGTAAAATTGAAGAAATACAATAAATAAAATTCACCATAAATAAAATTCAACAAAATCATGACTTTATCATATTGTGTCAAAAAAGAAATTTGAAAAGGTCAAGCCATTTATATTTAAATAGTAGTTTGTTCATAAACCCCCCACAATTTTATTCTTCAAATTCCCCAATATTTTCCTGGAAACCAGTTTTCTCTGACACAAAAGCAAAGCTCTGTTTTCCTGCACCAACATATATTAAAAAATAAAAACAATTCAGACCGTGCCATTACACACACATTATTCACATGGCTCCGTTCCAGTATCCACACTTCGGAACTCATATAGTGGCCTTGCCTGGCATCCCCTTGATGTTCAAAAGAGAAGTGACTCCATGTTTTGGCAATGAACATATTAAAATCAGCAACTAGACTCTCCAGGACAGGCAAGGTATCGAAGGAGAAACATTAGGACTCTACTATGTTAATTTTGTTCAGGCAATCACTGACCTATGACAAGATCAGTTGCCTGCCTGTGGCGCTCTCAAGGGTAGAAGGTGTGGCGATCCATCGAGCTTGAGCAACAACCTGAACTCACGGTGCCATATCAGTACTGTCTGATGCAGATAATTATTGTGACATCTGGTGGGTTTGATCTCTATTTTCCCAAAAATCCTTCAGTATGAACAAATAGGGAAAATAATAACATATTACTCTTATTTGCACTGCATTAGTGGTATGATGGTTCAAATCTTAAAACAAATGAAATATCTTAAACATTCTTATAAACAGTCTGTCAGAGCTGCATTCAGACCAAAAAGCAAAATTGGAAAGAAGGATCTCAGCTTCCTCTTGGAAAGGAATACCCTGGGGGGTGGAGGGGGAGTATTTCCTCCCTTGCCAAGGTACCAATGAAACATAAATCCACGCAGGCTTGTTCCTTGTGCTGAAAGAAACAAACAGCTGTGTTCCACTTCAGTAAGCAATATATTAAAAGAGTTGGCGGGGTGGGGGCGGGCAGAGGGACGACCTAAAGATGTCCCCTGTCCCTAAACATCTTTTGCAAATTGAGCCAACTTAAGCTTCAAGTCTATCATCTCAGTTATCAACCCAACTCTCCTGAAAATCCCCTGGTAGTGGTAAATTACAATTACTAGAAGGAAAAACTAGCATTGCTTCCCAGAAACACTCAAAAATGCTATATTTGGATTGAAGTAGCCACCTCAATTAAGTACTTCAAACAGTATTAGTATGGAGGCAGTGGGAAGGAGGAGAACAGATATTCCTAATGGAAAAATTGTAGCCCTGTAATTAATCTGTGTCAAAGTTCTCCTATCCCCAAAAGAAATAGTTTAGAAAGAATGATTAAAACTTTCAGATGATATTTAATAAATGTCCAAGAATAAAACTGGATGACTTCCAAGCTCATAAAACATAAGAACTGCAGGAGCTGGAACTTCACTGTACAATGCAGAATCTGCTGGAAACAGCAGCGAGGATGCGAATGATCCTTCAGTGTGCCAAGAGGATGCAGCTGCTGGGAGGCTGCTCTCTTCTAGGACAACTTTGCCCACCAAAGAAGAGAATACCCCAGGTCAAAAAGACATCCAGGCAAATGTGGTTATGATGCTTTTCACAGTTCAGAAAGGAGTGGGCTTTTTGAACACAGAATTTATTAATGCTGTAAATAACGGAAGACCATTCTAATGGATGTAGCAAAAACTGTGTCACGGAAGTGAATACCATATAGGCAAAAGTTAATAGTAATATTTCCTCTGTATCAGTAAGCACAGGATAGAACTGTATCTCAGTGTCTCTATTATAATAGACCAATGTATAGCATTTTATAACTAGACTAAGCATAGAACTGAAAAATATCATGGGTCAGGTAAGCAGTTTAGCCAAAAGCATGATACCACATGACCATCAGAGGTCGAAATCAAGCAAAAATCCATGTCAATATCCCACATACTCGGTAGAGGTTATTCCTTAGTATTGGTAATGTTTCGTATCTCTCTGAAGAGATAAGGACCACTTTGTATGACACTTTCAAGGTTTTCAGATTTTTCTGAATCACTAGTGAAGACAGAATTAATGTTAAAAGTATTACGAAGGGTTGTTGAAGTATCTTATCTACTTGAATGTGGTTCCAGTGGAACAGAGCAGAGAAGGAGATACTGTATATTTTTTACATCGAGCTAGATTATGGCCCAAATAAAATGTTCTGACCACAGATACTTCATCTGGATACACGAATAAAAATTTCCACATTCCTAAATTCATTCTCTTATACTGTTAAAATCTACAGGGTACAACATTTACTTTTCTTGAATGAGTTAACCTTCTTCTGACATGTCTGAAAGTTGAAAAATCAGTGTTCCAGCATTTGAACATGGTATTATTCTCTACAAACATTTAGCATACAGAACAAGTGACAGAAGATAACATTTAATTTGTCATACTGTGAATTAATTGCTTTTAAAGGGAAATAGTGAGCGTACATCTCTATCTGGAGTTTTGGCTATGTTTTTACCTGAAGAGCTTTAGCTCTGTCTTTTAAATCGCTTACTGTCTCTGCATAGAGCAGACACAGAATTATGGATGGAGTTGATGCTACAGTCTTTCCCAGAAGGCCTATGCATCACAGTACCCCAGGCAAGCCCATCAGATGTTTTCAACACATCCGCATAGGAAAATATTTCAAATTCTGTAAGATCTGTGTCCAGATGAAAAGTCAATAACAGATAATGTGTTCTGGACACAGAAATGTAGCGTCACCTGGGGGGATAGGAAGTATAAGTTGCTTTGGAATCTCAGCTAAAGGGCCCCACACTTTATTAAACCTGGAGTTGTGAGTGTGTAGGTGTTGGATTACACACATCAATAGGAAGAGAATGATTTCTGGAGGCACTTATGGAGAGATTTTGAATTACAGTACTTATCAGGCCCCAGGGAGCATTTTGGCAAGTTTTTGAAATGCACTCATGAATTCCTCACGCGCTGTTTGGAGACAGCTACAATGAGTGAAGCGTGGAGGCTCGAATGACCCTTTGCTGTTTCATCACATGTGATTTCCAGTGCAAAAGCAGGGCTTCTCAGAGCAGCACATGTGCACCCTGTAGAGCACAAGTCCTTGCTGTCAGTGGCTGACACATCTCATGGCCTGTAACAATGCTTCTTCAGTAACTGTCTGTAACTCTGGGGTGAAATGCTGGCCACATTTACATCATTGCAAAAATTCAAAAGGTTTTACAGGACCAATATTTCATTCTGTTGCTTTGGGTGGCATCTGAATTCAATGTTATCTGAGCTGAAAGAAGACGCAAACAATTAAGATGTGAAGAATGTATTCGAGGGGAAAAGACCTTGTTCTGAGAAACCACTGTCAAGCAAAAATACAAGCACTCGGGTACATGATTTTCTAAAGATAAGGAGAAGGATTCTCCATCTCCAGACATTCTCAGAACAGATTAGACAAACATCTGTCAGAAATGGTTTCGCTGCAGTTATGCTGCCTCAGGGGTAGCAACTAAATGATATCTGGAGGCCCTTCCCAGCCCCATTTCCTATTACACTCCCTCTGTAGGCAAACACATGTGTACGTTTCTGGGAGAGGAGGTCTCTGGCGAGAATCAGCAGCTCAGCATTCAAGTAAGTCACAAGAGGAACGATTTATGTTCGCTCTCCTGTGGTGTCTCTTTAGAGCTGTGCTGTAGCTGGTTTTGGTGGGCAAAAAGAAGGTTCTTTCTGTCTCTCTCACACTTCAGAACAACACTCCGTCACTAAGCTCTCAAAAGAAGGTCCATGAATCTACAGAAGACATTGTGATTCTACTTGTTTCAGAACCAGAAGCATTCTCCAGGATTGGCTGATAATTAATTAAAGAAAAATAATGTGAAGCTCAAATATAATACAGATACGACTCATACAATAAAGATACACTAGTTGGAGGGTGTGTCAAATCCTACAATAGAAATTCTTCTGGAATAGCAGCTGGCATAATATTAATTATGCACTGCCATCTTCCAACAACAGAGATGTGTGGAGCTTCATAGATTAAATTCCAGTTTTCGATAAAGTGAAATTTATACATTTGTACTGTGGAAACACCACTAGACTGCTTTGCTGATTCAACTGAACCTAAGGTCCAGTACACTGTTTTTACTTGACGATGCACCTTGGTAAGTTTAAAGCTGTCGTAGAGGAAACTTCTATGGACAGTATGTATTAAATTTGCTGCATGTTGTCTTAAGCAGAAAAGCCATAGAAAAGAGTATCTGACTGTACTATCCAAAGGAAAAGAAAAAGCTATCAAACTAGATTCTATTTGGCTATGCCTTAGTTTTATATAACATGCCAGGAAACAAAACAGCAACCAAAGTCATAAGGAACAGTCATGTCAGAATTCTAAATTATAAAGATGTGCCTTCTTTTAAACAGCAACTTGGTAATTAAAAGTAATTAAAACTAATTTGACTAATATTTCAGCAATATACCATTAAGTAAGCTAATGCTGTCAAACCAGTGGTCTGTTTAAACTTTCCTGGATTAACCCCAAGCTTTTGCAC
Source organism: Calonectris borealis (assembly GCF_964195595.1). Classification (NCBI taxonomy): domain Eukaryota; kingdom Metazoa; phylum Chordata; class Aves; order Procellariiformes; family Procellariidae; genus Calonectris; species Calonectris borealis. Next base: position 38,467,256 of record NC_134313.1, read on the forward strand.
TTTCAGCTAAAACTGTAAAGGGCAAAAATATCTACAAAACTAGGTACTAACTAGCTGCTGCCTAATCCAAACAAAGTAGAAACCAGGGCTAAGAGTGAATGGGCACCAAACTTCTATAAGCACAGCAAGAGCTCCTTGCCTCTGAACACGGATTTTTGCACATCTTTTTTTGTTGGGAAGCTGCCTGGAGCTAGTCATATAAAGCTACTAAAAGCATGGTAACTTCATGGTTAGCACACTTGCTGCAGAGAAGTCCAGGCTGCTGTAATCTATCCCAGGGGAGCTTTTCTGTATTTTACATTAATAGTTCATTGGATTAAATGTAAAGCATGTCCACATATAGCCAGAGCAATGAAACAATAGTGTCACACACATGCGTGTGAGTTGGCTTTCATTTAGTTCATATATCTCTATGAGTTTAGTTGTTGCAATATAGAATTTCCCCTGCGCTTAGCTAGTTACCTCTGTGACTGACATGTAGACATACCTGAAGCAATACTCCAGGAAGCAGGAAACAGGTTTCCCTCCCTCTCTTGTAATTACTGACTCAGCAGAAAGAGACTTAAACTGCGAATAAAGCCATATTTTTAGGAAGCATAGGGCCAGAAGCTTTTCTTAATATTATATGTGCACAGTACAGCACATATAGTGCTGTTATGGAAGTGTTGTTAAATTATTGCTTAAGTTTTCCAGATAAGGATTTGCTCAGAGAAATCTTCCACTGGATAATATTTCCAAAGAAATTGTTTTATTTTAATAACTTCTGCAAATAAATTTTTTCCCCCATTTCGCCCTCAGCCACACCTACAAACCCTACAGCTAGACACCGGGGTAGCTAGAAGTCACTCTTTCAAATCTGCCAAATGATGAAGTTGACATGAGCAGTACAGAAGGGAACCTATTAATATTATTGTGTTATTGAAATTAATAGAGATACATTAAGGCTGCTTTTAAGATTATCCAGATAAAGTATCAAGGATGTGAAAGTCTTAAAAGGAAGCAGCAGAAACTCATATGGCAATAAAACCCATTTTATTACAAATTGGCCTTTGAAAGAAAGACAGCTGCTTATTAGACAAGCTACACGCATTTTTATATACTGAGATACGTTTGTATTTTTTTCATTAACAAGTACTATTGAGAATACTATGTCCCTACATTATTGCATTAGTAAATGCTTTTAAAAACTAAGATGTAAACATATGGCAAGGAAAAATGTATCTGTTTATCATGGCTCTTTTTCCATCAAAAAGCAGTAACTGAATAGCATCAGCAATGACCCATGAAGTATCTTTCTGAAAAGCACTAAATCTACTCTGTTCCATGCAACTAGAGAGAAGCACATTTCTATGTAGCTTACACTGAACTTTTTGTGATGACTTTGAAGTGCTTGGTGCAGCGTCAAAAACAAAAGTAAAAAACGCCACCTTGATACTCTTGCCAAATTAACTAGAGCAGCACCAAGAAGAATTTCCACAGTGGACTCTCAATTCAATTAGGCACCACGGAGGCAGAGTTTATTCCATAAGCAATTGACAAATGGGAACTGCTTCCTGAAGCTGAAAAGGTCAAACAGAAAATGAGTAAGGCTTCCTACAGCTCAAAGGTGAAAACAAGTTTATCACACATGCCTTCTGCATGGCCTTCCCAGCTGCTGTTTATACTCCCCAGCCCCCTAAGCCCAGCTGCTTGTTGCCTATTAAGCGCATCTCAGCTCCTCCTTGGAGTTCTCCTGACTTGTTACGCTTCATTGCCAGCTTGTTCGCAGTCAGGGTACCAGGTGGCTGCTTCTCCTCTACAATGCCAGCAGTGGTTGCTGGGCTGAGTGCTAGCATCAGCCAAGACTGCTTGCCATACGCTTTAGAGGGAGTAGTGCCAACCACAAGTGTTAAAAAATCATGAGATCATGTCAAAATCATGAGAACTAAAACCAAAAAATGACATGGGATTTTCTGTATGTTTTAGCGTGAAAATAAAGTAATATTTTCCATGGTTTTATCCTCTACCCTTCAGCTTACAAAGTGTCCCAGAAGAATACCATTATTCCGGCCAGTCCCAAGAACAGATCTCAGGAGCCCAAGACGTCACAGCTTTTACAACCGGGACCACTCAAGAGTCAAGGCATCCTATCACACTTCGAGACACGTGCATACAATTCACACTTGCTAAATTTTTAATCATTCTAATGAGCGTTGATGGTACCCACTATACCTGTAACTGAAAAGTTTTTTGCCCTCTGAAGACCAGAAGCAGGATTGATATTCTGCCTTCTGCATAAAGCTTGTCTGCTGTTTCTTCACATGTAATCAAAATATAAAACCAGACATGTCCCTGACCAAATCTCTCTGCACTACCCAGACAAAACTGTCTTCAAGTTCTTAGACATGCAAGAAATTCTAGAATTATGATGCTGCCAAATTTTAATTTCTTTCTCAACTTGTTGTGGGCAATCTTAGTTCCACTGAAGTCAATGAGATTTTTTCCCAGGGATTAAATATGGTCATAATTTCTCTCAGTAATGGCATGAAGCAGAAAGAATGGAGCTTAACAGATGTTCAGTGAAGCAACTGGCAGAAGAAAAAAAGGCACTTTACATTTTTCAGTAGTGTAAGGTAAAATACGAAATGCAGGCCACTAAGGAAGAATAAAACCCATGAAAAGGAGGTATTAGTTTCACAAGACTGCTTCACTGAGCGCAACTGACTAAATATAGCATATCGGTGATAATATGCTCTCCTATATGCAAATGGGTCTTTAAGTATATTGCAAATAAACACAGCATAACAGATTTTCTTTATTGATGACAAATTATTGAAGCCCATCTGAAACGAACTTCAAGGGACTATCCCCATGGGGTTCCATTTTACATATAGGAAGTCTACACTATGATGATACATATAGCAAGTACTTGTTCATCACAATGTTACCCTCCATTTTACTTGCTCCTGACTAAGACAGACCATACAGTTTCTGTGTAGTTAGCACTGTATGTTTGTGGGACGGCAAAAAAAGTTCACACTATGAAACATTCATGACAGACAATTCATTTTTATTTCTTAAACAAATAGATGGTTTGTTATACTGTAATTTTTAATAGTTGCAAGCAATTTCATTATATCATTATGTCTAAGATACAGGAACCAAGCGTACATAATTGAAGACAAAGGAAATTGAGAACACACTTGACAATTAACAGGTAAATGAAATCAGTAAATGCAACTGCCACATCCCTTCATTTGATGTCCGTGCAAAAGCATCTTCTAAAGTTCCAAGCACACAGCACACACCAGTTAGCTTATTTTAAACAGCAAATTTGTTTCAGTAATCCCTATGGGTAACTAATGCTTTATCATATATATGAAATTCCTTTAGGTGCTTTATTTTTGCATGCATGCTCCATTCCTTATTGATATGTTCCCTTTTTAACAGAGTCTTTATTTGTTTTAAAGATCAAAGGAGATAAACTCAATACAAAGCTACGCGGCACGGGCAGCACCTGTTTCTGCTACCCACACACAGACTCTTTCACTCACTCCCCCTTCTGACCTCTCTCTGCAGGTGACCATGAGTGAACAGCTAGTTCTCTGTGAGACCTGAATGGGACATACACACTGGCAGATGTGGGCGAATACTTTAATGTTTATTAATCTAAAAAAGAGTAAAGATTACAAAAATATAAGGAGTAGAAAACCTTAGACAAGTTAAAATACATAAAGTCTCTAGGGATAGTTTATTTTGGTCAGGCAGAGTTTAGTTTATCAAATGTCAGTCCAAAATAACAGGGGTATAAACAAAACAAAAACATTATATTAACTTTATACTAAAAGGCGACAGCTACCCTTCTTTCCTAAGGCCACTGTACCACAGTAAATACTCTGATTCAGTGCGTTAGAGCATCCACATATCAGAGCGGTTCCACTGCTGATACTAGAAAAATAACTTTATTTAAAATTATTATGTATAAACTAAAGCAAATTTTCAGATGTAGTTTTGATCACCATAATTTTATTTTAAATTGTTCTTCAACAATCCCACTGATTTCACAAACCTGTGAAATCAAACAGAAAAACATAGAAATTAGCACTAAAAGTTAATGTACACAAAAATAGGATAAAAGGGAAAATTAATCCTTCATTGTGTTTGCATTTTGTAAAAGTCTTCCATAACGCTGAACTCACAGTTAAATAAGCAACATTGATCAGTATTTTGACGAATCCCAATTCGTTTTTATTTCTAAAATATTCAGAAGCAATCACAGCTTCTTTAGTTATATTGTTTGTTCCAATTATTCAGTCGTTTAGAGGGTTTTTCTGCTGCTTCTTTTTCAATAGTAGTAATAGACTGCAAAAAATTACCAGTGTTGCAAAAAGCATCAAACATAATAGGCAACTGTGATGAATCAGATAAGCTGAGATAGCAATGTTTTCATTTCTGATTGTGTTCAGATTGAAAACCTTCCCCAAAGCAAAATGGAAATTTAGCTTTTACAAATATTTATATACACATATTGAAATAGATTGTTTTGTAAATGTTGCTGACTGTAACACAACTTGCCCCTCCCCAAACGTTTGTAAAAGATGTAACACTGCAACTGGACCTATTACATGGATCCAATTAGAGAATCAGGGTTATAAACTGGAAATAAACACCACAACCACATTTAATTACACAGCTGAATGCATAAAGGTCTGTATGTTACCTTAGAAGCCTTCACCTTGCCATTTTTAAACACTGAAGGAAATCAGGCACAGCAGCTTCATATTTATTCACTCCTTTTGAACATATAAATATGCAAGCCCTCTTTGGGAGATTAAAGAAACTTGGCAGGAACAAACTATTCCCATTATCTCCAGCTAATCAATTAAATACAATTGGAACAAGATCCTTAAGTTTCACTTTGCCTGGTGATAAGCCTGGGCTTTATATCTGATACTGTACTAATATTCAACAGAGCAAGGTACATACCATGAAAACCTCTGCATCAAAAAAAAAGAAATAAAGCCTAGGAAATCTTAGCAACAGTTCTTATCCTTTATTAACCTTATATGTATCTTTTTGTCATTTATACCTAATGTTTAACAACTGTTTTCCTTGGAGGCACTTCATGTAGCAGATATTCAAGCACTGTCACAGTTTGATCTTTAAGTAACAAATTTGTCTTAAGGAGGGAAAAAGAAAAGCAAATATATGTAAGCCTGTTTCATTTGCAGATTCTTCTCGTGACTGTTACCCACAAAAACTCCAGGGATTGTGGTCTTCTTAGCTGCAGAAGGAAATGGGATGCCAGCCAGAAAATATATTCCGTGCTACCCCATATCCATTATGGAATTCTTGACTGATGAGAAATGATATTAGCAAGATCAAATCAACTTTCAGCTGACATGAGATAGAGAAGCGTCAAGGTGGAGATGCAAGAGATGAAGGACACCCTGCAGGGGTGATGGGACTCAATGTACCTGTCTCAGTCCCCCAGTAAGACAGATCTCTAGCTGTCCTCTGAGGTCCCTTTGTTTCTCTCCTTACTTCAGAGAACAAATAGCTTGGACTAGACTCTCACTTTTATATAGCTAAAGGTAGATGAGACGAGTCATACCCTGAGAGGCTGATTTCTCCAATACAAAAAATAATTTAAAAGTAGTTAATACAAGCAGGAAGCCACCACTGACTTACTTGGGGAAAATAACTGAAAAACTACAGCCATTTTAAATTTAGTGAAAGCACACCAGAAAGAAATACAGATAGACATTAGAATTGGGGCCCAGACTCACGACACATTTTAGAAACATTAACTGGTGATTTCTCATAGCTTTGCTGTCAGTTATCACATTTTATCATCCCTCTTCACAGATCAGGGAAATAAGACATGGAGAAAATAAGCGTTGCCCAGATCCTGCTGTAACACTCACACTGGCACTACCATTGCCAAACAAGATCTAACCAAAATGAACAGAAGTCACATATCAAGGATCAACCCTCCTCTCTTCTCCCTCTCCCCCAGTCTCCACATTCATGGATTTTCTCCCTAACAGGGGCAAGAAGAGTCACCATAATTATGTTACAAAATCTTAACCTTTTCCATTACAGAGCTTTTCCTACTTGAATTTGAAATCCTTCCTCTTCATGATAAAAGAGGAATTTCTACATTTTTGGCTTAGAATAAATCTCGGCCTTGTAAAACACATTTACTGCAATAGGATAATAGGGAGTGTTAATTCTTTTTTAGAGCTTGGGGAATACTGGGCCAAAGAAAGAAAACAAATGTCTTTCATAGATCCTTCACCTCCTGGTCATTTTTGTACCCTGGGATTACAGTCAAGCATTCTACTTTTTTTTCTGGTTTCTGCAGCAATCTGGCCTCTCTGCTGAATCAATTAGTCAGTTGTAGAGCCAAAAGACTTTCAAGGCTTTATTTAATGCAAAAGGATGTACTCACTGCTTGCTGCTCCCTGGGTCTTGCACTTCATGGGGTCATTTGCATTCAAACAAATTGAGTGAAAAGTAGGTGTAGAACATGACCAATGTGCTTTGGTAGTACTTCAGGGCTACTTCGTGCTCTTTCTTCACTGCTCTAAATAACTACATAAGGCACTGGTGAAAGATGACTGGGTTTGATAGCTCTTGAAAAAAGTTGGGACAATTTAATGGAATAAAAAGCACACATAGGTTTGCAGCAAGACCTTTTTGGCCTGCAGTGAAACCACTCAGGCAGCATGGCAAATGAAGGAATCAAGAAAGGCATAAAAGAATGAGCCCAGCAGCATAATTTGGTCCCTAACTCTTTCCAATGCCCTGTACTATGAAGGACACATGAAACGGCCGGTTCCTTCCAACTGGAAAGTCTGGACAGCAGTCCCCCAGTCGAACAGATCATCGATATGCCGCTCTAAGGCCAGACGCAGGTCAATAGGATGACTTCGAACCTCACAATTTTCATACGGTTATAGTCACTTGTCTTTACTAAAACCCTAGGGGTATTGCTTCATGAGCATTTTTTGGTTGAAAGGCCAGCTGAAACAGTTTCAGTTCACCACTGTCAGACTCAGATATTCTCCATAGCTCCTCCCGATTCACGCAGCACAAACGTTGGGCAGCCACAGGGCTGAGCAACAACACAGGACTGAATTATCTGAGTAAAAATATTCTTTTTACTCAGAGCTTTTCAACAAGATCAGTTCTCAGTTCACTGCATGCTTTCGCAGAGCTACATTTAAGTTACCTTTACTCAACAAGCGTTCCGGAAGAGCAAAGTCTAAAAGGGGATGGATCAATCTGCTATAATCAAAACTGAATCAAGTGATTTAATTAAAGTTTCTTCATCAACATGCAGCAAATTAGGCTGCATTCCCATTAAAAAGTTGCATTTCTTCGCTATAACGGCTAGCCTTGTTAACTGGTTGTCAGTGATTAGTCAGTAAAAGCTTTAGTTTATTTTATTCTCTGAAATTCTTTAATATTAGAGAAGAGCTTTACTTTCCTAGAAGTTCATTATTTTTTATTATGTCCTTTTAGACTGATCTTTCAACAGCACAATATTAAACTACCTGTGTTTCAACACATAAACTATACTTTGTGATTCAAATCAAATATATATAGCCTGCTATATCAATATGCAGCTAGCGGAGTACTTTTATTGTGACATATGTAAATCAATATGTGTATATATTCTTACTTTGGAAGAAAATTCTAATAAAGCTCAGTACAGTTTTTTTAGTGATGAGCATAGATGATTATCTGTTGAACTTACCTGTATATCTATCCCGAGGAGTTTATACAAGGCATAGAACTCTGTGGAATTCAAAAATTAAGGACAGCCAATATTTTTTTCCTGAAAGCTTAGAACTCCACTTGCAAATGTTTTTTGAATTAAAAAAAATAAAATCTTTTAAAAGGAAAATATTTGTATCACTGCTATTATATACACTGCCATTTAACACTGGACATTCACATAGACAAAATTAGCATGAAAATATTTTGTGCTTTGAGATCTACAGACTTCTATGACTATCTAGAGCACAGTAAAGTTTAACAGTATTTTATTAATATCTTTGTTATGGTCAATATTAATTCAAATATCTTATATTTCCCAGGTGTCTATTTTTGGATCACTAAGGACCGCTATTACTTTATCCAGAGGCACCCTGCCTTCTCAAGTAAATTATTTTTATATTCCAAGGACTAAATTATGATAATAAAAACAACGGGGGGGGAGCTTTGCAGTTTAAAATTACTAGAATAAACCTTAGAATAAAAATCACAAAAATGTGTTTATATGTACATACAGTTATGCACATTTTCAAGCGTTTGTAAGAAAACAGGTAGCGTAAAGGTAGAATCACGATCATTACATCATGCGCATCTTTATCAATGCCTAACATGTAGAGTCCAGGAAAGCAACTGAAATTGCACGTCCAGACTGCTCTTTATGAGAATGAGTAAGTATATTCATAGACACCAAGATAAAAAAATCGTGCTCTGATCATCTAGTTTGACCTCTAGTTTGACCTAGATCATCATAGAGCCCACTATACCTATATAAAGCCCACAGAATCTCCTGCTGGATTATCTATTAGCTGTCATTTAGAAAGCCCTCTCACCTCGTGTTAATGACTCCAAGTTCATTGCCTCCCTTAACTTTTGCTTACAATGCTTAAGGCTCCTGGTTGCTAGGACATAGCATTTAATTTCGTCGTCACAGTTTGACGAGTTGAATCTTTTTTATTTAAATGTCTACCTACAGATACCAAGTCCTCTCTGAGGTTCCTAGTTAAATGCCTTTAGGTTAGGCAAACTCCTAACCGGTTTTCCCAAACCCTGGGTCATTTTTAATCATCTTCTGAAATCTCTCAAGTAATTCCAATCTTTCTTAATGGCAAGACACCAAAACCACAGTTTTTTACTGATGTGATGTGGAATAATTACTTTGCTACTTAACTTTTTAGGCATTCAAGGAATGGTCTACCCTTCTTTGTGACAGCATTATGCCGAGAGCTCACACTGAGATGATCTTCTATGATCATCCTAAACCCATTAGGTCACTGCTTTCCAGGACAAAGCCTCATTATTCTGGAGCGGAGACAGATATGTTTCTCTGGTGCCAGATATATTTCATTTGGTTCAAATATATTTCATCTGGTTATAATAAAGTGCATTTTACTGGAATGTGGCCGTTATACCAGGGGATTCAATTCATTTAATAACTTCAACTTGTCCTTCCCACCAATTATCCAAACCTATCAGACCCTAATGAGCCCCATTCATCTACATCTTCCCACTAGAAAAACTAGGTTTTGATTCCTCAGTGAGCCAGCTTTTAATTTACCTAATGTGTGCCCTGATAATTCTCTATGCCATTTTTTAAATTACAGTGTCATTTTTTATTACATTAAATGTCTTTGGGAATCCAAGTTTACCATAATAAAGCAAGTTGCAGAAAAAGATAACCTTAGGTTTGGAAGCTGTACTGAAAACAGCTTTCTACACTGAAACAAATTTTGAGAATTTTTTTTGCTCACTGCAATGGAAAATTCATAGAATCATAGAATTATAGAATCATTAAGGCTGGAAAAGATCTCTAAGATCACTGAGTCCAACCATCAAACCAACGCCACCATGCCCACTAAATCATGTCCCTAAGCACCACATCTACACGTCTTTTAAATACCTCCAGGGATGGTGACTCCACCACTTCCCTGGGCAGCCTGTTCCAAGGCCTGATCACTCTTTCAGTAAAGAAATTTCTCCTAATGTCCAATCTAAACCTCCCCTGGCGCAACTTGAGGCCATTTCCTCTCGTCCTATCACTTGTTACTTGGGAAAAGAGACCAACACCCACCTCACTACAACCTCCTTTCAGGTAGTGGTAGAGAGTGATAAGGTCTCCCCTCAGCCTCCTCTTCTCCAGGCTAAACAACCCCAGTTCCCTCAGCCACTCCTCATAAGACTTTTTCTTCAGGCCCTTCACCAGCTTCGTTGCCCTCCTCTGGACACGCTCCAGCACCTCAATGTCCTTCTTGTAGCGAGGGGCCCAAAACTGAACACAGGATTCGAGGTGCGGCCTCACCAGTGCCGAGTACCAGGGGACAATCACCTCCCTACTCCTGCTGGCCACACTATTTCTGATACAGGCCAGGATGCCATTGGCCTTCTTGGCCACCTGGGCACACTGCTGGCTCATGTTCAGCCGGCTGTCAACCAGCATCTCCAGGTCCTTTTCCTCCGGGCAGCTTTCCAGCCACTCTTCCCCAAGCCTGTAGCGTTGCCTGGGGTTGTTGTGGCTGAAGCTGCAGGACCCGGCACTTGGCCTTGTTGAACCTCATACAGTTGGCCTCGGCCCATCGATCCAGCCTGTCCAGGTCCCTCTGCAGAGCCTTCCTACCCTCCAGCAGAGCAACACTCCCGCCCAATTTGGTGTCATCTGCAAACTTACTGAGGGAGCACTCGATCCCCTCATCCAGATCATTGATAAAGATATTGAACAGGACCGGCCCCAGTACTGAGCCCTGGGGAACACCACTCGTGACTGGCCGCCAACTGGATTTAACTCCATTCACCACAACTCTTTGGGGCTGGCCATCCAGCCAGTTTTTTACCCAGCGAAGAGTGCACCTGTCTAGGCCGTGAGCCGCCAGCTTCTCTAGGAGAATGCTGTGGGAGACAGTGTCAAAGGCCTTACTGAAGTCCAAGTAGACCACATCCACAGCCTTTCCCTCATCCACTAGGCGGGTCACCTGGTCATAGAAGGAGATCAGGTTGGTCAAGCAGGACCTGCCTTCCATGAACCCGTGCTGGCTGGGCCTGATCCCCTGGTTGTCCCGGACATGGCTTGTGAGTGCCCTCAAGACAAACTGCTCCATAATCTTCCCCGGCACCGAGGTCAGGCTGACCGGCCTGTAGTTCCCCGGATCCTCCCTCCGGCCCTTCTTGTAGATGGGCGTCACATTGGCAAGCCTCCAGTCGTCCAAGACCTCCCCTGTTAACCAGGACTGCTGGTAAATGATGGAGAGCGGCTTGGCAAGCTCCTCCACCAGCTCCCTCAGTACCCTCGGGTGGATCCCATCCGGCCCCATAGACTTATGAGCGTCCAAGTGGCATAGCAGGTTGTTAACTGCTTCCTCTTGGATTATGGGGGGTTTATCCTGCTCGCCGTCCCTGTCTTCCAGCTCAGGGTGCTGAATACCCTGAGGATAACTGGTCTGACTATTAAAGACTGAGGCAAAGAAGGCATTAAGTACCTCAGCCTTTCCCTCGTCCTCAGTGGCAACGTTCCCCCCTGCATCCAATAAAGGATGGAGATTCTCCTTGGCTCTCTTTTTGTCATTAATATATTTGTAAAAACGTTTTTTGTTGTCCCTTATGACAGTGGCTAGATTGCGTTTTAGTTGGGCTTTTGCCTTTCTAATTTCCTCTCTGCACGACCTAACGAGATCCCTGTACTCTTCTTGAGTTGCCTGCCCCTTCTTCCAAAGGTGTTAAACTCTCCTTTTTTCCCTGAGTCCCAGCCAGAGCTCCCCGTTCAGCCAGGCTGGTCGTCTTCCCCGCCCATTCTTCTTTCGGCACATGGGAACCACTCCTGTGCCTTTAAGACTTCCTTCTTGAAGAATGTCCAGCCTTCCTGGACCCCTTTGCCTCTCAGGACTGCCTCCCAAGGGATTCTCTCAACCAGTGTCCTCAACAGGCCAAAGTCTGCCCTCCTCCTCCCAAATACTTAGTTCAATGTGAATTTTTCCAAGATGAAACCAAATATTAGTCAGTAGAAATAAAGTGACATGAGCTAAAACCTTAGTAGTATAGGAAAATAACGGCAGCTTTGAATTTAAGCACATCCATTCAAAAAATAGGATTCTTGAGTCTAGCTCCAACTTTCCCTAGCTGTATTTGAACTCTCCCCTCACTATCTAACAGATATCTAACTTCTGGTAGAAATAATGTCAATCTCTACTTTTGTTTCACTATCTATAAATAATTAAATCCAAGAGAGCAAGTTTCCATGCTAGAAAATTGTTTTCTCTCATTTTCAGGCTCAAAAAGCAGTTATATGAAATAGCGCAGCTTCAGCTATGGGTGTTACAAGACATCCAGCCAAGACCATCCAATAGGCCTGGAGAAATTCTGTTTACAGGAACACAGTCCTTACTGGTATCCATTTCTGAATAGCACATAGAACTGTCTCAAGCTAAATACCTAGCTAAGCCACTGGTACGGAGAATGAGAGACAACGTATCTTCTTTAACTTACATAAGTGCACACTGCAGAAATTTGGAAAATTACTCATAACCCAAGCAGACAAAAGCTTTATGACACTCCTTAGAAAGGTTATGTGGGATGGGGAAATATGACTTTTTTACTCCAGTTTATATTACCACTCTTGAAATATTAAATGAAAGAAAGATACCAATAAATTTCTCCAGAAGATTTATGAATCTGGAATTAAAGTCTCCCAGAAGTTCAACCCAGATTCACTTCTGGGACAAAAAAGCACATATTTATAGTTACTATTTACTACTCACTGGGAAAAATTTCCAACTACAAATACTATGTTCTTATTAACCAGACATGTAATTGACTAATACGTTTGAGCAATGCCTCATAAATACCATACTCCCTAAAGAAACCAAATCTAGCCTTGCCCTAAACTCATACCCACTGAAAGAGATGTTTCCAGTACTGCTATACTCCATCAGAGCAGAACACAAATACAAATAGCTGAATTTGACTGACAGAAATGCAGTGTTTGTGCTAATGTCATAAAGGTTGCAATCAACAGTTGCTGACCTAAGCCTGATTCTGTCATTCTTAGTCATACTGAGTACTACCTGGCTCTAGCAAAAGGAAACTTTCACAGAAAAAACATATTCCAGCAGTAAACTCCTCCTTATCAACTCTGATCAAGCAATTTTCCAAATCTTAGGAACACTTATTTTCATAATTAAGAAAACTAACTGCTTAGCCATGTGAATTTGCTCAGTGTAAGGAATTTTACCCATGGACAAATATTGTACAGTTTGGAATTTTACTGGGACACAGTCTGAATTTCTTGATTCTACAAAAAACTGTCTTTCATTCTTCGGGTCTTTTTCCTAGGTGGACATTTGTGAAGGTTTTTTTTCAATACCTGTTGAAATCATCAGCAGAGTGTCTTTGACTGCAGAGTTTCAAGACCAGTGCAAGAATTAATGGAGTGGAAATCCCACTTTTTCCCAACAATCAGCTTTGATTTATCAGCAGTAGACCTTCCACTGCAAACCTTAGAATAGAGTTTGTAGATGTATAGTAGCAAAACATTTAAGTTTCTTGCCACAGGTCAGAGGGTGAGAGTTCAAGCTTTGTCCCAGATCAGCCAAGCTAGAAATGACCCTCTAGTGCTCCTGTTGGCAACTTGAAGTTAGAGTGAACTGATAGTAGCCACACCACTTAGCGTGCCATTGACTACAGAAACTGACGTGCCTTAAGCAGATTAGGGCAAAAGAATGTATATACATATAGATATGTATTTAATATGGATTAACCAAGCAGCAAGTTCACTAAGAGTTTACATTATTCACCTATCATGTACATCTGCCAAACGGACCAACTGCAGGTAGGGATCCTGGTGTTGCTTTTGGATGGGAAAGAGTTAATTTTCTTCACAGTAGCTAGTATGGGGCTATGTTTTGGATTTGTGCTGGAAACAGCGTTGATAACACAGGGATGTTTCAGTTACTGCTGAGCAGTGCTTGCACAGAGTCAAGGCCTTTTCTGCTTCTCACCCCACCCTACCAGCGAGGAGGCTGGGGGCGCACAAGAAGTTGGGAGGGGACACAGCCGGGACAGCTGACCCCAACTGGCGAAAGGGATATTCCATACCATATGACGTCATGCTCAGCATATAAGGCTGGGGGAAGAAGAAGGAAGGTGGGGACATTCGGCATGATGGCGTTTGTCTTCCCAAGTAACCGTTACGCGTGATGGAGCCCTGCTTTCCTGGAGATGGCTGAACACCTGCCTGCCAATGGGAAGTAGTGAATGAATTCCTTTGTTTGCTTCGCTTGCGAGTGTGGTTTTTGCTTTACCTATTAAACTGTCTTTATCTCAACCCACGAGTTTTCTCACTTTTACTCTTCTGATTCTCTCCCCCATCCCAACTGGGGCAGAGTGAGCGAGCGGCTGTGTGGGGCTTAGTTGCCAGCTGGGTTTAAATCACAACAATCCTCTATGTCCAAGGCTGTGAGACCTGGGGAAATCTGCTGTGTTACTTCTTGAGTTAGGCACCCAAGAAAACAGACTCGGGCATTTGGACAGTAAATCCATGCCAGGACTACACATAGTAGCTCAAATTACACCAAAAGACTGTCTTTGTCTTTTCAAGGTTCTTGGAAGATAGTGATGCATTAGAAATTTCCCCTGTCCTCAAGGGAAAATTCAAGCTGACTCTTGCCAGTCCCCTGAAAGGCCAAATTTCTTCTCATAAAAGCTGGCTAAGAAGTGCTCTGATGGTTGTAGATGCAGCTCTTCTGTTTCCTTGCATCAGTACCCCAGAAAGAAGAAAAACATTTTGGCCAGCTCAAAGAACTCCCACAAAACTGAAGTATTGTGGAAGTGGTAAATATTTTCTCCAGATCCCTCCTCTTTCCAAGAATGATCTCTATGCATCCTCTGAAAATTCTCTGCAGAGAATCAGCACACAAGCAAACTACTACGGGTAATAACAGGGAACTGTCTTCAGAATGACAGCCGAGGAGGAAGACATGTGAGGCCCTGTCTACAGGCTTTTTAGTGACACTAAAATCAAAAAAGAACCACAAACCCTTGGTTTTGGATCATATTGCCTCCGCCATTTTCACTTCTCTTCCCTCAGTGTGTACAGAGTATCAAAGGAGAACACATCTAGCAAGCAGAAGAGATTCAGTTACTAAGTTATAGTAGTTATTAAAAAAGCATGTGTTGATTCCTATTTTTTAATAACAAAATTTACATTAAAAGAGCAATAATTATACACCTCTCTCTCTCTCTGACATAGAGCCACAAACTTAATTAAGCACATAAAGAGGAAGAAGGAGAGGGTATGCTAAAAAAATCAACAGTGGTTCTTAAAAATGTTTTTCTTTCCTTCTTTAACATAACAACTCTTTTAAGCTGTAATCATTTATACTCTTTTACATGAGTACATATTTTATTTCAAATTTTGTCATTATTGGTATGAAGCTTTAAAAGTGATTGGCTTCCAGTTATCTTTGGATCTTGCTGATGAGGATAAACTTTTAAAATGCTGTCAGAGAGCCTGAAGGATTTAGAAAGTAAAGTCTGATTTACAAGAACTGAGAACCTAGATCTCATTTCCATAAGACAAGATGTGCGCTGACGTATCTGTTTTGCAAATGATGTTTGTTGGGAGATGTTGAGATGCCAAAGTGACCCAATTCTGTTCAGCTATCATTGGCTTTGAAAATAGCCTCTTTAAACTCTTACATCTGACTACATTTGAAACTGTTACCCCCAAATTTTGTCATTCTTTTTCTTGTAGAACACTAACCAGAAGGTATTAATTTAAAAGAACTCAAGGTGACTCACACAGCTTCTTTTTGCGTTGTTAGTTTTCCCACTACCAAAAACTAGTTTTACACCTGGCTGCTATTATCTCAAAGTAGTCAAAGAATGTGGTAAATATTATCCACGTATAATTTATTAAAAGCTGAGTCAAAGAACAGGTGTTGCTATTGTAAAGATTAATTTTGCAGCTCTTCTGCTCAAACTCATAAATTATGAACTCCTGGGCCCCCTCAACACTAAATCACACACACAACATCCACACAATTTATTAACTTTGGGGTGAAAAATGATGTGTAATCTTGCCAGCTGCTCTGCCTACAAGCACTGGCATCAGCAAGTATGTCAAGCCCCTCACTGATTCTCCACTTTACAACTGGGAATTGGCAGCTTCTCTTTGACAGTAGTGGCAGTTCTGCACTTTCTTCTTGCCAATGACACTAGCATATAATCTCAGATGGGGATGATTACATTATTGTTGTTATTTTTAATAACATTTATCATTATTAGATTTCAGATACAGAAAGTATTGCTTTGATCAAACATTTTTGTTCTACTCCTTTAGTTATATTAGTAGAAACACTGACCTACTATAAAGGGTGCAGGAGTTAACTACACTGCAGTTAACTGCACAGTCAACATGGGTTCACAAAGGGAAAGTCTTGTTTAACTAATTTGATATCCTTCTATGATAAGGTCACCCGCCTAGCGGATGAGGGGAACACAGTGGATGGATTTTAGTAAGACTTCAGTAATTTTTTGGATTTTAGTAAGACTTTTGATACTGTCCCTCACAGCTTCCTTCTGGATAAGTTGTCCAACTATGGGATAAGCAGGTTCACGGTGCACTGGGTCTTCACCCAGTGAACTGGCTGAAGCACAGAGCTCAAAGGATTTCAGTGAATGGGGCTACATCTGGCTGGTGACCGGTCACCAGCGATGTTCCTCAGGGTTCAATTCTAGGGCCAGTTCTGTTCAATGTATTTATCAACAATCTGGATGCAGGAGTTGAATGCACCATTAGCAAGTTTGCTGATGATACCAAGCTGGGGGTGCTGTTGGCTCTCTTGAGGGACAGGAGGCCTTGCAGAGGGATCTAGATAGATTGAAACATTGGACAATGATTAATGGGATGGAATTTAACAAGTCAAAATGCTGGATTCTGTACCTCAGATGGAGTAACACCAGGCACAAGTTTAAACTGGGAGAGGAGTGGCTGGAAAGCAGCCCTGCAGAAAGGGATCTGGGGGTGCTGGTCGACAGCAGGCTCAATACGAGTCAGCAATGTGCCCTGGCAGCCACGAGGGCAAACCGCATCCTGGGGGGCATCAAACACAGTGCAACCAGCCGGTCAAGAGAGGTGTTTATCCTGCTGTATTCAGCATTGGTGCAGCCTCACCTTGAGTACTGTGTGCAGTTCTGGGCCCCACAATTTAAGGATGTGAAGGTCCTTGAATGTGTCCAGAGGAGGGCAACAAAGCCGGTGAAAGGGCTGGAAGGAATGTCCTATGAGGAGCGGCTAAGGACTTTGGGCTTGTCTAGTTTGGAGAAAAGGAGGCTGAGGAGCGACCTCATTGCTCTCTACAGCTTCCTGAGGAGGGGAAGTGCAGAGGGAGGTGTTGGTCTCTTCTCCCTAGTATCCAGTGATAGGATGTGTGGGAATGGGTCAAAGCTGTGCCAGGGAAGGTTTAGAGTGGACATTAGGAAGCATTTATTTACTGAGAGGGTGGTCAAACACTGGAACAGGCTTCCTAGAGAGGTGGTCGATGCCTCAAACCTGTCAGTGTTTAAGAGTCATTTGGACAATGCCCTTAACAACATGCTTTAACTTTTGGGCAGAAACTATAGCTTACAGCTACCTTCTTTCCCTTCTCTGTTCTAGGTGCCATCAGATCTAGGAAAAACAATTGTTATTAGTTAGGCAACTATCATCTCTACTGACCTGGTGGTAGGACCGAAACTTCTATCTATAATTTACCACTCTGTCACACTGGGCAGTGACAATGATCTACCAGGATTCTTAGAATCTTATAGCACAGGATCTTGGATGCTCAGAAGTCCTGACACCCATGCAATTCAGGCACAGCAGCTATAAAAGAACCATGCTGTGCATCTGATGTGTCCTGAAGCATCAGCCTCTCTGATCACATAATAAGCACCAGCCTATATGTGCACAGCCAGTCCTACCAACGTTTGTGGGATTGTAAATTCATTACAGAAAATACAGAGGAAAATTCATGTGCACAGAAAAGGCAGGTACCAGGCTCTCCCTTTGGCCCCCTAAGGTGAGCTTCAGCCCAAAGATAAGTGAAAGATTCAGGCGCAAGTCAAACTGGACTTACTGGCTTTGGACTAAGATCAGCTGGACACACAGAACTTCATTTTAACACTGTACTAGTGTTAAAAACCTGGCACATGCTCTTCAGTATCTCGCTATGCAAATTGAAATTTCATAGTCAAACCCTGGGCTACATATGGATTTGTGAAACGGGTATATGAATAGAAATTCTTAATTTTTTGAAGTGGTATAATTTAAAAATGTATTCCATTTATCTGGCATGATTATTATTAATCATTAATCCCTTAAACAACTGTTCCATTCTGTGAAGAAATTGGCTTTTTCTTATTTTAACTCTGCATGCTTGAAGCAGTTTTAGTAGAATGTATTGTTTTCTAAACATGCTGATTAAATCATCTGTTCTTTTCAAGTATATCACCTAAAATGTTAGAAAATAGTTTGCATATTCACCCTTGCAGATTACAAAACTACTGCGAATTAAAAAAGAAAATGCAAAACATCTAATATTTTCAGCAAGATTATTTACAGGTACCTTGTAGGCAGATAGAACTTGCTACAGTTTGAATGTATTGCAATTTATAGCATGTTACTTGTTGTCACTTGTTCTGTCATTTAGGTTATGATCCTGCTGACCTTTGCTTATATGATTAGACAACTGCTTCAAAGAGTGTAGGATATTAAGGATTACTTGTGTGATTAAGAATGTTTTTTTCATACGGAGGAATTCAAAAGAACGCAGGCAAAATAGAGATAACTGAGTCACAGGCCTGAGGAGGAAGGCTCTACTTTTCAGAGCTACTGGGTTTTTTTGTGAGTTTTTTTGCTGGTCAATACAGACTTACTTAACAAAGTACCTATTTCAACTTCACGTTACTTCTCTGGAACAGCTACTTTAACACATGAGGACAAACTGTTTCACTTAGTTAAGTAAACTGTGATCTGTGATCATTTTGTCATTGTTCAGTGACTGTCGGAAAGCTTATGTAAATCAACCCTATAAAATTCAGCCCTCAAACAAATGAGTAATTGGTACTTATGAGAAAAACTCCTGTGAGCAGGCATGTCATCTTCACAGGATTTGAAGATGCCAAAAAGAGAAATTAAAAGTTTGAGGGTTTTCGACATATTATCTGGTCCTAACAAATATACTTACATTTGTCTTGATCAGCTTCCACTCCTTCACTTTCTGTGTCACTCGGCAATATCCAAGGTTGATGAGCAAGCTGAAGCTGTTGTAAGAATTCATCCTGCCACAAACAGATCTATTTTAGATAAAATGACAGAGAATGGTTCTATATAAATGCAGACTGTAGCAAAGACTCTAGCCTCAATTAACTAGAAAGGAGAAAGCCTTTAATAAAAAAAAAAATCTTGCTGTGAAATAAAACCAGAATGTAGAGGATATGCACGGTCCCTAGAAATTTTTTATTTAATTCTTATTTATTTATCTATTCTGAAAAAAAAAAAAGGTCTCTTTAGCTATTTATCTGTTATAGCCACAGATATATACATACTCATCTTAGAAATGCAGCGACACAGAACAAAATCTTAATGCAGATATTCCATCTGTCCCTGCAGTTTTTGGACTATGCCTAGACATGTCATGCACAATTTGCTTCAGTAAGGCTTTGATTTGTCAGAACTTTCACTGTCTCCAATCTAGTAAGAACAAGGACCTGAAACTTGATTTAGAACCTATGGTTTTATTGGAGAAGAAGAAAGCCTAGGAAGGAAAAATGCTATGGAAACTTTTGTCTCCAAGATACCATAAAACTCTAAGCATCAAAATATAAATGTTTTACACAGTTAAAAATCCATACACAGCTGAATATATGCTTTTAAAAATGTTTTACAATTGCCTCCTTTTTTATATAATGTATATATGTATATAAAAATATTTTTCCATACGCACACACACACATGTATGTGAGCATGTACACACACAGACATATAAAATACTTTGACAGGTTCCTTTGCAATATTCAAGGTGAGAGATGAGACTGGAATGCATAGTTTTATTTTCAAAAGCAGTTCAAACATGCAAGACTAGTCTCTCAAACAGAACTTAAACATTGGCCAGATATCATAAAATTACTGGCCAGATTCTTATAAGCACCTGAAAAAAATGGGGGGTAATAGCCCTGTCTTCTTTTACACCAGCTGAAAAGCAAAATCTACATATTCAAAGTTGAATTGTATTGCACAGCGCTACAGCATAATTTTTATTTTTAGGCTATCTGGTTTAAAAACAGAAACCAGGCTTTTTAATCAGTTCTTGGAGACTGAAGTCTGTTCAATCAATATCTAACTCACTGGGAGTAAATTATTAATTCTGTTAGTAATCTGTTAAAAAATCCACAAAGACTGCTGCAATGGCCCAACACTAAGCTCAGGCAGGAGCTCCAGGCCTTACGCATGTATTGCCATTTCAAAAGTGCTCAGCGTTCCAGAAGGTTGCTGACTACAGCACTGAACTGGGCAAAGTGTATTGGTTCTCGGAACAGGATTCTTGCAGTAGGAGCGAGTGGCTCTCATGCTGATCAGTATACTTTTTAATCTTCCAAAAACACAGAGCAAAGAACTGAGCCAGGCAGCAGAACAGAATGGAAGTATCTGACCAAAAAGAGAGTCCTCATCACATCGAGTTATGCTCTATACTCCAGTAAGTAGGAGGAAAACTTGTGTTAATCACTGCTATATTCAAATAAGCTGAAGTTTCCTGCTGTTAAGAAAGACAGACCAATAAAGATTACTGAATATCTCTTTAAGCTATCTGGATAAATAAAGTGATTGTAAAATTCCAAGTGTTCAGAAAATGAAATGGCAAACAAGGGAGTCAGTAGTATTTTCATCTCAACAGCTATTGATAACTATCACAGAATTGTGTCACTTTAATGGAATCCATCCTAAAGAGATAAGCAGGATTCAACATTCCTTTGTCAATTTATACAAAACACCAAAGGATAAGGTAAATGCATAAAAGTATCTCTGCCGAAGGATTTGGAATCCTGATTTATTAGTTTTATGGAGATAATAAAACTATTTCTCTAGGTAGCATTTCTTTGCTATAATTCAATTCAGCCTTGAACAGAGCTGATAATAAAACACACCTGTTAGAACTTTGTAATATTATGTGTGCCAAGAGGCAGAAACTCGTCCACAAAATCTCAGATCATTATAAGTCTTGAGCACTAAAAAACCCCAAAACATTCTTAACAGCTCATATGTTAAGTACTTGCCAAATTATTTAAGATTTGTGCTATAAAAAGATTAAACCACCCTGAGCTACAGCATGAAGTTTACTAAACCTTAAGAACAACTCTGAATTGTATTTATCAGTAATATTTTTGTATTTTAGACTTGTTATGTTACTCTGAAACACATTACAAACTAGGAAGCATATATAAGGCATTCAGAAATATTAAAATTCCTGATAAATAAACAGGTGACAGCACACAGTGTAAACCCATGCATATTATGAATTCTTTAATTCAAGCCCCTTATGGTAAAACGTGCTCCTGGTAGCCAGTAATCACATCCTTTTCAACTGACTTATTCTCATCAAATATGTATCAACTTTGTACTGGTTAATTCCATTAACAACACCTAAGGGTAAGGAAGCGGAATTATTTGCAAAATCTTATCATAGTATCTTCTATAGGATTGGCAATATAACCACAGTGTATTCACATCTAGTGGAAATTCCCAGTTCACACCATAAGGCTAAGAAGAATAAAGGCAATTTCCCTTCTTTTATTTTACTGTTTTTATACAGGAAGAGGATACAAAACCTACAATGAAAGTTGCAAAATAATTTACAGCATCAGTCCTGCGTTTTATGTTTGTGATCTGTAAAAGTACACAGAAAGACAGAACTTTGTTGTTCTTCTCCTACCCCAGGCTACCTTTGACTTTTTAAAATTTGTCTCCACGGTCAGAGAGAAGCTGTGACACAAAAGTATGAAATCACATGGCCACAAACAGGGGCACACCTCTAACATGGCAAAAAATGTCACTGAACAGAGATACTTCCTGGGTGCGTTCTGTCTAAACCCACTTCTCGAAGTGACCAGGAACTTCAGTGGGCAAAGATAGCTTAAAAGGGCTCCCAAAAGCTTCTAGTATAACACTCCAAAGATGGGGCTGGGAGCGGCAGATTGGCCATCCATCTGCTGCTTTCTGACATCCGAGGGCCTTTACAGCTTGGCAGAGGAAGGTCTTCAGTATGAATGTGTCATATTAGCAGTTTTCCCCTTGGAAGCAAAGCTAGTCCCAAGACAAGTTTCCGTTAAGTCAAAGGTCACTTGTGCATGTCAGGAAAGGATAAATAGGGTTTGAGCTGGGTCACTAGCAGCCAGTGTACTATTGTGCCCAGTGAGCAAAGAGAAAGAAAAGAATTTGTCACTTCTAGAAGGGATTATAACAGAGGAAAAGATCCTGCATAGAAATGCTGAGATTTAACACCAGCTTTACAGTGGGCTTGCTGGATGAAACTGGACATGCTATTCTAACTGCAAAACGGGGTAATAATACTGTTCATTTCTTAAAGTTCTTGAGACATATATATACACATACTAGAAGTATAACAGGACACTTCTTGTAAGCGCTATCAGCAAAGCTTGGGATTTGGCAAACAGAAGTAACAAGTCACAGCAAATGAAATGGGACTCATGGTTATTATTACCATAACTACAGAAAGGCTGTGGAAGAAAGCATTTTTAATTGCCTGCCTTGTTACAGGAAACATCAGAAGTGATGGACAGACTGGATGTCCCTTGGTGGAGATGCAGTGCTCATTACATGGCACTTTCAGGAGTCTGTACAATAATTCTAGTTGGCATCACATCACTAGTATCAGTTAAGAACAGGATTGCTTAAAAAGAAAGAAAAAGAGGAGTGAAGTGTTTAGTGGGAAACAACGAAACCTTCTTCTGAATATTTTTAGTTAAAAATGAATTTCAGTTCTCATTTTCTGGTATGTGAGAAAATTCCAACACACAAACACACCCACCCCTCAAAACAGGAGACAAAGGGGTTTGTTTGTCAGAAAAGAAATTTGTTACAATCACATTTTTTTTTCCATGGAAAAATTCTCTTTGAAAATATATCAACTGTCAGTGAAGATATTTTCAACAGAACTGTAGTCGCCTTCAGTCCTCACATCTTTAAGTTGGATATCCAATTCTAGGTGAAGAAGTAGCTCGAGTGATGGGATTAGTGCACTGCCATTCAAACACCAAAATGAGGATTTTTTCACCACCAAATTTAAGTTAGATTTCCTCCCCAAATTCTTTAGTTTTAGAGTTATCTGTGCCTCATTTCCTTTCTTTCATAATAAATAATGGAGGCCATATACTTAATCGCAAGATTATACTAAATATCAAATCTCTAATTTTCCTACAAGCATCTCTAAGCAATATTATAATAAACATCTTTAAATTTTTTAAGAAGTCATTAGACTGATAATACATTGTGTCAAGTGTCATACCCAACAGATTTTTAAAACAAATGATACTTCTCAGAAACAATTATCTAAAGGTATGATATTTTTTTAGTCTTGGAAAAAAGCTCTCCAGGCTTTGACAGATGGATTACAAAGAGATTGGTAATAAATGGTGGGAACTGACTTATTCCACCATTAAAAAATTAGCAGTCTAGACATTTAGGTCCTTCTCAAGTCAGTATAGAAGGACTGGCATTTCCTGAGAAAAAACTCACCTTTGTAAGGCATGTATCTGAGATAGACAGCAGGGCTATTCTTTCACAGGTGCTTTTATTTCCACTGCCTACACACTGAAGTTATCTTTAAGGCAGATAAGGTTAGCAGAGGAGAATCCCACTCAAAATTTACAAGGTACTTTAATTTTTTGTTTTGTTTTGTTTTAAACAAAGACTAATCCTGTAAAAGCCATTAATATGGGACAGGATATGCTCTGAATCAACCCTAGTTAACATGCACATAGTATTAGACTGTGACTCAACAATGTTGGACATTTTCTCATTGCAGTTCAGTTTTGTGTTTCGGAAACAAACACCAATGGAAAATTTGTCCATTCAGCGATGCCTAACTAATCATTCCAATGTGTCCAAAAAATGAAAGAAAAAGCAGTCCAAGGAAATACTATGCACTGCCAGCGCGGCAGGGAACAAATACCCTGGAATCATAAAGATAAGATAAAGTTGTGTTTAATATTCCAGAGGTACGTACCTATTAGAAACTGTAAGCCTAATAAAACTGCTATGCATCATGCAGGCAAAACCCTACAGAGCTCATGGAAAATTTGGGGGGCACCAGTATTTCAGTATGGTTTCTGTAATAATCCTGACATTCTCTAATCAGTACCTCTTAAAGCTGAGCAGTATTTCCTTGCTAATTTTCTCATTATTATATTTCAAGTTCTTTTCAGAATAGTAAGTTACATTAGGTATACTGATGCTACTTCAACATAAAACACAATCTAGTCTTCACGTTATAGCAGCTCTTAAACACAGCAAAAACATTAAATTGAAAATCTTACTTCTGATAAACTGCTTCTCTGAGTAGTGACAGTTCCAACAATGTCTCCACTCATTTGCACAGAAAGCCCTGAAGCAGCGCTGAGTGTCCTCCCCATCTGGCTCTTAGATGTCAAAGATCTGCTTCTTTGCATACTAATGATGCTTTCCCTATTTCCTTGGTTGCTAGGGGTAAGAGGCCGTGACAGCAAGCTATTTGGGGTCACAGGTCTGCTCCCCGGAGTTGATGGAGTTGGTGGCCTGTTGGTTTGCGTACTGGGCGTTGGAGGCCTACTGTTTGCAACACTGGCGACCTGTGTTCTGCTGTTAGTGGGCAGCGGTGGTGATTTGTTTCCTTGGAGCTGAATGTTCTTCCCCGTCTGAGTTGGCACCTGAGGCTTCGGATTTTGGCCCTGTGTAGCTTGAAGATTGCCTTGATGGTCAGATGTAACTAAACTATGATGTTGGATACTAGGGCTTCTAGAGAGCCTTGCTTCTTCCCATAGCGCTAGGTCCTTCTCAATATCTGTGCACACACACACAAACAAAAAAGAAAAGAAAGAAAGAAACTCACTTTCTGTTTCTCTCTGGCTTAAAACTCAGTTTACTGATTTTCTCCAATGCAAGTGACAACCTGAAGCTGTGCAGAGAAAAGCTATTCACCCTTAAAATATAAGGCATCAGAATTAACAGTTCAAATGTTTGACAAGTATTTCCTCAAAGTTTATTTACATTTGATTTACTGCAAACACAGCTATCCCACAGAAACAAAATATTACCACTTCATTGAACGTCAATACAACCTATAAAAATCCCTCTCATTTCTTCGAAGTTCTCTCTCTGTGGCTTTTGCACAGTTTCTCATTAGTATCAAACCAACATGGAGCAGTGAGCTAAACTTGCCATCCTCAGCTGCAATGAAGGGCAATCCAAAACTGGTTCAAGGTGAGACTTTTGCTTTTGGCCTCACTGCCTATTGCCCAACCAAAACTCTGGGGGAAATAACTCTTGAACTCTGGCACATCTGCATCTGTGATCCTGTTTGAACCTGAATATTATGCTCTGGCCGACCATCAGTGCCAGAGCAGGTGACAGGGTCACCAACATCTAGAATCCAAGCAGAAAAGGTGGCCACCATTTGGTGGTCCAGTCCCTACCCCTAATACAGCCATAAGGAATAAGATCCTATTTAAAAACATAGTAGATATGGGGTAGTGATGGAAAGTGTCTTCTGAATTAATTTAAATCATATTAATGCTTCTCATAAATTAAATCAGATACATTCAACAAAGTTAGGTGAGGGTAACTGGAATTTAGGTCAGCATGGCTAACATACGAAAGTCCTTGCAAGTGAAAATGTCAAGCTTAAGGAACAGTTTACTTAAGTATATTTTATCTTACACAATTGTTATGAATTTTCACTCTCACTAGCATGTACTCTACTGTAACTTGGTTTTGATAGGGACAGTTGGTTATCTTCAGAAAAGCAATGCCATTTCCCATTAAACTGTACAAGTCACAGACCTAGAAGCTGTAAATCAGCAAGGCTCAATCAATTTAAACATGTATTAAGTGACCTTATATAAAATAAGCATTTCATTTTTATTTTGATAACAATAATTTCAGGTTCTAAAAGTCCTAAAAGAAACAGATTCTAAACTGCATATTGGAAAATCAGATTTTCTTTCACTTGTGTTTACCAGTAGGTATAAAAGGAATGTTGTATGCAAAATACTTAATGATGTGCCGCCTTTAACATTAACTTATTTTATAATAACACCTTGAAAACAGGAAAATAAGCTATGTCAGTTTCATGTTACTAATACAAGATATTCCACATATTTCAAATGCTATTACGAGAAAAGCTGGTAAAACTAAAATAGTTGTGAAAGTCTCAGACAAAAGTGTCTCTCAACTCTTTAAAGATTAAATGTTTTGCTGTTACAAATTTCAAAACATAATTATTGTTTCTAGCACACAGTTAAGAATATTTCTAATTGCTACCTTGCTGACCGCTTAAAATTAATTATTTCCATTTTGAAATAATTATGTCTTGAAGTACTCTTCCATTATGCTTTTAAAAAAATCAATACACATCACTTTGGAACTTGTAAGATGCCTGGCAAAAATTCAAGGGTCAATAAATGACAACGTGGGCTACCTGATTTAAACCTAATGAGGAATATGTCCTTTTAAAGATTCAGCTTAGCCTATGTCTTTGCAAAATTACAGACCTCTAACTTCCCTATGATGATTCAGTATGCTAAGAAATTATCTGAATATTGAATGATTTAGTAAGAGTCAAATAAACACTTTATTCTGGTTCATGTTTCCTTAATTCCATATAGTAATCAAGCCTGCAGATAAACCAATTATTCTAATCTTTTCTCCACATATAATTAACACATTTCCATAGCGTAATTATTCATTTTTATTTAGCATTCCCTTTTTGATTTTGCTTCAATACAAGCTTTTCAACCAGAAAGAAAAGAAAAAAAAAAAATCACACATCTCCAGCTTCACAGTATTATCTGTGTACTATCTGATACATAGTAAATACCAGAATTGAATTATGACTTGGGTTTTTTGAAATCCCTTGTCAATGTCACAAAAAGGAAAATAAAATGCAGGCAACAGAGCAACACAAAGGCATTTTGCTTTCATATCAGAAATACCAGAATAAGAATATGATTAATAATGCACTTACAAACTGTTTATGCATTTAACAGTTCTTCTTGTGATAAAATATATTCCAGAAGTATCCAAAGACCACAAAATCAGTGTAACAAACCAAATTGGCAAGATACTGGAATTAACTACCAAAAAAAATATATTCTCCACTTGCGTGTGATATAAAGCAGCCACAATAACATAAGAGATCGGATCTTAGACAAAAGTATTATGAGCCATAAGTAGAGAAGGAAAAGAAAACTGATTGCTTCAATATCTGATTTTGTAAAAATTCTGCTTTCAAATATCAAGGTACTGAGGCAGTTGCTGGCAATTGGTGCTCTTCCCCAATTTAGGCACAGGCACCAAATTGTGCCTTATGTTACGAGTGAGTTTTATCCAGCACGTAGTCCGTAAGAGAAAGCCAGGCTCCTTAAGAAGGTGTATCTGAGACAGGGGACCACATTTCATCATTACCCAGGTAATCCAAGTCATAATTCAGGCATCTAAATGACTGCCTAGTATTGGGTAGAATTAATAGGTTCCAGTGCACTTGGTAAGAGAACTGAAACAAGGAGACTTGCTGATATCAGAGACACCTGAACTTTTGCAAATGTATGAGACAAATAAGGCTAAGCAAAAACTCAGTATTATTATCTGAGGTCCTCTGAGCTAATTCTTCATGGAAATTATGTTATGCTTGTCTGTGAGGGGAATAATTGTCTCAAGCAGCACTGGTGTTATAATAGGGTATGAATTATTAGGAATACAAAAGTCCAATGTTTAATAATTGGGCTATTTTCTTGTGAATTTCTCAGGCAGACAAAAATTGCTGAATGGCAGAACGACTGAATCCCAAGTTACAGCATTACTGAAATAACGGGCCCAAAGCCAAATGACAACAGAAGCACCGATGTGAGAGAGACGACCTTGTACGTCACACAACAGCAGACTGAATCTCGGAGACTAAGTGAATGTAGTTAGTTAGCTTACGGTCAATTAAGTATTTAAAATTCCATATTCTATTGAATAAGGTAGTTATTACTGTCAGCTTTGTCAAGGGAGATCTAAAGGAACTGCATGTTTCAGAGTATACTGCATACAAGAACAGCTTGTACAACCACGGAAGTGTGACCAGTTAGGACATAAATCAAAGTAGGGAGATCTTCACCAGACCCCTCCTGAGTGACAACTGCAGCAACACAAGGGAAGGCAAGTGCTACCTCAGTGGCAGAAGCCCCTGGAGTACTCAGGTCCCTGCTATGCCACAGAAACCTGATGACCACAGCTTGCCCTGCTGGTCTTCTGGTTCCCACTAGATGTTCCTGGCAGTTTCAGCCTGGAGAGGGGGCTCATGGATTTTCAGTCTAGTTTGGCAGTGGCTACATCTCTAATAGCTACAGTGATTTGAACCAGTCAAAAAAAATTGAATGACAGTATCTCTGTTGTCAGAAACAAACATCGTCTAAAATATCTTCATTTGTAGATATCATAATTTTTAGTTCTTGCTCCATAACGAGCAAAAACTTTTTCTGAAGAGCTTCCCTCGTAGCTTTGTCTTCTGCCTTGACTTCAGCTGCAACAACCCCTAGACAGAAGTACAACAGCTGTACTTCCCTCTAAAGAGGATACAGCTCCCAAGCCTTTCACACCAGTACTATTGGTAGGATAAATGTCCAAAGTCTTTTAGAAAATCGCACTGGAAGTGGTAAGTCTTCTGCCTCACTCTCTGAATGACTTGAAAGAAGGGTCAGACAAATTTCATTTCTCTCTCCACCTTACATACACAGTCTTCATATTCCAATTCTGCGTTACTTTTCATAGAGTCGGCCCATGAAGCTCAGCTTTCACCATATGACAAATAGCACGCATAATACAGGACTACCATGCTTTAGGTCTATGTCATACCTTATAACTAAAGCTGAAGATAGAAAATATTGATTACAAAGAACAACAAATTGCAAACTATATCCTAGGACATCCCTCATTAATTTTTACAGAGCTCTGAAACATATTTTCACTGAAAAAAGGGGGGTTTGTTTGACCTTTTAGACATGGTTACCCCATCAAAGATGTTGCAGATGTTCCACTGCCCACAAGTTAACAGACTTCACTTAGCCAGAAGTCTCATGAACAAGGTGAGCTTTTCCTGCAAAGCAATCTATTCTCAAGCTAAGGGTCCACTACAGCCTCTTCTAAAGACTACTGTAGGTGAAGCATCAGTACCTCCTTATTGCATAAGTCTTGGTGAAATGTGAAAACAAAAAAAAAGTGCATTATTAGGCTGTCAGACTGCAGTATATTTAACACAGTTTAATTACTGTTTAATTACTGCATTTACTGTAATTACAGCAAACTTCATTACATCTACAAACACAACAATAATTGTGCTGTTTCTCTTCAATGAAGAAAAAGGGAAGTTTAAAGTTTTTATCTGTTTTCATCAGCATGTGAGATCATTTTTTCTTTCATCTAAAATATTGGCAGAGCTATGTGGGTGAGTACTGATAGGTGTTTTATGATTCCTTGCTACCATACATACCAGCTAGGTGTTCTTCCATGGTCTGAAGTTCTTTTGCTGCTAAGGAGTCCTTTAAGAGTTTCTGCCTTGGGGAACCTCCAGGTCTGACACCCATGGCATCCAGGGTCCAAACTGTCTGAGACTTACACAGATAAAAAGAAAAGGGAATATTTTTAATCTAGTTTCACATTTACACGTGAAACAATAAAAAAGGTGGTGTCCTCATTTAGAATAGTGAATCTGGTGCTTTTTATGTAGAGTACATAACATTTTATGCAAAATATTACAAAATATCATGTCTTACCTTAAATAACATAAATAGTAGGCATTACTTAAAATCAACGGTTCTAAAGTAATTCAAATATCTACCTTCACACAAGGTCTTGTTCCACGCTGAGACATCATAACAGGACAAATTCTTCAATGATTTATATTCTGTGCAGTTCCAGTTACTTAGTGGGGGTTGCACTTACTTTAAATTACCTTAACATTTGGCACCGTATCTCTGCAAAGCAGCACTTCTGGGAATATCACAGAATTTCCGAATCAAAATTGCCAGTGCTGTTTTATCACTGCAAGAAGTATTCCTTTCAGAACAGCAACTAAATCATCAGGGCAACACAGCAGTTCGGAAGGGATGCCAGCAAACAGACCACCTCCCCAGTCACTTCGCTGTGAACGCTGTGGTATTCAAAATTATCTGCATTTTCTGGAACCCACTCAATACAGTTTCAAGAAATTATTTTAAAATATACTATGAGGTAAACTTGATATGTTTTTTTCATGCTTGTTTTAAATACACAAAAAATATATGACCAAGCATGCAAGACTTGGTCATAAAAACAACAAACAAAAACATTAATTAAAGCATTCTTAACAGCCTATCTGAAATAAATCTTACATTATTACCTAACCAAAATATTTCACCTGTAGTCTAGGGGGTCTTGTTGATTTCCCAAGTTTCCTAAAGAAACATGGCTTATGCAACAGTCTCATTGTCATTCACATCTTACTAATTTTTTAATCTTTCGGTAAATGTCAAACAAATTTAGAGAGGGGCCATGGTTTCAAAGACATTAAGCTAATGTAATTCCAGGGAGAAGAATGATTGAGCAAAGGAGGGAGAGCCAAACTGGTGATGCCATTCATAGAAAGCATACAGGGCTCCGCTGCTACGCAGTCTGCCTGTCTGGAACTGTATCATCAGCAGACACGTGGATCGCTGCAGATAGCTGCAGCACCTGATGGTACTTTTCTGGCTGGACTCTCATGTCATAGGGAAAGGTGTACCACAGTTCAAAGGGTGAACGCGAAAATACAGGTTTGATATAATCTCTATTCACAAAAAATTTGCTTTAACCATAAACACTAAATAAAACATTGTAGCTGCCTTCCCTTTTAGAAAAGTAAGCATAACTCTACAGAATTGAAATGTTATATGGGATATATTTTACATCATTTAAAATCTGTTCCAAACAAACACTGCCTTGTATGCAACCGATCATTGTGAACCATGTATTTTTAAAATATGTTAACACATATTTATAAAGCAACAGCTATACTGTAATGCTGCAAATGCATACATAAAAAAAACTAGTCGTATTTACTAGCATACGAAATAGCTCGAAGCTGCAGATAATTCTGTTGTTATTTACTCACAACATGTTTAGAACACTAATGACATTTTTTGATTTGCCAGTTGTTGTTTTCACACTAGTTCTGCTCTGGTTAAAGTTACGCATATTTAATCCCAGGTAAATACACAGCTGAATAAAACAGTAAGTTACTCAGAAGTGGAGCTGATCCTGCAAACACATTTATTTCAGACATATCACTAGACCTGATTCTCCTGGTCCCCCAAGAGATTTTGAGCATTTGTCACTTCAGTCCTCATTGCGAATCCTCCATCCAAATCATAATCTGACTTGTTGAGGTCACTACAGAATATTAATCTGTATTAAAATACTCACATCTCTAAATGTTTATTTCTAATAGATATTAGTTACCCAATATCTATCTCTAGATGGGAGAATATTTTATTCTGTGAACAATTCCTCCAAAATAAACGAAACCAAATAAGAGATGGGAAGGGGAAATAGAGCCTGTAACAAAACTCTAATATTTTAATTTTTAATCTATTTTTAGATATACTCTTGTCCCCAGATTTTTATGGCAGAAAAAGGCCGTTTGTATATACATTTTATAGTGTATATTTTCATAAGGGGGAAAAAACAGCAGGACTTCAATAATGACTATGGGGGAAAAATCCCCAAGGTTATAAGAATGAATCCTTTTTGAATATACGATTTCATGCACCAATACAGCTCTGATGAAATATGGAAATACTTGAAGACCAAACTGCTCTTCTAATATTCTTAACTCTACTATTCAAGTTTATCGTAAGCAAATTATTATGGATTTTCAATAACTCCCTAACCTCCTACAAACACAGACTTCCAAATGTTCGCCTGGTGAGAGGGTTTCACTCTCCATGTCCTATTTTCTGGAAATGAAATGAAGTTATCTTTCTCTTCCACAAACCTCTACTGTTTCTTCTTACATTCTACCTCTTCCTTTACTGTACTTCTTTCCTTTACGCACAGCAACCATGTAAGACACATACAACTAAGATGACTGTCTGACTAAAGGCAGCTCTCTACTGCCTGTAGTAGAATCTAAGATAAATAGAGAAAAAGTATTCTCTAATGGTAGAATTATATTCTCTAATCATTATAGTCCTTTATGAGTAACATTTACTCATAAAATCATGAGTAATGTTTAAATTAAATCACCTGCCATTAAGAGACTCCAGATCACAAAGATCATCAAATGTCAGCAATACCTTTGTATGTTTCAATACAGGTTTTAAAATCTTATATAAGTTCATGTAAGACATATAGATATGCCTGTGTATAAGCACATACAGGCACACAAAGGCAAGTACACACATGCATTCAATAAATATTTGTGTCTGCCTTCATCCTGTTAACACACAGCTACAAAGACATACAGAGGTTGTGTTCAGTTCTGGATGTAGCACAGATGTATACATTCTTTCTAAGAATAAATATTAATCTTGTATATGATTTAAAACAAATACATTTACATATATTCAGTCTCTACCATTACATATTGTTATATGTTCAAACTCCCTTTCAGATACGCAGTTCCAACACCCTGTGAAATTAATGAGGTAACTTTGGACAATTTTTTTCCCCAAATTTTGTAACTCTTCCTGTGCATTTTTCTGTTCTATGTAATATCATAAGCTTATGGCATTTTGTCAGGCAATAGCTTCACAAAAGACCAGAACCGTATTGCAATACTAGTTATGAAAGATGAGATATTTAATATTAGCAATTTAATTTCATGATAAATTATGTGCTTATAATAGTGCTTCCCAATTAAAGACTCACTTGATAGAAAATAATAATGATCTGGGGAAAAAAAAGGTGCAACAGTTTATTAAGACATTAAAACTGTAGCGTAAGCATTTTTTGTTCCTTCTCTGAAGCTAGGTATTTCAGGGCTATAACTAACAACATTTTTGTAGGCAGGCTCAGGTAATGTTTTTTTCTATATATCTAAATATTAGTGAACATAAAAGAATATTTTTTAACATTTTGAGACTATGAGTTAATCTAAGTGAATAATGCATAAACACAGGCAGAGGTCCTCAGTGTCTCCAGCACACAATTTATGCAACAGCCTTATTGCTAAAAGATAAACACAAGCTGAAAGTAGGGGATGTTATCAAGAAGGCTTTGGAAGCATGTCAGTTCAAATGCAAGGATAAATGAATTTGTACAGCTCTACCAGAATTCACTGGTGCCCCTTCTCTCCACAGGATGAATGGCAGCAGTTCAGATATGTCACCTAAGAGAGAGATTCAGGCTTGCAAGCCATTTATTTAAACCTTCTTATTCCACTTCGCCAAAATCTATCCTTTGTCTACTCGCCAGGAATTGCAGAGATAAAACACTAATGTCAGTCAACTTGGACTTTAATGATAATGACAGTAGGCTGAAAGTAGTTGAAAAATATAGCACATATACTTCATAGAATTCCTTCAGTATCTTCCAAACCACAACTGCCCTTGATCACTCATTAAGCTTTATAAATATTAGCACAAAATTTATAAATGGCCTATTTACATTAACAAGATCAACAAGATCTAAATATGAGGATGTTCCCGAAAGACATTCTTGTATTTCTAACTTGTAGAAACAGCTCTGTGCCCTGTTCATCACCTTCACACTTTGAAGGTGAGGCAATGTCTCTTTACACCAGAAATATGTCCAAACAAGGCCCTCAGGATACATTTGTCAACTTTTAAGGTCAATTATGTGTCCATTTCTTAAGTGGCTTTCTTTACATATCATCATAATTTCTTCACATACATACATTCATTAATGCTTTTTTACATAGATCATTTAGCCAAATTACTGCTAAAATAAAAAATTACAAAAAATAGAGCCAAAGGTAATCTCTCTCATCACTGGTTCCCTGAGCTTCTGGAAAATACCATAACTTACTGGGAATGCCACAGTGGAACAGAAATACAATTAAGGAGGTCATCAATAAGAATAAGAAAGTTTTTCCAAGATCACTATATGTGCTTCAATCTGCAGCACAATGTTAGTTTGACAGCATGCATTAGTATAGATTTTATCCCTAAAAAAAAAAAACAAACCAGTGCAGATGTGAATGTCTTGATCCCACCATTGAGCTGACTTGACATGGGCTGCGTAATACCCACTGACACCGGGGAGTTCTACAGAGGTGCAACATTTCAGAATAGCTGAGGCCTCCAAATTACCTCCAATTACAACATCATCTGCAAATTAAGTGCTTGTTAGAAGATAAATTACTCTTTCTTGCTGACCATAAAAAGTGTTAATAAACAATGCAGCATTACATTTCTATGTCATTTTGGCCTGCTTCAGAGTAAAACACCCAGGTACTTACATGCACGTCCATGCACATACACAATCTCTTTTCAGGTGTGGGAACAGCTTTTTTAAAGACTACCTGAATTGCATGATCACAATGAAACGAGGAAAAGGAGGTGAAACCGAATTAATTAGTTAGTTGCCAGCAAGCTGTAAATATATGCAATGCATTTTGAATGAACTTTTTCTTCTACATAGTTTTGCTAATCAAGTGCAAATTTTATTGGTAACTTCAGGAGATAATACTATAAGAAAGACAACCATGTTTAGCTTTCTATGTATAACCCACCATTTCTTTGCTGAATAGCTTAACTATCTTAAATAGACACATTTGACAGAGATCCCTCCAAATACAAAAAAAAAATCCCCTTTATTGAACGATTTGTTTGCAAGTGTCCCTTCTGTTCTGACCAAGCAGATGGCAAGGACAGTTGTTATTCATACAGTGGAACTTTTTGTGCAATATTTTGTTTGAACATTCTTCACACAACATGCATTTTCTGTAAGAGTTCACCAAATGTTTAATCTTTCAGCTTCCATAGTCTGTTCAAGGACATAAGGTGAGCTAGTCAACACGTTTTTTTGGTACTGTAAAAATAATAAACCTTCTCAGAGCTCTCTTGCAATATTGGCAGCCACCTCTAATCCCCACCTTCTACATTAGGG
Source organism: Calonectris borealis (assembly GCF_964195595.1). Lineage (NCBI taxonomy): Eukaryota > Metazoa > Chordata > Aves > Procellariiformes > Procellariidae > Calonectris > Calonectris borealis. Next base: position 38,502,381 of record NC_134313.1, read on the forward strand.
CCTGTTCTACTTGAAATGCCATGTAATTGAAATTACAAGCTTTTTGCTTCCCATGGCAGTCAGCCAGCAGATTTTATGCTAAACCTTACACTAAAAAATGGTAGTTTGAGTTAACTTACACATAGTTTTTCTGTTTACAGGCAAGAGGGAAGGAGGAAATATGTGGGCACCTGGGAATCACATTTGTTTCAGTTTCTGAAATGTAACCAGAAAAATTTTTTTCTAAGCTTCCGTCCTCTTTTATTTATTGTTATTTGGACTAATATTTTTGAATTTGTCATGCCCAAGAAACCAAAATTTTAGCCAGGTAAAAACAAGGCACTCATTGATTTTTTTTTTTTACATATTTTTTTTAAAGTTCAGAAAAGTCTTTCAATTAAAAATTGAGGATTAAATATTTTCAAATAAGAGTATTTTCACCCCAGAAGACATCTGCCCTTCTGTCTGCCCCATGAAAGGTCTCCTTGGAAGCACTAACCACACGCCGCATGCAATGCCTGCCAGTGGGGCTGATGAACTGAACTTGTGAGGAGCGGTGACCTTTCTGGAAGCAGTCCTTACCCCTGGGCATCCGGGCAGGGAGATGGAGCAGCCCCGCCACGCATGACAGGGGTCAGGTAGGTACCCAGGGGAGCTCAAGTTTTGCAATATGCAACATGATATCAGCAAAAAGCAGGTAAGAAGTGAAAAAAAATTTAAGTACTTCAGGTGTTCTCCAAAGTCAAAGAGAATTTTAGAAGTAAGAAATAATTATTTTGCAGCTATTTGTACAAAATGCTATGTCTGTTTTATACAATTTGTTTTATACATGGGAGGTCTCAACCGAAGAGGTTCAAGGTATGTAATTCAAACTACTTGCTTAACTACTTGCAGGAAATATCACATATTTCCCAAGAACCTTGATATTATGTTCTTCTACTGTCTTGTATTGTTAATTTAGCTAATAGTAATTAAACTTACATATTTGCAGGGTTTTTTGGACTAGCTGTGGAAGAGTTGCACTCATCTAATATTATCTGTTATTATTATTTTTACAGAAGATTTAAAATTTAAAGTTAACATTTAAAATTTTAACTTTATGTGCCTGAATTTCCACATGCTTACAGAAGTCAACTTGGATTTGAAAACTTTTGTATCAGAATACACTAATTTTGTGTATTATAATTCATACTACCTCACAGGCACACTGCTGCTGTTCCTGATGAGGCAGTGGAACCTTAAAATACTTATTTTAATGGCTAATGCTATTAAATAAATGCTAAATGCTAAACGCTAAACAGTGACCCCAACCCAGCAAATAATTTATAGATTTAGTTAAACACTGATGTTTGGGTGATTTAGAGCTGTCAATTATACTCAAACTTGTACAAGTAATTAAGTTGCTTCTCAGCATTGTTCCCAGGGAAAATAGTGGGAAGAGATAAGAAAATTTCTAACAATTACAATTTAAATCATGTATAACTGGAATATAACTATATTCAACATATATTGATAGCAAGAATTAAAAGCTTAATTTTATTCGTGCATGAAGCCTCAAGTCATTTCACAAATTGAATTACCATTAAGGAATTTCTGTATTTATCACAGAAAATCCATGTGTGTATTCCTTCTAGGAAAGCAACTGAAAAGTTCCAAAGCAGTAGGGAAAACAGGAGAAAATTTATTTAGAACAAAACACCTTTATAAAACAATTCATTAGAGTATTTTTCCCACAGTAATAAAGAGCAAAAACCCAAGGCAAATTCGTGCCGAAATGCCATTTGTAGTTGGACAACATTTTTTTCCACAGTTTCTGTTACACTTGGATTGGTTTGCCTTACATGGATAATTTGCAAAGAAAAATATATCTTTTTATGTGCACATGCAAGGCAAGATGAGTGAATGCAAAGATTCACATAAAAAAAACCAATAAGCATGAGTCCTGTTAGATCAGGGCGTAAAAGAAGCAACTCAGAGGGAAGACAAAGGCTACTCAATGTGAACTACTCACTGTGCATGTGCCCTTTCTTTCTGCTAGTCAAAGTAAATTTAGTAACTTCCCCTGATACCTTACTTTTCCATTTCTGTCAGAATGCCAGCCCACCTAATTTTTTCCTAGTATCACTTCAGTGTTTTCTTAAAGCTTGCTAGCCAGATATTTATAAAACTCATTTACAGAAACATAAAGTAAAATAGGACTCTGAGTTCACCACACTGCAAAAATCTCAAGAAAAACTGCATTTTGCCTAGCGCTTTTTGTTACGTTAAATGTTTGTCAGAAAATGAGCCCTGCAGTAAACTAGGATCTCTAAGGACATTTTGAATGCTTGCTTCCACTTTGAATCCTTGCAAACCACTTGGGAAGAGAGCTGATTCCTGTAAATACTTCAAACTGCTTTTTGCTAGCTTTATTCGTTTACTCGTTCGGTACGCCTTGTTTGGGATTGTGGAGCACTGAAAATGTAAGCTCTCGATTTTTCAAAGATCAACTCTCTTCCTGAAAAATAAAGCGTAGCAAAAGATTCTATTAAAAAAGATTTAAAGGAAAAAGGTCTAATTACAAAAACTTCCAGATTCTTCAAAAATAGAACAGTAAACATATACAACGTTACAAGAAAAATCACAATGTAACCATAGTATAAATTACATGAACTATGTTATAGACATAGATGTTGCCTATCGCTTCTAAGTACTGGTATCCAGATTGCTTTAGTCTCCACATCAAAGATCTTACATGTGGACTTATACACTGGACACGAAAAAAGAACCCACACAGCCCTTTTCTAAAGATCCTTATGCATAATTCTTGCTGCTTTATCCCACAATTTTTCTCAAAACACTTCTCCTCCGAAGGCTGAGGCACTTTTAAAGAAAATCTGTCAAATATACATGAGTAGAGAGAAATTTATGATAATGATCCATTTAACTAGCAACAGACTCAAATTACCCTATTGGAATGCAGTACCAGTATTAAGCATGGCACACCTTGAACCAGGTCAGGAATTTTTAAATGTAATATGCACATTTGAGTGAATGCCATGAACAAATTTGTCCAATTTATGAGAAATGTCTGATCAACATCCTATTTATTCTATTTTTCCCACATCTTGTGTCTCGCATAGTAGCTCATATCTCATATAATATCTGAAAATCATTTCAAGTCATGAGAATGTATTTTGGTATCAATTCTGAAGTAATTTTACAGGCGTATTTCTTACTGTTTTGAAGGATTTGTGGGAATCCATTGCAAGAATGCATTTATCTTCACAGCCTTCCTATGAGGAACCTCAGTTTTACCTCTATATTTTATATGTCAAGACTATCAAAGAGTAAGTCTCACTAGAAGTTATTAGGGGACCATGGAACAGATCACTATTCCTTCAGAGCCCTAAAAGGCAACAACAACAGTTGGATCATTTTTTTTCTTTTTGAGGAGATATAGTTGCAGACAAACATACAGTGTTGGATAGCTGAATCTTATTCTGAATAACAGGCCATTTTAAAGAGATAAAAGTACACAATCTACACACTATTTAAGCAAGAGCTTTAAGATACAAAACACAAAAAACCCCAAAAGCAGATGAACTAACAGTTACTGGTTTATGGCTCCTTAGTAACTCAGGCAAAGGAATTTTCCAAGAGCTCAGGAAAGTGAAGCTAGCTGCCTTTGCCCTAGGGAGAGGTTGAGTGGGCAGAGCAATTCCTGCAACTGCTCTTCTTGCCTTCTCTTTGCAGCACTGGCAATAACAACAATAGCCAGTGTGGCTTTCAGAGATTCAGCCCAGGCAACTTTACTGCCCCTGCAGTCTACTGCTCCAGGCAACCTTACCTATGCCTAGAACTAGCAGAGCATTAGATGATAGATATACATATTGTTCGTCTGTTCGTAAGCATGCACACACAGAGCATATACCTAAAAATACTCAGTTGAAGGCTGTACATTTCTGTAGCAAGATTTTGCTAATAAACATAATGATCATTTGCTTTCCTTGAATCTTTATTTTTCTGTGTAATTCAATTTATTTGTTGCTCTTTCCCTATGTCTGCAGAACTGATAAATCAAAGCTGGTAGGTGCGGGTCCAAATCAATAAGAAAAACGTGGGTTCAGAAAATGCTGCAAAATTTATTATACCTCTCTGTTCACTGGTGTGAAGCAGAAAGGAGGTTTGAGAAAGAAGCTCAATGCAATGGCAACTAAAGTTCCGCTCCTTACTCCTTTTGCCCAATATCTGCAAATGCTCTGTGAGGTTCTTGCACTCCTAATTCTCAAAGAGCTTTAGGAATTGACCTGGAACTCCGTATCTGTCAACTGCTTTGATAACTCTGGTTGGAAATACTCTATGTTCAGTATTATTTAGCTTTATTAGTAGTACTTAATCAGCTGCCTGAAAGACCGCAGGATCAGTCTGCATTGTCATTTTTCTTTTTTCTTTAATACTGCCCTTTTTTCCTTAGCTAACAAATACTAAGCCCTTCTTTTCACTTACTTTATCAAAACTAAGTGTGCTATAAACCAGTATTGCTATGGTTGAACAGAAATTAATGTGTCCTCTTACAGCTGTCTAAAATTTTGCAATACAAACAACTATGGTCAAGTTATTTGCCTTAGGAAAAAAGCAATCCCTTCTTTAACCTATATTCAAATTTCTGATGAAATACAACTAGATTCAAAATTCTGATTATATCATTTTTCAAAAATTATTTTATTGCTGGTTATATTTTCTGCAAACTGCAAATCTGCAAAGATTTTCTGAAATTTCAAAATAAAAGAACTGATAAAAGTATTATCAAGCATAATACTGCATTCTTTAAAAAGATAGATATATAAATTAGCCATACATCTTAAATAGACACCTCTTGTTTATTAGTTTCCAAGCAAATGTTACCAAAAAGCTAAATTATAGTTGAGACATTATAATGTCATATTTCATAATGAAATTTAGAGTTTGAATTTTTGTTCTCTTAACTTTGTAAAATTGAATATTATCTGGTGAAATAGATATTTGACTAACTTTTAAGAACATACAGACATAGTATAAAATGACTGCACTTTCAATGGGAGCTATACATGTAAGTCCAACAACATATGGTTTTGTATGAGATTATAATAATTTATTTCAAAATATCACCCTTCCTAGAATGAAAAAATTAAAACAGCCAGAAAACTGAAAATTCAGAAGGGCTAGGTAAATTAAGTTTTCTTCTCTGTAGGATGACAGTGCTGGCAAGCAAAACTTTTATCTTTATGCAAAATCTAATTTTTATCAAACTATTTTTAAAAATTACAGGATTATCCATAAGGGTAGATACTTACAGGTCCTGCCACTTGAGAGGCACTATGAAAGTCGTCAATATCTTCCGTAAGTGTTTCAACCCCGGGTACTTGAGCTGTTCCAAAGAGGTAGAAAAGAATTAAATCACTCTAATTAAGTAAGCATTAGTCACTTCAAAAAGAAAATGCCTATAAATTAACTGTTGGGAAGGTAAATGTGGCTACTGTAAATGCACTGCTTTTCAGTTACACTTCAATGGATTTTAATTTATGTCTGATTTTAATTTATGTCTGATTTTAATTTATGTCTGATTTTAATTTATAAGCTTAATGCAATGTGAAACAGTGCCTTTAACACGATTAGAATGATAAGCAAGCTTCCTTCAGCTGCCAAGGTATCTTGTAGGTTATTTATTATTTTTACTATTAAAACTAAATACTGCTTGTCCTTTACACAAGTGAGTAGTGGATCTTCAGCTTTAATAAAATCAATTGAATTAAATTTAATTAATTCCGTTAAACTAATTAGAATATAATTAAAATCCTTGAAGTAAGAAGTTCTGGTCACTTTAGGCAATGTTTAAAAGCCATACAACCTATAATTTTTGCCCATACTGCCACATTTGTAAAACAACATGACTTGGTGAGAAGTCTAGAATGCCTCTTTGACACATACGTAACAACTTAAAACAGAATTTATGTACCTATGTCAGAGAAAGCAATTTCCAAGTAACATGCTACGCAGTTACACTCTTTGCCTGACAGTCTGCTAGGCACTTAGATGCTGTTCACAAGCAGCCTAAGAAAACAAGATGCCCCGATTTTCCACAGGTCCTGCTGTTCTTCAAACACTTAGCAGGGAGGTCCTTATGTTTCCAGAGTGCTCTGATTTATTAAACATCTCAGATTATACTTACTATAAAGACGGAACTATACTGAAGTATGGCAACTTGGTTACCACATTCATTGCAAACACAAATGAAAGCAGAGGAAGAAGAGGTAATGATGATGCAAAGTTGTGGTCAGAGAACTGTGCAGGAATTGGGAGATGAAGCCACATTTTTGCCACTGCCATACCTAATTACCACATATTTGCATCCTTATTAATTTTTTACTCTGGTCATGCAGTTCCATCTGGAATAGCACTATACGTGTTTTATATATTCCTATTTCTATTGAACATCCCCAGTTTCAAACTTTTCCTCTACATCCAAATGCCTGTTTTGAACTTTCTACTATATTGGCACTTTAAAGGAAAAAAAAAATATGTAGAAGCGACACATCCTAGTCTTTTCAAGTTTCTTCAAGTAGAAACTTTGTAGTTTCTAGTACCATATAATCTATCATTTTCGGTCCTATTATTCCAGGTAGAGCCACAAAAGAAACAAGTCTTTGCCCACACCTCAGAAATATGTGGCGTTGCATACTACACTGCAAAGTAACTCACTTTACAAACAGCTTTTCTCAGACAAATTGAGGAGTAGTTTAGAAATTCAGAAGTGCCACACTTTTCATTTATCCAATATTAAGAGTTTACTCCCTAATAAGTTATTTGTATTTTAAGCTTCCTTCTACAAGAAGGCGCTGACTGTAAAGATCTTATTTGCAATGTCTTCTTTTACTGCCTTGTATCATGGCTTTCACTCAAAGGGTAAAGTACTTTTCAGCAAAAGAGACTGAAACAAGTGAAACAAGGTCCTATGGTACTTATAGGCAACTGGGATTAAATAAACAATTATCCTTTAGTGATACTATTTCTTAATATCCAAATTAAAAAAAAATACACAGTAGTAGATGACCTCTACAATTCCCCCAACCTGAAAAACAGGCTGGGGGTTGACAGATGCAGATTTTTACTGCATCAATCCTGTTGCAGTGTCTATCTTTTGAAGCCTCAGCTGCTCTCCCCATCTATCTGTACAGAAGAAGAGCAAGGCTTAATGGAGGACTGATCCAAGAGACAAACCTGACAGGCTTGGCATCTACAGGGGAAGTTTGCTGTGCAGTCTACAAAGCTGCTTCTTCTAATAAAAATCAACAACATAGCTATTAAATTCTTCCCTTAGTTCTTTCCTGTGAAGTGGTCCAATGGGAAAGAGAAACAGTTTTGAGAGGTGTAGTTTAGGACAGTAAAAAGAAACTGCGGTGTTAAAGCATCTTGTGTTCTCCGATCTTGAGACCTGATTCCCATCTCTCATTTTACTACATGGATCAAACACACTTCTGCCCAATTCAGCAGAATTATACTAGAGGGAAATCAGTGTAGTGGTTAATTAGAACCAGATCCAGATTGTCAGTGGAGTCAGTATAGTGCCTGATGCTGCAGATGATCTGTTTACATAAGCTATTACATTGACTTTATTAGGTGGAATTGATTTAGTAAGGCTTATTTATACGGGCTGTTAGATCAGAAGTGCTGCCAATTACTTCTGAACCTAGTTCATCTGAAATCCACAAGAGAGATGCTCCAGACCTAACAACTTAACAATTTCCCACTAACCCAGAAACAGATCATTATCTAAAGAAAGCTACCCTCAACTTTGCTGTGCATCAGCACCTTGCTTGCATATTCTTGAACGAATGGTTTACATCAGCACTTCCCAATGCATAGTTTTCTCTCAGTAAGATCATTGGTACGGATAAGTAAGTGCAGAAAATAAATTCAAATAAACCTGGTAAGTGAAGCCTGTTAGTCACTTTTTCATGATATAATACATTCTTAAGAGGACATAACTAAAAATTCCGTGCAACATGATGCCTTGGTTACTTAGGGCTTTCTAACAATACCTTTAGGAGTCTCTTTTATCATCTTCTCATACATAATATTTATTGGAAATAAATATCAGATGCACAGAAAACAAATAATGTGCTGTATTTCTAGGAAAGATTGATAGAATGGACAGTTGCCTGAGTTCTGTGCCTGTTCCTAGTCTGTGCCTACTTGTAAAATCCAGCTGTGCTTTTTTTCAAATCAGGATGTATTACTAGCCAACATTTTAGGAAAAAAAAATATATTTTGAAAGGCTGAACATTTTTGAGAGCACCTCTGGACAGAAATTTGGCAGTACCTCACTGTTGACCTCAATCCTTTTGCCCTAGGGGCTTTGCTATTTTCTAGCTATATGACTAACAGGTTCATATATATTCACAGACATGAGGTAGATGTGTTTATAACAACATGAATGTCATTGCCCCACCTACCTATCTAACTTTTATTCCCTATATTTTTATTGGAGGTGGTTTTTTAGGGAAAGCGTTCTCCATCTTCTCTATATCCATACTGACTACAGAGTCAGAGTAGTCAGTAGCATATAAAGTGGTGCAAATTACAACGGCTATAGCACTCTTGTGCTCCATACTCTGTGACCATGAAAGGTCCAGCTTCATTATTACACAGCATCCACCACCTTCTGACAGTTTCACCTTCTCTAATCCTGGTGCCTCTGCCACTTAGCAACAGCTTACTATTTTATTGAAGCCTACAGTTTCAGAAGACGGCCTGGAAAAGTGGGCATATTTCCACTTCAAGAACAAGGGTACACAGAAAGGAAAAAGGAAGGCAGAGATCTGTTCAAAACAAATTGTTTCAGGAACTGTAGAACTTTTTCCTACATGTATGTCTTACCCTTCTACTTGTTTCTACTGCAATAATATCATACTTGCCTATCCCCTTCCTTATCCCAAACAAGCCACCACCACCTCCCTTCCTGGAGATTACTCTCATAACAGAAGAATTTCGCCTTCCTTTCACAGGGCTTGAGTGCAGTCACCAGTCTGGGTCTCTCCTGCTGACAATCTTCACCAAGCTTGTAAGAACATCGTGTTTTGAGATACTGAGTCCCCTATTAAATTTTTTCATAAAGTGATCAATGGGTGATGAAAAGAAAAACAAATGGCGTGACTGCATGAAACCATGCATTCTCACAAAACCAGTTTGAAAAATTTATCTTTAAACACATACTAGTTACTAATGCTGACATACTTTGGTTTACAAATGAGTAAAGAGAAATGAGCGAAAGCTCAGGTTGCTGTCATACCTAATAGCACACCTAATAGCTGTTAGTAGGATAATTAAAAACAACAAAGGGTAGTTCTGATTTGTTTTGCATTAATTAATCAACATAGCTAACTTGTCTGTGGCTGCTGAAGACTAAACTGCAAACCAAATCCTCCAATTAATAGACTCGGCTGGTTCTGCCCAACAGTAAGGGAATGGACTGAAAGATTTATCTTTGCAGATTCTCTGTCCAAACCTCTATTCCCTTCTGTCCCCATTCCAGTGACAGCTAAGATAAAGTTAACCTTCATCAACTTAATCTTCCATAGGAAAGCAGGGCATTCTCTGGCAAGGTATCCCTTAGGAAATACCTTTTCCGTTAGATTTCAGGTATTATTCTTTTCAAAAACATGAGCAGAAATTGAAATAGGACTGAGTGTCCTGACTGCAGATTAGCGCAACATATGATTATGTTTGTACGAGAAAAAATGTTCTTCAGATCTATTGTATAAACTCCTTTTTACTGTATTTTAATTTTAGTCAGTGGTGTTTGGAGAGATCAGAGAAGCATTTCTGATACTTAAAAACAGGGGAGAAATTCAGTAACTCTTTTTATTTTTACTGTATCCTGTGGATGCATTTGTAGTATTAAATATTTCAAAGACCATTCTTTGGCATAGAGGCCAACTGGCAATGGACAGCCCATGTCTATGCTATTAAGCTATTTTACATACAAAATAGTGTGCTAACATACAAATTGTCTACTAAGAATGAATCCTGGCCCAAGGCAGCTTCCAAAATATGCCTAAGAATTATTCTGGAGTGCTAATTGGCCATGACAAAAACCATGTTAGGGGCTCTTCTAACAGATTTGAAGTGTAAATGATTGAGTTCAAATGCCCAGGGACACTCTCTGGAAGTGTTTAATCTGCTTTTACAGATATAACCTCTACTCTTAAATTCAAGATGTTGGTGTTCGGTTTTTTTTTTTTTTAATGAGCAGCAAATATATATATAACTTACCATCAGAGTCTGACACTGCTGGCTCAGATGTTTGAGATACCATGGAGACATCTTCTGGCCTTTCTGCCAAATTATCTCCTTGCAATCTAAATTGTGGAAAAATGGAACAAAAACATTTGCAATCATATTCCATAGATGAGACACAGAAGAGTGTTATCTCTGACTACATACCCTACTCACAACATTGTCCTAATTAAAAGGATAGTTTTGCTGAAAAGCCAACATCCATGGTTCAATCACATCATCCCAGATTGTCTAGTAACCAAAATTAGCCTCTAAGAAACTGTCAACTGAATCCTAGCTCATGTATTTTTGTAAGACTTATTTTAACAACAGAGGGGTTTTGGTGGTACCACATGCATATGAAACTGCAAGCTTCCTCCACTACGTTCAAAAATATTTTAATTGAACAGGACTGTACTGGGTGTCCGTGTCAAGGTGTTGGCAGTGGGGGGGCTGCAGGGGTGGCCTTGGTGAGGAGAGGCCTGGGCTGCCCTGTGCCAGACACAGGCGCTTCCATCTGGCTCCAAAAAACCCACAGCAGGACACAGCTGAGCCCCTCAGCCAAAATGGCGGTGCCTTGGAGAAAACATAGTTAAGGAAGAGCAAACAATGCCACAGAGGCAGAAGAGCAGGGAACAGAAAGAGTGGGAAACAGCAGAGGGAACACCAAGGTCAGAGGAGAAGCTGCTCCATGCTCTGGAGCAGGTACTCCCCTGCAGCCCATGGCCAGAGCTGATACCCACTGCAGCTCGTGGAGGACCCACACCAGAGCAGGTGGATATGTCCTGGAGGGACTGTGGCCCGTGAAGAACCCACAACGGAGCAGATTTTTTTCCTGAAGGACTGCAACCTGTGGGGAGAGCCCACGCCAGAGCAGGTGAAAAGTGTGAGGAGGAAGGAGGGACAGAAAGGAGCCATTATGAACTGACCACAACCCCCCATTCCCCGTCCCCCCTGCATCGCTCAGGGGAGGGGAAAGGAGTCTGGAGTGAAGGAGTGAAGTTGGGCCTGGGAAAGGGGGGAGGAAAGATGTGGGTTTAATGTTTGTCTTTTTGTTTCTCATTACCTAAATCTATTTTAATTGGCAATAAATTAAAATAATTTTCCCCAAGTCAAGTCTGTTTTGCCCACAACAGTAACTGGTAAGCAATTTCCCTGTCTTTATCTCGACCCATATGCTTTTTCATTCTATTTTCTCCCCTTGCCCTACTGAGGGCAGTGAGTGAGCAAGTGGCTGGGTGGGGGACTGGCCCTTAGCCAAGGTTAACCCACCACAGGGAAATACATGCAAGAATATTTCCTCCTCCTTTGTTACTTTTTAAAAGAAAAATACAGTAATTACGGCAGGCTTCATCTTCAGGCTTTCCCCCTGCATCAGCTGACTGCAATGCCTTGACAGCAATTTACAAAAATAGTCCTTGTATCTGTTCTTTTAAATGAGCATCCCAAGAATCCCACCATCCTTCTTCAGGCTCTTATGAATCCTGAGTACAGATTCAGCTCTGAAGAAATGGTTTGTAGCTCTTAACACAATATAACTGCCATTTACATAAAGGTTATCTTACTTTGAATTTATTCAGACATGAAAAGAGTAAGAAAAATACAATTCAATTTTGCAAAGCCCAGGAATCATAAAAATGCATTGAAGTAAAACCTTGGGGAAAGAAATAACTTATCTCTTAAAAAAAGTTCCTTTCTCTCTGTATTCTCACTCTCTGCAGCTGCTTTACACTAAACTTTGAATTAACCTTTGAAACCAAGCAGAACTCCCATATCTGCCCTATCTGAACTTCACATTTCATGACCCTCACAGTTATCTAATATATTTTGATCTTAAGTCATCTATTTATTTGTACCTTCTGAAACCATTCCCCCACACACAAAATTACTTTATCTCTTTTTATTGCCCCTGGGATGGTTTATTTATGACGGAAAGCTCAATGTAAATTCATAATGACTCTTACCTGAGGAGGCAGTTCCCTAGAACACAAAGTCCTCAAGGCAACAAAAGTGTAAAACTTAGAAGCTGTAAACCTAATTTTGAAAATGACTTCTATGAATCCTTTATAGCTCTATACTTGGTTTGTAATGCTCTAGTTACCAATTCTTTAAAAGCCTAGCTTGTCAAACAGGCTCTTCTAAAGATGACAGTCAAACAGAAGCAAATAACTTTGAACCATTATCATAAAGATATTCAAATAGGGAGAAAAGAAATTGCAAATGAAATAACCACACAAAAAAGGAAGATCTCTAAAATCACATCATTTTCCTTTGCATTAAAATTGACCTGTCCTCCTTCATTACATACATATACATGTCTACTGCAAGCACGTATTCAAGCTTATAAGGATATGCATGGAATCTCAGGAACCAGAAGTGATGTACTCTTCTCTGTAGCCATGTTGATAGTTTATCTGTGTTTAATTAAAAGGAAAATTACTCCAACCTACTCTGTTTATATTGCATTCATTAAAAAAAAAATCTCTAGAAGTAGGAGCTGCTTCTTTTATCCCATCAAAATTTTCAAGATTTTATAATAAGTTCCCATTCTGAGCTTTCATAAATCCAAACCAGACATGAACAACTGAAATTATTCTCATCTTATTCTAGAAATTACATATATTTAAGTGGCTCGTTGCCTCATGAAAAAGATGCAAAAAAAAAAATCTTTTCAATGTATCTGGTCTGAAAAGCCATTTTGTATGATTTCCCTTTGTAGGAGGAAATGGCTGGGTGAACTGGGTGGGTCGATCGTGGGTGGATGGGCGAATAAGATGTTTGACATATCTGGACCTCAATTTCACATTCAATTTTCAACTTATTTATGTATTTCTTACATATGGATTCATATTGTAATAGATTTTCATGTGACTCAAGCAACAAAAGAAGTCACAAACACTATTGCTCGCCAAAAGAATTCTGTTACTTGGACTATTCTGATTTCTTCTTCAATAGCAATACTATTCATAAGACACTGCCACAGAAAAATGAACACACTTAAAAATTCTTAAGCAATAGATTAGAAAGAAGCATACGTCTAGAAGAGAGATTATACAATCAGAGATGTATTTTTAATCTGTCCTTGTTTATGCTACTTTCTTCCCTGGTTCATTCTTGCTGAACATCTTCCAAGAAAACTGTGTTGCACCATGCTGCAAGCATCATTAATGTTAGAAGGCCTAAGCTATGAGATCCACTTATCTCGTCCCTGGTACTACAAAAGCATTTTCATCTCCAACTCTTTTTCTTGCAGACTAGTTGTACACAGAAGCGTAAACTCTAAGGTAGACTTGATTCTTTATTGCCAGATAGCAGATAGAAATTCCTTTAGCAAAAAAAGGTAAAATGATTACCAAAATGTTGTGTTGGAACTTTTCATCCACTGCTTTGGAAAAGGCAATTATAAAAAGAGCAATGTATATGAGAATCACATCCCTGTTTGCAAAGCAATCTAAAAAATAGTCGAGCTTTTCTAAACTGGTGGCTAGCTTTGAAAATCTTGGCTGTTATTTGCAATGTGTACTCTTAAAAAAACAAAAAAAAACCAACAACAATCAAGTTACCTAAAAATTACTATCTTACTAATACTTTCTGGACTATTTCAGTTATTAACCAAAACATTATTTCAGCTATTAATTATTTTAAGGAGAGTCTAAACTTGATACCTGATAGCCAACATCTTTTTCTATATACATTCTGTTTATAGTGTGATCTCTTGCTTAGAGGCCATTGTTTCAGTTACATTCAACCAGCTGCATGTTGGAGCTTCAAGAGCTACAAAGGCAAACAGACTCCAGGCAAATATTCCAATTTCCTTTGACCCAAAAGTAGGACTTGTTCCATAAAAACTGCCAAAGACCTGAGGACCAAAGACATTCTGAATAAGTTCTACAGGATGGGTGCAGCAGCATTATACCAGGTCTATCACTACAAACAAGCTTGTGGGTGTGTGAAACACACTTGTGCTGCCAGTATGATTTAGAAAATATGATACTATAAGAGTATGCAAAAAGAGGACAAAACGATTTCATCTACATTCTTTGAATGAGTCACAGCATAATAAAATCCTGTATTGCCTCATCAGAGGAAGGAAACAGCAAATATAATAAAATCCTGTATTGCCTCATCAGAGGAAGGAAACAGCAAATAGGAAAAATAGAGTCAAGATCGAAATCATAGATTTTTTTTTCTCATCCACTACTTTGAAAAGGTCTTTTCACACTCCTGAACAATCTATAAGCACACACAGTATTATCTAAGAAATGGCAGTGACTAAAGGCAGCAAAAAGAAAACATGTTGATTCCTTTAGGATTGAGATCAGGAAAATATTTCCTCTTGACTTGATATCTGAAAAAGCAATGTTTTCTACAAATGTTTAAGATTTATCACCTTACCAAAGATTTTATATTATTTCCATGCAAGTTGCCTTTTTCTACTATGTTAATTATTCTATTAGTGATGGTGCAGTATTTGGAAGTAAAAGTAACCTATCTAAAAAAAACCAACTTTTTTTTTTTTGTCTAAAAGTTCAGCTATCTTAAATTTTCACTAGAAAAATGAAAAATTACTTCAGCATGCACAAAGGCGATATGAAACAAATGTTGCAGTTTTGATTCAGTAACTCATTTATCTAAATAGATTACTCTTTGGTTTAAAATCATGCCCGTGTTAAGGGCATTGCTCAATTCGAGCATTTATGATGTTTTTCTTTCTTAAAACATAGATTGTTGGAGAATAGGTATGTCCTCAAGATGAGAGTATTACAATTTGATATGTCAATAGAAGTCACTTATTTTACCAGATGAAAAAATACTAAGATTAAACTATTATTTGAATGCCAGTTGCTAAACTGAAATGAAAATGAGGTTAACTCTGAGATTTACATTGCATAACCTCTCACCAACGAGGCTGTGTGAAATAACCTACATAAAACCCCATTCTGACTAATATGACAACCTCTTTTTGAACATCTTCAATATTTCCCTGGCAATTTTGAGTGCCCGACAACACCTCAGAACACATTGTTCTGTGGTATCACAATTACTAACCGTCATACTGAGACACTTGTAAATCCCTATGACTACAGAGGTTGAAAAACAACTCACTGACTCACTGATTTCATCCTGCAGGCCGTGCAAGAAGCAATACCCTACAGAAGTATCAGATACTAGTTCCTACTATAGTTCCATTTGCTGCAAAAAAAAGTGAAATAAAGCAGACTAATGGCCATAAATGTTTCAACTTATTTCCATTTTCAAGATGACAGAATGTTCCAGGGGAATTTTACAGGGATTAAATATGCAGCATGTATCTGTAACACGAATTCAGTGACTGGGACATTGTACACCATGCAGGTGGGCTAAGGATTCCGTGCAGGTCTGCATTTCCTGCCTGGTAGATGAGCTCTGTTGAGTGGCTGTTTGGTGGAGTCCAGCTGGAAGAGACTCATCAAGTGCTACAAAGTCTCAAGCTTCTCCTGTGCCTGACCTTTCAGAAAGACCCATTCTAGCACTCAGAGACAGACTCCTGAGCTTTTCTGATGGCACAACTTAATGAGGCAGTGCCTCATGGACTAACTTTATTTCCCTTCATAGTAACCTCCTCATCCCCCCACCCTGTTTTCAAAGCCACAATAACATCCCTGTGGCAATTCAATAATTACTCTCAGGAGAAAACACTGAGTGCATCTTGATCTTTCCTCTAGCATTACTTAGCAGCTGGAAATAAATTGGCAGTATGAGCAGTCAATCTGCAAGATCAGCTTTGCTTTGAGCTTGAACAGTTATCCAGCATATCGTTTGTTTCTAGATTGTACTGTCTGTTTGAATCAGATTATAGAGTCAGATTCTTCCATGTATTTGCATAAAGCAAAGAGTATTCTGATAGTATTAAAGACAGAATGAGTAAGTAATATGAGTGAATACATGCTGTAAGGCTTTTTTAAAGTCAACAATGAGATTTCCATAGCAGCAACATATGCCCCATTAGATGATTTTGAAAAACTAAGTGTGTTTCCCTTTTAGTTTCTGAAATTTACCAGTAAGTCCTTTTGATACTGTAACACATGCTACTTAATTGTGCCCAAAATATTACAGTTGGAGCTATCTATATAATTTTATCTAATTACAGCTATATAGAAGTAGATACAAGAAAGGACCCTTACATAAGGAAGGTCTGTTTTCTGCAATATGCAAATCTTTGAAATGACATCTATTTTAGAAAAAGTAGTTAGAAAACACAGTTCACTAGGACATATTTCTCAGCGATCTTTTCTTCTAATCAAACTGATATTACTTAAGCAGACTGTGTGGTGAAACTTGTCACCACTATCTGAAAATTAGTCCTTCCCAAAACTTGACATATTTGACAATAAAATAAATGTTGACAGTATCCAAAGTCCAGCTGAGTTTATTGCTCTTCTTTATTGTAATCAGCTACATGGCATGTCATTACACTTCTCCATTCTTTTTGTGTGACAGAACTAGTGGTTTTGTTTTAAAATCTCTCCGATACCCATCAATATCCAATTTACATGAGCTATTAAGAGGACAGCTTCTTGACATTACGGTAATTGCTGATTTAGAAGATGTTAGATTGACGACCTCACTTAGAAGCTGAAAAGAAAGAGACAAGATGATCCTACAAAACAATTCCTTATATGAATCCAAAATCCATCTAACAGCATCCTAAAATGACTAATTATAATGGGTACCTAATAAAGCGTGGGCATAGTGGAGATGGAAGAAGAGTAATGCTACACGAGCTGTGATTTCTTGTACCACCCCTAAAACAATGCAGGAGCCCTCATACAGTTTCTAGAGAATAGGACACAGGAATTAAACTATATATTGGGGAAAAAATAACAGGGAACAGTTGAGGAAGCTGAATTAGAATTGTTTTTTTTCCTCCACGATTTAAAGTTGGCATGTATTTTCAGATTTGAAATCTGTGGAAACATTTATGCTTGAGCAAAATGGATTTTTAAGACGTAAAACAAAGTCCTGCTTTGAGGGCAACTATGGGTATGTCTATGCTTGAGCATGTACATGACTGCAAGTAGAGATGAGGACAAATTCCTACCTAACAACTCCTCCAGTGCACTAAATGTAGACATACACTATGATTGTCCTCTATGTCAACACTGTTGTCCTATGATATTCTTAAAATTAGTACTAAATGAAATTCAAGTAAGTCCACGTTACAGCAGAATACTACAATAAAAACAATTTAAAAGTTCACTGGTGAACACCATTCTCGCAATATTAATGGATTAAAAGAAAAAAAAAAATACTTCAAGGACTACCTCAGA
Source organism: Calonectris borealis (assembly GCF_964195595.1). Classification (NCBI taxonomy): domain Eukaryota; kingdom Metazoa; phylum Chordata; class Aves; order Procellariiformes; family Procellariidae; genus Calonectris; species Calonectris borealis. The sequence goes on from NC_134313.1 coordinate 38,519,966, forward strand.
TTCAGAAAAATAATTAAAAACACTTAACCACAAGCATAGGTACTTTGTAACATCAGGGCCTAATGAGAAGGAATAAAGTATCCAGAAAATAAAGAAACTGAAATGTTTCTGATACCTAATATTGAGATATATGCTCTTTAGTATTTGTTCTTTGTGGAGACTACTAATTCAAAGTATGCACATTATAAATTGCCTTGTGTTAGTGTATAGTAGAGGTTGTGCTTTAGGAAATTTTTGTGTCAAATCAAATAGTAAACAGGAGAGGAAATTCACCTTCAGAGGAGGATGATTGTTCACTCACAGACAGAGGAATTGGGATTATATTTAGATTAATACTATTCTGACACAGTCTTCCAGAAATATGTCACTTAACTCAAATAACCAAATTCCCAGTCTATTCCTCCCAAAAATGAACCAAAAAAACCCAAACAGAAGAAGGGTTATCTTTTTTGGACAAACTCTCCTTTAATCCCCAAATAAACAACTACAGGCAAGAGTTATATAATCACAGGGTACATGGCTGGCCTTCAAATTCTGGTACATGACTATGGGACTTCTTCTTCTTTTTAAACTTAGCAAACTAAAGCTGGATAAATTTGCTCAAATTCTGATGTTCCCAGAGGTTAGCAACAACAGAAACTTTGAAATTCTACTTGAGAAGAAATCCTGAAAACCAGTTATTTCAAGACAATACAAATGCTTCTGCTGGCTTTTTAGTAATAAAGAAAAATTCCTCCAGGGGTTCCAAGACAGTAAAGGGCACTCTCGGAGAAGGAAGTGGGAAATTACATGTCTGAGAATTGCAGCTCCAGCCATTCTCTCCGCTCTGCCCTGTATCATCTAAATTTTGTTGAATCTGGATAATTTCTGTAAAACATTTTGGTTTTTGTGAATCATTATTTCCTGAAGAACACACATTTCATTGGAAAATTCCTGATCTGCTGAAGACTCACCTGACTTCTTTTAGATAAACATAGTGAGAAGTAGGGGAAAGTTCAGCAAAGAATCCTTAAATCTTTCAGCAAAAAGAGCAATAAAGCTGTGTTCATGTTCACCCAAGATCAGTGTACATTTTTAAGGCTACAACCACAAAGAAAAGTTCTCAATTCCAAAAAACAGAGGTAGCATCATGTTTGTATTAGAATCTTAATTAAGGAGATTTTGGCTTGTTGAATCACTGATTTTGCTTAAATTATTTCAAAGTAGGTTAACTATGCTCTTGAAAAAATCTTAACAAATACTGCAGTGATTTACAGTTAGTTTCTTTATGAAGTAGTTATTAATTTGGATCAAATCCTGTAATATACATTTTGTAAGATTAATGAATATCATGAACTTATTAACAAAAGAAACTTAAATATAACATGATGATATTTCTTTGGCAACCAAAAGGAATTTCAGCCAGAGATGAGGAGAGGGATAAATTGGACTTATTGGACTTCCTTTTTTTTTTTTTCCTTTCAAATCATCTGCTTCCTTTCTGTAATTTATAACATTACATCTACATCTAACATCTCTCTCTGATATCACTGTAATACTGAATTATAATTTCCCTACAACAAATACATAACTCCAGGAAAGTTATAGCAACAGAGATCAGACAACAGAAGTCCTGAAAGCCCCCACATGCTTTTAGGTTACATTGAATGTTTTCTTGCACCTTTCCCTAGCAACCTCAACACCACTCCAGTAACAGTACTCCAAGCTTTATAATAATTTGTCCTGACTTGCCTATAATATGGTGAGTCTTTGTTCTCAAACATACTGATCCAAATTCTGATCTCATGCACCTTGACTTACTGTCTCCACAAGTTCTGCACTCCTCTATACTGGTGTAAAATCCAAAGCTTCTCCAGTACCTAAATATAAAGCCAGGAATTTCTGACCTATTCCATTTGTTCTACTAATGTCTTTTACAAAAATAAAAATGTTAAAACTGTGCCAGCAAAATTCTTAGTGTATTCACAGGTACAGAGACAAGAAGGTATCAGTTTTTCAGCATAGACTATGCTATAATGGTAAAATTATATTAAATAAATATTATTAAACAATATACAGGCAAAAGTACTCTTTTGCTGGTAAAACTCTTCATCTGCTTTAGCTATGTACTCTAGCTTCCTAATGATTAGATTTTAAAAGAAGTTGATACACATTTCAGATCAATAAACTATAGAAGAAAAATGTCTTAGATCTATGGAGGCAAACAACAGAGGATTGTGAATTCCGTAAGTAATGAGAGTGGCTGGCATCTCTCAAGTCTGAAGTAATAATGGGAAAGGTCTGCAGCATGTCACCTTGTTATATTAAAAAAATCAGTGTCATAGCTTCTGTTTTCACCATAGACTAAAATACAGGAAGCATCTGCATTGAAGAGAAATGAAGCATGAGGACTATTGGATTATCCTGCAGAACATTATCCAGGAAGGCAGATGGTTCCAAAACTAAACTATAAGACCACATGAGTAAATACAGATATTTAAAAAAATTCTAAATAAAATGTAGGAATATAAACTTAGTGACATATTCAGCATACTCCCCAACAGAGATTTATAATTCCTTTAAATCCATTTTAAAGAAGTGGTGCAAAGCTCTCAGGCAGGAGTATGTTGTTTCTACCATCAATTCTATTTATGTGAGATATACAGCGTTCGTATTCTTTGAGTTTCACCCTGATCTAAGTTACAGTTAATCTAAAATAACTCCATTTTCACTGATACTATTTGGATCACCGTCTGTTTCTTAAGGTCACTATCTCTCAGTGCTTGCACACTAAAACATAGCAAATTATTTGAAAATTCATAAAAACCATAGTTAAAAATGGATTTTGGTTGAAGTCCATTCTCTTTCTGCAAATTAAAAGCATTATTTTCCAGTCACCCTTGAAGATTTTTGTGGAAAGTTTCCATGTCATCAATACGTAATTCACAGCCATAATGTTTTCAGCTGGTAAAACTAGAATATCCACTTGCTGAGCAAAACACAGCCTGCAAAATAATCTTTTCTGTGTGTTGTTTGCCTTTTCAAAATGTCTGAATGCAGGTCTTTGTCCATTTAAATAAGTACACTCTGCAGCTATTTCTGAGGAGAACCAAAAGTGGAAATATATTTCCCAGAGTAAGGAATCCATAAAGAGACTGAATTATCTAATCCTTTTACAAGATGGGGAATTAAGCCATTCTTACAGCAATCTTTTATCTGCTGCTGGCTTCAAACCATTATCTCACAGGAGAAAAATTACAGTCTTTGTCAGTCTTTTCAGATTTAACACTCTTTCTTCCCCTGTGAACCATTTTTTCTAGGACTTGTGAAAGAGTTTTGTGTGTGTGCGCTTGTGTGTCTTTAAGAGCTATATTAAACTGTTATCCAGAGCCTCAAATTATGACCAACAAGCTTCCCCAAGCTCATGATCTCCTGGCTTCCTCCCTATATCATTTGCATCCAGAAGCAACTGCTATTGCTGATATACATCACAGTGTAGCACCAAACAGCAAGAATCTATAAACACTGCAATAAAGAATTAGTTTGCAAAGCACACATCAAAAGAGAGCAACGGAAAAGAAGGGAGAAAGGCTTGGGAAGGCACTTGTCTTTTTAAATTATTGAGGGGGTTAAATGTGTTTTGTAGCAGAAAAGAGAAAGAGTTGTCTTGACAAGAGCTACAAATGAAGGACAGGATGGAATGGATGTTACCCTCTATTAAACTGAGAGACAGTACAATAATTTTCAGGACTAGACAAAGTAATATTAATTTCATTTTCAAATATGCTCCTACTGCTTTCATTATTACAAATCAAGAATGGTACATTCAAAAGAACTAAAAAATCCTTTAAGTCTACTTTTCCCAGAATTTCTCAACAGCATTTTTAAATGTTTACACGTGTACCAACCTCCTCATACCAGTTCCATCTTTTTACAACCAGCCTGAGATTAAAAAAAAAAATAGCTACTGTTGAACAATAGTTCTTAGAAAAGATGTTCTAGTGACACATCATTAATTCACAGCATCTTATACTGTATTCTTCCTTCATAACCAAAACCAGATACTAATTCCCTGTCTGTAAAGCTACAGTAGGGCTACCTCCAGATGAACTTGGCGCACTAAGTGCCACATTTCCAAAACCTTATCATGAGAACAATACGTTAGTACGTATGTTAAAGATGCAATTCACATGCAAAGTTTATATACCTAATATATATGTTTCAGGTATAAGTCTACTTTCACTAGCATGCAAGCACTTCTCTTTCTTCAAACAGAGTTCTTCCATTTTTCTTATGCTGATCGACAGTTATTTATGTCAAAAACAACAAGTCTACCCCACATGTGCAGCCTTTAAGGAAATAAAATAGCTGTTAAATCAAACGCAGAGGGCAACGCTTCGTCTCTGAAACTACTGCGTAATGCAAGGACACAGACACACACTGTTCCTTTTAAGGAGATATATGTTTCATCTGAAAATACTGGTTTGTTCACAGCTTACATAATTTTTGGTAACAGATGATGTTTTTATTATCACAGTATTTTGTGGAACTTCTGATAGGTCTGAAATTATTGCTTGGTGGATTTATCCTGTGGGAAATTCTGGTAAAAAAAAGAGGGAGGAAAGAAGTCCAATCCTCCTGGGATTTCTGTCTGAGCACTTGATATAAGTCTCCTGTCTTGTATTGTTCCCTTCCCAAGACACAGTTAAGATTTTGAAAATAGAGAGACCTTGGACATTCTTTTAAAACACACATTCATTGGGAGTTTGCTATAAAACTAATTAAGGTTTGGGATTAAAAATGATAATATCTTGTGCATTTTAGAGGTCAAACTTAGATCCATGAACTCTAAAAATAATTTGAAATTACACAGATATTCTCTATTTTGCATATAGAGAAACACGAGTCGGTGAAAGAAAAGGCAAGCCAGTATGTTACTCTGACAACTTAGCAAATCAACCTACTAACTCTTAAAAATTAATTTATGTTCTCTGTCTCTGATAACCACTAGGACCAGTAAAAACATTTTCTGAATTTTTTTTTTCTTTAGTATTTTCCTATTTTCCTGAAAGAACAAGTAAGATACCAAAGTGGTACACCACTCCAGAAAAGTGGTGTAAAAAAAAGATAAAAGTAGTTTATTTTAGCTGTATTTAATGCTTACAAAATCAAGAGAAGACAATGAAAACACTATTGTGGTTATTTATGCATCAAAGCTGGGCAATTTAATCACTGCCCAGATTCAACTCAGCCAAAAAGCTAAATGAAAATTTTTTGCCTAATTTTTTTTGCCACAACTTTTTCTTTGCTTGGAATTCTTTTCGTTTTTCAACCTTCTATATGAAGTTCTAAGTAGCAAAAGGAAAAATATGGGTTTTCTCCACAATTTTCCAAAGACATTTTTAAAAGTTATAAAGCACTACTATACAGAGTTTCATTTGCTTGTTTGCCACTCTTAAAAGGAAAAAGATGCAAATAAAACACTTTGTTTAGGGCAAAACCTGTGAAGCTAGCACAAACAAATATGAGGAAAATTCAGCTCTTTGAAACAAGAGGTCAAATAAAACTAAGGTTACAAAAAAGAAAATAACGGGAAAAAAGAATGAAAACTAGCGACACGAGTCATCTGGAATGCTTAGTACTTTCTCCTCTGTAAGAATAGCCACTTAGAAATAGTACACAGACAGAAAGCTAATATGAAAAGCAAGACAGGAAAGAAAAAAATATGTATATATAATCAAAAGGTTTGGTAACATTTGAAGACATAAACTTCTTAACATTCTGTGCATGAACTCCAATCAGAGAATTTTTCCCCAAGAATTATTTCTGTACCAACTACTTTAGTTTGGAAACTTTTTTTTCCCTTGGTACTTTGAAGTCATTTGTTCCCAAATTTGTTTCTGCCAGAAACTGAGTCACTAAGCTGGCCTTACTACTACTGGGCAGACATACAAAAAACTGTTCTTTATGCAAATACAGGTACCAAACCACACATATACCTATATCCATTCCCTAGTACTACATCACAGTGTACAAAGCCAAACCAGGGATTATATGGAGGATTTGAGAGGTTATTCTTTCTGACACATCCATATATTACTGATTAATTAAAAATTAAATTGTATGACACGATATCGTCCTGTTTCCTACCTTTCTGCTACATGATTAGACAGAAATTAGCTGTTTCTTTTAAAAGATTATATGTTTCAAAGGTATTTGCACATGGAAAAAGACTTAAAACTTTTCTAAAATGCACAAATAAGCAAAGTACAAATCCTACAGGGTTCTTTGTTACATTTCTGTGAAAAAGGCTGCACTCTAGACACATCAAAACCCATTTAAATGTACAAAAGGACAAATTTATCTCAAATTCGTCATGGAGAATAAAGCTAGCAGGGAAAAAGGGGTCATAATGATTCAAAATCAAGCGGTCAATAAAAAACAGAAAAAATGGAACTTAGTGGGGAACAAAAAAGATTTAGATGCAAGTCATCTGGATTGCTCTGCACCTTCTGCTCTGACAGAATACCCACTATACATTTAGTTACACAGACCTTTGGGGAGTAGCAAAGAAAGCAAGAAAAAGAAGAATCAAAACTATGGGTCAGGTCTAAAGAGGAAATGTAATGTTAGGTTTTCCAAATAGTTAGATCATGTCACATGACAATTTTGATATCAGAAATTACAATTTATTCTCCTCAAATCCTAATTCCTAGTCATATGCATTCCAGGATCCACGATTTGTAGGTTCCTCCCCACAAAACGTTAAATTAGGAAGGAAGTTAAAGTCTATAAAGAAAAACAGGGATTTAAAGACATCCTTTGAAGTCACATACACAGTGCTCTACTCCTAACTCTGTTAGGAATAGATAATTTTATATTCCGAGTGATCAGGATCTCTTCTATCTAATTCCATCACCTCTTGGTTTATATTAACACTGCAGTTAGAGGGATGATTATAGTTCATGTAAACATACCTGAACTGCCTATAAATACCTGAACTGCCTTTAAATTAGCATCTGCAGATGCTATCACTGAATAGTTTTGACAATTCATGTAGCAGCTAAGGAATTTTTGCACAAGCAGAAATCTCCCTGCCAGATTTCAGTGTAGGCATAGCCTTTTATCATCTCACCCAGACACCACGTACTGTTACACATGCTCAGGATAAGGGGAAAACAGTCCATGGAGTTTTAATGTCTTTTAGTCCTGCATGCATTTTCAAGGTTCTACTTCCTTTAGAGTGATTCACACCAAAACGGTTCAGCCTGGGAAAGAAGACTTCACACTGAGACTCGAACAGCAGTCTGCTAAAAACAGAGCAGTCTGCTAAAAACAGACCAAACCAAGTGATGGTTTGGTCTAATTTGGCAGAACATAAACCTAGACCACCTATTAAAAACCACACCAGCAGCAAACTCTGCATCCTCCCTTCTTCCAGGATCTATGGCATCTATATGGGATGTCAAAGGTTGCCCCTCTTCTTCACCCTACCTGGTCAGACTCTATCCCAATGTTGCATGGTGCAGCAACCATTCCCTGACACCTTCCTGTCCCCAGCTGTGGAGTTAGTCTGGGATTACATGCCTGGACAAGACAGGAGAACCCATCCCATTTCAAAAGACAAGTCAGCCATCCCAATGATTTCTGTGCAGGGAACACAATGGCAATGAGAGCAAACTAGCCATAAACAATAAGGAAGGGATCTAGTGCACAGCTGAAGTTGAGGAAGTTCAGTAGGCTTCCTTCCTTCACTTGAGGAAATCTTCCAGGAGCCCATCATCTTTAACTGCTTTTTAAATGCAGTCTTTTGTCAGTATTTATGATCTTCCTCACAGAGGAAATTAATTTCATTAATTTTTCTCTTTGTTGTCTGAAGTTTCCGTAGTGGTGTCTGTGGAGAGTACATACAGTAACATGGCTTGTTTAAGAGCAGTTTTTTCTCTATTTACAGTCATCAGCTTTTCTGCTTTTGATAGTGAAATGAGATCCACTTGTCAAGCTTCAGACACTATTTTCTGCACACCTCATTATCAAATTTTCCACCAAATGCTTCTTAATGACCTCAAGTCTCATGAGGATTGTTGTAGTTTTGTGATACTCAGATAGAGCATCTCTATACAAACTCTTACTCTGTAAGAATCTAAAATGATCGAAGCTAGATTAACACCAGAGAATTCCCTGACCAAACAATTAAGTCCTGTTCTTTTCTAGAGAGATATATCATGGCCAATTCAGACAACAGTTCTATTCTTTCCACCATTATTCTGCAATTTATGACATATTATAGCTGGTTCCTTCAATTCTCTTGTCTCCTCCCTGACACGTTCATAGTCCTTATGGCTCTATGTCATGAAGAACTGCTTCAAGTCCAGTGGTGTATTTCAGAGAACCTACATGTGATTTTTAAATTTTACATAGTATCATGTAGTTTGTATGACTATGTCCCAAGTACGCATGGAAGTGGTGGAGATCACACTGTAGAAAACCACACTTATTAAAATATTGCAAAAATCCAGATGGTTAAAGAAAAGTTAACTGGCCTTGGTAAATAAGCAAGCTAACTTGAAGATTGTTTGGAAGACGAGACATCTTAAAGGAGTCAGCAGTACAGATGATGAGCAGGGCAACAATGAAGATGTCGCAGGCAAGGCAAACTGACACGAAAATTTTTGAGTATTTTTTCCAAACTAAGTTTTCAGAGAGCATCTGTAAATGGCAGCATGCACAGAGCATCTCATTTATTCTCATTAGCAGCTCAAGCACACAAGTTACTACACTTGAACTGTACTCCACATCCCAATGGTGACAATTAGAAAAGCCACATCTACTTTTTTAATGTACAGATGTACTTTGTTTGTTTATACCTATATATTTGATTCCTCTAAAATGTTAAAAGGCCTTAGGACATCGTACTTTTGCTCTAGCTAATATTAAAATATTAACTAAAATATTGCATCTCAAACCTACATTTGTATGCGACTAGTGCTCCTTCTCAACATTCTTGTTCAGAAGCCTTCAAGCTTGTGGCACAGTATGTTTTCTATAATCCCATTTCTTTTTTAATCACATGCAACCCCTTTTTTGTATTCTATTGATGTTAAGAAGAATGAATGCAGCCCTTGCGCTATTAAAAACAAAAAGCTTCTTACTTCCAGGAATGCATTGGCAAGACTCCACAAGAACAAGATTTAACTTTTGAGCATGGCAGTGGGCATACAAGGCTAATGGGTGGTCCTTACAAAAAAAAAAAAAAAAAAAAAAGAAAACCCCCTAAAATTTATTCAATAGTACATAAATATTATCTTATACCTTATGCCTGATTAAATTCTTGCAAAACGCTCAATGTGCAAGTAACAATAGATGAGAAAATATGGAAGTGTTTTTTGGCTTTTACAAATTGTCATTCAGATCTTTATTTAACCCATATGAGTGTTGCTTATGTGTGAGGGTGTCTTATGATTCATCGGCCAAACCTGAATTTAATTTGTTTTGCCTGTATGTGAGAAAGGATTCACAAAATTGTGTTATAAAATGAGTCAGTCTATTCTCTAAGTCAGTCAGACTAGCTGTGCCCTAAGATGACAAAGGAATTTTTATTATATTAATTTTGCTCAAATGATCTAAATCCAGATCAGTTGTACTAAAAGTGTCTTTGCTAATTTTCCGGACTAAATAAGAAACAGCAAACCTTCCAAATACAGGTTTTTTTGTAGCCTTTTTTTCTGTATCTATAAACCTTGTTTTGTTCCACCTTGTGAATGATGTCACCCCTTTATTTAGATGACTTAATATGCTTAACTTGCACTGTAGTCCAAGAGCAGCTATGGGAATAACATTGTTCTGTAGCTACTTTCCCATTTGAAAAACCTCTTAAAGCTGTTATCCATCTGCATTTCGCTCATCGTGTGTGAAACATCTATACAGAAAACAATAAGCTCTCTGTTTCTTACAGCTATATTCCAATCTACAAACCAATTTATACTCCAGGAGAATTAACCTCTCCTTTTATTTCTCTTTCTCTCTCTCTGTTTTTTGGGTTTTTTGTTTGGTTGGTTTTGAGGGGAATTTTTTGGGTTTTTAATCATAAGCTGTAAAAACCAACTTGGTGTGATAGCTTGAATCTCCCATCTTTACCTCCTAGATGTCTGGGTGGAGAACTTTACCTTTTATTAAAATTACTGACCTTAGCTGTGATAACTCTATCTACCTATTATTTGAAGATGATTGGTGAAATTACCAGCACTGAAGGTTAGATACCAGTTTCCAAAAACTTAAAAGTTTGGGGGTTTTATTCTAGTTCAAATTATGTCCATCTCAGTCTCATTTCTTATGGTTCATGAAAAAGCTCTTACTTTTGTCGAAGAGACTTAAGGCAAGGGAGAATGTTTTGGCAAATGCAGCGCCTCAATCGCATTGCAGGTTTTCCCCACAATATAAACTGGATTTAATTTGCCTTGTAACAAAGTAGATTTTTATCTCTAGCTATAGTCACTCCCATTTGGTATTCTTTTTTTAAGATCTTCCTCTGACACTGTGTTAAACACTGCATCAGATATAGAATAGGGGATTTCAAAGGGAAGAACTATTACTGCACAGAGTAACAGCCTATTGATAATCGGAGAAAACCAGCTACACAGGACATTTAATACTAGCTTGAACTAAATGCCAGTTACCAGCAAAGGAATAGGGCTGTACTGACAGAGAAAGAGGGAACCAGAAGCTGCTATTATGGTCCTCCTATTATTACATTCTAGAATTTGGGTCCTGATTTTCTCATATATTTGAGTGGTACAAAGGGAAGGAGCTAAACTTGAGCTAAATGAAGTCTGATGACAAAGATGTCAGCATGGGGCAAACAGTTGGTTCAGTCCATTCTTCTCACAAGTCACTGTACTCCCATGTTTAGCCCATTTGTAGGAAGCTATAGAAGCTACAGAAGAGATAAGACATATTGCTGTACTGTACCCTACTGCAGGTGCTCTCAGTGGGCATACAGAATTAAACCAGCACTCCTCTCAGGCTAAAGTAACCTACACATAGCCATAGACCTGATCTCTCTAATTCTCAAATAATGAGGAAGCTCTAAGGATCTAGAGCAAGAAGATGTAATCATAGTAGCAGGAAGGTCTAAAACTTACACACGATTTTAATGAAGAAGTAGGGTGGAACTTTGATAAGACTGTCCTTTCCAAAAAATTAAGCCAAATTAAGTTAAAGCTAGTACTGAGGAACTCCTTCAATTGTTTAAATAAATCCCTCTCAGAAGAGCCCCAACATGTCCAAGGAAGTAAGGAACCTTCTGGAGGAGGTATCATAGAAGGTAAATTGACTGGCGAGTAATCAGAGCAGAGCGTTTTTTAAAAGAACTAGATTATGCAAATGCAAGAGTAAAATTAAACTTTTTGTCTGAGCCAAGAAGCACGTTTCCTAACATTTGGAACTCCGCCAATCAATTTTGACAAGCCCTATTATCTACAGAACACCCACTGCCATTAATAGCTCCATTCATTTCAAATCATTTTATACAACCAAAAAATAGGTAAAATTAAGAGGAAAGACACCTGTTTAATTGTAACCAAAAGTATGCATAACAACTTATACTGACTTCCTTTTCAATTGTATTCAAATGTGCCTACAATCAAATCCCATGTATTTACATACAAACTGTACAGTGCACAGACTACTTAGAGAATATGAAAAAATAAAAATATGCTTTCTAAAACAAATAAATATACTAATAGGTTCTGTATTATGACCTTGCAATAAATACTAGGCTTCGTCATAACAAAAGATGACCCAAATACTCAGGCTGTGATTTTATAGCACACTATTTTCAATGGCTATATCACTGAGTAACAGAAAATTGAATTGCTCTGGAACCAAACAGGAAAAAAACCTATCTTCATGTCCTTGAAGCCACTTGCTTCATGCAACTCTCTCCACCCACTACTTCAGCTGCTGCAAGGAGGCACTGGACAAATCTGCTGTGGAGGTATTGAAAGAGAGACCTAACTGCACTAATAACTCTGTCTTGAAGTAAGAGAGGAAAGGTGTCCTCAGACTCAGTAAGATGGAAGGAACATTCCAAAAGGATAGACTTCATCATCTTGAAGAATAAATGCTAGTTTCCTCACTACTGAATACAACGGCAATACACATTTCTCTCTTGACTTCCCTTGCTACTAATGAGATGGTATATTTTTTTAATTCCTCCAAAGTTTAAAGAAACTGCTAAACCGCAACAAGAGTGAAAAGAATTAATGAAGTAGGTATCATTCAGTTCCTCACTGACTTCATTAAAAAGGGTAGGGAATGAAATGAAGGTGTATAAGTGAAATAAAGCACTGCTTTATATTCTCTGATAAGTGAAGTGACAAAAGGGGATTTTATGAGATCTTTCTCTCACAACTCATATTTTAGACTGCAGAGTCATACAGTACAGCCAGTTAAAGGACAATAACAATAGCCAAGGTTGCTAGGTTTGGCTCAAGATCTGAGCCATTTGTTCCCTGGTGTGCAGGATTGAGAGAATATATAGTATCTGGGCACCTGCTGTTAGCAGCTACTTTAGGGAATTTAAAATTTAATTAACATTCATAGTAATCCACACAAGATTTTATGTAAGTTCTAAAAGACCATGTAGAAAACGTAATATTTCTATTTTCCATGGAAAACCGATGCCAGTTGAAAAAAGGTGACACGCTTTCATGTAGCTAGTTGTTTGGAAACATTTTACAACATAAGCAATTTGTTTCTAGTGGGAATTGGGAAGAATCCCATGACTAGCATGTTTGCTCTTTTCTTAAAGCATAAGGCCACACTGCTGACAGCAAAACTCACTAGAATTACAAGGCCATCCAGTCACTACTGCTCTGACAGTACGGTGAGCTGAAGTTCCCCGAGCTCCACAACCTCCTAAAGAGATGCTATTGCATGGGATATTCAGTATGCCTGTAGTTATGCTCCCAGAGCATCAGAAAATGTTTTGAAGCCCCTCTTCCTACATAAGTGCCTTTTAAAAGTAGTAATTTACAAGCAAAATGGGAAAAAAGTAGAAACGTAGGGTGGCATATGGCCAAACTTTTGACTTAATTTCACCACAGGTTGCTTTTTATTTACAAGCGGCTAATCCCCTCTCAAACTACACAATAGAGCAGCTATTGGCAAAGGCAGGCAGATAAAATTGGCATGCCTCTGTATTGTTCTTGCTAATCTGAACCATTAACAGAAGGGTGAGAAGGCTAGTTTTGTCATTTAAACAGGCTTAAATCCTTTCTCCAAATGAGCTTTTGTCTACATAGAAGAATGCATCTAGGAAATTTAAGGGGTTTCTGTTAGTGTTGCATTCTCAAGTTGACTTGGCTACAGGAATACTAACCTGTTTATTTGGCCCTTATACTGTAAATGCAAGAATTATTTCCAGCTGTCAAAACCAAAAGGGGTTCAACCTGATTAAATTATTTCTCAGAGGTGAAACAGGATGAGATTATAAAGTGCTAAGAAGCAACTACTTGAAATCCTGAACTGCACCTGTGCAACTAAATCTCCATTTATACAGGTGCTTTTCAAATTGGATTTGAACCTTTAAATTCCCTGATTCATCCCCTGAAAAACCACAGAAGCTCAAATAACTAATGAAATTCAGAGACAGAAAGGCTTAAAATAGTTTCAAGCTGTGAAGTAAGGCCTAAGACTAACTATGTTCTTTGATTCATTGTTGATGCGACATATCAAGCATAAACGTAAGTTGCACAACCCAAATGCCACAGGTCATAGGGTAGCCAGTAGCTAAGTAATTATTTTTTCTTTGGCACAGGAGAGGTCATCACTTGGCCCATAAGCACAATACATAGCTGAAAATCTGGGGAAAAGAATGTATTGGTTAGCGTGGTCTGGTTTTGTTTTGCTTTTTACCTGGCACATCTTGCGCAGATATTCAGTGTGACCTTTGCTTGAGGCTCAGCCGTATAAGCACTTCGAGTTTGATTGAATTTGCTCCCAGAAGACATCACACTTGTTACTCCTTCCATTCTTAGATCATCAAGATCCTCTGCAATAAGACAGAGTAACTGGATGAACACATGATTAAATTTTGTAGCAATAAAGGTACTTCACCTGTAGAATCACTAAAGAATGGAACAACTCAAAAACCAGGAAAAAACCACACACAGTTACTTGTATAATAATAGGAAAAGACATTTGAGAGGATTTTTATTTATACATATTATCACCCTGTTTCAAGGGGTTCCTTGAAAAATATTCAGTATCATTTCCACTTCAAACAGCTGCATATTTTTTCAATCTTTATTTCTCTGATTCATTTATAAAAAACTTGTCATCAAGAGATGCTGTCCAATAGCTCCATTTGACATAGGGCACATCGAAGAGAAAATTATTTTTTTTGAGGGTATGCGCCTCCTCTGAATTTTTTCGTGTCTATTCACTTAGCAATGAAGAAACATTGCTAAAATAAAAGTGCTCTGCTAAACCCAGAAAATGTGAAATGGATACATATATCACATTGAAAGAGACCATAATGTGCACACTTATACCCACCATATTGCTGTAATATTCGGGCAACTCATAATAATAACTGGATTTTTTACTACTGTAAAATCATTCCCATTTTGCAGGAAGACAGCTGAGGCTGTCAGAGAATTTTTTGCCCAAGATCACACTGGAATAGTGTAGCTCAGTTAGACTGTAAATGAATTCTCTTGGTTTACAGTCAGGACATTCTTTAGAGATAATCTAAAGTATTTTTTGCTAACAAAATATAGGCAAGTTCTGTATACCTAATGTATCCATAAAGCCCAATTTTCAGTTGTTTATCATTTGGTTAGGTTCTAGCTGAAAGGTGAACAAGAAAAACACTGACTAGCTCCTATTAAATGAGCACCAACCATTCCATGTACTGACTGATGCATGTGGCTTATGGTATACAGTATGTGATCATCTAATTAAAATGTCTTACAGATAATGTATGTACATGTATTTTCATATATTTATGTTTACAAAAGAAACCTGATGTTAAAGGATCTCAGGGGAGCAGAAAGTGCATAAAGACAGACTTTAAATCCCTACATCAGATAGGGAAAAGTCACAGAGAACTTTAAAATCAGAATAGGCAATGTTCAATTAGAATTTAAAATACACAAGTAGTCATTATAGATACACAGTAGAGTACCAGGCTCCTCTTCATACACAAAAGAGTGAGATACAATTCCTCTAATCATCACCTGAAATATTTCTAGTTGTCCTCTATAGTTCATAGACGCTATTCTTAGCGCTGTGCTTCAAACTCTGGGCAGTATGGTCAGATTGTCAGGATTATGCCATGTTAACAATACTCTTTTTGGGAGACACCCATTTTAATAAGCAACATCCAAGAACAGCAAGGCTAAACTTAAATGAAATTTTTGTGACTAAAGTCCTTGAACTAGATTTTCTTATCTGTAATGTTTTATTTTAGTGCTTAAGAAAACTCTCCTCCCTCCCAAAATTCATTGACTTGGTGGTATAAATTGACAGTTCCACTGAAGTTTCTGGCATCGATTTACACATTTCCACACCTTTTTCTTTAAATTTCATCTATGGTTAATATACAAACTAATTCAAAGGACTTGAAAGGCTATATGATAAAGAATTATGAAATCAATCATCTATAAGTCATTTCAGAAAAGGTATTACATATTCGGAACACATTATGTATTAAAATAAATACAGTTTAATTGTGCTTTAAAGAGGTGTGAAAAGTTCCATATTTTTTAACAGATGTAAACCACTGGATGGATTATAGTTTAAATGAAATTGAAGCATATGCCTCAGGTTTTTTTTCCCTAAACAGATGCGATTCCTTTAAATGAGGTTTTCAACTGTTCTCTGCTTGATTAACTTTTGGCTCTCTGATGACTAAGACTGTTTCAATAGAGCGATGACATAGGCTGCCCTGCATCATACCTTTTATATGTGAATCTGTATATGAAAAACATGCCATTTTTCATTTTTAGTCCACTATCAACATTTTTCTCTCAAGAGAAAATTAAGTGAAACTTTGTGCAAGAAACATGGATTTCAGAGGTGCCTATAGATGCAGCTAAGAGACAAGCAGGCAGACTATTATGCAGTACTGATTTATTGTCACATGCTGTTAGACCAATAGCAGTAATGTGCATGCTAAAATGCAGATTTTAAAAAAAAGCCTACATGATATACAGTTGCTAATTTTTTTCAAGGAATTTTCATTGATCTAATTCAGCATTGGGTGGAATTTGTCCATGGCAAGCTACAAAAAGCTGTTAATATTCCAACTAGACAGAGAAGTATAACCCCATCTACCAAATCCGAAGAATAACTGCAGCGTTTGATTTAACTTTGATTACTGCACTTCTGCCTCAGTATTGAATGATTTCAGTTTCTTCTGGATGCCTCAAATTTACAGTGCAGATATTGCACTTTCTTCTCATGAAGCAACTGGGCTTTGAGATGCTGCCTGGTTCCCAATACCCGTAACTTTGGATGGGAATTTTTGAGTTGTGAGCAAGTTTACGTGCCATCTGGCAATCTTCCTGATTGACCACATTCATTATTGAAGGCCTTCAATCAAAAAAACCCAACAATAAATCATACAGTAATTTTAGTACTAAACTCTGTGTATGTGTGTGTATATATTGTTCAACAACTGATGCATGTTTTGCAGAGGAATATTTGTTCATAAATAAGGATGTTATTAAAATAAATACAAACTATGAGTACAATAATGCATTTTAGGAATAAAAAAAAGGTTTCCAAATGTTCAGATGTTTCTATGTAACATTAGAAAGAATCAGTCTTAGCAAAAAAGGGTTTAATTGAGAAGTCAATTCAGATACAGGGTCTGGAACACTGAATCTTTTCTCTTTCTTTGTATTCTTTGCTAGACCAACTAGTGATGATACAGCTCAGCGGTTCAGGGATTTTATTGAGCAGCAATGAGGTAATTCACTGAGAAGAGAGAGAAAGAAAAGCCAAGGTGATGACTGCTTATATGATGGCAGACAACAATACTGTGAAACTTCTCAAATCCTTAGAAAATTGTTACCTATCTTTGTACAGTGATAGGCTGGAAGTTCACATAAATGAAAAAATCTTACTTGTGCTAATAAAAGTTTGTTATTTTAATGCATGACTGTGCACTGTGTTTCTGTGTTTTAATGTTAATTCTCTGCTATTCTTTACATGAATAGGGTATGTGAAGACCCTACCTTGGTCCTATAGCAATTTCCATTAAGTATGTTCTGTGTAGTAAAAAACCATACCTACAAAAAAACCAAAACACCCTTACATTTTTCTCAAATCAGCAATTCACCAAAATAAATTCACACAGCTGCAATCTTCATGCATTGCCATAACAATACGTGAAAATACTTAAAAGTGAGATAAAGATCACAAGTGTAATATAGCATAGCACAGAACCAGATGTTTTCTATATTAATAATAATGCTGCATTAAGCTAAATTCTTTGTGATTTTTTTATAGACAAGTTTCATCAAAAAGGGAAGGGGAAAAAGGGTATCTATTTCAGCTAAACAAGAACATAGCCCAGTACAAGGTAATGTTTTTAAATAGAACGTTGTTTGTAATTATTTACTTCCTTTCTTTTTGGGGAGGAAGGACTGAGGAGAGGGAAAGGGGCACTAATGTCAAGTATTCTAGAAACTGTGCAAGATTGCTTAATGTCTTGGGATGAGAGGGTGTGGAATCATCTTACAAACATCTCCTACAAGACTCGCACACCATTCACTTTAAGGACAGAGCTCTTCTTATGCAAAACTCCTATTAAATGGCGTGAAAGTTCAGTGGCACAGAAGGCTTATGTAATCAGGTTATGTGCTACATTGTTTGATATGATCCAGTCACTTTTGTCTCCTTCCTCCGTTATAAAACCTGTAGTAATTTCCCAGGAGTAATTCAAGAAGTATAAGGTGCAAAGCTGGAAAAAGTCCTGGTTCATCTTTAGAGAGGTTATGACAGCTTAGAGTTTGTCTGTTCAGTCTAATGCTAAGAAAAGCACTAAATGTTTTCATGTGAGAGTAAAAAATTCATATAATGAATTCTGATTTATGTTCTTGCAGGTCACCAGTCAAATCTGATGCACCAGTAAAATAATCCCTCTTTCTCTGAAGCAATGAATTTCTCAAGGCAGTGTTCTTACATCATGGTAGACATTGATGTATTCCATGTACATGGCATTGATTTGTCAAGGATTGTTGACTGAAGCACAGACTCTTAATATGCCCTACTACTCTCATTTAAAAAAAAAAAACCACAACCAAACAAACAAACCTCCAAAAAAACAACAAAAAAAATCAACCCAAAAAAACAAACCAAAAAAACCCTACTGCTGATAGCGGTGCTGCTTGCGTTTCAGGAATTTATGCTACTTTATATGTCATACTTGGATGTTTCTTATTATGTTAACCAATCCTCTCTGTTTTAGATAAATTTTCTTACCAACATCAAGAGAGCCCAATAAAAATCCCACCTTAATTCCAAAAGAACTGTTGGGACAAGCAGGAATTAAGCTTCCCGATGAAGAAGAATCATTAATTTAGAACACCTGATGCTCCACTCCTGAAAATGATGTTTAATCATTTACTTCAACAGAAGCAAAATTGGACTTATCTTCTGCAATACACTAGCTACAGGACATCTCACTTTGTTTCTTCTTATTCATCTATGACTTTGATGTCATGGAGTAGACAATGCTGTTAGTCTGGTACATGTGTTCTAATATGTCTTCCTATTAACATCTTCAAATATCGGAATTTGGCCCAGTTCAGACCCATGCCATAGATGCTTGATGCAAATATCATCCTAAGTAAATCCATCAAGAGACTTTCACTCCTTAGAGCCATTTTAGATTCTTGAACCCAATGTTCTGAAGACATCTTACTTTATAAGCATCTCAAGTTGACAATAAATCCCCTAAATGCTTGTGCTTCCACTGATGGACACACACAAAACCAACTGAAACATGACACTGCTACGTCCTTGAGTTTGCATGTCTACTTCTACCTGTATCATCTGTCAGAGCCAATCTAGCAGAATCCCACCCCATGGTCAAAAACACAAAACCAACATAAGACTACAGAAAGCAGCATTGTTTGCAGGTACTGAATCATACAATGAATCATTGATTAGAGTTCTCACTTTTAATCAGCAAGAGTGAGAGGAATCTGTCTTCAGTTTCTCCATCTTCCTATTTTAAGCTGGGACTGGAATTAACATAGGAGGTAGCCTTTTCTGATGAAGATGTTCTAGTTTCATTAAAGCACACTTCAGTATCTTAGACAACTACACTAAGCACTGGCCCACAGGGCTCCTGCTTATTCTCCCTTTTTCCACTAGGTGGGATATTTGTTTACTACAGAAAAGAAATTACTTGCAGGCAAGACTGATGGAGCACTGACTTAGGAGATGAGAGCGTCTCCAAGATGCAGTGTCTGGGCTCCAGACTCTTGCTCCAAATCAGGCAGATGAAGTTTATGAAACAAGTCTTGGATATCCCAACTGCCCAAACCACTGACTTGAATGCAACATCATAGTCTCATTTTATTTAAATGAGAAAGTCCATAACCACAGTTGAAAAGAACTGGCATCATGCCCTCTTATCATTCCCTACTGGTAATCCTAGGACAAATGATGTAATACCACCAAATAACCCCTGCTCACCCACTAGTTCAGCAACAATAACTGGCTACATAACCACGGTTGCTCCACACCAATAGTGATTTCAAACACATTGGTTTAAACTATTAACTAGGTAGTTTCATTCAGTGCTAAAGAATTATTTTAAGCACTTTATTTTTACAATAACAGGAATCTACTATTGATTGGAGCACATTAATTACTTCTACATTTCCAATAAAATAAAATTTAGAGTATTTCAGTTGTTACATCACATTCTATAATGCATTACTGCAACTGCCATAATTGTACAAAACTACTTGCACTATAATAATAATAATATAGAACCACAAAAGGGTCATAATGAGAAAATCCATAAAACAACCAGAAATTCTGGACATCAGAAGGCATCTAAAGGAATGTCTTTTAATGTTTTTCCTTGGCAAACTTTCTCTTTTTTGCACTTCAGCTTTAAGTAAAACAACTTTTAAAATTAAAAGCAAATTTTGATCAATATTTCTAATCAGCTCCAATTCTGATGTCATTTATTTATGCAACCACTTATTTATTTGATATGCAATTCAGACCTCAGTCCAACTCTGCATTCTTAAAGAAAACCACTAAAAAAGCTTTGTCATAATAATAGAATAAGCCATGTTTAAATCAGTAAGCTTTTTTTCAATCATATCAAAAATATCAAAGCATTAGAAAGGAATGTATATTTAAAAGGTTTCATTTTGTTTTTAATTTCAGTTTGTTTTTTTTATTTTCTAACAAAGAGGAGCCAGCCATAATATTTTTCAAGTGTATTTGGTTAACGTAGTACAGATGTTCCTTACAATATATATCCAAAATATTGAATTTCACATTACATTGTCGCTTACATTTTTCTTTACTAAATCTATTTTGAATTAAACTGATAATTTGCATGCTGTTCATATGAAGTTTTACAAAAATGAGGTAAGATGAATAATAATTCATTAATTAAGTAGTACAACTCACTAAACAGAAAGCAACTACAGCGAATTTTCAGCCAGTCAGAGAAGATACTAAACTGTTTAGCTTTGTATGAATCAATTTTTGCACTGAGGGCCATATTCGTATTTCTTTGCATCTGCCTAATGTACTCTACCAGCCCCTTGGCAGGATTAAGCTTAGCTGGCTTGTCAAGAGGCCAGCAGAAATTCATACACCTTTTATCGAAATGAAAGTTGAGGCAAAGCATAAAAATTACAAATAATCTTACGCCAAACATTTCCAGTAACACTGAACCTTCCAACAGCTTTCTTTTGAAAAATTATTAGTACAAGCATTGCTGGAGTGCCAGTTACTAGAGCATCTTTATGCTCTCCTTCATAAGCCTATCTAGATCAAGGATTCCTATAGTGGGAATATCTCTTTTTCCCCAACTGCTTTTTTCTTTTTTCTTTTTTTTTTTAATTAAAATTATCAAATTCCAAATGTATTCAAACACCTTACTTGTCCTTCAGAGAATCTTCTTCGTGAAGAGAGAAACACACTAAGTAAGAAGCAAGATGCTTGTATAGCTTAAATTTTCTACTGAGAAACTAGCACATCTCCCATTTTAAAAAAAGTGCTTTTCAGTCAAGCACTATACCCAAGTGCACCCGGCTGCAGACCAAGCTGTTGTGTTAGCAAAGTTCCAGTAAATTTAGGGACTCGTATATGACCAATCTCAGACTGGACAGTTTGGGTAGGCAGAAAGAAATCTCTAAACTCCCTGTGTGCACAGGCACATTTAGCAAAGGATACTTAGCATGTTGTATGTGAAAGTTCATAGTAAGCTCTAGGTGCATTAAAGTCCTGACTGAGACAGTAACGTATCAGTAATTCTACGATAATCACCAAAACTCTTAGATAATAAGCTAGAAGAAACAAACTGTGGATCTTTGTTATTGCTCTTCAAACTTCTGCCTAGCTGCAAAGGGACAACTGCCCTCCTTGTTACCTCTGCTAACTGTGAATCAAAGATATGAATGAGTATAAGACGGCATCCGACAACTGCAGCTCTGCTGTTTCTTCCAGTTCCATCCCTCTATCAGCTTGCATCAACTCTGCTTTGTCCTGAGACAAGACCATCTGTTTTGTATCACTATCCCTATTTTGGCCAGACACTGGGACATCTGGAAGACTGCACTGTCTACACTCAGAGAAGCAGAGACTGAGCTGGATACCATCAGCATACCAATGGCATCACAGCTGACAGTACATGCTCTTCCTCAGTCATTGATTAAATTCATACCACTGACATCTTTTGAGAGAGGGTAGAACAAAATTCTTAAATATAATTTTATCTCTCCAGCTGGGTCAAGCAGATAAACTAGCAGGTATGTCAAAACCATCCCACACATCCAATAGATTAGCCAGGTAATAAAGTTCCAAATAAACCACACATTTTTCCAATAATTTTTTTTACTGAAGAGAAGTAAATGCTTTTTAAAGAATCTTTTGGTTACTGAAAAACCTGTGTAGTTGGGGGTGTTGTATAGGTGCCGCTTATTCTGTTAGATTGTTTTGTGTAACCTACCAGTTCAGTGCACTATCGGGTTGTTTGGTCATGCTTTTGGTTTGGATAAAAGAAAATGAGCTTGCACAAGCATGCTGCAATACAAGACAGAGAGCTGGCTGAAATGGAAAACAATCTAGTGGTACATATAATATATATGATTGCTATACTTTCACTGAATATTGCAGGACAAGATTATTGCCTAAATAATAAATTAGGCATTGCAGCATGTTAGTTCATGTAATGTTAGCTCACACCTACTATGTTATACATCATAGAGATACATTTGCTTTTACTCAGCACTACTTTATCTTCTGGATATGAATTAGAACCACACATTTCTCCAGAAGATCTCATTACAGAACTATAAAACCATCTTGTAAACAAATCAGAAAATGCTACCTGACAATTCTGCTTCTCAGGACATACTAAGGTTAATCATGACTCATTCCACTGAACTCAAGTGGAATTTGCCATTGACTCCACAGACTGAAACTTTATCTAAACTATTGCAAGTTTCTCTCTTTTGGGTTTTAGCTCCTTAATACGAGAGCTGTGAAACTCCCATAGATCTTGAGACGTGTTTAACTTTGGAGCCCACAGCACTGGAAAAGAATGTGAACCACATCCCCTGGTGGCCACCGTATGCCATCCTCTGCAGAGCATAAAAACTGCAGGCTAACTATTCAATGTAATTCTATCAATTGAGCGGGAGGCAGAGATCCTAGAATGGAAAGCCAATTCAACATCAGATAGCAAATATTCCTCAAAGAGTTGTAAAAAAACAAGGATGAGGGAAACAAAACCTTAGGAAGCACAATCATCATATGCTGGAAGGAGGCTGCAGAAGAGAGTACATCATATCACAGAAGATAAATTACTAATTCAGTGTATTTCCCTTCTCAAAAAGAACCAGCTGTACTAAATTCCTAGAGTGCAGGCAGTTTGACTGATAGATAACCTAAAAATGAAATGAGGTCAAACTTGCAGTACAAACCATATCAACAGGAGGAACAGAGAAAATTTAAAAAATTAAGAAGTCTACACTGAAAGCATCTTCAACAATATACGGCAGAGGAGATCTATTTCAAGCAAAAAGAAAACAGGTAGCATTGCACAAAGAGGAAAGTTAGGTCAACACAAAAAGGCCAAGTGATTCATGGTTTTCAGTCTTCAGGCGCACTAGCAAAGCTCACTGGCCCTGAAATACCATTAGCTCACGTGGTGGATGAATGAGGTCAAACTCCAAGGCGCTAACCAGCGGTCACTGAGGTGCAGTTCTGTAATCCAGTAGCTTGTTCCCAGTGATAGAGAAAGTCCCACTTATTTCTGTGCTCTTTCCCCTTTCTACCATTCCCAGAGATATTGGTGTTTGATTCTCATCTGACCCTGGGAAAAATATTATGTTATTGCTGAAATCTGTTGCATCTGGCTTAGTGAGCTGCATTGGCACACTGAGGGGTCATACAAGCATTAAAATCAGTTTAAAGGAAACAACAGGAACATACAGCCTTGTGTGGAGGAACAGAGGAGGAAGTAGGACCACCTTCTTTAATGAAAGAAATCTATCATATTCAGTTAGGCTCAGCCCATCTCCCAGAATTGTATCCCAAGGGGTAAAAGCATGAGGTATTTAAGCAACACTAACAATTCAGAATATGAACATGTTGCTACAGGACTAAAGCACCAGAAGAAAAGAAAAAAAAAAAACACAAAACAAAACAACATGTTTATCAAAGTATCAGAAATAAAAGTAAGACAGACATCATTTTTACACTGATGGAAGGATACCCCATCTGCAATTCACCTGCTGCTTTTAAGGACCTTAAAACTTAGTGTAATTTTGCTTCTCTCAAGACACAAGAATCACAGTTTTTCAAAACTTTATATACTTTATATTATATCAGAATATTCAAGTATGTATTCAGAAAAGCATTCCTAATATATCAGCACAATATGATTCTTAATAGTATGTGTAACCACATTAAAGATATTACTTCGGATTTTTTTTAAAGAAATGTATTACATTTGCCAAGTAATCACTGCCTTTCTGTTTTTTTTCTTATTTAACTGAGTAATGCCAAGCTGATACAATGTAATATGACTGAACTTGTAAATAAGCTTGAACATAAGCAGGTTAAGATCTCTTGCTATCAACATAGTGTCTTATCTTCTCATCACCTTTTCTTCATCTGTTTTAGAGTTCCTGAAATATGGTAATGTACATGAATTAAATGAATTCTAATATTTGATATGACTGCTCAAAGACTTTTTAAAGTGAATGAAGATTTAATGGATGAATCTTGCTCTACCAATAGTTGAAAGAAAAACTGAAGTTGCAGCTACTTTGAAAGTTATCACAGAGAGGTCATCAATGTGTTCAAAGAAATTTTCAAAACTTAGTAATTTATCAGTTTCATTATCATGGATACAAATATTATTCTGAAACTAATGTACAGATACATTTGCTTATCCATAAAATGATGTCATATCAGTTCAACTGCATTCTTCCAAACGCAGCACCCCTTCGGTTTCCCAAAATACAAGAAACACTTTGTAACACCTGATAATACTTCAGCAGATCCACAGAAATACTTTTTTCAGCTCCCAAATGACATTTTCAATTGTCTATGTAGGCTCAAAGTTCCCTTCCAGGTGAGTACCCCAAAACAGTCCTGAGCAAGAAGCTCTCCCAGCTGTCAAAAACTCTTACTATTCCCTATCACCTGAGCAGCTTAGTTTGTAGACCTTCTCATAACTCTTTCAGTAAGCACCCTGAGTAAATACCCATAGCAGCTAACATAACTCCCCATCACACCAGTGAAGTCTCCCATCTGTTTAACGTTCTGTTCAGGTATCACCTACTTATGAAACATTTATCTATGTGAAGATTCAATATAATGTGAAATACTGCCAAATCGTTGCTCATTTACAAGTTAGAAATTATGTCCAATATAAACAAACCAAACCAATATAATCCAAACCAATTCTAAAGAACAGGTTATCAGAAACAGAATTCCCAAGGCACTGGTGGTATAATTATGATGTTTATAGAATGTGAACGTTTTCACAGAAGAGTTTTGATTCCTTAAGCAAATACATTATTCAAGCCTTTTCACCAATGCTTTTGAACATATCAATAGACAATCAATATGCAAAGATGAAAAAATAACTACTGCTCAGCAGCTAGACCTTAACAATATTTTGTCTCTGGTAACTAAACATACATTTAGAGCAAATTTCACAAAACAAGTATTATATTTATCAGATCATTATGTGAGTATTCATGAAAAAACACAACATTAAATTCAGCCTAATTATTTGTGACTGACATAACCCAGTTGCTATCCATTTCCTGAAAAACATCAGGAAAATGAGTTCCTCTCAGAAATACTCAAATATGTCAAAAGATTTTTCTCTCCCTCTAAGGGCATCCAAGTAAGCATGAAAAGCATTTGATAAAATCCCCCACAAAGATACATCTCCCCATAGAGCCAAATAATGTCTGCAAATGAAATATGTCTGCAAACTATTGTCAGACACCTTGCCAAGTCTCCTCTATCCCAAACATTACTTACAGTACTTCTGCAGTTAGGTGATAGTGATTGAATAATTAAATCTGTGACATTCAGAGGAATTGTCTCTCTGCAGTCATTAATTCACATTTGCCTATGGTCATATATACACTAACTAACTAACTGAGAGTCAGAAATAGAAATGAAATGATACATAAAGTTCCTTTGTATATATAAAAATGACAATCATTCAGTCAGCTTCTGAGTATCCTAAATAAAATATAGAGTAATCCATATATCAAGAAAAAGCATTTGACTTCAATGTGCTGGAGTAATCTTTTAGAAATGTGGCAGGTGAGAAAAAACAATTCTACAAGTAAGCATTAATTAGGAATGACTGTATTCTCTATGTATAGGAGAGAAATGAGGACTCTGGTCCACAGTTCAATATTTGAAGATGGAAATATATGTTCAGTTACAGTTATTTTTTTATACTCTAACAGGGAACTACCACTGGTAACTTCTCTGTAAGGCATATGCAGGACATGCACCCATGTTTTGCAGATGAAACTAGCTAATTTGCCATCAGGTGCTCAGAAATCTATAAGCAACGAGAGGAACGTTTCTACATAAAAACTGTAAAACGTGCACATGGCAAGTATGGCTTATCTTCCCAATCTTGAATGTTTTCAGTTTAGTTTAGTTAGGCAAAAGATTATGTATGAGCACAAAATCAGTTATCCTTCATTTGCATTTCACATAAACCATAAATAATGATTTATAATAATGATTTATGAACAATAACGATAAATGCAAATTTTATATAATACAAATACTACTTTTTCCAGCTTACTGGACAAACTTTAATTCTCTGAACAATCTTGAAGTGGAAATTTCATATCAGAAGAGACTTGAAAGAAGACTAAGAAAGGATTATATGCAACATTACTTTGATACTTCAATGTCAGCACTTATAGTTTCAAAAATAGGAAAATTTGAAAGTCAATTAACATCTTAAAATTCTGCAATAGTGTAGGAATGTTTTGGAGAAAAAAGAAGGTATGTTCTTTACCTTTGTTGGAAAGGACAAATATGTGATTATCACTTTTTTATTATGAACTATGCCTTTAAGAATGATTTTGTATTCTTATTGTTTCATTTACATCATCTTTTCAAGTTTTTATTCTCATCATATTGAAAAGAAAACAATCTCTTTATAACTTCTGGTTTTAATAAAATAAGGGGAGAAACCTTTTTGAAGCCACAATTGGATTTGCCTCTCTTTGCATCTGGTTAAAAATCAAAACTGAAAAAAACTTATTATTTGCATATTTATTTATATTTAATTATTCCCAGGACTGTAAACCTTCTCTGAAGAGAATGAAAAACAATGGAATGACTACAATTCTTTTCATTTCTATTTTATTCCTTCATTATTGGAAAGTTCAAAGATACACCATTTCTTTACAGGGAAGAAACGTGGGCTACGTTACCCAGAAAACAGTAAGCCAATAAATGTAACCTTTTTGTGTTCAAAACTCCTCCTCCTGTCACAAAGGCACACTGTAACCTGAACTGCTCAGTCCGGGAATGTATAAACTGTATGCATTTAACATCACATACATACATATCCTATTAAATTTTCATTTCTTTTTCAGCTGCTCAATATCTCAATATTTTGCTAACCATTTCCATCCTCATTTGTATATATTCTTCCAAAGGTGACTCACCATATCTCCTCCCATGATCATACTCCCTCTCAGCAAAACCTTGGCTTTATATGCATCAGTGGCCAAACTCATATTTCTCTGCAGTGAAGCCAGGATTTAACTCTTTTAAGTGTGCTTCCTGTGCAGCTTATTGTTCCAAGATAGTGATGATTTAAGGAGCAGTTTCACGATCAGTTTAACCTAAACTAAGTCTGCGCTGCCACTGAAAGATTCAGACCTGCCTGTCTCCCACTTCATCTGACTAACACTTCTCATCCCCACGCTAGCAGCAGTGCTCGTGTGGCCCACAACGAGCTGGGCCAGGGAGCTCATCTGCCTGAAGGTTCTCTCCTTTTTGTTGGGTTGATCTTTGGCCCAGCTCAGACTCACTCTTCAATATCTTCTTTGAGGTTTCTTGCTCAGACATGGACTGGTTTAAACAGGCAATCAGAAGAGCTGATTTTAAAATACAGCTTAATACTTTTTCAATTCAGTGTCTGGTGATATAAAACCAGTTAAATTAAACCAGGTTCATGGTTTTCATGGCTGGTTATTGAAGTTAAAATAGAGGATACCACCAGGAAGGATCTTCATAGAAAATAACAATATATCTTCGTCTCCCTGAAATATCACTTTTATTTTCCTTAGAATGTGAAGCTGAAATCCTGCAGGCTACAATTTGAGCCTACAGTAGATATTAGAAATCAGTTTTAGGAGTTATTTTAACACTTCTTGTTTTGGATTTAGTTTATGCAAGAAACATTGTATGTATTACCTACTACTGCAATGATAAGTACAGAGACAACATACAGAAATTGCCAAAACTTTCATAGCTACAAAGCAAAAGTTTAGAAGATAAATTTGCTCCAAAATAGATATTAAGCTTAAACCAACACTCCTTCTCCTTCTGACTACAGCAAAAATACAATACGTGTAATAAGGACTCAGAATACAGAATTACATACAACAGCTTCCAATGTCAACTCATACTTACTATAACTCCGTGGACTTCAAATGATTTAATATCAAAGATAACTCAGATCCTTATATTTAAATCTAGCATATTTCCTCTTTCTTGCCTCATCTTTGCCTATGAGCACACTTTTTTTTTTATATATTTGTTATTTGGATGTATTCTTACTGTACTTGCCTCTCCCTCACCCTCCCAGTCCTCACTAATTACGCAAAGGCTCTAGTAGCTATTTATGACAACAAACAGACATCCTTCAGCTGAAATGCTCCTTTAGGTTATTTTTTATTTATCTTCCAGCATTCTTATTGTGTGATGTTATAAACTGATGATTACCCCCGATTTCTCTTCTTACTAATTCTTCTGGTTTTGAATTTCTCATATCCTGAATTGTCTTCAGTCTCCATAGACTCCCACTCCATCACTTCTCCTGCGGTATAGCCTTTGCTACATTTTGCCTCTTTCTCATCTTTGCTATATTAATAGTCAAAATGTCCTACATATAATAATACTTACTGGCAGTATATTCACATACAAAGAACTATGTCTTCATGAATGCTCAGTCATTAAAGAAAATGCAAGAAGAGAAGCTGGTAGCACTACTTTTGATGTCAGCAGGTGCACTGCAGTTATTACAGCGATGTGTCTAAGCTAGCACTGAACTTGCAACCTCAAGGTATGGTGTGCCACATTAGCTCTGTGAACCACAGCAATGGCTAATGAGCTTCCTGGTTTGCTCAAAATTGCTACATACACAAAAGCTGGCATTGCTAGTGGTATCTCACTTGGACTGCTTGAAGCTATCCTTTGTTTGCAGGGCAGTCACAGCATTTACTGTAGTATTTGTAATTTTACCTGATGAAAGTTCTGTCATGTAATTTGTTAAGACAGTAATCAAAGCAGACAAATAGGATACTTGAAATTGTAGGTGGGCTGAACAGCTGTTTAGAGGTGCTTTTATTTATTTGGTTTTTAATCTCTCTCTCCTCTCATTTTTATCAAGACTTTCCAAATCTAATTTTGAGTACTGCAAGTATCAGAAGAGTTACCTTTCTGAAAACAGGTTCCCTTTCTACTTTGCTATAAATGATCTTTTACTTCACTCTATTCTTTCTTCTCCATGTTTATTCTTCCTCTATCCCCTTTTTTCAACTACAACTATTAGAAAAAATTATTCCACTTCAAATTAATTTTACAAAACAGAACACTCTCAGAATCTCTTCACATGCAAAACACTATTAGAAACAACGGCTGGCCAAGCAACAGCCTTTTAACATATGTTGAATCAACTGTTTTCAAGTAAGAACAGGTACAAAATTTGGATTTTGTCATGTTATTTACTGTTTGTCATATTATTTACTGATTGCAGCAATTTAAAATTACACTTACCTTATGATTTTTAAATTCAGTGTTGCACTTGATACCATGTTCAACAGTAAGAGGACACATAGACAATAAAATTAAAATTTTGCCTGGTCAGTGAAAGAAACACAAACAAAAAAAAGTAGAGGTAGTTATTCTGTAAGCAGCAAACCTAACGAATCTTGAATTCTTATGGATTTGTGTTACATCCCAATAATTCCTTCATGCTAATTTCAGCTGTTTCCCTCCATATTTGTTATAGTATCCTCGCCCTAGTAATTCTGCCCATCTTCCTTCTTTTCCTCTCCTTCATTAACTCAAACAGCTTGTCCCAAATTGCTTGAGCAAGTCAGCAGATGCTTTGTTTGATTCAGAGCCATAATACTGATCAATCTGCAACAGTACCTCTTTAGTTTGTACTGAAGCTTCAGGGTGGTACTAATGAGATTGTCTTCTATCCAGATACCAATTTTCAGGAAATTGGAAGAAATTTCATATATTAGAGACCTTTCAAATTCCATTGAAATCTGTCAGTAGATTTAAAAGTTACTAGGACTAGAACTCAAAGACAGATGGGCACACCTTACAAAATCATATAAGTGCATAGAAAACCAGCCTCACAGGAAATCAGAGGCTGAAAAATTACAGGGAGAAAAATGGTATACAGAGGATATCACTACTGGTTTACATCACACTAAGCCCATGGCTTTGCAACTATGTGACTGTGAACGTTTCCACCAGTTAAATAGACACTGGATAAAACAAGTGTTTTATAAATCCCTTTTTATCAGATTTCAGTAGTCGCAGTTTTATAAGCTTTTGTCCTTGAAATATCGAACGTGTGAGGTCTCTGGCAGACTCACCCTGCCTGATGTTGCTACCAGCCGAAACCATATTCCCCTCTTCTGACAGACATTGCTGCTCTCCTAGGCAGAAACAGGCTTCCTTAATGCACTCGGCTGAAAACAACAGTGATTCACAAGCTGATTTACAAGCAGATCAGATGTCTCTGCCCTGAGGGCTTCCATATCTATTAAAGGTGCAGGGCAAGGCAGATGGCTGAGGGTGGCAATAACTTCAGCCAACGATCTCCTGCTGCAAGTCTGTCAGAAGCTGAACAAGAACCAATTTATACTCACTAATGATTTTGCATGCCCTTTTTCATTCCTTCTCTAAACTGGTATGCATAAAACTCTTCAACTCCTGTCTGTCTCCAATCACTTCCCTCTCACATTTTCCAACCTCCTTCCCTTCTGCTGTACCCACTCTGAGATGAGGGTGACTAGAACATAAAGCCTTTACACCAAACCAGGATAGCTTACAGGATACACACATGGGCAACTGAAAAAGACTCGAAAGAAGTCAAACACAGTATGCCGTGCAGACTGTTACATTTTGACCTAATAGCATAGGTCTAAGGTACCTGGCTCCTTTTATGTCCACAGCTGTTACAGGCCTGCAAACACCTCATCACAACCATTCACGTTAATTTAGTAGTCTGAAAATTGTAGCAGTCGTTCAAATCATTCTTTCTCTTATGTTCCCAGACATTTCTCAACCACAAAATTCATCTACTGTCACATTGTTAATTTTTAGAAAATTCTTCACTTGTTTTTGGTCTTGACCAACTTGGATATTTTTGTGTAATGTTGTAAATATCATTTCACTTATCACCTACCTCCCAGTAGAGGCTAATAATATATTAAACTATAACAGTCTAATAGAGGTACTCCACTGCTACTGGATTGCTAAAATAATAAATATTAAAAAGCATCATGCATTTATTCACTATTACTATTTTGCCACATGGGCAGCTTCTAATCCATGACAGCACTTTATTTCTCACTTGTGACTACTTTATTTCCTTAGGATCCTTTTGTGAGAGGCTTTGACAAAGGTTTGTTATGAAAGCCCGAGTAAGTCATACCTACTGGTGCTCCTTAGCCAATATTTTGCCAACACCTTCATAGAATCATAATTACATATATAAAAAAGGAAAAAAGCTGCACTCAAGCCTAGTCACTGGAACAGTCCCCTTTTTATAGCTTTCTAGGGAGAAAAATAAACTTGACATCACTACACACAGCCACCTTTAAAAAAGGGGGAAAAATCCCCACCGCTAAAATGGCTGGTTTACTAAATATTGAGAGAAAAGAGAAAGCAATGATTAATTATTTAGTGTTTGAGCCCAATATTAACCTCAGAAGCAATGATATAGCCCACATCCTAACCACCCATTTCTTATCAGAAGCTGTGAAATATTTATACAGAAAGCCTTCTGATGTCTCCTTTCTAAAAACTGGGCCTAATAACTAGCTAACTAAAAATTAATCAAACTGCATAGGTAAACTCATACAAAAATTTAAATACCAATTCTTTAAGTGACTTGAAACAAATTTTTTAATCAATTCAAATTTTTTTAATTTTAATTTAAAATAAGGCTTTACTTCAAAAAAAGGGTATTTTCTATTTTTATTACACAAGATATCGGTTAATAAGTAAGTGTTGGGCTCTGTAATATTTCAGGTAAAGAAATATTTATAGAAAGACATTCAGTGGGAGTTAATGACACTGGGACATTACATATCAGCTGACAAACAAACCTGTAATTTCCATGTCGCAAAACTGATGCTAGTAACATATAAGAAAATACTTATATATTTATAATTCTTGACAATTCTTGGAATGACAGGGTACAATAGACGTGTTCTGATGTGTGCTGATAAAATGTGTGGGTCAGGGGACGTTAACAAGCAAAACCAGAACTTAACTGACTATTACTCCTAGTGAGACACTGGACATGCTTATATGCTCCTGAATACTGCTACATCATGTTCATAACTAATCTTCACACACAGGTGACCTGAAATACTGCATAAATGTGATGTTATACCACCAAGCGCCAAAGTCTAACTTACAGTTACAAACTTTCTGAAATTTAACTCTGTGGCAAAGATACAAGTAAAGAAACGTGGTTTTGCCTTGCATTCACAATTTCGTCAGTAGAACCATTCCTTATATTAATTTTGTAAATCCTGGCAGCTTCCCCTTTGATGCAGCCTGATTACACCAAGAAAACATTATCTATTTCACAGCCAAGATCCATTTATTTTGTATTGGGCAGATTGCCTTTAAGGAAAAATGCAATGCCTACGGGGTACATGCACCATTTATTCTCTACCTAAATTTCAGCTCATTTTGTTAACTGACCATGCAAAGGGACAATAGGTGAGAGTCCATCCTGTTAAAATATGTAAAACCACAGACAGAAGTATTTGCTATACTGTTAGTTAAGGAATGCCTCTCTAGAGGTTAAAAGCGCACAAGTTTTTCAGAACTGAGCAACTGTTCTGGACCACTGAAAACAGAAATGTAGTTTGATGATCACCAACAATATTCCAGATTCTCATCCCTTCTTTTAGGAAAAGCAATTCTGAGCTGATAATGAAAAGATAACTTTGGTGTTACCTATTTTGTATTTCACACGTTTCATGCTAGTATCTTTTCTAGCTGAACGTCACCAAAAGTATTTCAGTGATAAATGTCTTCACACTAACAGTGGATGACTGATGTTCACATGTCCATGTTAATCCTTTCAGCTATATTCACAAATACTGCATCATGAAGCTTAAACATCTTTCATTCCAAAAACACCAGGTTTCCTATACTTCTACCCAATCCAGAACAGATTTACTCCAGCTTTCCTACCTAGCAGCGATCATTTTGGTAGGTCTGTCTCAGAGACAGTGATGTTGGAACCTACTTGTTGCTATCACACAAGCCTGAGAAAGCCTACATGGCACCAGTCAGCATCTGCCTCTCAGCGGACAGGCCCTTGGAGTTTCCAAGGGGCTGGACGCCTGCAGTTTAAAGAAGTGCTAGCTCTAACCAAAGATGAGATTTACATGCTGCACACTTAAGTCAAAATGCCATTATAACCCTGTCTCCTCACTGCAGAGTTTGGACACGCACCATGCTTGTCAATTCTGAGATAGGTGGCCCAGGTCTGTAATTGCACAGTCCACAGAGGGGCTGCCCCTGAGCCACAGATCTTGCCAGTCCCAGGTGGCTCCTCCGTGAAATCGACATTCTTGTCAATTGCACAGCTACTGTTAGCAGGGAAACTGACAAGTGCCAATTTCACCAGCCTGCAGCAGGGGAACTGGGCATTCTCAGACATGAGAGATGTTTAAAATTCCTGTTTCAAACTTATTTGGAACAAAACATTTAAAGAAAATAATAATAATGTCTGCTATTCAGTCCACTTTAACATTGACACTTTTTCTTTGAGGCATGTCTAAGTAGGCACGTGAATTATAAGTGTTACAATTTCAAAACTAAATTGCATTGAAAAAATAATCTGCCACTTTCAGTGATCCGCAGGGTACAGGGAAACAGAAGAAAGATATAACTACTTGTCCCAAGAAATGGCCTCTCGTTTTATTAACGTTTTATTAACGAGAATGCTACAACATTCATTCTTACACTGTAATTCCTGACTTCAAATTTATAATCTTACAGGAATCCTCCCCTTCACGACAATGTCTCAGGAATAATACCCTATCATCAGTAATAAAGAACAGCAAAATTCTGTCGTCACAGAAAAGATGATATATGCATATGTATTATATATATATACACACATATACAGACTATTCTGCTGGAGAGTACTTGAGATCATTCATACAAATACACTGAACTTCAGGTGGAAAAAGTGACATATATTTTCTCAACAATAGAGACCATGATTCTGCAGATTACTTAATCTGATTCTGCAGATTCTGCAGATTTACTTCAGTCACCTCCCTGAAAAAGTTATTTAAGATAGAGGCATTTGTGACAAGCACAGCTTCAACTGTTGAACAATTTCCACAGTACAACTCTTTTTCAGTTTCTTAAAATATTAATAAATATTTGCAATTTCATCTTATTTTTTCTTACTTCTTGTACCTCTCAAAAGGATTTTTTTTTTTAATTTGTTGAGTTAAATTGTTTCATCCATTTTTCTAAGGGTTAGGAACATAAAAGTATGTTTGCCCATGTTAAGAAAATTAAGTATCTACTTCACTAAGGAGTTCTTTGACTTTAGACACTGAAGCAGGAATCCAAAACTTTGTGGCAAGTCATGAGAACTTCATTGCTATCAGACATCTTATAGACACTTCTATAGAAAACCCAGCCAATGTGGCCTACTTTTAAGTGTCTCAAAACTTCAAATTCATCCACAGTTAGTAAAAGCTCTTAAACTTAACAGCTTATTCTGTCTACAATATGGGAATACGGACAGGTGTAAACTGCCTGGTGAATATTCCATCTCTACGTAATACATTCTTCTCAAAGGCTCCAGTATTGTACAATTAACCATTTTTTTTCTGCTGTATGCTTGCCAGCATTGTTCTACCAAGCACCAGAACTGAGACCATGCCTGCCAGTCAACCCAGAAAAAAGAAAAGATGGAACACAATGCAAATGGAGAGAAAAGTGAAGGATGGGCTTGGCTGGAAACAGGCACAGATAACAAGAAAAAATGTAATCATATATCAAAAAATTATCTTGTAACACATATGCACAAGGAGTTCAAATTACATATGCAAGAGAACCCTAAGTCTAGTATTTCTGAATTTCTGATTAAATGTCTTGCAGTTTTACATATATACATACATTTTAAAAATTTTTGGTTATATGTTTGATAACCCACTTACTAATGGTAGAGCTCACAAAGTTACTGCTCCTTGAAGTACTCCTGCAGGTGTCGTTTTGTCACAAATGAAATTCCCTATAAATGCACTTTACTTTTTGCTTGTTAAGCTATAATTATGCCTTTCTTTTCACTTGCATTCTTTTCTTGCTCATTCCAACTCACTTCAGTTAATATATGGCATGCCCTGACAAAGTAATTCACACGATTCTCCATTCTGCACTCTTCTCTCTGAGGAATTACAGTTGAATTGCATCACAGATTCAGGTAAATACTTTATTCTCTACAGCAAAGTTTAAGTCAAGCTACTGATGGTTTCCAAGCTTGCACCTGTTTATAACGATCACCTTACCTTATTACATATGATCTCACTGAAGGGAAGATGGGCAATGCCTGTGCTCTAGAAATAGATATTCTTTAAAAGCATCTTTTGAATAGTATTAGCTTGTTCTTTCCTCTAATCTTCTATGAGGAAGTGATCACTCACACACAAAAAAAAAATCTATCAGCCGTGGCTTTTACATTACAGACTGTTGAGCCTTTCATATTCCTAGGTCAAAATCTTCTATTAATATTTTGTAGAAAGATCCCCTTAAAAAATAGGTGATTATATCTCAATGCTACATTTCCTTTTACAAAATAATTTGCGAAACGAACTATTTTTTCCCTTATGAGATAAAGGGAAGCATTAGGGCTTTTCTTCATTTAAACCACGAGTTCTCTGAACACCACTTTCTTTCAACAGACTTAACTAACTCAGCCAACTATTTAAGATAGGCTTTTGTATAAACAAATCAAACAACAAAAAAATCCAGAAACTAAAACAGTCACACCTTAAACAACTCACCAGGAAAACAGTGGCAGGATTAGAACCATTTAAAATTCAATTTTTTCCATGTGATTCTAACAAAGGACCAGGCATGCTACAAACTAAAAGTATGAAGTACAGTCTGAAAAGAGGAAGCAATACATATACAATGAAAAATTTGCTTTGCCAAAGAGAAGGAAGCCCTTTAAACTCATTTGACCTACAACATCTTTGAAGAAAACAAATTACATAATCAGTTTAGTAGGAGAGGTTTGACAGCAGCTGTATCACTAATTTCTTAGTTTTTACAGTGATCAACATACACTTCATAAGTTAATCGCAAAAATTGCATGTACATCACTACTTTTCATCAAAATTGAAAAAAAAAAAAGTTAAAATCTAACTGTCCCATTAGTCCAATATGTCTTTTGAACACACCAATTGAGCAGAAATTCTGTTACCAACAAAAACCATTTTATTTTCATGAAAGAGTATCGAATTGGTTAAAATTCCAAACAGCTAAAGTTGGAAATACTGAACCAATTTTTAAATTTCTATACATTTACATTTTCTTTCAAAGAGTTTATTTTTCTGGTCTCTACACAGAAACTATTTTTAAACCTTATTCTGTGATAAACATTTTATAGAAATAATATCAATTTCATAAGCAGGAGAAGGATACCATAATCACTGTAACTAAACACGGACTAATTCAATAAATTTTGCGGATGAATCAAAGATGACCATTTTGATGACCACCTTGTGTTTTACATCTCCTTTGTCCTACCCAAATTAGTTCATTCATTCTGATACAATTAACTGTAGTTTTGTACTACATATTAATATATATTCGATTAAGCACACGTTACATCATATACTATGTCAGCCTTTTGGTCTGTACATAATTTTCCAGCACTATCTAAATGTCACAATTGGTAAGTCTATCATTATCTACATGCTAAGTTAATTACAAATGCTATAAAATTAAATTAAGTTCAAATGCATCACAAAAACAATAAAGTTCATTCTTGCAAAAATTTAAACTCATCATCCTCAGCTGAGTATCAGCACTTCTTCTCTTCCCTACATATTTATTCCCTTCCCTATGCTTAAATAATTGCTTTGCTAGCAAATTTTACAAAATTTGGGATAAATTACAAATAAAAGTGAGCAGCAGCAGTCTTTATGAGCAACAATTGCTGATATGATTCTGCCACATTTTGACAAGTGTTGCTCTCTGAGTTCACTTGCTTCTACATTAATCAAGATGACATAAGCCAGATATTCACAATTTGTACGATTAGATGAGTCATGCGACAGGCTTACAGCATCACTGACCTAGACTTGGAAAATCTGGCAAAAAGAAACACATTTTGTTAAAATGAACAAATCTAGGCAGTTTCAAAGATAGCCACTATAATGCAGGCTATAATGGAGGTTTGTAAAGCCTCATTTTTTGCTGCACATTACAGCATTTCTTGATTATACAGAAGAATAAGATGTTTGCTTCCTCATATGAAAATGTTACTTCTTAATTTCAAGGAGAACAAAATAAAAAATCTGTTTCTCATTTCTTCTGCATGTTTCTTTTAAATTACGTGCATGTATCTACAATCACAGGTTTAAAATTCATGTTCATTGCAAAAAGCAAAAAAAATGATTTTGTCAGAGCTTACAACAGTGAGCTACAGAACATTAGTTAAAAATTGCTTATCAGTTCTTGCAGTCATATGCAGTCTTCAGTGTGAATTTGCATACATTTCTTACCAGAATAAAGCACCTATTTTATTTTTATAACCTTTGAAAAGAAAAATACCACAGGTTTACAGTATAGTGATTTTTCCCGTTTTCTTGTACTCATGGTATTTTTTTCCTGCAACGTTAAGCACTTTGTTTGCCTTTTAAATAGATTAAATTTAATGTACGTTTAGATTAATCAACCTATACAGAAAAACGCCAGCGCCCCCTGGTGGGCACAGCTGCCTTTCGACAATACAGCCTTCACTACCCAGGGATTATTTCGTAGTAGCCATAATCATCAATCACCGTATTTAATTCCCTTCCTAGACACCTGTATTTTCTAGTCATCCAATAGTCTGTGGAACTAGATCTGTAAACTGGAGAAGCATTTTATTCTTTACCCCAAACATTCACATTTGTGTCCATTTTTTCTATAAAATACATGGGACAGGTTTATGAAAAATAATCTGTAATTAACTTAACTCTTTTATTTCAGCTGCGTATTTAAAAGACAATCTCTTGGTAAATTAATTAGAACTGGCAATTCACATTTATTATGTTGGCTGGTTACTCTAAAATAAGCTGAAAACTGTTGCAAACTCAAAATGAAACAGAGAACACAAGAATGACCGTAGGGTCCAATCCTATTGCAAATGGACATAATTGTCCATATAATGTATAGGAGCATTAACGCACTAAGAAACAGTCTCTTTGTTTTAGCAGGTCAAAGCCTAAGTTTGTTCACAGCACTATTCACAGTAAATAGTTTTGCATGGCTTTTAACACTGCAGATTCATATAAAATATAAGGTTATCAGACAGAAGTCTCACCTGAACATAACTCCCACTGATATCATTGCAATTCCAGGGTAAATAGCAATCACAGTATCCCAATTATAATGTCTTCAGAGGATAAAATGTTTGGTTCAGGATAAAGATATCATTGCAGCACCAATGAGATACAGACTGAGTTGCAAATGTACAGTAGCACTGGAACCAGTACGCCAGAACCAGTTACCCCTAACTCAGGAACCTATCAATCCACTCTGGAATTATGTTCATCTCTGTACACAGAAAGTATATAAGGTCACATCCCTGGGCTCTCAGTGATACATAAGCCAAGTCATTCTATCTATTATTTCCACTGTATTACAGGAAACTCCCTTCTGGAACTGGAAATAAACTACTCACGGGTGTCACAGGCGGCAATGGCATTAGCCTGAGACAGTACTGAAGAGTACTGCAGAAGATTAAGCCTATACCAATCATTTTCAGAGAAAATCATGACTTTTTCAGCAATGGATTTTGTGTATGTCCAAATACTTGTGTTGGAGTCATACTCAAGTTATGAGATAACTTTGCATCCAAAGACAAACCTTTAAACAAGCTTCCACTGAATTCATTGTACTGTATAAAATTAATGGGAACCTGTTTTTGTAAAAGATCAGTATAAAACAAGCAAAAATCTTTAGGTTTAGTCAATACAGAAACAGAAGATTTCATTATTGTCCCCTGTTCATGTAGCTTGTTCATCATTATTTAAAGGAAAATATTACTTACCCATCAGAAGTTTCTTTTGCCCTTGGATTATTTCTTTTCTTCAACAATATTAATTTCATCAAATTTGAACAAAAATTTACATGTTTGCAAAACCCTGATCTAAACATGCTGTTTCCATTTCTTTTTAATTGAAATAAATAATTATAAGCCCCAGCAATATTACAACAATGTTAATGAATTTTGAAGAATATGAAACAGAAAATTTAAACTGATGTAGAGGCTCCAAAGTATCCTGACTAGGCTGTGCAGCAGTCGAAAGGGACAAGGTGTTTCTGGCTCTCAGGCTCCCACACACCTTTCCTAGCACTAGTCTTTTCTAGTTCTGTATCTTCCTCTCCTCACTTCCCGAGATGTCAATGCTGTACTTAACTCTGCAGATTGCAGCAGTGAGCAGTGTGACTGTGCATCTGTCTGTAAGACATCTATCTGTCTGTAAGATATTGCTGTAAGACATCATCTCTCACTTGTTCAATAACCAGGACTGCTTTGTATGGGTCACAACAACATCTCTTCCTAAAATTATTATATTAATTGCATTTTAAATAACATTGCCTTGTTGCCTGTATCTGCACTATCCATAGTCTACTTCAGGGATTTTAGAGACATGAGGTTGTTGCTGATTGTCTGCAGAGATTCTATCTGCCTGCATATGTAATTTTGTGATGCTTCTTTGCACCAAATATACCCATATTTTATCAACTCGTATTCTACCAGACAAAGTTTCCAGTTGTGCCTAAATAAATCCATATGCTCTCTATTGCCTATTCACTGATTTTTTTGAATTCTGCATTAGGATTGTTCTATCCAGATCCCAGGCGTTAATACTACACTTCCACTCAACTATCCACCTAACCTGTATATTTAGCTAGCTTCTTCTAGCTATATATATGTTTCTATCACACAGTCTGGGATGTCCTCAACTTTGTGCTCAGAGGACTGACTTTTCCATCTATCTTGTCATTCTCCTATTCCCCCCAAAAACTGTCAGTTAGATGTGTTTTCAGAGCTAAATGGGTCAAACTTGTTAGTTCTACTAACTTTTACTCACAGCATTTTACCTCCACATTTTAACTTCCTGTTATTGCCCTCACAGCTACTAAGCTACTTATTAACCTTAAAAAAAAGATGGTAGCAGGTTTTAAAAGTTACTTTTCTGAAGAGAAAGGAAAAATTGGAAGCCGTTCACTACCACCTATTTAGATAATTTCACCATTTCAGTCCACCTAAAAGCTGACTCTTTTTGTTCTGTGACAAACTTGAGGATATGATTTATCAAAATACCCTTTGTTCCCTTCCAGAAGCTATTCACATGTGGTAACTTGAGTTCTCATATAAGTGATATTTATCTACATTAACATGTAACATTAATATACCTTCTCCTCCCTATTTTTACTTTTCTTAATGGCAGAGAAAGGAGAAGCTTCAGTGCTCAGTCTAATACTGAAGAATTATTAGTTTCTCCCAAAACGCCGCTGAAAGAGCCATAGTGCTCCACATGAGAAGAAAGTAAGCTCCTGTCTTAACAAGTGCCAATACAATTTCACTAAGTCATGTAAAATTAAATCTATAAGATTATGAATGTAACAAAAATTATATATTTTGATTATGAATGTGTTCTGGTGATCATTTTATATGGCATACATCATCAGTCTTGGAGGGGAAACAGGCTAAACAGAAGTTTCAAATCTAACTCTTAATAGAAGCCACTAATATCACTGAACAACATCAAAAAAAGCAGTAATTAAAACTTACTTTAATATATTAGTTAGGAATAAACCACAAATAACCTATGCCTCAAACACATTTATAGTGCCAAACTCAACTATCAAAACCAAATAAAACAGAAAAATGAAGCAAATACAGTATAAACTATTGGGAAACAATACCTAACAAGTTTTTAACCATAATACTCACATAAGAAGGTAAGATGTTCATAATACTCCTTTCATAATACAATTCTACTTCCTTAGTTTTGGGTGCATCAGATTCAACAAATATTTTACTTTAGAAATTTCATACACCTTCCACTAATTGTACCAGAACCTAAAACATCTATATGCATTATGAAATGTAAATAAAAAACTATTTTCTGTAAGTAGCATTAAATTATAGTTTCAGCAATCGGAAAGGCTTCACCAAGTAATGAATGTATCAGAAAAACATAATATGAATTTTTGGAAAAGATGCTCTGGTGTTGTGCAGCATGTGTTGGTGTTGTTGCACATGACAATGGAATCAGTTTTTCTACAGGCATTTCCAACGCGTTCCTCTCAACAAATTCCAGTTTAGAAAGAAAGACAGAAAACCACATTTTGAAGCATTTCATTCATAGTTTTCTCTTGGTTTATTTCGTTTCAATTCTTTCTTTGTGTTGTTATATATATCATATTCTGTCAGCTATTATAAACACCACCATGATTTGGGGTGTAATACCTAGGAATTTCTCTTGCAATAAATATATTTTATTTATTATATATTATTTATATTTATCATTATTTTATATTTATTTATATTTTTAATATTTGTTTATATTTATTATATTACTTATTTAAATATATAAATAAATCTCTATTGCCACCCACCAAAACCCTGCTAAATTTATACTCCCCTGAGTGGCCTTACTGGCAGTAATTATCTTCTTGTAAGCAACTTATCTGTATATAAAAAAAAGGACAAATTATTTAGAGGAAAGGACGCTCTAGCAATTCAGAAAAACATGACACTAATCAGCCACATATTAACATGAAAAATAACTTTAAGCTCTGCTGTGTTTGGATATAATTTTTTGCCTTCACATCCTTGCCTCCCAATATGAACTAAATTCACAAATGTCTCTTTGAATAAGCCCTCTTCCTATCTACTACTCTGAGGAACAATCTCTCCTCAGCAGCTGAAAAGAGCCCCAAAGCCGAGGAATTCACTGAAGCAGGTCAAACACTAGCAGTAAGGGGTTATGGTACCTGAAATCAGGGAATCATACTACCTCTCACTCTGCTTCCACCTCCCTAAATTGTCCTGATAATTCTGCATCAATCCTATTCTCCCACCATAAAGACAGTGATTTCAGACTGTGTACAACAGAGTAGTAAGGAAGCCTCACCAGAGCTCATGCAGTTCCACTGCTGCCTTCTGAATCTCCAAGTGAAGAAATTCTGTCATTTCTTACCAAAGTATGAGCTTGACAGTTGTAACTGACTCTTTCTTTCATGCTTCCTTTCCCTGCACGCTCCAAAAAGAAATGAAATTGCTCAGGAACTGGCAGCAGTTTAGCACACAGACTAGTCAATCAAGTGGGCCAGATCTCCCCAACTAGCTTCTGAACTCCAACATTCATATTTTGAGCTTCAGTGTAAACTAAAGAATAAGTATATGCAGAGGCTACTGCAGATTACTAATACTGGAGAGTCAGTGGCCTCACTAAAACAGATCCAGGCACGAAAGCAATTATATCCATTGCTGGATTTCCTTATATATTGCCACTGAAGGATTTCCCAGCAGTATGTCTAAACTAACCTAAGTGTCCTTAAGAAGTACGAAGTAGTTTGGACATCCAAGGGATGAGCATCCTAGGGATATCCCATTCCTAGGGATGATACAAGAACAAGGCAAGTACATAACGATATTTTACTAGCATAATCCCTCAGCCCCAGCTGATTCATGGCCAGGGACTTTCTGAAGCAGAGGTAGTATCTATATCTTGCAGCCCTTGATGTATTTTTCTTCCATTAACCTGTCCAGCTCATTTTCAGCATATGTAAATTTTTGGCATCCACAACACCATCAGCAAATAAGTCCATAGATTAACTGTGCAGTACATGAAAATATATGTCCTTTTATTTGTTTTGAACTTGTCTACAGACAGTTTCAAGTGAAGCCCCACAATTCCTATAAAGGAAAAATCAGTAATCAGTTGTACCTTGTTCACCCTAGCTCTAGTAACCTATTGTTCTAACTCCAGTAAGCTACTGGAGCAATGCTTGTTCATTTAAGCCCTGATTCAACACAGTAAAGCAAATGTTTACCTTGTACATATAAGGAACACATGAGCTTTCTACCTACTATAGAACACGTTGTCTAACTGAGGTAACTCACTAGTACAGCTCATCGGATATTTTCCCAATAAAATACACTTTTATTCAGAAAAAATAACAGCATACACTATGGAATGTCTGGCCTTATTCAAAGAGCCACAAAGCATATAGCAAAGCAGGATATGTGATACTAAAGACAATCACTAGGAATGTAGAAGAGGGAGGTTGAAGTC
This sequence comes from Calonectris borealis, assembly GCF_964195595.1. Classification (NCBI taxonomy): domain Eukaryota; kingdom Metazoa; phylum Chordata; class Aves; order Procellariiformes; family Procellariidae; genus Calonectris; species Calonectris borealis. The sequence goes on from NC_134313.1 coordinate 38,563,768, forward strand.
CTTACCTTGCCCTTCTCACATATGCAAATAAACCTAGACCTATTATTTTTCCTATCCCAGCTCTTCTATTCTGTAAGAATAATGAATATTTATTGAAAATCCTTGGCCATTTTCAGCCACTAAAATTTCAAGAAAGGATCAGAATTATACAGCATGCAGTCCTCAAATATACAGGTTCAGATTGTACCTCTTCAAATGATGGGAGACACCAAGGTACATGAAGCATTCATGTTGGATCAGACCTGAGGAGCAGCTAGCATAGTGTCCTGACTCAAACTAGCCAGCAGCATATAGATGGTAAGTAAAGATCCTCTCAGTTAAGTGCAATTTACAAATCTGGACTGAGATAGAGAATGTACCAGAACCAACATACTTAGTAAAGTGGTATTGATCTATCTTCCGTGAATTTATCTAGTTTTGTATATTTACAGTTGTAGTCTCCACAATTTTCTGTGGCAATGCATTCTACAAAACAACTATGCTGAACTCATGAAAAGATACTTCCTTAAACTTCATAGCTTAAAATGTTATTCAAAATATGCCACCTGACTCAACCACAGCTCTTTGCTATTTGCCCGATGTGCTTGGCACATCTGGAGGTGGGCAGAGAAATAAGATCGGAGAACAGAGTTGGCTGTGAGAATCACCTTCTTGTCTTTCTTATAAATGGTGTTGGGGTGGGAGAAAGCTTCTTCCTATAGCTTCTCTAAAGGAATCTCTGTGCCTCCACAGCCATTAGACGTCAGAACTGCAAGCATTTACAAGTGTAGAAGAGTAACACTCTGATCCCATGATATTGGGATCAATATCACATCATAATGAGTGATATATACCATGGTGCTGTGTCACTTTGCCTTCCTTTAGAAGAAATACCAGGCATACAGGCCATAAAAAGGCTATGATTCTTTCAGGTCTCTGATTCGGACAGTCAGCGGACTAGGATTACACAGTGTCCCTGCTATGTTCTTTAGTTAATAGGCTTAAAATAAGCTTTGGTTCCTTGTGTGAACTGTAAACAAATGACATTTTAGGCTCCTGCACATCATGATATTCAGTACACATCTATTTCCTCAAAATGAATCATTCTTTTGAAGCTTTTTATTAGCTTATGTAACTCATTTCAACTCAAGAGAGTCTAGTATCTCTAACTATAATTGATTTTCTCTCTCTGTTTTCCCTTTAGCAATATGAAGCACAATCAACTTCAGTTTCAACCCATTTTATGCTTATCAAACCAGAAATAACTACACAAGAGCCGTATCATTCACAGAGCAGTAACATCATGACCGTTCATAAGCCTGGTTCATATAATAAATCCTTCTTTTGCTCCAGTAATAACCATTGAGGAGCACAAAAGCATGTAAAAACTTTACACACTTTGGGAGGTAATGCAAGTGAAAAAAAAGCAATAAAGCAGTGCTTTTTTTTCTTTCTCTTTTAGATACAGAGCATGTCTCCTCTTTCCAGCTGTTGAAATTTGAAGGAAACAGAAAACTTCATACGAATAGCTTCACAAAAGTTATGACCACCAGTCTGTAAGACATTAGAAATGGAAGCATGCAGATCTATGACAATTTCCAAAAAAGCTGCATCTAAGTATTTATCTACACAGTAAATTTTTTCACAAATTTCACTAGGAGGGCAGTAGTGATGCAGATATACAAAGACATTTCACTTGACTTTTGAGGATATTCTATAAGATTAATAACTTTACATTTTTTTTAAGAGAAAAATAATGCTGGATCATACCTTGCTGAATATTTTCTTGGAATCTGAGAACATCAATGTTTATTATTGCATTGAGTGTAAAGAATCAGCATTCAGTGATAAGAACATGAGACAAATAACACTGCCATTATCACTTTCCCATGACTTGGGCTAAAGCAGTGATCACTATCTCGGACTAGACAGAAAACATATCTTCTTCCAGTGGCATGAAAATACTGTGCTACGCTGACTTTCCTGCTTGCTTGTGATTCGAACCTGAGGACCATCGTACAATGAGGAGTTCATGATCCACAAAACAATTGACCTGAGCAGGCTCAGGTCTGTGCTGTGCTATGCTGTGCTGCACATATCACTCGGCTGCAGAATAAAGTTAGCCTGCTACTTATAAGGGAGAAGACTGTAGGCAGCTCCCACTTGGCATTTGGCAATTACACCACTTGCACGGTCTTATCTTAAAAGTGACCCACCATGTTGTCATGTGAACATCTTTTTGCTCGACAGTAGAAATGCTGAAAGAAATTCTTTACTTATAAGAAAAAATAAACTGAATTATTTACTTCTAAGAGCTCTAAGGACTGTAATGTTGTTGAACCTTAGCATGGCAGCACCTGTGCAGTGTACCGTGCCATGACTAGAGGTCTGTCCGATGTTGCACAACTTAGGGTTCCCAGCATCTGAAGGCATGTAAGATTATCTATGCTATCCCCTTTTTCCACCTCAAAAAGGTATTTAAATCCACACCTTATGGAGTCTGAGTGCCCTTCTAACGGAGATCTGTAACACACACTTGCACCAGTGCGTTACATCCGGCACTGAAAATTTTGCGATGCACAGTACGGCTAGTCTCTGCATGCAGAAGAGGCCTACTGTCTCCCAGCGGTGTCAGCTTCTGTGCATGCACTACACAGCAGATGCTCACTGGTAATGTTGCCGATTTCCCAATAGCTTCCAAAAAAGAAGAGTCAGCAAAAGGGGACATGATGAGCAATTCACACAGCTTTCTCCCACACGATCACTCTACTTCAACCCCAACAAAACAGCCTGCGGGCCAGAAAACTGTTCTGAAGATGTAGTACAACTCACATACCATCTTTCCCAGGGCCTTGTGGCCTCTATTCTGGCAAATGACGTATTCTAGTCACATAATGGAGGAGAAGTTTTTGTCCAGCTGGGAGAGACAACAAAGAGGAACAACCTGCTGCTAATATTAGAATAATTTATCAGGTCTAGAGTCTGTTTCCTGCATGTTGCCAAAGACCACTAGGAAACAGGGAAACCAGGAATGTCTGTTGAACCAGAGGAAATGTACTGAAAGCACTGCAGATTGGACACCCTTTCATTAAAGCACTCAGAGACTTATTATAAAAGCAGTATAGACTATATAAGGGGTAGACTACCAGACACTGAGTTATTGTTTCATCCTACAGGCAAAGGCAATCTCCACTAAATGCTGTTTATCTCCTCTTGTTATAAAATGTAAATATATCACCAGCCAATCTTTCAGGGGTGTTACAATGATTAAGTAATTAACATTTGGAAAGCTCTTGAGAAAAAAAGAAATTCTAAAGATTAGAAGAAGAGTTATTAAAACAAACAAGACATCAGGTATCTCCTGATAGCAATATTAAAAAACATATTACTACCTAAAGATTCTGGTTTGTTACTGCATAGCAAGAATTACACATAATAAACATGAGGCAGACAATCACTGAACTTTCATTTAGGATTTCTACATTGAGAAAAAAAACCACTATTACTGTGAAACCAGCTCTGAAGAAGAGAAGAGATGGTTTTACAAGTTCTAATGCTGCAAACATTTAAATATAATTCAGATATATGATTATTTGCATTGAAATCAAGGAGGTTTTTCAGAATCATACAGACTGGCATATGCATCAATGTACCTGCAGGAAATGGACTTCAATTATCAACACCTTTCACTTCGACCACACCTGTATGAGCTTCCTGGGTACGCTTATCTTTGGAGTGGTGCTTGATAGTTAACTATTGCATAGCATGTATTAATATATGGTAACATTCTTAATATTGTGAGCATGTCCAAAGATTGGACAACAAGAAGAAAAGAGGTGATTGAGCATTTTGACTAAATATCAATATTGTGTAAAAAAATACAGAATTTCTTTTTCATCTTACTTACTTGTAAAAAGCTCGAGAATGTATATTTAAGTCCAAGTGTGCTACAAAAAACCTTATGCTTTTACTGTGTGTATGTTTATGCATAGCAATACATTTAAACAATTATATTCTTACACTTAATCAAACAATGGATTTTTTTAAAACCAAATGAGTTATGCTTTGGTAACTGTTCAATCAGTATTCCTGGCAATTTCAAGGAAAATACAGTTCTGTCCTCTCCAATGGACATCAGTGAGATACTGAGGGAATAACATGATTTCAAAGTCTCAGTGGACTTCAGCCAAATGCGAAAGACAGCTTAAGCCCAAATGTCATGGAATTCCAAAAGGACTGCAGAGTTTCACAAACAACTACTTCAGCTCCCTATTAGATTTACAAAACACAATACTTGGCATTATGATGTATACAAAACGAGCCACTTGATACCATTTTCAGTCGCAGACCTCAGTTGCATCACCCTTTTACATTTACAAATACATGTGACTTTACAGTTACAGTTCTCAGCTTTTTAAAGTCATCCTTCCACTCTGATGTAATCTGCTAGTAATCTATTTCAGCCACCTGCATAACTGAACACACTTAGAAAGTTACCAGTGTGTTAACACCCCTCCTATGCATCTTATGTTACACATAAAGAGTGATAACTGAAATCAGAATGTAGCCCTATAATAGCCTTTTTCATCTTTGTACATATATTTCTTTTGAAATGGGTTCTGCAGAAGTATAACAGCTTAATTGTTTCTTCTATTTGGAAAGTTTCATTCTAGCTAAACCTTCATTGACAATTCTGATGTGAGTACTAGGAGGCTTTTTTTAAAAGAAAATATACCAACAGTCAGTTTCATGCTTCTAATACATTCTAATAATTCTAATAATTCTAATACATTCTAATAATTTCTAATACATTCTAATAATGTATTAGAAGCATGCTTCTAATAATATTGTAATAAATAATAATATTCTAGTAAATAAATCAACGAAACTCTGAAAAAGATTCTCTTGAACACACATAAAGATGGAAGTTTGTGTTCTGCAAAAACTTGCATTTTAAGTAGGGTAAAATCATCTGCTATAAATAGTAGAATTTATTTTCCCAGAATCCAGACTTAGGAGCGTGAGGGTTTTTGTAATTTTTTAAGAAAGGGCTGAATAAGCAATGAATACTGAACTCTAAAGGGAACAAGTCAAGCAGCTATATGCAACAATGCCCTGCAATTCAGTGATGGCAGAAAGCCATGATTTGAAATTAGTTATACTGCATATAAACAGTGCAAAAAGCATCAAAGCAGTTAATGGATTAATGCAGTACATAATACAAAAAATTCAATCCCAGTATCATCTGGATTATTACTGATCTGGAAAATATAGCAATGAAAAATACCTATGTTTGCTGACAGAAACTTAAGTTCTTTATGTTACCTTCAAAAGAAAATAAAACACCCTACCTGTGCAACACTGTCATATCCTCAAGTTTTGAGCAGTTCTGCAGGATGTAACCTAACCGTTATATCAAATATAAACCACATACTGTCAGCAAATTGCAAAATGAGAATTAAAATAAAAACCAGTCTTTCAGAAGCACAGCAATTTCAACACTAAGATGTGCATATTGAACTTTCTATCAGTGGCAGTTACTATAACATGGCTATATTACAATCACTATAACCATGGCTATTCATCAAATATGCCATGATTTTGCTTCGGAATCTCAGAATCACTTATATAACACTCTACCTGAACCAGAGGTCCTGTTTGTGACCTTTCCTAGTTTTAAGTTGATTTTGTATAAACTTTGCCAGTTTTGATGAAATGGATGATAGAAAAACGTCCCAGGTTTTGCATGGCACAAAACCAGAATGGATTCTTACAAGCGAGTCCTTATTAAAAAAAACCAAAACACTTGTTTGTACACAGATAATATTCTGCCCAAACCTCAAGACACTAGAAAATAAAATTTCCTTTATATTGCCTTTCTGGTTCCGGATAACTTGAGGGTTTCAAATGTCTAGAAGGAAACACCTACACATCTATTGGATACCTTTTCCTCCCTATCTCCACAGAAGTTAACAAAAGATACTACTCCATATGTGATACATAATAAGGCCAGTAATATCACACACACACACTTACCTACTGTACCTTCCAGATGCCACAGAAGACCACTTTAGGAGTCCTGTGGTTTATGCCAGTACAAGACACCCATTCAGCTTGCTTTTTATGTCACACTGATAAAGTTGGAAAGATCTGTAAATTGCAGGAGGAAATAAGGAGATAACGCAGCTACAGACTAATTATGGCCTTCACTGGAATCCATGGATCAGTTCTGGAAATACCAGCGGATTCCATGAAGACTGCAAGCCCACAGTCACAAACAGTGTGACTTCCTTCAAACACAAAGAACTAATTGACCCACTGTGACACCTGAGTGACCCAGCCCATTATGTCTTCTTTTCTGTAAAAACAAATGCATGCATCATACTTAAAACTACTGAAAAAAAGAAAGTATGTATTAATTCACAATTATTTAAGCATAACAAAAAACTTTTTACCATGAGCACTATCAATCACTGGAACAGGTTGCCCAAAGATGTCATAGAGTCTCTATCTTTGGAGAGAGTCAAAACCCAACTGAACAATGTTCAGAGCAACCTGCTCTAGCTGATTGTTTTGAGCAAGAGTGTCCTGGTTTCGGCTGGGATAGGGTTAAATTTCTTCCTACTGCTGTGTTTTGGATTTAGTATGAGGAGAATGTTGATAACACACTGATGTTCTCAGTTGTTGCTAAGTGCCCTCCTAGTCCAAGGACAGTTCCCGTGCCTACTGACTGAGCTAGGTACACAAGATGGGAGGGAACATCATCAGGACAGCCAGCCCAGCTGGCCAATGGGGTATTCCATACCATGAGACATCATGCTCAGTATATGAATGGTAGGCGTGATCCAGGAAGTACCGATTGCTACTTGGTTATCGGTCAGCGCGGGTGGTGAGCAATTGCATTGTGCATCACTCATTTTGTATATTCTATCATTATTCATTATTATTATTTTTCCCTTTTCTGTTCTGTTAAACTGTCTTTATCTCAACCCACGAGTTTTTCTCACTCTTATCCTTCCGATTCTCTCCCCATCCCACTGCGGGGGCGGGGGGAGTGAGTGAGGAGTTGCATGGTATTTGGCTGCCTGCCAGGTTAAACCATGACAAAGGGGTTGGACTAGATATCTCCAGCAGTCCCCTCCAACCTCAACTATTCCGTGATTCTATGAAGACTGTAATAAGGAAGCAGAAATAGAGTAGAGCACCATGTGTTTTTCTGATTTTTAGATTAAGGTCCAACCTGAAACAAATAATTTGTGATAGAATTCGTAAATGTAAGAATGCTGAGCTATCCTGAGATTGTGTATTTCCTGTGCTTTGATCCCACATAAAGTTCTATACAGCAAAAACTGGGAAAAGAAAAAAAAATTTGAAATCCATGACTACCTTTTAAGTATCTTACATTGAAGCTTTTAAAAATGGCAGAAAAGAGACTACTAATTAACTTTCTTCAACAATTTCCTTCCTTTCACAACTGGTAATTCTAGGAAAGAAAGAAAGCAGTGAGCATAGAGTCTTCCAGAGTTCAATTTAACATACAATACAGTCTACTGGAAAATTACAATCAAATCCTCTGGAGAGGTTACAAAATCACATTGCGTAAGCTATTTGTAGCTACTAAGTCTCAAATAAAACCTACTGAAGTTAGAACTGTGATACAGCTAAGAAAAAGAAGAACCAGATGAAAGCCAGTGAAGCTGATTCTGCTCCTTGTACATAAATACATTCTCCAAGTAGAACCTGCAAGTGATTTATGTAGGGAATCAAATTAATTACTTTAAGCACCTGAAGCGTTTGATATTTCACGGGATTTTGATGCAGCTAGCAGTTTATTCACACACATATACAGTCTTCATTACATTCACTCCTGAAAGTTGCAAGTTAAACTCTATGAACCTTCACACAGCTGCTGGATACTTTAGTTTCAAACATAGGGAGCAGATTCAAACTAATCTATGTTTGATCAGATATTACACTTTTTAGATTAATCTATAATAAAACAGTATCAGAAAATACACATAATTTTTTGCAGTTACCCAGCAGTTCCATTGCATCATCTTCATTGTCAATATCTTCTTCGGTTACAGATGGAGCTGTGCTTTGAGCAGAATCAAAGGAGTCCTGAGAAAGCATTGCAGCCAGCAGTTTCTTATGTTGCTGCTGTTGTTGTTTTAGTCCTTTGGTTTTTGGCTCCATTTTTAAGCTGTGAGGGAGGAAAGCACAACTTTCTCTTACTGGTGCTCTCTGCAGAATATGTCACACATTTGTCAAATTTCTGTAGCCCATGATGTCCTCCAGATCTGAAGGTTAATGCTATCAGATCACACAGAAACCAGCTGGTTATCACTCATTCCCTGATCACTGGATGTTATAAGTCAGTTTGTGTTTTCAGTTCCTATCTAAAGTTTTGATTGATGATGGGAAATTTCCCATTGCTTTTATGGGCATTAATCAAGTCTAAATAAGCTACATATACAGAACAACAGGATGTCGATTACTAATCATTATTGCTAAGGCATTGATCGCACAGCAACAAAGCTGAGAACAAAGAACTGCTCCCTTGAGTGGTTATGTTATCACGACCCCACAGGATTAAGAACTAGATAGTTATAACAATTCTCATGGTTTGTTGACTTGTGTCCCTAACCTAAATAACAGACAACTGGAACTGCGCAGAAGTTAGCAGAGGGGTCTAAGGCAGGACTTGCTACAGTTAGCAATTTCTGATTTCTTACAATATAAAGATAAAGACAACAGGACAGAAGTTTGGTGCCCCACATGAGGGTATCAGCAACACCTCAGACTGTCTTACAGCCTGTTGCAAGAAGGCAGATCTGTTGTATGAAATTTAGTATAATTAATGATAGTTCATTTCCCACTGCAAAGATGAACACTAATAAGACAAAGTGGACCTTGGAGATGAAGGACGGGCTTTGCATTTAGGACATCAAGTTATGGATGGGGCCTCTGCAAGCTCTAGTTCATTTCGGGCTCTAAGAAACAAGAGCATCATATTAAAAATCATCCAAATTCCCCACTGTGTACATACATTATCCCTTGAGGAAGCTTCCCAAGAGCCTTGCTGCTTCTCAGAATTTCTCCAGGAAATTTTTCATGTAGAAAACTACTAGCAATGACTTGGAAATGAGCTTAATCCTATTTTCACGGTGTTTGAATTTCTGAAAGATAAGCTCAGTCCCAGCAGGATTGCCATCAGCACTTTTATATGGTCCCTTATCACATATTAATATCTTACCTTGCTCCCTTACAGCAGCAACAGATAGCAGTACAAAACCACTGACAAATACAATCTTTCCTCTGTAGCAATCCGAACATTAATGGCAAAAAGGTGACCCTTCATCAGTTTGACAAGACATCACTAGCATAGCTACCTCAGACTGGCTATACTATCTTTTCTAGTCAAAGTAGTAGTGAAACCTGTCCTTTCAGTTGCTCAAAATTAATTCCCCTTCTTTTTTTAAGTAACTGGGCCTGGCTTTCGGATATACAACATGTGTGCTGCTGTTGCTCATCATCACAGGAATGTATGTTTTTAAGGAGGAAATAGTTGTTCTTTCCCACTGTCCACTACTGAATGGAGCAAAAAGTGAGGTTTGTGGTTGCAAATACAGAAAAAGCAGACAACTCATAGATTCCCAAACACCATGTATTATGTATACTCATAATGATCTGAATTTCAGCACTATTGTGTTAAAAAGACCAATACTAAAAATGGGCATGTTATCAACAGACCAGTGGTCCATAGGAATATGCCGTCCTCTGCAGCCTATCCAGACCCCCATAGGATGCTATGAATGTGTAAGAACCCAGGGCTTCCCCTTCCACCAACCAGAAAAAAATTTGTACGCTATGATCTGTGAAAAAAACACAGAGAGAGGGAGTCACATGACAATGATGGCAATTACTCTACCAGTGATCTGTCAATGCCTAATCCTCTAGATATTTATATAGTATTTCATTCATGTAGCATTTCCTTATGTTTAGTGACAGGTAAAAGAAAACATATTACCTGGAAATAATGGGACAATTACAGTTTTTACTTTCCTGTTCTTATGCTGTAACTGAAGACTAGGATTAGTTTTGAGAGTTTGCTGGCTTACCATATAAATCCTGATAATTAGTGATCAATAAACTATCACTTTTTATTAAAAGTGTTGCTAAATCAAATTTAACAAGATGTAATTGGAAACATTTAATATGAATTTCAGATTACCTTTCAGTTGCCAGGTAAAAATGTGGCTACATTAACTATGAAGTAGATGAAAGAAATACAGATGAGGTAGCCAAAAATTCTTTACAACTGATAACAAATTCACTCTTTTGAGAGTTTCATTTAATCTCATAAAACCCATACTATTCCCACTACTTTTGGATGTACTAGGTATACGCTACATTAAAACTAAATTATTATTACTTATTACTTGTCTCATGCACTTGGTGTATAGTCAATTCTAAATTCTAAGAGTACTCTAATTCCCAGTAACGCTGAATCAGACCTTGAAGAAACAGTCTTAGTGAACTGTAATCAAACATTCAGATTAACCTTGATCAATACAGGTCTTTTAAACTTCCATGTATAAGTGGCATCAATTTTAGTATCACCACTATCCTGAAGATCTGCAATTTTATGATTATTTTGCAAGACTGCAAACATGCTTTTTATAAATGCCTTACAAAAGCTGATGAAATGCTAATGAAGCAAAGAATTATCCCAGACATAAAATCAGTCATCCAAATGTAAATCCATATGCTGCATGTAATTTAGTAGTTATTGATTTCCACTGAAAATCAGTATTCCCACTTAATGATACATATTTTTCAACAGGTCTTCAGCGCTTACTGCACCTAAAAACTAGAGATATTGGTGTTCCATAAGTCTTTCCTGGCATCAAGTACCCCATATTCTCCTTATTTCATACGCCAGACAACGTGATTTTGTCATGATATTCAACAAGACTTCTCAAATACTATTCTCTAAGCCATTAATCACATTTTTAATTATAGCATTAGTTGTGAGGTTTCTCACAGCTTGTACCACCCTCTACTTTCTCTAAAGAGAAAAATATTCTGCTTTGAATCATCTTTGTTACTCAGAACTAAACCTCTTTGCTTCCGTCTAGAGGTCAGCGATGCTTATTTCTGCTCCTTCCTATTGAGAGAAGGGATACAATATCCTCAATTTGCTCTGCAACGTGGAACAGATCTTTATTCAGTGTCTTTATTGGACTGCTGAATAAGGAAAAAGAAACCCAGGCCCTCACAATCAAGCTGCAGTGCTGTTTGCTGACTCCATTACTTTCCCAGGAACTGCACTGGAGAGACCCAGTGTCTGAGTTCTGTTGGTTCCAGTCCAACGTCTGGCTGAGGCGTCATTACTACGTGCTGCTACTTCTTTGAAACAGTAGTACATGCAGCTTCCCCCACAATAATCTAATTAAAAGAAGAAAGAAATGCTCATGGATAACAAACATTCCCAACATGTAAGGAAAGTTAATGAATACAGCCTGTAAGAGTACAGCAAGTGACAGACTAGTTTCCCCGTGACAGGGAAGTGAATTCCAGTGTAGAAAGCACATGGAGGACATAGTGAAGGAATATTCACAATTCAAACTGGGGAATGAGAGGCTGGAGAGCAGTCCTGCGGAAAGAGATCTGGGGGTTTTGGTTGATGGCAAGTTGAATATGAGTTAACAGTGTGCCCTGGCAGCCAAAAAGGCCAACCGTGTCCTGGGGTGCATCAAGCACAGCATAGCTAGCCAGTCGAGGGAGGTGATCGTCCCACTCTACACTGCACTGGTGCAGCACCACCTCAAGTATTGTGTGCAGTTTTGGGCGCCTCAATATAAGAAGGACATCAAACTATTAGAGTGTGTCCAGAGGAGGGCGACCAAGATGGTGAAAGGCCTTGAGGGCAAGACTTATGAGGAGCGGCTGAGGTCACTTGGTTTGTTCAGCTTGGAGAAGAGAAGGCTGAGGAGTGCCCTCATCGCAGTCTACAACTTCCTTAAGGGGGGCAGTGGAGGGGGAGGTGCTGATCTCCTCTGTCTGGTGACCAGCGACAGGACATGGGGAAATGGACATTAGGAAAAGATTCTTCACTGAGAGGGTGGTCAGTCACTGGAGCAGGCTCCCCAGGGAAGGGGTCACGGCACCAAGCCTATCAGAGTTCACAGAGCACCTGGACGACGCTCTTAGCCATATGGTTTAGTTTTAGGTAGTCCTGTGAGAAGCAGGGAATTGGACTCGATGATCTTTATGGGTCCCTTCCAACTTGAGATACTCTATGATTCTATGATAACACCTTAGATCTTTTCAAAAGCAAAGCAGAGAGCTTCTGCCTTCTTCAAAGAGGAAGAAAGAGGTGTCTGCTGCAGTTAGAGTACTAGTTGTAACCAAGAAGAAAGGCTACAGGGCTGAGGGAGAACTGTAGGTGTTTAAGGCAATTAACAGAGGCAGTGCACAAGCTTTACATTTTTTAAAAAAAGCATGAATCCCTTTTAAAGAAAGGCTGTGAATACTTCACTTTCAGTGATAAACAAGTACCTTTAAATCACGGAAAATGGGCTCCTTGGAAAAATTATAATCACTTCCATGTAGCTGAAGCACATTAACAAACAAACATAGTCCTCCACCCTCAGTCAAGCATAATAAATTGTCAGAAGTTATTTACTGCAGAGAATACAATTTTCTCTTTGAGAAAGAACTGTTATTAACACCAAGATGCTAAGTATAAGAACTGAAGATTAATTTAGGAAGTCCTAAATAACATATGTTAAAAATAACATAGATACTGCTTCCCTTGTCTATCTTTCCTTTAAATGAGAAAATCAGATTTATCACTAAAGTGTCAAGAAGATTAATAAACAGCTACTACCAACTGCTGAAAGACAGAAGGGCTTGAAGTATCTGAATGAAGCTATACATCACAAAATTATTACACAATGGGCCCCAATCTTGCCAACATACACTTAGCTTTATACATGGGAATAAAACCATGGGATTGCAAATGAGTATAAAGTTAATCACATATAAAAGCATGAGAAGAAACCAGTCATATATTAATATCTTCCATTTATTCGGCATGCTGCCACACTATGGCGTGGGAATTTAAAAGCCCTGCTCTCCGCTCTCAGAAACGGGGCGTTACAAAGACAGATCCGCTTCACAAATTACAAAATTTCTAGGCAGAACCAAAATCCCACCTTCCTCCAGGACTGCTGCTATCCTCGCTGTCCCACTGCTCATTTTTATTTCTTGGTATTGGTGGCTGCAGCATCTCAGCAGCCAGTGGGTCAGCATCATTCTCTTCACGACCAATCCATTCTCCAATCACACGAGGTCTGAGAAGGGGGGTATTAAAACCTGCTGTGTCCTGAAGAGAAACAAAAAAAAAACCAACAGAAACACTGCACTGCTTGTTCTCAACCACACACGTAAATAGGAAAAGAAAAGAATAGAAAATAAAACTATTCATTAAAAAAGTACAAAACCAGCACAGTACATTATAATTTCAGAGGGCTACAAAACACCCAGAAACAATCATGGACTAATGAAAAGATTCCCATTAATAAAATTCCAAGAGAGATTTGCCTGCCCTGATGCCTCAAATCTCTCCTATTTCTTACTTTTCAATAGCAACTGTAGAAATCTGGAGTATCGTCTTGAAAAATTATAATTTTTTTTAATAAACACAACTCTTAAAACCAGCACTGTGTCAGTCCTGCTAAGCAACAGATGAGGTTACTTGTATAACGAACACCCCAATGAAAAGACTGTTGTAGATTAATAGCATCACTCTTATTTGCATTATGAATTAATGCAAAACTAATAAATACATCTGCATTTGGCACTTTAAAAATAACCCTGTTGGGATTTACATAATGTACCTTTCCATTCTAAAATGGTATTAACATTTTAATAAAATGCATTTCTGAAACTAGTACTCATATTTTTAACCACTTACGGGAAGAAGATAGCTGGAGAGGATTACAAGAAGCAAGCAAAATCCAACAGGAATATTCAAAACAATAGCGATGATTAGTATCATTATATTAGGAATTTAGATTAAGGAAACAAATTGGCCTTAAAAATTGTATGAAAAAGCTGTTCTGAAGTGGTGAGTATCTCTGTTCTCAATGTTACTGGAACGGTTGTAGATAAAAGGTCATGTACAACAGTATAGTCGAACTAAAAAACAGGCATATATGCAAAAAAAATAGACATGAAATGATGGGATAGGAATATTTATTTTGCTTTAATTAAACTCTTTTCTAGGGTAGCAAAGACATTTCAAATACAGTGTTCCTAATTAGGAGACATATATTCTACTCTTATCCTTTAACGAAAAAAAATTTTAGGGAAACAAATCCTTGGCTGTTACCTAGCTCAGCACCTCAATAAATATTCCTGCCATAAAACAATGCTTTCCAAACAAGGAGCATCTGGAAAAAGTATAGCACAGTGATTACTCAGCCTAGCAACCATATTTTCTCATGTTCCTAAAAACAAACCATTTTTAAAGTCTCTTCCTAATTGACAAAGATATGGTAAAAGCACAGTTTGAAGTAGAGGCCTCTACTGTAATGTAACAAACAAAAAAAAGTCTGCAAACTGCTTTCATATGACTATATTTACCCTGCTCCAGCTAGACGCTGTAATTTTGCTCAGCAGAACTCCAAGAGCTTCCATTTTGACAGGGCCAAATATGACCCAGGCCCTGGATTAGACTCGTTCCCCCTTGCTCTTTTGTTCTGCTTTCTGCAATGTGCCTGTGAGTGCATTACCACACTCCACTCTCCATACGTCTGTCCAGAGTTTTCCATCACTTGACTAATTCGCTTTTTACACAACGTCTGTTTTCTGCAAGGTTGATGTGGCACAGTAGGACCACTGAAAATGGAATGCAGCCAATACAGAAGAGAGAAATCTGAGGAAAACACCACAGCTTCAGAGGTTTTAGAATACCTAACCACTGGTGAATTTCTTTTATACACTTACAAATACACATTTTGTGCATCTGTCTGGTGCTGTGTCATAGTCAGGTAATGTAGACTAGATGACAGTGGCCTTGGTCACTTGACAGGCATAACCTGTCACAGGTGTGACTATCATCATATGCCTATGAGCTAGGGAAAAAGATTATTCCACTGCCCACAACGCCTTCATGACACAAGGTGCCTACAGCAGTTTAAGTAAGAACCATTTGGCCCCTTCTGAGGTTTATTCCTGCTACTCTAGCCATTTTCTTCCTTCCCTTTCTCCCTAGGATAATTTCTAATAATTAATAAAAAAAGGTTGCTGGAGCTAGTTAAACTTGTAACAACTTGCAGTGTCAATTCTTGCTAAAAGCTTTCAGTCCCTTAAGTGAAAATGAAAAACACCTAAGAATTTGCCCTTTTTTCAGTACCACAAGTTTTTCCTGACACTGTACACTGCACCATCAGCATATGAATAAGTAAACCATGAATGCTGTGTCTATCCTTGTTATGCTGATTTCTTTTCTAGACGTTTTATGGATTAAAGTAGCACTTTCATACTCTACTTAATAGAAATGTAATTTACATTACATAGTCATGCTTTGCCTCACTTTATCACCTTGCTTTCCTTTTTGAATCTTGGTAGATTAGCACACCACAGTTTCAGTGACCTAATTTATTTTCTTCCTTTCAACTACATTAGCAGTCACAGTGAAAACAGTAAATGGAGAATCAGAGACAGCTGTATTGAGAACACCAGGACGTTTATTTGGCACCTTATTTCAAAAGCTTCAGTAAATTCAGATGAAGTATCCTGTTCTCAAACAAGTTTTTTATATTTTTCTTTTATATAAACCTTACAATCTTAACTGATTTCCAATTCATATTCCCTCATAAGTAACAGAAGAGATTGACAGTGATATTAGTGTACACAGAAATATTTTCAGGACAGGTAGGTATTTAAATCTGCACTAAATGAACCTAGAGGATTATTTTATGGTGTAGTCCAGGTGTCATCCACTTTTTATACACATCAGCAGCTACCAACTTGACACACTTGAGCTTCCTTTATGTGGAGACCAGAAGAAGGGAAAGACGGGAGGACAGCTGAATCTCATCTTCACGTTGGGCTGAGATGTGGTTGCAGTATGCAACCCCTACCAGGGAGCACAACATCATCTGTGTATCCATTTATTTAAGCATAGTTTTAAAAGCTCAGTATTTCTAATTTCTGATACGTATTTTGAAGGAACCTCCATAATGAGAAATACTTTTGGGTGAGCAGAAATTTATTTCATTTTATGACTTAGAGTAGTTATTTCCCCTATTTTATTAATTACAATCTGTGCTCATTGTAGTAATACTACATGTAACAGGAAAGTATACCCTAGACACAGCATAGAAAAAGATGTTTTAATATTAACCTTGAAGGTCAAAATCTGTTATGAATTATTAGATCATCTTTACTCAAATCCGATTTCGGATCTCTAACACATTATTAATGTTTAAAGTGACTGAAAGACATTGTTGGGAATTCCGGACAAATTTCATGATGTTATGACAGGTCTCACACTATCTGTGAGAGCTCCACTACATGAAGCTTAAGTAAAGCACCAATCCACGGAGTATTTGGATTATGTGAAAATCTCATCTATTTAAAAAGAAAATATTTCTACTCTCAGTATTTGCAATGGAAAAAAAAAAACAGCTTGGTAAACATTCACTAAGTGTTCTTTAGAGAATCAAAAGCCAGAAGATGAATAAACCTTCCCCTGCCTCCTTTCAAATTGCTTTAGAATGACATCATTTTAGTCAGTCTTCAACTGTGGGAAGAGGTAAAGGGTGTGACTCCTTATTTTGTATGGTCTGGTTCAGAAATATTGCTGAAATGGGTACAATCATATAAATGCGTTTCAAACCTATTTCTGCATTGTAGCATGCTGGCTACATTCTGCCTCAATGTATCTTACAATGCAGACATGCTACAGTGCAACATATATCACAGTTTATTTTGTGACATAAACACAGGTAGGGTCTTCCAGCAGCAGGAAATTCTAGAGGAAGCACATCATCAGTAGCCCCATGGTCAGAGCATTTACGTAGGACACTGGAGCTTCAGTAGTATGGCTAGTCTATACTTCTGCGTGAATTTGAACTTCCACTTCCCTGAACTTCCACTAGGGAAGTGTCCTAACAGACTTAGGAAAAACCCTGGAACTCACAGTGAATTCAGTAGTTTTTCCTCTATAATTTTTTAACCAAACTAGAATTCTGTGAATTTCACTGAAAGGCTGACATCCTAGCTCAACTTCTTCGTCTGTGCAGATAAAATTCTTCACATTATTCAGAAGCTTTAGAAACCACACACTTTCATGCATAGTTTCTATGCAGCGGTAAGGAGGGTGAGTCAATTCAGCAATTTGTATTATATTAACTCTGCACTTCAGCCTTAAAATCTGTGAGTCACAAGGTGTCCCTTCTCATTTTCTTTCCTTACACAAGCAGTGCCAGTTGCTGATTTTACATAGCTTCCACGGCCTAGAGACACGGTCTGAATCATCAAGGGAGACTGAACACCAAACTCTGCAAGTCTGAAGCAAATGAGATGAAAAAAGAGGGAATCTATATCATAAATCTGTTTTAATTGCAATAATCTCAGGAATTTTTTTGCAATTATATCAGTGAACTCTGAAATTTTATTAGACTGTGTCAAACTGAAAGCTTCCATTTTGATTGATCTTGTCTGCCTGTATTTTCTCTACCTCTGTCTTGGACTGAAGCCCTAAGTACTGGCACAAAGCTAATACTAGCAGATATTTGACAAGAATCCGTTTAAATGAAACGCCCTTCCACAAAAGTGATTGTAATTCAGAGCAAACTGTTTTTCCAAATCCAAATGCTCAAGTAACTAAGCAACTAACTAATTAACTGGATTACTTGGAGAAGAAGTTACATCAACCAAAAATACAGATCAAGTATTCCCCTGACAAAGGCAGCTAGAGGTTACTTCAGCCAGAAATAAATAATTTTTAAAAAAATAATTACATAATGAGAAACAAAAATAAAGAAACATACACATGCATTCTCTATTTTCTCTGAGTTCATAATCTAAAACACAGATAAAACAGCAGGATTATGGGCTCTGTCCTAATCCCCAAGAATGTTCCCAATCGTCAGGAAAATAAAGCAAGGAAGAGCATATAGAAGAATTTATTATTGTATTTAGTTTTATGTCTCTTGTGACATCTATGCAATGCCAACGTTGTAATAGAATCCAATGCCAAGTTTGGGCATGCTGTTCTAGACCCATGACATCTACCTGAAAGGTTAAATGGTTAGTCCAAACCACAGATGAATGCGGTTTGAAAAATGATTCAGTGCTGCCACAGCCTAGATAAGGAAGCTGCAGTATTGCATGTATTTCTGGGAAAGGAATGACAATGAACTTGACTACATTTATGCCTGAAAAACAAACATCGCCTAGGAACATGCTCAGGTGAAATGGAACCAAATTCTGTCTAATGTTAAACCATTATCAGGTAGTCTTTGGTTGCTTTTGGCCCAAGCCAAATCATACACTTAGAAACAAGTCACAGGAACATTTCAGGAATTAGCTCGTGTAACGGATCATTCCTAAGAGGCAGGATTCCACAGAATGGTCCTGGCTATGCTTAATTTCTTGACAAAGAACTAGTCTTTATCAAAATCCTTTAAGGTGCAAAACAAGAAATAGAAATGAAGTTCACTAAAGCCCACGGAGACAAAAAATTGCGCTGCTTCTGTAAACCTATCTTGGAAGCCTGTTGAGCAATGCTGCGCAAAGGATGCATGCCAAGAGCTTTATTGTTTGGTTTTTTAATTTATTTTCCAAATAACTTTTGATTTCAAGAACATTCAATTTACCTGTCCTCATCAGAAACAGATGTTAAAGCAGATGCAGTATTGTAAAGGTGTCAGGTAACATATGCTATTGAATGTAAATAACACATTGTCAAGTTTTATTTAAAAAAACCCACCACCTTCCAATTTTAAATCATAAACAATAAAGTACATGGTAGCAAAAAGAAAATTAACTCTTTGCTCAGACTGGATCCTGAGGAAATTCACCAATGATGTTTGCCATCTCAACTTTCACACTGAATAATTAAATTTTAAAAACATGAATGTTTTTGAACAATAATCTATCACCATTTAAAAAAAATTAACACAGAAGTATCTCCTAAAAAATATATGTAAAAAGTACATGATAACAGGCTGTAGCCCAAAATGTCTTTTTCCTCCCACAAACAGTTTTTCATAGTTTTTTTTTCAACAAACAAAACCAAAAGAAGAGGAGTTCTTCATAAGTATTCTTAAAGGTAAGGGTTCTAATGGAAGGACTTTCTAATTGTATTTCTCATCACTTCTGAGCACAGTTAAGGAAAGAGTAGGAAGGAAGACTTAGATACTGTTATACTGTTAATATGAACAATGAGATAAAGCAAGATCAAGGGCAAAATAATAAGTAAAGGCCATCATTTTGAAATGGCAGCCCCATATGCACATGACTGCATGGTGACAGTGATTAATCTTGTCTAACTGGCCTTCCCTGGAGAACCCAGTGGAGATATTTTACATGCACTTGTGTCAGAAAGGTTCATGCCCTCATTTTACTAGGAGAAAGGAAAGATATTTAAAAAATGGTCTCCTATATTAGGATTATTCGTGTGTCTTGTATACCTTTTGATCCTATTTCCCTGCTAGTAATGGTTTCTGACACCAAGAACAGAACCCAAGATTCTTGGCATTAGAAGTGTACTGCTGTTCACTGGTGAGATTAGGGAAGAGAAAGGTGTTCTGTTTCCTTCGGAACTTTGAAAAATTAGCTTGATTACTCTTTCAGCACAGAATTCATTACAGCTAAAACTAAAATTCATGTTAACTGTGTAATAGATCAAAAGGGCCAAAACAGAAGAGATCATCGTTTGTTGCATTCAGCAAGGAAGTAAAGATTGATCTTCATGCCCTGTGCATTCCTGATCAAATCTAGGGAGAAAAAATTAATCCTAGATATTCTCACAAATAATATCTGAGAATGCAGAACTCATGACTTCATGAATAAAAGGTAATTAAAGCTAAATGTTTCCAAAAGTACAGGAAGTAACCCAACAGACTATATTAAGCAAAGATGGTATCAAGATTAAAAGCATTTCCATGGTCTCATTAAGAGTCACTTAAACTCAGTGAGATTTTTTTTCCATAGTTGACAGCCCATCCTGGATCAAGCTCTTAATGTATCAACATATACTGTACTTACCCATATAGCTTTCCATACCCAAACTTCCTCTGAACCCCACAGAACTGAAGTGTGTATGCCAGGACAGGGAGATACAGCTCTGATTGCCTGAAATTATCACAATCATCTGTCTTTTTGTGCTGTTCATTAGGCATACAGTAAATCTTACCTTATCAAGTTCATCAGAAATAGCAATGCCTGAAAACAGAACAGATTAAAAAAAAAAAATATTTAGAAACATTTTTTCCTTAAATGTCTTTTACTACAGTAAGTAAAAGTAAGGTTTAATCTGAAAAGTTTACAGTGTTCTCTGCACACTGCTGTACCATGCAATGTATCATACTTTGTTTCATTAGTGAAATTGCCTGAAAACAAAATACTCTTCTTAACTTTCCTCAAGCGCAATATTATCAAAATGAGTTTTCAAAAGACTATGGAAATGGAAACAGCAGATGTGCCAGTAAAGTGACGACGAGCTTAAGTATACTTTTACCTGCTTTCTAAAATTAAACCAGCAACATAATATTTACATATGGACACATTATTATGCAAATCTCACCCTGACGAGCATGCATAACATCATGTTGCAATTACAGGGCAACATGGACATGACTCTTCTCTCTTTCTCCATGGCTCAATATAGAAACAATTCTATGAAAACATATGGAACTTAAAGGGAGGAAAATCTCAAAGTAAAATTTCACAATAGAATGCAAAACAGTTTTTCTAAACCCTCTGAACAGGAACTTGTTTATTTGCTCTTGTCCCTTCTGCTGATGCTTGCCTGAGGCTTTCCTATGCTTGCTTCCATCATGTCATCTAACTCTTTTGACTATCCTGTAGCACATTAAACATGCACACTATTCTGGTCTCCGAATTTTTAACACATCTACACGCCTCAGTCACATCGCATGAAGAGATCAAGTAATCATACATTTAATGCTATCATGTTGAAAATTCTGATTGAAAGCAAAGCATTTCCCAGGTTCCTATGAGGTTTGATATGAAACATTTCCAGGTTAGAACTTCAATTCAAAAACCAAAGAAAAGCATCTCCTGGTGGTGAAAATAAAGTGGAGAACTATCCATGCATAGGAAGAATACACACTTGAAAGTTGTTTTCGAATTCATATCATGTTATCAAGGCAACTTCTTCCAAGGAATGCAAGAGATGATATTGCAAAATATGTAGCACCAGCTGAGTGAAGAGTTATTCTTTCTAAAATCACACTAAAGACTGCAGCAGTATAAGCTTATTTCCACAACATTTTTATTTCTTACTATTTGGTATACCATAACTACACGAACTCTTTGGGTTTTTACTGTGCTTTTAATCATTAACTCTATATGCCTAATTCTCAGTTTACATTACTTCCTTATATCAGTTTTTGTTTTCAAAACTGTGAAGTGCTAGGAGAACTGCAATTATAATTTTAAGACCTGATCAACACCTAAGAAATATGCCAGGAGTTAACAGAATATCTTCAGTCATTCAATAGTTATGAAGTAGATTCTATTGAAAAAGATCCATTCTGCCTAACCCTTCTATCCCTCACAGTAATTAACCCGTTTTAATAACTTCAGACTTTTATTTAGCCCAGACACTACACTAATGTCCATACAGTATAATCAGCAGGTTGCACCAACCTGAATCATTCAACAGGACTTTAATGTGTTATGAATTTCTTCAATCCCCAATCGGCATTTGCTAGAGAGAAGATAACTGCACTCTTGGAGGTAGTAAAAAAATAATTCAAGGTTCTCTTTATCTCAACTTTGAAAACCTGATTTCCATCAGCCAGCTCTCCATCACATTGGATGTATTTTGCATAACCAAGGTCAACCCATTTTACAACAACAAATGCTTTCTCTAAACAGACAAACTACCTTTTCTCAGCAATTTCCCATAATGTTAAGATGGTTCATTTTCTTTTGATATAGATTTATTTCCTCAGACTGGAGATTGGTCGCCTTTTCTTCTGCTTTCACAGATGCTCTGTGAATGGGTCTTTGAAACCTGGGAGCGGACGCAAGAGCAATTCTTCCCTGTGCTGACTTATATGTTAAAAATATTTATTTTCAAGTATAGCAACAGAAACTACAAAAGGTAACCCTGCCATTTCCAACTCTATTCCAAAAAATGCCAAATGCTTTTACTATTCAACTGCTTATGTTGCTAATCAAAGATTAGCACTGAAAGTACCAAATAGCAAATGGGAAAAACTGTACATACAACTGCACGCCTCACACAAAAAGCTCTACTAATTTCTCTGATTAAGTTACATAAAAGCAAATAAAATTGAAAAACATCCATAATCTAAAGGAGTGCGTTTAGTAAAATGCTTTTTTGTGTAAGTCCCACCGGTTCCACAGAATTTACTCTGAATTTAGAGAAGACTAAGCTAAGTAATTGAATTGACCAGAATGCCTCAAATTTTTTCTTTACTAAATTGCAAACAGTAGCAAGACACCAAAACTAACCGTATTTCTTAGATAAGCATGTAGAGAGATAGCAGTTTCTGAGGACATCTTGCCAAAATAAAATTTTGAAAGTTCAGAAAATTTTTATTTTTGCAATCACAGAATTAAACCTGCAAAGTCTTTTTATACCTCCCTCTCTGATGTGGTATCAAGAGAAAAGAAATTCTTGGGAAGAAATTTCTTAAGGACCTTGTTGCAGTAATCTTGGCATGGTGGTTCTTCTAGAGGCAGGATTTACCATACTGTCAGTCATACAGATCTTTATGTTATGGCTTCAGCTCCATTAACGTCAACAAAACTCCATTAGTTACTGATAATACAACTCCATTATCAGAGACCAGGATAAATTAACCCATAAAAAGGTGGGTGTAAAAAAGCTTCTCATTTTCTTCCAAGACACTACTGCACCACACACTCAGTGTGTGCCCCCTCTTACCAATTTTCTTTTGCAATTTCCAAACTGACAAAATATCACGGCTGAAGATGAGAGGAGGGGGGACTTGCACCCTGTGTGCAGTAGACAGAAAATCGCAACAGTGAGGTGATTTTTTGGGTGCAGATCTCAGGTGGAATAATATGGACTCCAGTTTTCACAAAGTAGTTCCTCAAAAAATTAAACCCATTGCATATATTACCATAACATCAAAAAAAACCCAAACACCTTAATCCAGAATCCTGAGAACGCAAGTAGAGATACAGGAGTATTTAGGATTTCTGTTATTCTCTTAACCCTTAGCATACTCCTGACTTTTTGATAGTCAAATAGGTTACTGACAGTTACTTTATTTTCAAATAATACATGGACAATTTAAAAAACTCGAATTTCTACAAAGTAATGGTAACAGTGGTTGCTGTCTCCAGTTCATGTAATTGCTAATATGTAGAGATCAGTGTTTTTCAAAAAGAAAACCCTCTTTTCACTTATTTTCTATATTTGACAACAAATAATTGGTTGTGTTCTCTGTACCTTGTATAGTTACTTTCATTTTTTTTCCTGTGGCTTTCATACAATGTAAAAAAGGAAAAAATAAATTTTATTTTTTACATATTCTAAATAGGAAAATGTCATTGTAAAAATCACAGACCACTAGAAACAAACGTACAGCCCATTCCATGAAACTACTTTAAATGGAAACAGCTATGTTTCAGGTTTAGGTAAAACATCCATAAATGTAGCCAAAATGTCCACACACTAAAAACTTTTTACCTAACAATTCAGTCACTCCCTCAAACTGTAGCCTTTTTTCATAACAACTTAATCCTAATCACCAAAAAGCTCCGATACCAGAAAAACTGACACACCTAGTTTGTTCAAGCTTGAATCCAATGGCTTTGTTAGAATATAAGTTATTAGGAACAACTGTTTCTGACTTCCCTCAGCTTAAAGTATTTAAAGCCTGACTCTGCACGATGGTGAATGTAGAGAACGGAAGTTTTAGGGCTGCATCATCATTGCTCTGCCTCAAGTCACTGAGCAGCAGATAAGAAAAAGTTCTCCTTTTCTTGGGGAAGGTTTTCTGATGTCAAAGGCAAATCCTTCAGAAATAAAGGAGTATGGCTTTACCCCTTCTCTCACAGCAGCTGTTTCTCACAGACAACATTTGCTATAGTTTTATATCATACTATGATTGACAACTATACAATAGTCCTACCATTCTTACTTTTTGCAATGAGAAAGTGCAGTGTTCCAACTAATGGGGTGAGAGGTTTGCTTGCCACCATCAGCTAAGGCTCACAGACAAGGTTTACACTGGGAATTAGTTAGGCACCTAACTGCCAATTTTATGTCTTTAAAAATCCTCCCTTTTACAAGCAATTAAGGGTGCTGAATTTTGATCAGGCATCACAAGTACCCAGCCCACTCAGCTGTCTGGTGAATTACACAGACAGATTCAGGGCACTTGTTTCTCCTTTTGAGTGTAATGACCTCCGTGCTGTAAGGGTGCTGGAACAATAAAGTAATTGCTCTGAACATGCTTTCACAGTCCTTCAGAAACGCTCCACAGCCACAACTACTGCCATCTCTGATCAGCAACAAATCCGGAGTGGGGCTGTTCGTGCTAGCACAGCCTCTCTCAACTGGAACACTTTCATCCTGTCAATAGCTTGGTTTTTGAAGAGAACTGGAAGAACAAGGTACTCTCTGATCACAAGAAAGGTCTGGCACACTGGGATTAAATGAAACATGACTATCAGACAATGTAATAACAAAGCAACTTATTAATACTTAATATACTTTAATTACTATTATCATGCCTACATTAAGCAGATTGCCCAAAAGCATATCTCACTGTATTAGCCATGTACCTTACAGCTTTTTTATACTTAAAATATTAAACCAGTTGTTTGTCATGCCTTTTTTTAAAATTAGCATGGATTTTTAAATTGCCCATACATATACAAAACCATTCTTCACATGGTTATCTTAGATTTCTGTTCTCAATCTTTTATCCCTTCCACAATCTGCAGCAGCACAATGGTAAGAATGGAGAAATAAAGATGATCATCATTACAGCATTATAGCATCATCTTTGATGAAAAAGCCACTTCCCAAAATGTATCTGCACCTTGTTTTAATGAAGTAAAATCCCTTTAGAGTCTAGAATGAGTATCTTCCACAGTAAAGAAAAGACTTTCTACTTAGCACATTCTGCTTAATTTCTAGCTTACCAGGAAATGAACTTTCTTTCAAAAGAAAAATGAACACTGTTAATAACAATCCCGTGAGTCTTAAAAATGCCTAGCTCTTTCATATGCAGTTCTTAGCAGAAGAGTTTTATTTGTTGCTGCTCTCCTGCAACAAATACAATTAAGCCAGTACCTAATACCTCTCCACTCAGTGGTATTATTCCTCTTTGAAGAGTGATTTTTAGACTTCGATGCTCTCAATTCAACAGTACAAAATTAATTTGCAAAACAGTAGGCACCATATGAATTCAGGTCTTTTTGAAATGGCAAGTCATAAAATCCCTGCCCGCTGCATTATTCCTGATGAGCTTTACAGTAGCTTAAAAACTTGCAATATCTTCATATGCAATACACACCTGAAATACAGAACAGGTGTTCTGATAAGAATGAAACTTCAGAGACATCTACCATTTTTGCTTTTATTTGTGGTCCTTAATTAATTATAGGAAGAAATAACACAAAATAAAAATTAGTTGAGATTTTTTTAAGATTTACATTTTTCTAAATGCACAACGTAGATCTGACAAGTCTAATGTGTACCTAGTCATAAGAAAATAAAATGCTACTACATTAATGTGTGCCAGACTACCATTATTCAGCTCAATGGGAGCAAATAGCTTACGCATTTTCCTAAACGTCCAGAAGATGGCCACAGAGCTCCCAATAGCCAGTTTTCCTACCGGCCAAACAAAGCCTTCTGGATTTGACGTATGGAGTTCAGACATACTAAGACAACCCCAATGCAACTCTGACTAACTTGACAAAATTCATTCTCAGGATTGGTCTAGGCCAGGGAACTTGTGGATGGCTGGACTGTCAACCTCATAGTGCATCACAGGTTCTGTAACAAACTCCAGGACAGAAACAGCATTATTATTCTACCATTATCAACACTGCAGCTTTGAGCATGAACACAGTAATACCATATCATGTATCAATTGCCTGGCAATTAACTGTCCCAATGCATTCTCCTATCCATTGTAAATCAGGGGAGGCATATGTTCCTTCACGGGAGGGACAGGCCATCTCAGATGTACTTGCATTTCCCATGGCAAAACCTTGTGCCGTACTGGAGCTGGCAGCATACTAAATTCTAGCCCCATGCCTGTTTGCACCATGTATTAAACACAAGGTAAATTGAAATTATTTATTTCACACCATCCTTGGATTATAAAGGACAGAAAATGGTTGTTCTGGTTGCACCAAACAAAGCATTTCCCCCAGAAAATACGTACACAAGAACCAAACCAGCTCAGTCATTTCTGTATAGGAACTTTACAGCAGATTTGTCATTGACTGTCATAATAGACATTCTTACATTATTTCCTTTACTTACATTGAGTCATTTTACAACTTTCAAAATTAGACATATTTCCTCCAGTAGTAACTCAGAGATTTTCTGTGAGGGCGTATTGAATTGAAACCTCAGAATTCTTGCCAATGACAGGCATATGTCCTTATATTATTAAACAACTATGTATCAAGTTTCTATAGTGGTATCCATCTTGAATTAGGATAATATTCCTCCCAACATCTAGCCATATAAGAACAAGGGAAACAGTGTCATCTACAAGGCACCACACATTAACATATCAGCACACTATACAATAGTATAGTCACTATCTAGGAAACACGGATTTAATCTCTCCTCCCCATGGTGGCTTTAAAAAAATAAAAATAAATAATCCCCAGCAAAAGAATCTGTGCTTCAGACTTGCAGCATTTCTATATCCAAATTTCTGAGTGGCTCCAATGGAGAATACAGGTTTCAGGATTAGGTCTGGTGCGTAATGAATTAGACAAACAGAGGGAGAAACAAAATGCAAAGTACCCACCAAATATTATGTCCCAGAAACTCTCCTAGCCAAGGTCATCTGAGAAGAGAATAATCAACACTGCAGAATCTTTCAAAACTCTTGATTTTAGGGAAAGGTGTACACTGCAGTAGGTTGGTTAAGGTGGGTAGCCCACAATGGCCAATAGCCAAGGACAGAGTCATAGCTCACCCTTCTACTACCCCCTGAATGCCAACCCTCTTCTTCTAAGAACTAGAAAGTACCATATCCGAGAGGACAGTCACACAAATCCCAGTTCTGCAATAGCATTAGGGAAACTTTTAGTAAGCTGAATACTGTTCCAGATAAAGACACTGTAACTCAAAAAGAGACTCTAGTCCTGGAACTTAGAGTAGGCTCGATCAGAATGGCAAACACCTCCACAAAGGTAATTAAATATTTAACATCTGTAGGAAAAAGATACTTATAACTGAAGTAACAGTTATCTCCCAGCCATATAAGCCCCGCTTTATAATTGAATAACAATAATTATGTTCACATTCTTCCTGTTTCAATCTCAGAAAATATCATTATTTTGTATTATTACTCGTACATAACACTAAAAGAAAATGGATTTTATGAGCAAAGGCAGTATCAGATAACAGCTGCAGTACTGAGATAAAATTATCTTTCTTAAAGGTTTGATTGAGCTTATCTAAAAATGTCGATCTCAAAATAAATCACAAACATTGATCTCACACAAGAATAACACGATTTTAAAGTTCAGCCTGAACAGAAGAAAGGAAAAATCCTCTACAGAATACTAATGACTGGTTTTGTGGTTCAATTAGCAGAACACATTTAGGGCTAGATGCTCAGCTGCTCATGGATAAGTCATTTTTATAGACTAAAGTCCATTTCAGATCAACAACTGTGTACGACTGAAAAAAAAATACTAAAGTCTTATGTCTTAAAACAATGTCGTTCATGAGGTGATTGATAAAAGTCTAGTTACATGTCACACAGGTGTGCATTCGCAGTTATATCACCATCATCAGAAATACCTGGTTTCAGTGGGAAAATTCAGAGGTCTCTGATAAAAGTTAGTTGCATTCCATTCAAGTACATCTTCCATAACCAGAATGTAAATCATTAACAGTTTCCTATAGTGTAGATGCTTCTAAATGAAACCCCATTCTAACGTGTTTCAGAGACTGCTAAATGCATTGAAGTAGTCCATGATGTATATATTAAACTTCTCACATCCCACATACTCGCAGGTTCATCCACAAAACCGAGGACATGATTTTAGTAGTTTGTTAACATATTGTGATCTTTTTTTGAACAAGTTCTACCCTTATGAGGGTTTTACTCGTTGCTTATCTTCTTCCCCATAAAAGATAAACAGAACATATGCTTTTATGTTTATCTTTTTCTTAAAGGGGTAAGATCATGCTTGTCTTTCTTAAGCTATGCATAAACAACATCAACTGATTCTAACATTATGAGAAATAACAGTTTGAGATACTCTGGAGGGACTCAGAGATCTTTCATTCTTGGAGATATTCAAGAGCCATGGACATGGTCCTGGACAACTGGCTCTAGGTGGCCCTACCTGAGCAAGGGAGTTGGACCAGATGACCTCCAGAGGTCCCTTCCAACTTCAACCATTCTGTGATTCTATAATTCTTTATGGTTTCCAGCAATATTTCCTACTAGATTGCAGATGGCTTTCTTATTTACTGATTATTTATTTATTGATTACTCCTCTTCCAAATTAAGAAACAAAAGAGTACTTTTTTCCTATTGGTTATAGCTAGATACCATTACTTCTGGGATTCCTTCCAACTAACTGACTTGGATTGGTTCACAAATAGCTTTGGTTATGTTAACTTACTACCATTTTCTGATCTTAGTATGTCTATTGAATTCAAAGCATGATAAATTTGTTTCTTCCCCTCTGATTTGTGGTATCCACCTGGCCTTAACAAGTATTCAAACATTACTAACAAAATGTTGGTTATCTCTGTTGAAAGGCTATGTGTAATTATGAAAAAGTACCTATCTCAAAGTAGAACACATTGTCATCAAATGCTGTTACCACATGTAAATTGAAACATCCAATATGCATACATTTTCAATATGCACTCTAATCCTTAACTGTTCATATAAAAGATATAAAGTTGTTCACAAAGCAGGCAGACTTCATATCTACTTTGCAGCAAGCTCTTGCTGATTTAGTCCTCATTTTTCCCACTCAAAACACTCATAATTCACTGTTTTCCACCTCTTGTTATCTATTTTTCTGTCGTCAGAAGATGGGGGTGAAGACAGGTATATTCATGAGCAAGATCCTTAGCTATACAGGAGATTTTAACTCTCTTTAAAAGGCAAACAGGCCAGAAGGGGAAATACAAGAGAATATATTTGAAACAGCATGGAACTTTTCTTACTTATGATCAGCTGAGGAAGAAGGATGATGGCAATAAAGATGAGAGACCTTGCAATCGAAGAAAACGAAACATGCACAAGGGAAATGCAGTATTTTCCTGTAAGTTATTTCATAAACCAAAATCTCCCCTAAGTAGTTGACTTGATAGTTCAAAATCCGCTTCAATGACACACAGCTAATTGGAGAAGCAAACGAAACCCAGGTTTCCCACA
Source organism: Calonectris borealis (assembly GCF_964195595.1). Classification (NCBI taxonomy): domain Eukaryota; kingdom Metazoa; phylum Chordata; class Aves; order Procellariiformes; family Procellariidae; genus Calonectris; species Calonectris borealis. The sequence goes on from NC_134313.1 coordinate 38,593,626, forward strand.
TGAGTGGGCCTCTGGAAAATAGTATACTTAAATCACCGAGCTCCAACACACTTAGACCATAATTATGGCAATACTCTTCTCCAGTCTCTCAAAGCTTACAAGATACTGCTAACATTGAGTGCAAAGTTACTTTTAGTTTCTCAGATCTACTGCAGCACAGAATTGCCCATGTATTGTCTTGATGGAGCTTGGGAGGAGGGCTCCAAATATAAGGAAATTCAGTTTTAATCACTAGGAGGACTGAACATAGGAGAGACCCGACATCCAAGTGCCTGAGCCTCACCTTCCAAAGCTTTCAGGCAGTTTTAATTTTCTGTGAAGTGCACAGCTTTGTCTCAAAGCAGACATCTAGACTATATAGTGAATGAAGCAATAGAAACTAGAGTTTAATTCACAGGCTGTGTCAGCTGCATAGCAGGCAATGAAGTCCTGGAAACTCACTACAAGATCCAAAGCTTATCTTTAAAAATGGAAATGAATTCCAGGACTTGATGGAAAATTCATTTAAATTCAAACATCTGGTTTTATGTGGCACTCTTCCCTGTTAAAATACTGAAGAATGAAATGAGAGGGTGCTGTATAAAGCCATTGATACGTTGGTACATTGTCGTCATTTGCGTACTCAACTATTTGTTGAGCCCAGTGCCTGTCCCATACTACTTCAAAACAAGATTAGTATCAAATGTAGCATCAGACTCATAGACTTTACAGTCGTGCTTGTAGAATCAAAAGCAGTGACTAGCCTACCCAAAGCAAGCATTAACACTGGAGAAGGTAGCTACAGGACCTTGGCGTGGCTTTAGTAAAATTCACCACATAGGATGCTTGTTTGGGTACAGTACAGAATGAGTTTCACGTGTCTTACACTTTTAAAGTTCTAGACATGTCTATTCATTGAAACCCTCTAAGATATGTGCTATGTGCAATCTGTATTCTACCTTTGGGAGAACAATAAAAACATATTTATTTTCAAAATTATACCTTTTCTTTTTTTTCAAACTTTTCACATTTTTCATTTTGAACTTTTGTATCATCCTAACATGTAAGAAATCACAGCACAGAACAGATCTATTTCCTGGAATGATCTGAAAATCAGGAGCACAAAAACTGGAAACAAGGACATACAGCTTAGGATTAATCTGATGCAAGTTTAAATGATACAACCAAAAAGGCTAAAGTGCAAAATGAGTGAAAACTACCAAAGAACAAAAAAAGCCACAAGAAAAGATATTATAAATACACTAGGAAAGGAGGACAAAGTAAAATACAGAATTGTAACATCAAAGAGAAGGAAAGCAAACAATAGATGATAAATCCCAGTGTTCAATACTTTCACTGCTTCAGTCTTAAAAAAAAAAAATTAATTGTGGCCAGATGTTTAACTCTAGTGATTTTAAGAGGAAAAACTGCAAGTCAGATGATGGAAAGCTGAAAGATATTCTGATGACTTAGATACATTCATGTTGGCAGAATCTTGTGAAATTCATTCTAGAGCACTTAACTAACTAGCTGAAGAAACCTCTAATCCAATAGCAACTGTCTTTCAGGAATGGAGAGGACAGAAAAGGACAAATACCGTATCTTTCTTCAGAAAAGAAAAAGGGAAGATGTGGGGAACTACTAACCAGCAAGCCTAAATCTGACAGCAGCAAGAATATTTGACAAAATTGTTAAATAAACAACTATCAATATCTAATGGACAGGAAAGGTGATAAGAACCAGCCGACATGAATTTATCAAGAATGAATCACATCAAATCAGTCTAATTGCTTTCTCAACTGGGAAACTTGCTTAGTGGATAAGAGGAGGAAGTAGATGTAAAATACTTCAGCTATAATAAGACTTTGTTTACTGTCCTAGATGATACTCCAGTAAACAAATTAGAGAACTACATTCTAGGTGAATCACTGCAAGGTACATAAACATCTGGTGGGAAAAAACGCACTTACTGAGTAGCTTTCAAGGGCTGGTTGTCAGATCTGAAATGGAATCATGAAGAAGTCTGACAATATTTCCGTTAATGATCTGGATGAAGAAATAGAGAGCACATTCATGAAAGTGAATTTAGTATCAGGCTGCAAGTGATTTAAAGCACTCTGGGGGATAGGATTAAATTCCACGTTATCTTGATAAATCATCAGAAAACGTCAAGTACTAGCAAGAAATAATGAAGAAAGTTTCATTTGTGAAATAACTCTATGAAAACCTGACTCCAACAACACTGACCAGGTACCTTCACCTCCAGTCCAAGTGTAGGACCCAGAAGAGCTGCAGTGTTTTGCACTGCAGTTAGAAACCTCTGTGGCAAAGAGAGGTACAGAATGCTGCAAACTATATTTTAAGTATAAGGAAGCCAGAGCCCAGTGGAACCTACACAATATTTACAAGGAAAGACAAAGATGTAGGATTGACGAGTAGATTTAGTCCTTTATTATTGAACTCTCACATCTGATTGGTTTGTATCTCCAGACAGTGAATAAATAACCCTTTCTGAAATTGAAAAAAAATTGAAAAATTGAAAAAGAATTGAAAAATTTCTGTTGAGCTTGGTTACAAGTCTCTAAAGGAGAAAGGCTTGAAAATGACACTCACACCCATCACAGTAACACAGTTAGGCAATGTGGGGCTGCAAATCAGAGACCCTCATTGGAGGTGGTTTAGCTCCTCCTTAAAGGCAGATAGACCAATTTACTAGAAATGTATTTGAAGAGAGCCCTGTAACTATACTACTATAATTAATATAAATATGAAAATTGCTCAGAATATAAATTGTTGTGATCAACCTAAAACATTTGGGAGCGAGGGAAATTGGGCAAATTAGTTTTGGGTATTTGACACAATTTGGAAAAATGCTGAATCTCAAAATCCTCCACAAAACAGATCTTCTATTCTTCATTCAGCTCTGTTTCTGACTTCACCATCTGCAATTTCTCCAGTGAATCAAGAAGGGCCATGGATAAAATTTAATGAGAGGAGAAAGAAAATATTTCTCATTCAAATGTCTCCCAGACCATGTCATACTTGGTTTTCATGTACCATGGCAGAGAGCACTTTTCATACTTTGATAACTGTTAGCAGTGTTTGCTCCCACCAATGTACTTCAGAATTCTCTTCTACAGGAAAGGAAAAAAAAAAAAAAAAAAAGCTATTCCTCATCATATCCAGTAATTCTCAGAGCTATTCCTTATGTGACCATGCTATTTTTAAACACTGCTCCTATTTGACTATGTCTTTTAAGGGATAATATTTGAGTTCTGTTATGAAACAATTGGCTACCATGTTTTTGAGTATTTATTTGAGATGCTTTAAAATATTTATTTGAATTGCTTTTGAAAACTGGAAGGAATTAAGTGGGGTCAAGGATACAAAACACCTAATTGTTTTTCAATGACAGGTCTAATCTCCATCAATGAGGTTAAGTTTTCACAAAGGTTAATCTAATCTAACTGCTACCACCCAAGGGAGCAGTCTTACTGCTGCATGTTCCCACCATTTTCCTTAAACCAGCCTCTTGTGTTGATCTCGTTATGAGCTAATTCAGCTCACTAAACTGGCAGAAAACTAATATAACAAAAACGGAGGTGCAGGGGAAGTAGTTTCAGTCAGCAGGAGAACTGCTAAATTATCTCAAGACATTCTGTAAACCTCATTTGTAACTGCCGATGTCAATGAACTCGGTCTTCATTGAACAGAAGACCACCTTCTTGATATATACTTCCAAATTACAATTCAGGCTGCATGGTTACATTAAAAAACTAAAATCAATCAACTTACTGCGAGACAGATTCTCAAGGGCTTTTCCAAGTTTTTTGCTCTCTTGAAGAATATGATTTAGTTCATCAAAATCATGGTTCTCCGGTTTTGTCCTCCAATCCCATTTAGGATGCTCTATTGACCTTGGCACTAAATGTACACAGATATATAGATGAAGTTTAGATTTGGTAGTTCAGTCTCCTACAGTAGAAAAAAAGCTGCACAATGAGTTTACAAGCTCAAGTACCTTGAGTGGAAATTACTTAACTATCCTCTTATTTTAACAGCTGGAAATATTTTCTTTGGTCAATGTGAAGTAAAAATGAATACATCTATGAACAAATGCATACTTGGGATAATTCTTGCGACTGAATTAATTGGTAAACACGGATAATTAATATTAACAATTAAAACAATAAAAATAATGCGATAACAGAAAAATGTAATAAAAATATTGCACATGAAGGTACTTGATTTACATCAAAATAGAATTGTGTGTCCTAGGGCCAATAAGGAAAAATGTCAAAATGAAAATGAGTAACTGGTACTTTTGGCTTTGTTAGTCATTTTATCAAAAAGAAAAAAGAAATATTTTAGGTAAAACTTTTAAAACAACATGTATATGCAATTTTTTTTTAAAAAATTATAAAGTGTAGGTAACAGTTCATAAAAACAGTGAAACAAAATATGTCCCTATTTTTTGTGCTGTACAGCCTATAATCTTTACTCCGATACTTAAACAAACTCGACCTTAGGGAAGGACAGTCCTGAGCATACAGTCTCATACTCATTATCTATTACCAAAACCTTTGATTTAATTTTAAAATAACAGTTTCTCAACTGCTGAGCTAACTTTACCTACAATGGCACGGAAGAAGAGAAAGAGTTTCTGAGATGTAGGACCCACAACGAATAGAGCTGTATTGACCAATGTGAACATTTTGAACAATTTGTAGAAATGAAAACAAAAATGATGCTTTCCCTGGAACTGCAGTTTAACATGTTCTTTTTGCCAGTGTTCCGAACTAAGCTACCTGCTGCCTTCGCCACCAAATGTTGGCGGGTTGTCTCCAAACATAGCATTACCATGCTGAGAATTGCACGTGCTGGTATGAAGATGATGATGCCTAGTCCACATTCCCAACAGAAAGGACCAGTTAGATTTATCAATGGTTGCTAACTATTCACTTAAAAATAACTTCAAAAACAAAGCCTATAATGTCCAATACATCTTGGCCAGCTTTGAAATTTTTATTTACTATTTTGACAACTGTCAACTAATTTATGCTTACAAACTTCATTTTCATTACATGCTAAGAAGGAAACTTGCAAATCGTGCAAAAAAAGTGGTATCTTATGATCATTTGGAATTTCAGAGTGCTTTTATGATGGTATGGGGAAATTGTGCTCAGACTTCGAGTTCTGGTAGCTATTACAAAATGTGTTAAATAACTGTTGCTATTGAAATTTGCCTTATTGCTGACTGCCTTCTGTGTCAATACAAAATCTGCTCCACTTTGGATCAACTACACAAGGGAAAGTTGAAATTAAGTCAATAGCCATCTTTTCCAGCTAAATAAATGGGACAATGGTATGTTTAAGTCCTTCTGTCACAAAGAACGTGATTCCATCTCGTGTAGACATAAACCAAGCCATCTTCAAACCAGACATCTGTACACAGTCTAACAATCCAGACTATATTCTGATCTGTAACATCCACTCAGGAACCCGGGTAAGTATTAGGGAAGTTAATACATTAGACTGCAATTACAGACATCCTCAAAGACAGAAGACAAAGGAGACATTAAAAAGTACCTACAGAGAAAAGAGTAGGAGGAAAGAGACAGAGGAAGCTTCAGTAAGGAGAAGGGAAGAGAGGGACAAGTTGGAGTCTCAGAGTCCGGTTCTGCTTTGTGTTCAAAAAAGACAAGTCATGTATTTCCTTCTGAGGACAATGTAAATAATGAGCTATGGTGGTTCCTAGTGAATAAATACAGGCCTTAAGATACAAGGGTATGACTAGCTTCTACCTAGATGGACAGCTTATAATTTTTGTTCATACTTTTAAATGCCAATCATTTAATTTATAATTCCCTGGTTCAGGAACCACTATGTTAGTTAAAAGTTATCTAAATTTTTGTGTGACCAAAAATTGCCTCCATTCATAGACCGTAGCTTAATTAAATTAAATAGCACAACTTCAGTATTTCTCATCCTTTTTCTTATTTACAGAAAACAAAATGTTCCATCTAGTATTTTTTCTAAACTTTTACTAACTGTAAATATAAATATTTAGTAAACTAGAAAAGAAATTTTATAATGAGGTCTCTCTGTTTTCACTCACCTTTGTTTTACATTGAGATCACATGCTCCTTTACCGCCTGCTTTTTCAGCCATCTCATTTTCTCCCTTCAGTGTACCAACACTATATTCTACAGCATCACTCACTCTAGCCTACCAGCAGTTTGACAGACTTTTCTTTCCATGTTTATACTGAACTCGCCACACCACAGAAATCTCACAGTACCACCAAAATACAAACAGGCAATAATGTAGTGTAGTAAAACCATGTACAAAGATAACCAAACCTTAGAGCTTCCAGGTTGCAGAAAATTTCAACAAGCTGGAATTTGGTATCATGTCAATTTGAAACAAACCACATTTTTCAAAATATCAAAGGACAGAATTTTTGAGAAACCGTACCATTTTGAACTAAAATTTGTCATGGGACAGAAGCTGAATGAAAAACACATAAGTTCTACTCAACAACTGTGAACTTTCCCCAGGATCAGCAACTGCCGAGTATATGGACCAACCTGCATCAGGAAAATGAGAGTATCAAGACTCTATCCTTGGAAAGTAGGGAAACTTGCTCAAGAGACAATGGTCAGGTCCCTAGTTTCGGAGATATGTCCCACAAACACAGGAAGCTTGGACTGCATCTCACTAGATGGATCGTGGGAAACCAGTAAAAAACATGGTGGAAATTTGCTCTGCATGCTGGTGTACTACAGTCTGCGTTTCAGTGAACCATCCTGTACTTCAGTGAAAATGTATCAAAACAGATATGCTGTCATGGAACATTTCTAGGTTTCAAAAGAATTTGTTTCAACAGTAAGTTTGGTTCATTCTATTGAACCAAAACTGAGGGGGAAGTTAAGCAGAATTAGAACTGACTGAAATTTTTATTACTTCTAGAGAAGACAGAGTTCTTCTTACTTACCTACTCTTCCAACTAATGAATGGATACTAAAACTAAAATCTACTTCATTACATCATGTGGCATGTGTCTCTCCTTTCAAGGTTCATTTTCTGCTTGCTTACAAATGTTTTTAAAATATAAACTTGTATCTTCCCAACTATAGGATCAACAAGCACTGGTCATTTTCAAATGGATGGCTTTGTGTGAAGTATGCAGAACTGTATAAAGACCATACAACCCTTCCTTGCGATCTTTTGAAATACATGTTCTTCTTCTGTATGTATGAAGTCCATCATATATAATTTCCATGCATATGTCATTAAACACTTAGTAAAATCCTTTCATAGTATTCTGACCTTCCTCTTTCTTTATTATACTCACTCATTCCTCAAAATCATCATATCAGTAATTTTAAATCTCTCACCACATTACCTGCCTCAACCTCATCTCTGTTATTTGAGAGATTTATGGAACACTTTCTCTTGAAATTATTTGCCTACAATTCAGAAGATTTATCACATCTACATCATAGCATTTGTATAGAAATATTCCAGTTTTCCCTTTATGGAGCTGAAATTTCCCCATCTCATCTCAGAAGACTGCAAAGACATGCTTTCCAGCCTTTCTGATTTCTGGTGGTGCACCCCCCCGACAAATGCATGTCAGATTCATTTGCAGATGTGTTATGAATTCTGTCACAAATCAGCAGACCTTTATTTTTTACTGGATGATGATACAAGACCAGTACTGTTTTTATCTATATATACATGTCTTTTCAAGTTGCAGACAGAATCACACCAGTTGCTCATTAAATCCTACATTTCATTAATACATTGTATGGCCACCTTATATCTCAAGCAAAAATATGTGTTATTATTGAGCATAAAATTACTCATGTATTTAAATCTCGCAACAGCATTCAGATTAGGGTTCTTTGGTAATACAGCCAAACTGGTTTACACAGTACCTGGATATTAAAAGGCTAAGAGGATGATGGCCTACAGTCCTAGACTGACCAAGGGCAACTAGAAGTACAATTACAACATTGTAATTGTAAATGGGATATGGTGAGAATGATGAACTGAAGCAGAGTGAAAGGATGATCTGTGATCTGATTTAATATGGAGGCGATGAAGAGATCAACCTACTTTCCCTAAAAGTAGCTAGCTGGGAAGCAAGAAGTCTATTTCACAAACTGTTTAGAAACTTCCAAATTTGTTCTTCTTCAAATACAGGATGGGATCATCTGAACATTTCATTAAATATATTTATATATACACAAACACACACACACACACTAGGAGCCCCAGCTTCAAGCCTCATTCTTGCCAGACAACAGCAGCAGCTTCTGCTTAATTATGTTTTTGCACACACCACACAAGTGGTCAGATCCCTTAGATACCACAGTTTCTTGTTTGTGTGTTTGTTTCAGGTGCAGCTGAGATCGTAACAGGCAGGAGGAGGGACTGGAGGAATCTTTCCAGTAAAAAAGCTGAATGCATAAGGAAGAGATATCTGTGCAGAAATAACATGCACAGTATCGTCAACATCAGCTCTGCTGAAGTAAAAAAATGTTTTCTAACTAAATAAATCAATTCTCCTGATATTTCCAAAGATTCCTATGAAATGACAATTCTCAGTTCTGAATAAACTTACAAGTTCAGGATCATTTGAACAAGATAGTCATAAGATGAAAGCTCTCCAACAGAACACATTACAGCTGATGGACTCCATTACATTTTGGGTTTGTTTTGGCAGTTTTGGGGGGCTTTTTAGGTTGTTAGGTGTGGGGTTGTTTTGTTTGTTTTAAACACAAATCTGAGAGTAAATCTTTAGGTCTCAGCAGGCCCAAAACATTCTGTTTCTCAGACAAGTCCTTACTACCTCTTTGGAGAGGCTTTGGAAAAAAATGTACAATGGCACCCAAAAATGTTTGAGGTACCTGCTGAAGGCACAAAACAAATGGAATATGCTGTGCACGTCTGGACAGCGTAATAAATGGCTTCTGTACATGCTTTCTTTCTGCTGATCTGAGTGTTTGAAGGGGCATACGATACCCCCTGATTTTGGCATAAACCCAGCACAAAAAAGTCAGAAAAGTCAGTATTAATTTGGTTGATGGCAGAAAATAAAAGAAGCAGCAAGTTATGACAAAAAGGCACATGGTTGAAACCAGCCTCTGATAGCAACTAAAAAAAATGTAGTTCAAATAGACAGGTATTTTCAAAAAGCTGCAGAGACAAATATTTGCAGGGGCGAGTAAGTCACGAAAATAATAGGAGGAATCAAGGTTTAAAACAGTGGTATGGACAAAAAAATAGAAAAGGACGTAAACAGAAAAGCATGGAATCAGAGGATAATTAGGCTGGAAAGGACCTCTGAAAGTCTTCTAGTCCAACCTGCTGCTCAAAAGTGGTCCATTGAGGGCACAGGTTGCTCAGGCTATCCAGTTGAGTTTTGGGTATCTCCCAGAATGGAGATTCCACAGCCTCTCTGGACAACCTGCTCCAGTGATTGACCACCCTCACAGTATAATTTTTGTTGCCGCTTGTCCTTTCACTACACACCTTCAAGAAGAATCTGGCTATGTTTTCTCTACCACCCTCCATTGTAATAGTTGATGGTGACAATGAAATCTCCCCTTAGCTTTCATTTCTTCAGGATGAACAAACCAGTTTCCTTCAGCTTTTCCTTGTCCATCACATGCTCTAGCCCTCTCATCATCTTGGTGGACCTCCACTGGACTTGCTCCAGTACACCATTGTCTATCATGATGTACTCCAGATGCCATCGCAATAGTGCAAAATAAACACTGCTGGCTATACTGTTGCTAATGCAGCCTAGTATGCAGGTCACCTTCAGCGCTGCAAGAGCACACAGCCACAGCTGGTTCATATTCAGGTTCTTGTCCATCAGCACCCCAGGTCTTTTTCTGCAAAGCTACTTTCTAGCCGTTCAGACCCCAGTTTATACTATTGCTCAGGGTTATTCCATCCAAAATGCAGGATTTTGCATTTGCTTGTGTTGAACTTCATGAGGTTCCTTTCAGTCCGTTCCTCAATCCTGTTGAGATTCCTCTGAATAGCAGTCCTGCTACCCAGAATACCAACTACTTCCCACAATTCGGTCTCACCTGCAAACCTGCTAAGAGAACATTCTACCTCATCATCCAAGACATTAAGAAAGACTTCTAAATGGTATTGGTCTCAGTACCAGTCCCTTAAGCATGACACTAGTGATAGGCTTTCCAAATGGACTTTGCATTGCCAGTCACAACCTCTTGAACCCAACAGTTGAGCCAACTTTCCACACATTTTGTTGTCCACTTATCTAGTCCATATCTCACCAATTGAGTTATAAGGATACTATGGGAGACTGACAAAGGTTTTGCTAAAGTCAAGGTATTAAACATCCACTGCTTTTTCTTTCATTACAGGGCCAGTTATTTCAACTAAGGGGGCAATCAGGTTGATCTGATCAGGCGTGTATGAACTCATAAATCCATGCTTGCTGTTCCCAATCACATTTTCCTCCTTCTTGTGGCTGGGAACAGCTTCCAGGAAAATTTTCTCAATAACCTTCCCAGAGAGTGAGGTTAGGCTTACCAGCTTGTAGTCCCCAAAGTCATCCTCTTGCCTTTCCTCAAAATCAATGTGACGTTTGCCTTTTTCTAGTTATCAGGAACTTCCCACAATCATCATGACCTTTCAGTGATGATAGAATGGCTTTGCAATGACATTAGTCTCCTCTCTCAGCATGCTTAGAATGAATCCCATATAGTGCCATGTAACTCTGCTGCTAGACTTAAGGACTTGGGTAGCTTGAGAGCAAGCTTTACCAATTGAAGAGCATTATTAGATGCCCTTCAGTCTACAAGGACAGATCCTTGAGTCCAGTCTTATTATGGATGTATAAATTATTTCCTTGCTTGACATGTGACCTGGTAGTTTATGGAGTGCCCAGCCTCCTCTTTGTCCTGGGACAACCTAAGGACCAACAAGCATGAAACTTGTAGTAGGCGCACAAAAGAAGCGATTGACATGATGTCACAACCCTACCTGGGCTAAAGAATGAGAACTTAAGATCTTTAGGAGATGGCATGGAAGTTACATGATGCGTAACACAGAGTATGAAGTGCAAGCACTGAGAAGGAGGAGAAGAACATAGTATGATGACAGGAACAGCTCACAACACCCTTGGCCACTGTTTCTAACAGTGTATCTCCATAAATTGCTGTTATCCAGCAAAGACCATTAGATTAGACTCAGATTATGAGTGACTATGACCACTTCTCTGAATATCCCTACTTACTCTTGAAAGTTAATGAAAATCCACATGCTATTTTTGGACTGACTTAAAAATGCATGTGCCCATAGAGAGGCACAGTGGAACTGATGATCAAATTTGAGTCTTTTTGAAGCAGGGAGTGTGCTTCATGAAGAAGAAACAGAGACACATGCTCCATTTCCAGAAAAAATAATCCATAAATCTTGCTAGGACAATACAGTCCTGAGAAAAGCTGTGCTGTGGGACACAGCCCTACCTGTAGGGCTATTTTTCACTTGTTACAGTTATTTATTCTCAATCAAAAAGGTTTTATAACCATACAGGACTGCTAGTTACGCAAAAGCACAGTGTCTCTATCGCATAAATCTATCATGATTTACTTTAAGCATTGCTGTGCTATATTTTGACCTGAGGTCACTGGGAGATTTTTCTTTTGACTCCACTGAAGTCTAGACTTCCCCACCTTGCTTTTAGAGAAAAGACAGCAAGCCTTCTATTGCAGCATACTATATATCTCTGTTCTCATCTGGTCCATCTAATCACACTCCAAATTATTAAAAAAAATTTGGCTATTATAAAAATTTCAAAGAGCTACAATAGTCAACAGAAGAAAATATAATTTTGCAATTTATTTTGGAGAATAAATCTTGCATACACACTTCTGTGTGTGTGTGTACCTATACATATATATGTATGTATATCGTAGATATATTTATTTGTGTAAAAAATCCATTAAAAATCAAGCTTAAAAATTAAATTTCTTTAATAGCCAGCACATAGGAAGCACTACATTTCATTAAGGCTTGCTGCCTATGTTTTTACTACTTCTATTTTACTGGTCATTGACAATATTCTCTTCAGTCACTAGATTTCTGTCCTGCCTTTTCTTTCAGTGTACATTTAGATTCCTTCAGCAACTCTCAGAGCAGTACACCTGTTCTGCTGACACTGCTCCCATATCATGAACAGTATCTGTTCATAATTCTGCATTGCTTGACCCACTGAAAAAAATCTGTTATTAGAACCAATATAAACAGAAGAGATTTTACACATGCATAAACGGCAATGCAAACTAAAACATCAAATCATAATCAGTATCTGAACACAAAATTGTTCATGACACCCAGATATTCTTCTGTTTTTTTATCTATCTATCTAGAATTCTATCTATAGATGACAACATAGGGCATTAAATATTCATAATTCAAGTGAAAGTAAAGCAAGAATCAAACCCTTCTAGCATATGTATCTAGCCATTTCAACCGCTCATAGTTTGCTTTCCATTTTAATCCTAATTCAACAGAAAAACATACTACGGGTTTGGAAGTATGCACAAATTAATAATGTAGTGAAGCTTTCTTACATGACTTGGACTCCGGTGACGGTGGAGAAATGTTGGACACGGCAAGGTCGCTCTTTGACTTCTTAGGCTTTTTTGCATTTACCTGCCAAGGTTTATCATAACTTCTAAAATCTCTCCTTGTTTTCTCCTTATTTTCTGTTAAAAGAATCAAATCAGGCAATTACACCATTTGTAGGTCATTTTTCAAAGACTTAATAAACAATTAATCCAGAAAAAACAAGACCTATCAGTTCAAACCAAAGTCAGCTCTTTGTGTTCTCCTATTTCTGATTTATGCTAAATTTCATATATTCCTTCCGTCTCCTAAACATCAAAATTCAGAAATTCATTAATATGTTTTTCATTAAAAACACAACGTCTTATTTTCTGTTATGAAAAAGTCCTTAACCTCCATTTATTCTCTTACACGTTTGACAGCCTATGCTTAAAACTTTACATTTGATATAAATAAAAAGTTGATTTGCCAGGCAACTAACATTTTGACTATCAGCAACTATTTGAGATCTATTATAGTCTGAAACAGATCATCTGTCAATTTTTAAATACAAAACCAACATTCTAATAGTAGCTTGCACCAGAATATCAAAGCTAAAATTTCTACTTTAGAATCAGAGCAGATACTATTTCAGAAATTTTATTTATGCTTCTGAAGATCTACAATCATAAATTATTCACACTGGAGTTCATAAAGTAGTAATAGCATCTTCTCATTAAGTGTTGGAATGATGGGTTGTTAAAAATGTGTATGATTAAAGAAAATACCTCAACAGAGACTAATCTCGGGCACAAATACACCATGGGAAGGAAAAAGAAAAGCAAAGAGAAAGGGAAAGCAAAGAGGACAGCAGGGGAATCAAGGGACCTTTATATGCACCTTCTTTCTCATTGAGATTGGGTTTTGTTTCCACCCTATAACTCTGACCCGTACTCACATGATATGTAAATAGGCTGAGCTGGTAGACAACAATATCTATTAAATTCAGTATATCCCGGACAAACAGGATTTATTGTGCCTGCTCAAAACCACAGAGTAGTACCTGTTCAATAGGTACACGTGCATCCAGGAAATCATGGACGAACGTGTGGGAAGATTATACTGGAGACTAGCCCTTTCCAGCATACAGAACATACCTGATGTTTCACTCTCTGCCCAAAGCGCAGCAGAGCCAGACAACGTTCTCTGAAGCTGACTGCGGTTCCCCTGTTTGGACTGAAGATGATCAATTAGAAATGGGATTGGCTGGTCAGGTGTCTCTGTTATCAGCTTGGTCATCAACTCCTTTAGAAAATTAAAACAAAACAAAAAGTTAGTGCAATATTGCACCTAAACTAATCTTGTATTTACTAAAAGTAAAGGAGCATTTATAAAGGAAAAGCTCATTTTCAACTTTGAATAAAACAGCCAGAAACACCCTTCTCCTCAAACTAGTGCTAGCTTCACCCTATGAAGTGTTCACATCTGAAGTTCTCTTAGCCTATAGAGTTACTTGTCCACTGGAATTTACGTTACACAACCCAACCCCCGCTACCTGCTCAAATTTACCCAAAACAATCTGAATACTGTTCATTTAACCATTCAGAACAAGCACCTTTTCAGAGCAGCGAGTAGCTCTTCTCTGACCCATATATCCAGGTTTCTTCTAATTGGAAATTGGTGTATCATGAAGGTTGGTGCATTTTTGATCTCACCCAGACATGGAACAATGATCTGGTTAGAATATGCATTTGTATCTGGGAACTCCAAGGTCTGATCAAACAGACAGACGTTTCTTAAAGCAAGTCCTCCAAAATATTATTGTACAGACATGAGCAAATATTTTATTACACTGTTGCAGACATAGATACGAACACAATGTCAACAGGAAACCATCTCCTATGCCATGCATTGATACTATAATTGCTGCTATACACCCTGGCCTTGCAGGGCTGCAGAATGAGAAGCACTCTCCATATTGCTGCTGAGGTTCTTCCTGGCTCCCTAGACATAAAATACAGATTAGGAATCCAGAAAGAAGTTGTGGCTCTGTGCTGGGCACATGCCCCAAGAGGAAATCAATGACTAATATGGGAGGTGACCCTGAAATCCACATAATTCCATAGGAAATCTGTGGCTGCCACTGCAAAACGAAAAAGCTCCACAGAAGTAAAAAATTACAGGAATGTACAACAAAATCAGGACAAAAAAACTGGGTAAGTTATTAAGAGCATTTATTCTCTCTTCACCTACCCCCAAACATAAATCTTACCATAACTTCCACACACTTAAGTCTATCTCCGCTTCATCTTTTCCACACAAGTTCATTTAATGAATAATTTTTTAAATACCAAGTACAAGTACTGACTTGGTACTCCCATCAGTTAGTTGTACTCGAAGAAGATACTTAAAAGGGAGTATACCAAATAACAGTAAACATGAGTAACAGCATGCAGGATTTTTAAGACGCAGCAAGTTATCTTTGCCCACTCCAAGAGACAGAAATAAGCCTTCCATTTCAGAAAGAGAAATTTAACTTCAGAAAGCAAAAAGGAGAAAACATGCCCAATCTCATGTCTTGTGAAGACATGATCATCTGTGACGTGATTTCTGATAATTATCTACAGGGAACCAAAAAAAAAAAAGTGTCTTTGGTTTTGAAATGGAACTCCACAGGAAGAAATTAAGCTACTTACTAATCTTAGAAATGGTAAAGCTATGGAGTGTAACTTCATCTAGACTGTCTCTCACCAAGGTAGGAGAAACCCTCTGATATACATCACACAAGACAAATCCAGAAATTGGAGTAATTAATATTTTGGTTGCTTGGCAACACTCTAACAGCAAACCTTTTTTTTTCCCTGCCAAAATGCAGAATTAGTGACAAGTGAAAAGATGTAATCTTGTGCTTGTAATGGACCACAATAGCAGTAGGAATTCCACTGCAGAGGATTCTATTACCAAAGGAAAAGTGTCGATCTGTAATAGCTGACTTGTAAATTAAATAATTTTTCTGAATCATGGTTTGAAAACTATTTTTCTGTCTTAGATTAATAAAAACAAGATGATGAAAACTGAGATACATGCGTTGATACTATTAATTTTTTAAAGACATGCATGGGTGACAGTCTATTAATAATACATTCCAAAATTAATGTATCATTAAAAAAGATAATACAGAGATGAAAAATTTTAAAATGTCTACATGTCAATGTAAGACAAATGCTACTTGATTATTGCCATCACCAACTTGCTTGTCACAGGAAGAAATGGTCTTTAATTAACAGAAACAGACCTAATAAAATAAAATTGATTATAGGATTCTTTACCTTGTTCTGAGACATAGCAATAAAACTAAAGAACCTAATTGCACAAAGTACAAAAAAAAAAGTGTTATTCCGAGGTGATGTGAAATTAGCTCCTATTCAAAAGCACCACTTTTTTATCTACTGTTAACTTATGGATAATAAGGCCTGAGTGATACAGAGATCTGTGCCGTCCCAGAGCACAATCAGTTCTAATCTGTGACAGCAATTAGAAAAGTTGAAAGAACTATAGATATAAGCTACTTTTATCTATCTGGAGTAACAAATGAGTTGTACCAGTCCTGTACACCTAAAGCAAAAAAGAAATAGCATTCCTGGAATCCTCATAAACTCAAAATAGTATGCAGTTCCAAAAAATACTACTTATTTGTGTAATAAGCCCCAAACTGATTTGCCTCAAGCACTTCCAGAGATGTCACTAGAAGTAAATACAACTTTAAGTCAACACAAAGGTGACTCAGATTATGAACCCTGCCATTTAAGGAAGACATAGCTCCTTACTATGAGTATTCCGTTGCAAAAGGGAGTGAAAAAGCTCTTAGGGATTTGCTTCTCAAGCTGTTCCAAGCAAGGTGTAGAAGTGGTCTCCAACTTATTACAGCAGGGTTCCTGAACTCTGCTGAATTTGCAAAGAACACCTCCACCCCAACCGGTGATAACAACAGCCATGGTAATAGCTTCAGACATATGCTCTGTGTAAATCCACATTCACATGCAGGAGGTGTTATCTCCTTCCATATTCCCCTGCCACACACACTGTCAGAGATCCCAGAAGTAGGATCACAACTCCATGATCCTCACTGCCTTTAGCCTCCTACCAAATTCTGCCACCCAGTCCATCAAGGGACCTAACTCCATCCGCTCAGTCCCCAACCCGTGCTCTTCAACCTCATGCTTCCTTTGAGACTCTTTGTCATCCCCAGCAAATTGGCAATTACAAGGAAATACGTTATCTGTCTGTGTTTGGTTGCTTGGCTATGCCATGGGGTGGAGGGGTGGTGGGGGAAGAGAAACAAAACAAAACAGAAAAAAAAAAACCCAACAAAAAAAAGCTAAAAACTTCACACAGGTAGTAACTGTACTTAGTGAGCGCTCAGGTCACTTTTTAATTAAAAACATATACTTCACTGAAGATGAAAAGACATTACAGATTAGGAATGCCTATTAGGGATATTCTCATCTTAGCACCATTCCCTAGTAAAAGATAAAATATTTTAAACTTCTGATAAACTATCCAAAGTTTATTTGATGCTCTCATCTGTTTCTCTGATGACATCTTAATAGACAGCAGGAATAACATACTACATGGTACTCTAAATATACTCTTACAAATTTGAAGTGGTTCAAAAAAAGATGACAAAAGTGAAGGTATTAAGTAAGAAAAACTAAAGGGTACAACAAGCTATAAAAATAAAATTTCTTTTTGGTTAGCAGCAGTCTGATCTGACTCACAGTGTGCTAAGTAGGCAAGGCTTCACAAGAAAAAGGAAAAATGACCAACTAGTCTCAATGAAGCTGTCTCTGCATTAACAGCAGAATAAAAATGGCACAAGAACATTGAAACTGAGATTCATTTCTTGAGGAAAAATTCAACAGATAAGTTTCAACTATGCACGAAAACAGAAATGCAAGACATGTATGTCTCTTAAAATTATTAACTATACTTTTTGCCTTTCTAGCTCAAATTTCTACGTTTTCTACTTGTTCCCAATTTCAACTAATTCAAATAAGAAAAATAAAAAATTTTGTCTACCTTTATAACATGTTCTTCTGTGCACAGTATGCCTTATAACAACAAATAAAAAGTCATGGAGGATTGGGTCTCCATGCTGCCAGATGAACTACCCATTATCTCTCACCTCCTATCTTCTTTCCACTGCTATGTCTTCCTTTCACTCTTTTGTCTTTTCTATCAGTGGGACTCCCCTCAGTCTCTCCCTTCCAGCCGTGTAACAAGTGAAGAAGCCTGTTCAGATGTCAATAGGTATTAATTCCCTGTGCATCCGCGAGAGACACTGCAGCACAGAAAAGGAGTGAAAGGGAACTTGCATGATTACTACAGACCAGAGCACTAGGGTGAATATATTCATTTCTGCTGCTTCCCCACCGTATTGCCCCAAATTAGGTTCTGCCCTGACCAGAATGAGAAAGAACAGGCAGAAAGGTGATATAAGGTCCAGAAAAACTGGCAGTTAACTTCTCCAAGAATTTTACCTTCCACTGTGCAAACCAAAAATGAAACCAGTTATTTCTACTTTCTTCTGTAATGTATCTTCATATGCTTTTACATTCACTAGTTTTATTAAACTATGTAAGATAGACTGTTTTAAAAGAAACTTGCAAAAGTTGATCTGTGGATACTTCCAAGAGAGAGATTCACACACATGTTGATAAGGCTGCAAAAGATGTTGAAAAAAACAGGTCTAAACTAGCAACTTAATATATTAATTCTTTATAAAGAGAATAATCTTTCACTATTGTGCTATCCTGAGGTCCTCTATCAGTTATACAATGCAGGCTCAAATTTTAATTTCCTTGTGACTGTCCATGCATTTAAAACAAATGAAACAGTCTTCACAGTCTATTAATCATAGGCCAAATTACAAGAAAGCTCTAATTAGCTATGTCTAAACATACCTATCAGGTTATTAAGTTAATTAAGAGACATTCTGTCTTGCCCTGTAATTGATAACAGTAACTACACAACAATCACAGGTTTTGTTTTTAACTATATAGACTTCTACGGACTATGGCAGAGTGTGCACAGATTTTGGCTGTATTATGCTCTCATTTCATGGTTTAAATTAGATGTTTAAAGCAGGCAGAGTAAATTGCCCTCAGAAGATGTCTGACTCTCTCTCCTGACCAAACAAAGAGACTAGGTGGCTTAGCTTAAACTACAAGGTTTTGATGGGATTCAGTTCCAAATTAAGACAATTAAATACAGCAGTCTTCACACCGATGTCAACGCTGATCTTGTCGATGAAGAAGTCAAGGAGCCTAGAGAGCTCCCAGTTGACTAGCCAGTGTATGTCCACTTGGGATAAGAAGAATGGCTCCCCAGGCTCCACTGACTGTACTGGCTATTTATATATATCCATTGACTACAATGGAGCTTAGACACTTAGAAGACAGGCAAACATCTAAATTTACATTTGCTAATCACTTCAACCAGTCTGTAAGTGAACAAAAAAGATACAAAATTGAGTGAAAACTTGTGGAAGGAAAGTAAGTTTAATGAACTTTTTAGTGATTGACACATTTTTTCTTTAGAATCCCTTTCTGATTTCTGCAGTAATAAAGCAAGGAAATAAAAAAAAAAGGAAAAAAAAGTAAATTTCAACATTATTCTTACTGGCTAAAAGTTTGCAATTCTTAAATGAAAGCAGAAGGGTAAACATCACTGCTTCTACCACAAAAGATTATTTTCTATTGAAAGGAAGGAAAAATACCAGCATCCTTCTTTCTGAAAATAGCTAGGCTTTAAATCTTCTCAAGCAATTCAGAATTAAAAGAAGAAAATCACATTGTAGACTATAATCAAAATGGAATTCAACATATTTTAAGCATTCATGAAATTATCACCACGTCTCCCTATGAAATTAATTATTCAACACACAGCAAATCTCCACATAAACACAATTCACGTGCCTGCACCACACTAGTTGTTTCAAACTAATCAAGGTAAAAAAACAGTTGAGTGCAAACGTCTACAGGATTAATAGTCCCATTCAGTTTGTTTGTGAAAATATTCACTTTTACCTGGAACTGACTAAAAAATTTTCAATCAACACTTTCTTCATTCAAAGCCCCAACAGTACTCATTCCCGTCATTTCAGCTAGCTGTGCAGCTAAATTTAATATCACAAAACTGCAGTACACAGCATGGCACACACCCCACAAAGAAATTACTTTGGACGTACAACTAAAGAGAAAGTACCAAGCTGATATGGTGGCCCTGATATTATGGAACAAACAAAATTCCCCTAGAGGTGGCACTGGTAGGGAAATATACAATATGGGACTAGTGGCACAGGTAACATTTTCAGACTCGGACAACTACCATTCAAAGTCTCAAACTGTTTTTTTTCACATCTGTCATAGTTTAACCCGGAGGGCAGCCAAACACAGCACTAGGAAGAAGTTTAACTCTATCCCAGCCAAAACCAGGACAGTATCTCAAATCGGGTTGATAACTCTCCAATATACAAAATTGGTACACTTTTGGATCATACAATGAGAATAATAAGAGGGAGTCTGAAAACAAACATCACTGAATAGCTAACAGTCCTCCTTAAATGTTCATCTATTAACAGAAGACCAATTTTTGGGGCTACGTTACTAACCATATGTTTAGGGGAGAGTCGGGAGAGCAGAATGGAAACAACATATTCTTTCCACTACAAACCCTTTGCAAATCATATAATCAGTTTCCTGAGTTGGATGAACTAGCCCTATCTGACATAAATCCAACCCATGTATGTAATAGTTGATAAAATATGCATCATTGATCCTACTAAGTGATCCAGAAACAAAAACCTTTTGCATAGATGAGGTCTGCTGGACAATTCCGAAGTTTCAATGAGTAAGCTCATGACAATTTATCAAACTCCACCATGCACATCATAACCTGCAATATCTACCTGAACCTCTTGCTTTATTTTTTTACTTAGGTATCCTTTGAGGGTTTTTTCCCTCTTATCTTATTCTTGATATTTCAAATATCATTGTCTCAAATGTATTATACCACTTGTGAGTTCACAAAATACCTTCAAACACCAAGCACGTCAACAGTTACCACGTTTTCTCCCACAGTTTTCAAATCACAAAGATTTTCTATGATAGCTTACACTTCCTTCAGCAGTCCTGTATCTCTGCACAACAATCTCACGCTTGTGGAATTATGCCTACCATATCATTATCTGAACTCATCAACGATTTATCAAATGAGAGTAGTTCGTGTTACAGCAGAAACACTGTAAGGTTTCCCTAAAGCGTAGTTCAGAAATCTTCCTTAGTTTCCACCCACTCTATCAACCAGTGGAAATTCTACCCTAAAAGCAAGGCACTTCACAGTTCAACCAAGAGAAAATGAAAACTACTGGTTTTCTAAAAGGTCTGTAGGATTTTCATCGAAAGGATTACTCATAGATAAAGGCTAGGAAAGACTATTACAACCTGGACTGATTTCCTTAAATTACAGCCATAAAACAACACTGACTGCACATCACTGCCTTTCCTAAAACCTAACTCAACAGGCTAGAGCTGATCTTTCTCTGATCAGCTGAAGTAATCTTATTCCAATTTCAAGGTCTAAGGTGAAGCCACTTGTTCCTCTGTGTTCAATGATTCATTACTGTAACTGTTAAAAAAATCACATCATATTTCCACTTTAAGCTTCACTGACTTAGCTTCTACCTACCTGGAACAAACTTTTTTTCTGAGGGAGGGTGATACTAGGAACTAAAGCAGTAGGTATTCTTGTGGCTACCTCTGACCCCAGCCAGCAGCTAAGCACCCACCAGCCGCTCATTCACTCCCACTCCCAGCGGGATGGGGGAGACAATGGGAAGAGTAAAACCAAGAAAAAATCATGGGTCAAGATAAAGGCAGTTTAATAAGCAAAGGGAAGAGAGGAAAAAAAAAAAACAAAAAACAAGTGATGCCAAGGCAATCACTCACCACCACCCACTGCCCAGCCAGTCCCCAGGCAACAGCTACTTCAGAAAATTTACCCTCAGCTTTATATTGCTGAGCATGATGTCATATGGTGTGGAATATCCCTTTGCTCACTTGGGGTCAGCTGTCCCAGCTGTGTTCCCTCCCAGCCTCCTGCCCACCCCCAGCCTGCTCGCCGGTGGGCAGAGTGAGGAACAGAGAAGGCCTTGACCCTGTGCAAGCACTGCTTAGCAATAGCTAAAAGACTGGTGTGTTATCAACACTGTTTTAGTCACAAATCTGAAATACAGCACCATATGGGCTGCTACGAAGACAATCAACTCCATCCCAGCCAGATCCAGTACAGTACCATTACAGTAATGATTATTAAGTGTTTATGATTGGTGATCAGAAAAAGAACACTGTTCATGAAGAAAATAATTAGTATATTAAGGGATTGACTCAGCAAAGGACTTAAGCTTAGGTATTTTTTATACATGAGAAGTAAATAATTACAAAGCCAGATGCATGATTAAAATGCCTTGATGAATTAGATCACTGCTCTGTGACTGAAGAATTGCAAGCATTTCCTTCCTTCCAGGAGCCTACCCAAAAAAACATTAGGTCTTTTTAGAATCTAACTATGCAAATATGTTTTGCAGATTGATGGAAATCCTTTCAATTGCATCCCATGGAAAACTTGAACAATACACATTTTCAAAATGTGTGCAGCAACCAACCACACCTATCAGGTGCTTTTTTTTCTTCCCCCCTCCCCCGGATCACTTATCCCAGTAAAGTTAAAAAATGTAAATACATGTTTCTAAATTAGATCACACATTAGATATACTACTGATATATTACCAGAAGACAAACTTATCAGAAATACATGTTGCATATTCATCACTTCTCATGTTTTTTTCTAGTTCCTATACTCACAGTTTAGGGGAATTAAACCGATTGATTTGTCAGTGCTTAAAGAAAATTACTATGCAAGACATGATTTTACACTTTCTTTTTTTTTTCAATGACAGTCACATTATAATATCTAAACCCACAATATCAGAATTATGACATTGATAATTCCCAGTCCTAAACTGGGAGTCCTAAACTTAGGAGCAAGGTCCACACCCATCCCACCCATTGCCTGAAACAATGTTACAACCAGCAAAGAACAGTCCTGGCTATAGTGCAGAAGCAACATCCCCTAATTCCCTTGTTCGCTTCACTGCACTGGTAGGTACAAGGTGAGCACCGGGCTTTCTTCCACCAACAGTGGCATGGCCTCAAAGAAAACACTGTCAAATCTATTTTTACAGCAAACTCTTCAGAACCACAAGTTTGATAGTTTGGTGCTGTGCTCCTCTCTCCCCCATTTCACATGGCTCGCTACTACTGTTCTGTCTATTGCACACAAAAAGCATACACAAGTGAATAATAAGATTAAGTTTTTGTAGATAACCACAAAGTACCTACTGGCAGCATGAATCTAATACGCTTGTGCTAGACAGTCACTGCCTTTGATTGCTGCCACGAACTTCTAGTTTAGGTCAGCTGCCAAAGCGCTGCTGAGAGCACAAGCAATTGGAAGAGAAAAGTCAACTTCCAAAAAGCTTAGGGCTCAGCCACACCCCAAATAAATTCATAGCCTAAGTAAAGACTATTTTCTAACACCAAGAGTTTCAGCACTGCTGAATTTCACAGTATTGAATTTTACTAGTACTGATAGTATCAGACTAACTCAGAAAATGGTCAGTGAAACATTTCAAAGCAATCTGAATTAGATAACTTAAAAACAGGGCTTAAATACAATAATTTAAATTTCTTATAGGAATAGGATTTCTGCTCTCATGCAGAAAAAATACATACACATGGGGGCAAAATGTGCATAGCTGGAAATACTGAATATATTCAGTATTTTTTATTATTCTTATGGGTATCAATGTAAAAAAGAGCGAAAAAGGTTTTCCAGTATTTTGCATATATTCAAGGAAATACATTCATTATCCTTGTAATGACTGGACAACTGAGGTAAATGGTAATTCATATACTCAATAATGTATTCATAATATGCAATCCAAACTCTACCTAAAACATAAAAGCATTAATTCCTTCTCTTTTTAAAAGACATTTATTTGCTGTAAAATTACATTAACGTAAATCTGATACTACAGGCTGTGATGTATCGTAGAAGTTAGAAATGCTTGTATTCCGTGAATTTTCCCAGTAAGTCAGTCAAGTTTATATCATTTATATGTAACAAAATGGCCCTTCATATATGTGAAATATTTAGATTGTTCATTTTGAATGTCAATTTTCTCCACTCCATATTTCATCCTTTTAAAAGCCTGTCAAAACTTTGCTAGCTGTATAACAAAAACTGGTGGTGAGAAGTCACATTAGAAGGCCTGATATTTTACTCAGACAACTTCCTCTATGGATAGCAGTATTGGAGTGAGGAAAAAATTACAATATGACACGTCCATGGCAACAGTTAACATTAAAAATTTGTTTAAAATCAGTTTTCTTACAAGCTCTTTTTTTTTTTTACATTTCTATTTTAAAAGCTACTAACTGTATGCCAAACCATGGCACCTGAGGCAGAACACCAGGAGGAGCAGAGCTCTTTCAAACAGCAACTTCCTGAAGAAGTTACTGCAAGCTGCTTAACAGTGCATACCACTAGAGACATTTCCCACTGGGAACTGTTTGGCAGTCACCCACACAGCAGAAGAGCACACTCAGGACTTTTGGGTGAGCTGTGGACACACATTTCCAAATCCTTGATCCTTCACTCAACTCAGTCATGCAGCTTTGCCTACTCATTGGTTTCAGCACAGCAGGTACACTATCAGCCACCCAATGCTCATTTATCCACAGGATAATTTACCAGCAGGCACGAGGAAGACTTCTGAGGCTGACCCCACACAGGAACGAAGGAGACAACAAAACAACGGAAAACCAAATCAACAATAATATGCCTAGCATAAAGACATTAACATAAATACAAATATTTGGAAGTGCAAGTAAAACCTGAACTCCAGGGTCACAGACGTAAGGCTTTAAATCGTTGAATCTTTCCAGACATCTCTCCTAGGTATGTGTGTGTGTATATATGTGCAGAGATTTCCAGTATTTAAGTAATCTGCAGTTCTAGAAAAAGAAATTCCAGTGTTATTGGAACATCCACAATACAAACTTCAGCACACCACTTCAGACCTTCTGGGCCATTTTGAGGCTGTCACCCAGTTCAGGCTTTGGACTGAAGTTCAAATCCTATCACTTGCATAGTGCTCCTTAGGTGGTAGCTTTAATATACAGAGAGTTTTGAAATTACCCTTTGGACTAAGACACTAGAATCATACACTGGCCATAAATTTAGAATTAGAAATAATGTTTTTTTCCACTTACATATCCACTTTCTTTAATGAAGTCTCTTATAATAAATTTACTTCTCAAGTATGAGCACAATCGAATGGATGGTTTTAATCTAATGGTTTTATTTTTAAGTATGGCTTACTACAAAAGAGTATGAGTGAATCTGTTTAATTTTCAGTTCAATCATTTAAAATTAAATTTAAAGTTTTTATTATCAGAGTTCAAATAATTATTTCAAGGACTGTGGGGTTATGCATGATTGTACTGGGAACACTATGGGCCAATAAAAGATTTCAGTATCTAAACTGAGAGCTAAGGAGAATTTAATTACCCAAAACTAAAACTGCATCTTGACAATCTCTGTAGTATTGATACCATCAGCTTGACTTGAAAATACTCCAGGTACATAAACTGTAAGTGAACCTTTGTAATCTGATATACCTCAGGAATGAGCCTGTTTTATCCAAACACTTCAGGATCTAACAAAGTCAATCACGGGGAAGTGACCAGAATGCAAGACTACATTTCCAGAGTAGCTGCCTGAATAACTATGCTACAGCCTGCTGAGGCTTGCCTACAAGGAGGTGGTAGTCTAATCCCTGTAGGCTGAACAGGACACTGAACACAGGATCTCACAGTCCCTAAGCAAGTGAATAGAAGAGGGATTCTGTGACCATATCTTCCGACCACATTTTAAATTCAAGAAGCAAGCCTTGATCAGTTCTAGTGTCGCCTGAATGCTCTAAAAAAAACCCAAAAAAACCCTGAGTAAATAAGTTTTTGCCTTCTTAGTTAAGGCTTTGGGTGCTGTTTTCACAGGCAAATATAATGCAATACCTGGGGAAAAATGCTAGAAAGTGTAATGAAAATAACAACTGTGAATAGGCAACGCTGGATTGCATGAGATTGCAAGTGGGAAGTATCTATGAACAATAGGTTAACATGAAGAAAGCTGTTGCATACAAAGTTGTGGCAAGCAGCCTTGGTTATAGGAAGAGAGAAGTGATAATGACATTGGATTTCAGGTTTCTGAATATCATATAGATTAGTTTGAGCTTCTTAAAGTTAGAGATGTTAAGTATAAAAGATTATAATTTTTAAAGATTTAAAAAACACATTTACCATGTCTAAATCTCTTTAAATGTTTAAAGTTAAAGATGTAATGATGCAAAAAAGAATTTAGAATATTGGTTTTATAAGGCCACTAAGGGATCATCTGTCCATGTAATAGTGTCTTTGGATGTAAACAATTGTGGAGATTAGTAACTCAGATGCTAGAGAAGATAACAGGATCTACAAGAGATTTCTAATGAAATCACAGAACCTTCCCAGCAACAGTCTTTCAGATCCTGCAAAACCTGATGAAGACTAGACAGACTGGCATCTAAGATTCCTGAGAGGTCTGATGGAGTTGGTGTTCTCTGACCATGCCTAACGTGTGCCCAATATTAGACCCCTCAGAAATATAGTAAAACCAATACCTGCCAGCTGCATATGAGCTCTGGTTCTCATTCAGGATGCTGGAACCTAAATACAATATAAGGCTACCATCAGCCTGAGGAGACTCAAACCCACTTCCCTCACCACACAGGATACTGTCTTAAACTCAAGGCTATAATATAGCAGAAACTTTCTAAGCTGCCTGCTAAATCTATGCTACTGCATGGTAAGATAGATAGACAGACAAACAATTCAGGCAGTAACATAAGAGGGAGCACAATTTGACAATTCAGTGGCTAGTATTAAACAGCGTTTAGATAAAATATAGACACAGTCCTTTGACACTGTGGAGAACTGCTTCACTTCTAGCCACACTTGAAAGAGAAAACAGGGAACTGTTACTCTGAAACACTGCTAGCATCATCCCTCAGGGAAATATTCACATCGTTGTGTTTACGTGCACAGCAACACCTGTTTTCAACTCCAGCTTGACACTGTAGACCTGGCTAATATTTCAGACACTTCTCTGTGCTTTGGCATTTAGTACTATGGGTGAGTTCTTGCTTAGTATGTGGGGTTTCCGGATCACCATTCTGAGACACGTACTACTACTACCCATGCATGCAGTGTTCGGACCTATCAATGTGACTAACGTGACTTGTAACTAAATGCATATCATTCCTTGGATCACGCCCTCAATGATTTTTTCTTTGTTGGCCTTCTTTAAAAAATGAGGTCTTGAGAAATCCCATAACTGCAATCACAGAAGTATGAACATTAGGGAACCTCTTTAAGTTAGCGTCACTTTTACACAACAAAATCCCTTTCAGACATTAAAGCCTTATTTTCAATGGAGCCTTGGCCCGATGCTCATTCCACAATATGAAGTTTGCCTCTGGAAGCCACGACACGGATGCCTTCCATGGGTTTCTACAGCGCATGCAACTAACATGTAACATACAAACCACAGGATAACAGGCATGATGAAGCTGCCGACAGTCAAGCCCGTATTGGAAGAAAAAGAGCTATCAAATGTCCATTAGCAGACGCTCCATTCTGACAGCTTTTGGAACAAGGCACTGTAGATCATGCATTATCTGTAAAAGGCAAATCAATATTACTTCTCCTGTGGAAAAAGGATACAAGTAATTACATAACTACAACATTACATTTACTCAAGGTGTACAGAAAGATAAATATGAGATGATGTTTTAAAAAGTTCCGCTGTCCAGTGTATGTAGCCAAAGTTATTAAATATTCTGTATAAGTTCTATGCATTAAAATAATCATAAAAATTGTGTTTTCAAAATTTTTTGATCTTCACCAAGAATTTTTAAACTATTCACATGGACGTTCAAATAATAACCAGCAATTACAGTGACACAAAATGAAGAATGTGAGTTACTAGAGTCCAGGGTAGGGAAGTTCTAACACAGATTTAATTATCCTGACTTTAGCTGCCTACATAAATTAACCCTAAATTTGCTCAAGTAATGATCACCGAACAAATTCCAATGAAGTTAACAGATGCTCCCTGATTGTTAGAATTTACTTAAATCATGTCATTTGGAGATGTTCCTTTAGTACAGCAGCTAAACAATTGTTGGTAATACTCAGTCTAATTACAAGTTTGAATAGATTAATATCTATTCAGATATGCATCTTAATTTCCCATTATTTACCTGTGAGAGATTGACTTGGTCTCATAAGACTTCATACCAATGTTGTAATCAGCTTTTTAAGTAGAACTAAATGTTTAATATGCACCAATACAACAGAGATTTCTGAACTGGAAAGGTCAGAATTTGTTGCCATAGAAAAGTCTGGAAATGCATTTTCACCACAGCAAAATACAAAGGATTCTTTTATATCTGCAGAATTTATGTGACTGGAACTCCTTAAATAAGACTACCAAGTAGTTTTTATATAGCATTTTAAGAAAGCAAAAGGTTACTTCACATATAAGCAGTTGCTAGATTGATTTAAAGCTACTTATATCCTTTTTTTCCCCCACAGGAAAGGTCATGCTGATTTGCCTTTTACAGGTAACACAAGATGCACAGTATCTTGTCAGTATAATCACCAAAGCCACTGAAGACTATCTGCAAGCAGATAGCTGATAGTTCTCAAACGCCTCTGAGAACACACAGTCACATTCAGTTTGGTTCTACACAGCTCATACTCTTGCTTTTCTAACTGCAAGTGGAAATTATAAAAATCTCCTCATTTACTATTATAAGTAACATTTTTATATTAGCAGTCATTTTAACCTACATTCATTTAGGGGCAGATGAAGTTTTTGCTTAATTACATACACACTTGAACTTTGCCATTAAAAAAAAAGTAAAACCCACAATAAATCAGAATGAAAAGAATTGGTCACTTTAAATGCAAGAATATAGGAACCTTTTGCCATGCAGAAGATTCAGCCCATGGATATAACGAGAAAATTTGATTATAAATACAGAAATTCATAATATTACAATAAGTAGCTAAATAACTATGTTAACTAATAAAAAACAATATTGTGTACTACCGTCTATTACATGCTACCACATGATACTATTATATTTCTGTTGGATATCAGTGTACCAGAATTTATCTTCAGCCCCAGCTGGGAAGATATATTAATAATTCCAGTTCAGTTGGAAGTAAAATCCACCTGCGATTGCTTCCATATTCATTTTTATCAACCATCAGTTAAGCCAAAATTACTTGTATGATTTTCCCCATCAGTGAACAAGATGACAGAGAAACTGCTTTAATGATATCTTTTTTTTCTTAATATTATTTTCAAAGTTCTGACAGATTTCTAACATGCTCTGCCTTCATGGAATCTCTTTATTTCAAGTCACATTAAAATAGATACTTCTGCTGCTCAAAGCAGAGAAACTTCTGAGAATGACTATCCCATCATAGTCAAACTAAAAAACAAACTGAAGATTAGGCACACATAGGGAAAAAGACACGCAGGGGTCCATTTTGACCTAAACAGTGCAGGCTTGAAGTATTCAGGTTTAGAGTGCAACATCAACCACAAAGAATGAGGTATGACAGACACAGTAGCAAAATTGCTAGGGGAAGGAAACATTAACATTGAGTGCAGAGCTACCCATGGTCTACATGTCTCCAGCCACCTTCTGGGGTTCCCAAACTGCTTTCTGCTAGCGCTACCAGGTTCATTGCTCTGCCTGAGCCCTGAGAAGGTACAGTCACTGCCTCTGTCTCCATCTAAAAATGGCCCAGGCTTGTGGAACAATCCTCAGGCTGCCATCCGGGATTCTCTTGAAAAGCAGGCCCTTTAGTGTCAAGGTTTGAATACACACAGACCTGGCCAGTCTGAGGACTGAACCCAGGAGAATACAGAGCCTACTGAAGATGAAGAACAAGCTGCCTAACTGACTGCTCCTACAAAGCAAAATCTATGCTTGCAAAGCAGGCAGCAAGCTTACCTTCACGAAAATGCATGCTCATACTACCGTTCCTCCAAGATCCCCTCCACACATTTACTTACATCATTTACTGGCTTTATGCTGCCTTGAAATAAGACTCAAAAAGCATTGGGCAGAAGTTCTCATTTGCAGTATGTCTGGACAATTTCTATCACAATACAGTACCTTTTCCTTGTTGCAGCCAGCAGATGAAAATACAATATAAAGATAGTGGAGTTTTTCAGCAGATAATTGATTTAACTACATATAGGAAGGATAACCTATTACATTCCTTTTGCACATCTTGAAGTATACCCAGAAAAAAGACACCACCATATTCCCTAAAAGGCATGGAAAGACAGAAAATGGCAGGCATAATTCGGTAGTCATATTAAGAACAGCATTGTTATCTGAGTGACTTTGTAGCTTTGTAGCTTTGTTCATTTAAGAAATACTGTATTTTATTTTAATCCTGGAGGATGTAATGTCAAAGATTCAATCTAAACACTTGTACCAGGACAGTCCTGAGTTAATCAAGTTATTTCCACATCCAAACATCGATTCACTATGCCAAAACACAACTACAAGATCTTGTGTGGAACTGTAACTTGGATGATTTTTTTTCACTCATGTTCGGCGACTGGAATCACAGGGCCAAAAAAGTAACTTTACCCACTACACAATTACATTTACACAGGTGATGTTACAAATTAGGAGAGAGATCTGATCACCATCAGAAGAGATAGAAGCCTCTCACCCTACTCCCATGCCTACCAGACTCAGCGTATTGCAAAGCGTGTCCCTTCCGCTGGAGCACCATGAGTGTCCTGGTTTTGGCTGGGATAGGGTTAAATTTCTTCCTAGTGCTGTGTTTTGGATTTAGTATGAGGAGAATGTTGATAACACACTGATGTTTTTAGGTGTTGCTAAGTACCTTCCTAGTCCAAGGACAGCTCCCATGCCTACTGACAGAGCTAGGTACACAAGATGGGAGGGAACATCATCAGGACAGCCAGCCCAGCTGGCCAATGGGGTATTCCATACCATGTGACGTCATGCTCAGTATATGAACGGTAGGCGTGATCCAGGAAGTACCGATTGCTACTTGGTTATCGGTCAGCACGGGTGGTGAGCAATTGCATTGTGCATCACTCATTTTGTATATTCTATCATTATTTATTATTATTATTTTCCCTTTTTGTTCTATTAAACTGTCTTTATCTCAACCCACGAGTTTTTCTCACTCTTACCCTTCCGATCCTCTCCCTGTCCCACTGCGGGGGCGGGGGGAGTGAGTGAGCGGCTGCGTGGTATTTGGCTGCCTGCCAGGTTAAACCACGACAATGAGGAAGAACAGATCCCCGTACAACTTCTGCACAAAGACACTGGAAGACTCACTTTAGACAAGACACTTCCTCCTCAGAGGCTGGATGTCTATAATCAAGCCCAGAAAAGAGTGCCCCAGAAAATGACTCTTCAGCAAAAGATAACTTATGGACAGAAGTGAAAGAACAGTGTGTCTGTTGTACTCTACAAAGGAAAATATCAAACTTTGTTGACAATATACAACGGATGTTAGATACGATGGATTACAGCTAGGCACGTGTTTTACAGACGAGATGGTCCAATGCCAAATCCCTATTTCTAAACACTCAGCACTATACAGCTGCACCGACACTGCAGACTCTGCGTCAGGCTGGGCTGTAACTGTCCCTGGACTATAACAGCACATAACTGGGTTTTGTCCTCTTCATTTTTGATTTGGATAAATTTCATGTTTGTTTTTCAAATCTCATTTCCTATGTTAAAACAAAATTATGCTTCAAAGCAAAAAAAAAAACACCAGAAACACTTGAAAGTTAGGTTTATAATTGCTCATACAAACTTACTGTGGTTCACTTTTATATATATCACAGTAATCACACAGACCTTTAAAAAAACATTCTGTAACACTCATTCAGCTTGGCTTTCAATGTCATTATTTGAACAGTTTTTGTATAAAATATAAAAATAATGCTCAAGTACTGGATCAAATGCAAAAATCATCCAGCTGGTGGGAGGCATAGAAAGCATTCCCTTTTCCCACATATACATATACATATATATTATATTATTGATATATATCAGGCTCAGAAAATCTTTTGATATCATAGAAAACTAGAAGAAATAAACTCAATGTTCCACTGAATGTAGGGCAAAAAGATGCTATGAGAAAGGCTTCTTGATTATTATAACAGTATCTATTATTATAAGGACTTACAAGAATGGCAAGATCCCATTTTGTGTAATACTATGGTAAGTTTTCATATGCTCAAATATTAGACAAAAATACTGTATAAGTAGTCATGGAAAAAACCATTCAAGCACTTTTGCAGTATAATGGCTATTATTTGCAACATCTTAAATTCAAATGCTTCCAATTATTTCAAATTTTTTAAAATTGGAAAATGCCTCAAAATATCTAGGGTTTGATTACAGCTGAACACAAATGGTAATGTGGCATAAATAAGATACAGCAATATTTTTCCAGTGGATAAATGTCGACCTATTCCCAGTCCAAAAATTTGGCCAAACACTCTTCTGAAGGTTCTGAGAATAGCCATTTGACTTAATAGTCCATCTCCAGAAAGAAACACCATCACACGCATAACAGTCTATTCTTATGGGCTTCTTTTTCAAATCTAAAGCAATAATCTAGTTTTGCCCAAATACTAATGCTCAGTTTTTTGTACATCAGCAATGGACTTTTTTTGACATTACTTCCAGAAAACAACAACAAAAAAAAACCCAGCATATCCTACCGTTGCATTCCTGTCTAGTGATTTAATTTTATATGGATGGCCTATATTTGTGATCACTACTGATCAATGTGAAAGAGAACCATGAAGAGGGAGGACAGAATTAACATCATGGATATTTAAGGCCTATGTTTTCCCACAGGATTTATCAGTTTGTTCTCAGCATAGTCAAACCACGGAGAGAGCTTGTAGGAGCTTAAGAGACATCCAAACTATAATTTCCATCAAGCAATTCAGCCCAATGAGGAAGTTCAGCTGAAAGTCAACTCATCACAAAAACACTACAGGTTGCTTTAACAGAACATTTCAATTTATCAAACTTAAAGGTTTAAAGGAAGTAGTTTTCAACAAGAATAAAAAACGAATAAAATATTTCTACCCAGTCCTAAGTTGTACATTGCTGTCAATCCCTATCTTCCAAAATTGATGGCTATAAATTTTACATTCTCAGACCTACTCACATCTGCTCATCAAGGTATCATTATGAAGGAATTAAGGTAGTATACCTTGCATCCTGAGGACAAACATAAAATATGATACATGAAGACTTAACCTAAAGTGTAAGTGACCCAACTACTGTTAATCATATTTTTGGATCTCTTTCTTTTGTACCTCTCAGTATAATACTAGCACTTATGGCTGAAAACAACATTTATTCAAATGCAAATTAATATGTAATGCTACCGGAAAAAAGCTGAAGCATGTATATAGTTTACCTTCATGATTTGTCGCATGGATTACTCATTATTTGTTCCATTAAAAAGTTACTTGCATGCCCAAGTCCTTACGGAATCCTCACCTAAGTAAGTAATGTGAAAAACCTCCCTCACACTAGCTTTAAAGAGCCGTTGAAAACTGAGACCTATGTCAATACCGAGCTGAAAAAAAGTCTCTGAAATGAGAGGATGTTGGACACTTCTGTTTGGCCTCTGGGAGGACAAGTGCATTGGTTGCACAGGCTTAAGGCTGACACTTATCATATCATGCCCACAAATAA
Source organism: Calonectris borealis (assembly GCF_964195595.1). Classification (NCBI taxonomy): domain Eukaryota; kingdom Metazoa; phylum Chordata; class Aves; order Procellariiformes; family Procellariidae; genus Calonectris; species Calonectris borealis. Next base: position 38,627,233 of record NC_134313.1, read on the forward strand.
AGTAGGTCTGAGATAATGGGGACAGCTAAATAAATATCAGCTTACATAAGCAGGATACACTTTCTACTCTGTAAGTTATAGATTAGCTAAGTTACATATATGATTGCAATATTAAAGCCATTTTTACATTATACAAAGCATAACTATGAAATAAGAAAAAAATATTAATATTGGTTTCTGTGTAACAAAAATATAATATAATAAAATATATTTTCCATGAGAAAAAATAGCAGGACAAATGGCTTTAAAAGAAGTCATCAAAAAACATGGGTTCTAATAATTACATCATATGGATCAACTTATTAAAATCACTTTCTAGCCCCAAAAAGGTAACTTCAACACATACACAAAACTGGTATATTTCTAAAAACTGTCATTTGCACTTTGACCATCTCCTCTATGTAAACTGTCACCACAGATCTAGTCAGCATGCCCTCGCTAACCTACCTAGGACATGACCTGGGTAGGACATCCACGAGCTGTTCTCTGGCTTAGGTTTTCAAACAAAGGACTAAAGGAGTATATTTTACAAGAAAGCTAGAGCCTTAAGTGGATATTTAAATAAGTACTACTGTACTAACAATTGAAAACTTTAAATGGGTAGCAACGGTAATTTTTAAGGACAGATAATTAGATTGTACCTAGAACTGTAGTTGGGTCCATCATTTCTCATCAGACACTTCTACCCTCAAGACTGCCAATGGCTTAGGCAACTAAGAATCACTTCATTTCTAGAAGCTGAGATCTGGGTAATTTTAGAAGATGTGATAGGTTTTTGGGTTGTACAGCTATTTTTAATAATAGCCAAAGAATTATTAATCTTATGTTTTAATGGTTTTTATTTAGAAAACAATGCCTGCAAATCACTGGTGTATGTTTTTGTTTGTTTCTGACACAGCAAAGTAACTTCCCAATCCTGACAGTGATTGCCCAATTAAAGCTTCCTGATGACTTGATTGCTATTAATTTAATATTAGACTAAATTTGCCTGGTTACGAGCGAAGGTCTTCCTCTTGTAAATCAGGGCCTCACCAACTGCAGCAGGGCTCCCTGTGGGAACACAACGTACTCACATGGACTGCTCTGCAGCCTTGAGACTTGTCAATGCTCTGAACTGCCACACTAAGCATGGGAGAAGGGAGGAGAAATCAAATTTTTTGAATGTGTGGCACCAATTAATGGGATTAATAGCACTACCAGGCACTGAGGCAGCACAAAGAAAGAAGAGGAAGCAGAAGGGCCATAATGAGCTCAGGGCCTTGATGTGAAAACTCCTAAACCATGTGAAGACTGTAAGAGCCAGAGGGGTTTGCAGTCTCTGTGCAGATAAACAAGACAGACAAAGGAAGGGGAAACACAAGCACAGAATAATACGTGATAATGCAGCGGGACAGCAGTAGCTAAAGTAGGAGCAGCAGCCAGATAAGTGGCTACAATTTCAGTACCCTAACTACTGTGTATTTTATTTCCTCTCCTGACTTCTTAACTTTTTCTTCAGTATTTAAGTAAATGTTAAGTGGATATTCATTTTGGCCAACTTCATTCTTCTAACCTTTTTTCTAGTATTATAGAGAAACACAGAATAAAATAAATTCTCTTGAGTTTCTTATTTACCTTTGTTCCTTTTTCTCCCCTGCTATCTTCTTCTTTCAGGTATTCCTCCTTCACAGGATGAGAAATCAAAATTAAATCTGTTACTCTAGCAATTTAGTCTTCTCTTTGTGTATCCCTTCTTTGCTCCATATTGGTTAAGTCTCCATTCAGCCTTTGTCTCCAAATAGCTTCGCTATCTTACACTTTGTATTAGACTACAGGCATTATTACCTACTGGCATTATTCTGAGCCAGGGCACACTTAGGAGGAGCTCTGAAACACCTTTTGGCGGGAGGGGTGGCTCTACATCATGCAAAAGGACGTGTCTTAAAAACATATTCAGTGAATGAGCTGCAGCCTGCCATCTCTCCAAGGTTAACCCTGTGCAGAGTTCACCCTCAGCACAATTATGGGTGGTGTTTCATGATGGCACACCCAGAGGAATTTCTGGATCTGCAAACCTTGGTTTTGTCCTCAGCTTGTGCTTCCCTGGACATCTCTGCTTTGTCCTGACTAGGCAGAAAGGACAAGATTCCTCAGAATGCTTAGGAAGATGAATACCCAGGTTACATTGGGTGTATTGAGCGTGTCATGCCCAACTGGCCTGGACATGTGCAGTTAATACAATGTGTCTGAACAGGAACACACAGCACCTACCGCATTTATGCAGGATCTTTGTCCAGCACACATGGGATTCTCAGGTGTGTCCCAATGCTTCCGAGCAACTATATGCATTGCATAGCACGTGCACATGCATACACACACATTTCAACCTAAGAAATCCCAGTACACCCAGTCACAGAAATCCAGTAATCTTATCCTGTGTTTCTCTTTTCTTTCCTTCAAATGAAACTATAGCCTTACTCACACCCATGCCCCCAGTTCCATCTCTACAAAAATATCACAGAATATGCCTCATAAAATTTTTTTCTTCCTAACTGCCCTCTCCATAATTGCTTCCATAGGTTCTCTCCTAAGGTCATCTACAGATGAAACTACCGTTCCTTTTCAGTTCTATGAATCGTCTCCCAAGTCTCCAGAAGAGACTGCTTCCACTTACTTAGGCTTCTAGGACAAATTCTGCTATCAACAATATAGAGTAGCTTTTCTGCATTAGTGCACCAAAAGAAACATGGAACTTATCACTCAGAATTCCTTTCTTTGAGTTAGAGGAATCCTTCACAATCATCAGTTTACCTCTCCACTCATACAAATGTCAGCAGAAACACAATGCCTATCAAATTGGAGCGTAATGCAATCTTCATGAAGGAGTTTGTGGCACAGCAGCTAGTGTTAATAGTAGCGCTAAGGACACCTTTAACTCCCTGGCAAATCTATACTCAAGCAGTATTGCCATGATCAAGTACTAGAAGTATGAGTCAGACACTGCAAAACATGCACATTTCTTTAGATGATAAGAAGTTATATTTTCTTGTATTTGCCCTGTGTTTCTCACCCTTCAGTCATACTCCCAGCATCCACAAGCACTAGAACCTTTCTTTAAAAAAAGAAAGTACAGATCCCAGGTAACCATTTGACTGTAGGGACTGAGATTATACGAAAAAAAAAAAAAAAGAAAAGAAAAAGAATGCGTTGGCAATGTAGCATTAATCTTTGTCATGCCATCCCCTTCCATTTCCTATCCATTCTCACAATACTCAGTGTATTCATATGGTCCATTTCCTCCTAATTCATTAGGCCATCCTCCCTAATTATTCAATTCCCTCTTCTGCTCCTTCGCAGAAGGGACTGGGCTGGACTCCATGACATTCTCCTGACCTATGGGGAACTGCAGCTTTAAAAGGCAAGATCCATATGAAGCTAGCTTAAGCACACAAGTTCCTCGTATACAGGGCTGAGCAGTTAGAACTCATGGAATGATTTGGAGATCACTTATACCCATCTAGCAACTTGCTACTGGAGAAAAAGGCAGCTGTGCTCCTCTCATTCCCCTCACCCTCTGGCCATCTACATTTTCTCTCCTAAGTCAATGCCGTGCCCCTCATCAGACCACATGGTGACCCATCGAGCTAAACCAACCGAACACTTTTCACTTCTTTGCAGACTTCCTTTTCTCCTATTTCATCTTCCCAAACTGGGTAACTGTAGTATGAGACAACCGCCGGTTCTGGAACAAGAACAGCAGGAATGGGCAGCCAGCTACGAAGATGAACAGGACCTGCAGCAACTGACTATTGGATCAGCCGCACAACCTGCAGTTCCGAGTACTAAACCACCAGAGTGTCTGGAGTAAAACAAGCTATGAGAGGAAGAATGATTCAATTAAAGAGGCTCCAACACAGCTGAAAGACCCAAACTCTCATGATTCCTGCCCCAGAAAACAGCTCGTCCAGAAGCCAACAAAAGAGCTTGATAAGCATATTGTTCCAGCTACTATAGAGAAAACTCGTGCATGAATAGAGTGATTTTACTCATTGAATATTGCAGGGAGCTGGCAACATGAGAAGAGAAAAAGAACGCTTCATGTAAATACACAAGAAGGTAACAATTTCCACTCTCCGTATGGACAGAAATTTTATAAGAGGTGGCTAATATAAAATAGCCTCCTACTTATCATGCATGGGTAAGCAAGTTCACACACATTCTTCATTTTGTATGGGCATTTCCCATAATTGTAACACATTTCCTTACAGTGCTATGTAAAGTTATGTTCAAAACTCAGGCTTTTCACTGGAAACTCTATGTTTAATGCAAAGACAATACTTGAATTTTATGTGAATACGGAAAGAAAACTGCCCAAAACAACAGAAGAGCAAAACCAGAGGGGCATCATAACTTCAGCCTAACGACTTTGCCCTGAACACTTCTGGATGCAACTAAAAATAGATATTCGGTGAAACTGAGTAGCCGAAGGAGAAATTAACACAGCATGGCACATGGTACCTGACATAAGAGTTAAGGCCATCAAAAATGTGTCTGTTGTAAGCTTTTTAAAAGGATATTACCCTCTATACTGAGAGCAGATATGGATGTTGGGTTGTCTTGGCAAAGGCATAAGTGTGCATTTCAAGTGATCATGCTCTTTTCCTACGTCCTAGAATTAAACTCATGAATCCTTGTTCCTCATATCAAATGAGTGCTGCTTTTCATCACCGTCAGTAATGTCTGAAACAGCACACTGCCTTAGTCAGGAGGCCAACAGTTTCCTAATAATTCTATTTGAAAATTATTTTGCTTTCAGCTGGGTTTTAACTGTTTCTGATGGTTTCAGGTACAGAAGCATCTTCTCTTAACACAAAAGATATCCCTCTCTCATACTTCACAGCTAGGAGAAGAAGAAAGTGTGCATCTCTGCAAGTGGGATAATACAGAATACAGTCAGTAACACCTCATTTTTATCCGGATATTACAGACATTAAGGGGTTTGGGTAGTCTTTGTTCCAAAAGTCAGTGAACATAAAAATGCCTGAAGCCACCTCTCGAGTCCAAAGGTAACAAAGTATCTCCATTACCCCTCACTCATACAAAAGCACATATACTTCCCCCCCCCAAAAAAAATCACAAGACAAAAAAAAAAAAACAATCACTAGACAAATAAAAATGAGAAATTATCGGTTCCCACCTCTTCATTTACATAAACAAGACAGAAAATGTAAAGTACCAAGTGGGAAGAAAAGACATTGAAAAAAGGGAAGGAGTATTGACGGACCTTCAATATCAGAGGCAAACTGTAAAGGAACATGATGTTAAAATGCTCTTAAATATTATGTTTCTAACTCACTTTTTAATGCTTCCGCTTACAAAGTAACACTTTTAAAAGAAGCAAGCACTAATAACAGGTGTGTTTCTAGATGTGTCTTTTTAGTCAATGCCAAGATAAAGAAGCTAACTAAGAAACCCACTTGCTCCAGAAGAGTAAAGAAGCACATCACATGTGGCAGAAATGCCAGTTAAGGTACTAGCTGCCCCCTTCCCTCTCAGAAGCTCCAAAACTACCAGAAGGCTGAGACTGTGCTGACTCTGGGGTACAGATAGCATCTAGCCCACTTGGAAAAGCATAAATCAGGAACAGCAAAGAACACATTAGAAAAAAATTAAAGACTATGTTAAAGCTATTAAACTTTTTTATTTAATATTTGACATTTACATTTGTCCTTTGTACCAAAAGATTGGCTTAATCAAAAGAAACAAAACAGTTGAAGAGCTTACTTCAGGTTTAATTAACACCATGCATTAAATATCATCCAAAACTTGGAAGAGACTTCATAATGTGATAAAACACAAAGAAAAGAGCAGTAGTAATGGGCTTATTTTGATCCAGACTGATTCATTGCTACAGGGGTTGCCAGACAAAAATTCAAAATCATCACTGTCCCAGTGCATATCCTAGAGCAAAGACATTAGACTCATAGCATTTTATTTTATTTTATTTTGTTTTAAACAGGAACATCTGCTAGCTCTAGACCTTAGCGTTGAGCAGCCAGGCTCTGCTGGTACATGATGGTGAGAGCAACTCAATTGAGAACTACCTCTCATTTTCCCAGCTATTTTTTATGGCAAGCTAGTTATACCTTCTGCTCCCCCTCTCAAGAAACAAAGTAACTGTCATTTTGAGAGTTTAAAAACATTAAAAGTTAATGTAACAAAAGGAAGTTATTATGATTCTTTCATTTTATCATTGCGTATTTTACATACAATTCTTCAAATTTAATTATTACTATTAGACAAAGAATATAACTTTGATTTTTATTTCTTTGTGTGTCTTGTGCACAGAAGGAATTTTTTTTAAAAAGTGATTAAGAAAGCCCACATTTCCCTTTCAGGAAAGTAATGTTTTGCCACTGTGGAAACAAGGTTTATGTGATTATCATCTAAGTTTGTGACCACAAATGCATACCTGTATCTGTGATCTCTTTTACTGTCTCTTTCCAATATATTTTTAAACCTTCAACTAATTTCAGCCGAATTTCCAGAGGAGTAGACACCACAAAAATGCAAGTTCTTTCAAATGTTGAGAGATTAACTAGTCAGGTAGCAAGACCAAAACACGTGATTTTCCTCATTCAGGAACAACTTATTTTCTTAAACCCAGATTCCGCAGGAGAGAAGAATTATGAATGCCTCATCCACAGGGAAATTTCTGACAACTTTTGCATCTTGTTGGTCACCACAAAACCCAAGCAAAAAGTATAAAGCCATTGCTCATGGAACTGTTTATTAATGGAAAAGGGTCTGTCTATAGTTTTAATAAGGGTTTTTCACTTGTTTTCCCTTAAAGATAACTTTACCAAGGCAACTATCAGAATGCATAGTGAATTCTCCGAAAAGCAAAGGACATCTCCACACCATTTTTTTCCGTTTGACTTCCATTCCTCTTAAGTAGGTCTTTTATTTCAGTGCACATCAAGCCTACCACAAAGTCCCACTGTAGCAGGCAACAAAAAAAATTAGAACTTTTCTATGATTCCCTACCCTCCACTGTGTAACACTGCAGCATTTCCACATCACTGCTGGTTTCCACGCATCCTTTGTAAAACAGCTAATATTGGCTCCTCTGAAAGAGGGACTGTCAGGCTGAAACTGTCACTGGGTAATCAGTTAGTATCTAAAATGATGCTCATGATGTCTAAGTACTGAAACACTTGGTCTTCCAAAGGGTCCATCTAGCTGCCTGAAATTAAATGCTTCTCTATGTAAATTCTCATCATCCAGAATACAGACCCTTTCATGCTAGCCACAGAATCTAACCAATTAAGCATAACACCAAAATAAAATAAAAGATGATTTCAGCAAGCTCAAAAGAAAACAATTATTTGAGAGCATTCTTATCATTCACATTGCAGATATTGTAGCTTAAAACATAATTTGATACTGTGAGGAATCTTAAACTGGTAAATGAGACACTCAAGTTGACTGTGTCTACATTGTGTATTTAAGAATTGAGTGCAAACATTGCTTCAGAAGATGGTCCAAACTCCAAAATTCATTCCCAAACTTTGACTAACTCAGTCACAAGGTGCACTATAAATATGTTAGTCACAAACAGGTGCATTAGGATGTGTTAAGGTTTAAGTCAGAAGGATAGTTATTTTATTTAAATTAAATAATGGAAGCTAGTGCATAATACACACCAATAATGCCACCTCATTTAGGAAAAAAACCACCGTAAATTTAAAAAAAAAAAATTAGTTTCCTATTATTTTTGCTTCAGGAATTTTGTATGCTAAAAGAAAACAAGGTAAGTGTGGTAATATGAACACAGCCTTTATGTTGTTCAAAATAAAAATTGTAGTTCTAAACCCACATTGCTTCGAGAAAAACTCTTAGGTAACCAGGGGTTTGGTATGTTTATTTTGAGAAGAGTTATTTTGGATTTTTATAATTCAAAGAAATTAGAGTCTTCTGGTTTGCATAACAACAATGTACCTGCCGGATGCTTTTTAGCTGCAGTTCTATAAATAAGAAAAATCCAAACCACTACATTTGTCTCGGAGCTCTTGAAGATTTATTGCAATCTGTTCTTAAGAGTGCTGATCCAGCTTTCAAATTCATAGAAACTAACTGTCAGGTTGCCCAAATGAGAACACAACTGGATGCTGAAGGGGTGCAGTCATACAGAAGTCTAGATGTACTGATATTCACAGGCAGCAGGATTATTCATTGAGATTATTAGCACACAAAAAGAATTTGTTGGATTGGATGCTTAAAATGCGAAGTGGGTCAATACTTCACTCAGACAGAAATGAGTGGGTGCTGATTCTGAATACTCTGTCCCAGCCAATTTTAGGCACACACCTCCTGTTCACATTTTAGAAAGATGGAAAAAAAAACAGTGAAGCTTCATCGCAGAAATAATTCATATTTAGAATTCTTGTTACATTCCAAGTTAAATGTAAAAAAAAAAAAACCTAAAAAAAAAATCAGGTAATGCTATGCTACATGTTGCCACAAAAATCCCAGAAGAGAGGCGTTTCTAAAAGGCATTCCTCAAATCTAAACTGGGTGTCTTACCACAGCATTCTCAGATGCCAATAATCTCTTAAAGGAAGATGCCTAAGCTTTCAAAAGTGAAAAGAAAAAAAAAGCAAAACCACAATACACAAAACCAACACAGAATAGGATAAGCCAGCTCATGAAACCTGACAGAATTTAAGGGGTTAACTTAAGACCTCACGTCAGCACTAACAACACCTGCATGGCCTGGGGCATTTAGAAGTTGACCTATAGGGTCATGGGAATTTTACCTGCAAAAACCTTAGGCAACTGTAAGATGAAATGTCAGCGAAGTAACAATTTTGAAAAACCATGATTTTTGGACCTACATTCAACAGGGAAATAAGGCTGAAGTAGCAGACTTGTTTTGCAATCTGTCTTAAATCTAAAAATTGACACAGTCTCAGATGTACACACTAACTCCCACCCACCCTCCTTCCCACCTTTAAGCTATAAATAAGAATTTAACTCATAAAAATGTTTGGAATCAAGTGAATCTGTGTATTACCATTCATAGCTGAATGGATAAGACTTCCTACTATCCGTTAACAGGTACTGGTAGTCAGTAGGAGACTGATGCCTGCTGAGTCAGCCTAAGCTCATTATTTCTTTCTCCAGAAGGTTACTCCTACCTTTCTTTATAGAGATGGAAACAACTTTTTAAGCAAGGGAGGGCCTACAGTCTTCCTGCATCTCACATGTCAGCACTTCTCTTGAACACTTCTCTTTTACACCAATTAAAAGATAATTCAAGTGTCACACCATAAAAAACTTCAGCAAAGAAATAAGAATGAACTCATCTGCATATGCAGCATGCGCTGAAGGTAAAAAAAAGATGAAGTCCAAAAGAACAGATGTTCTTAGGTAGACACTGCTGGTTAATGAAGTACAAAAAGCCCTAACCACGGTAACAGAAGGCCACAAATATAGGACAGAACAGAGAAAAGAGACACTACCAGGGTAACTGCAAGCAACTGAAACAGAATGACCAGCTAGCAACTAACAGCATCTACTGCTCTTGACTGTAATGCAGGGGAATCACACTTCATCATCAGGAAACCGCCGAGTGTTCCAGCCATCAGCTAACTGTGCATGCGTAATTGTCTAACATCTACGGTGTAAAGTCCTCCTGATTACTGACAATTCATGATGCAAGTATGCAATATGATCTGTTTATGCATCACCATCCCTGCCTTCATGTCAAAAAGCCTGCATGTCCTCTCTCCACTTTCTTCTTTCCTGTGACTGCCCTCAATTACCCAATATTACTTTATGCACTCCCTAAAATGTTGGCTTGAAGCATATATTGAGCAATTATAGTCACAACCTGCTTAGCAAATAACACTGCAGAAAATTGAATCCAAGTCTACTTTGTTTTGACTTGGTATTAGAAAATTAGTACTCACTGCAAAAAACGATGGCTGTCATCCATGACAAGTGGTGATTAATTAGCATCAAAACCAGAAGTGGTGTAAGAAAATGCTAGCTGTTCCTGAATGAAAGACAAAGCACAGGTCTCTCTTCTCAATGTGTCAGAACTTTTAGAGGCTGAAAAACTGATGCGTTAGTGAATATATCTGACTGTGAACGCATGGTATTCTTGATGCACCACAATGCATATATAATAGAAATACTAGTATAGAGTACAAGCTTCACCCTATGCGTAGCCTTTGATCAATTCCCATCAATCTTCCCCTTACTAAGGACTACAAGATCAAGCACAGGTTGTAGATCTTCAAAAAGCTGTTGAGAACAAAAAATACGTCACCAAAATAAAATATATAAGTAGATTTTCAATGGCTAATCAGGAAATGGAGGAGATAAGAATTACAATCCTTTTCCTCCCAGTGTTATGGATTAAAATAACTTTAAACAGCTACATGAATGGTACAGCCCTGTATCTTAAATTCGGGTCTAAGTGGATTTCACAGAAAAATCTCTTCCTGGTATACAGGAGTGCACTAACAGCCTGTAGACAGCCTGCAAGGTTATGCGAAGAGCCTTCCACAGACTCCTCCTACCACGATGAAATTCCTACATTATAGTGATTAGTGAAATATTTAGTGATATTATGAAATGCTGTAACAAATACAACTTCTTCGTTTTTTCCTCCACTATTAATAACTAAAGCATCCTGCTATTTAAACAATGGAGATGAGCATCTTACACTTCTGAGAAACTAGGTTAAAACACAGTGACTCAGAACAGTGATGTCAAGTAGTTTGTTTGAATTTTAATGTGTGAAACAATGGGTTAAGAAAAATTAGAAGAAAATGACAGCTGTCAAGGGCCTAACTCCTCAACAACCCTTAATTCCCATCGAAATATACAGGAGTCAGTTACATATACAGCCCTAGCAACTGTGTTGATTGAACAGTCTTTTATTCAGAAATTGAACCGCACAAATGTTTCTGTTTCTATGAATTCTAGAACTAGAAAAATCACCTGCTGTTCCCTAGTACCCAGTTACAGTTCCATCAAATGGGGTTTTATTTATTGCAAAATGAACATAACACCTCTGACACTGAGCCAATGTAATCTGTCACAACAGCCTCAGCCCATGCAAAATATAAAAACTGACCCTTAGCAAACAGTTTTCTAACAAAATTTGAACTTTATGAGGGTTGGCAAATGCTACCCAAAACACACACTACACCAGAATAAAAGAGATTTCATACGTAGTAAGCTTGATTGAGAACAAGTTAAATACTGAAAAAGGGAGACTTGTGTCTTCGGGTAATACTGCCAAAGTATAATATATGTGCATTTAGATGTAAAACCGGTATGAGAAACAGAATGATAAAATGGTAATAATCACGGTTGCTCTAGTACCCTTTTAAATTCTAAGTATTCATAGCTTATGCACAGAAATAGTAAAATATGCACATCTGTGCATGTACAAATTCAAGCAAGCGCATCTTTGTAAGACCATGGAAAATCTACGGCAAAAATACGGCTCCCAAGTGTATGACTGCAGATAAAAATTTCAGAAAACACCACCGACACTGACTTTTCGCAGGACAAATTTCATCCCCGGACAGATTGCCCGGTCCGGAGGGCGTGTTTCCCGGTGGGGAGGCATCCACCTCTCCCTCCTCGCTAGCCGGTCACGGAGGGACAGCGCCTCGGGTCTCGCCCGCGGGCCGTGCGGCGCCCAGCCCCGCAGCTCGCTGCTGAGTGCTGCCGCCCTGGAGAGAGGGGGGCTTGGGAGCGCCACCTCCCCCTCACCGCGCACGGAAGGTGAGCCGGTACGCGGCTCCCCGCGGCCGGACGGCCAGGGCCGGGCCGCCGTCCCACCAGTGCGCGGCTCCGCGGCCGCCGAGGCGACGCGGGCAGCTCCGCGGGGGCGCCTCCAGGGACTGGGGCCGCGGGTGGGAGGACGAAGGGGCACCTGTTTCACGGCCCGTGCGGGCGCGTGTGAAGCAGAGGGCGGCGCGTCCGTGGCGGGGCGAAGAAGCGGGGCACATCCGCGGGATGGGTGGGAAGGGCTGCGCGGAGCTCCGACACTCGGAGGGGCGCGGAGGAGGAACACGAGGGCACACGTGTGGTGTGAAGCAGAGGGCAGGGGGTGCCGGCGCTGCCCTCCCTTCCCTCCCCGGCCGGGCAGACGCCGAAGCGGCGCCTCAAACTCGTCCTCGCCCCTGCGCTCACCTGTGCTGCGCGGGGAGCCGCGGCCATCGTGGGGGCACCCCCGCCCCCACCGCTGCGGAGCCGGCCGGCAAGAGCGCACCTTACCTCGAAGAGGGGACCGATCTTATTCTTCTCCAGGTAGGCTTGGATCCTGGTCTGCTGGTGAGACGCCATGAAGAGCTCCGGAGGCGGGGGATGGAGCTCCTCTCCCCCGGCGGCGGCTGCAGTCCCTCCGGCTGCTGGCGGCTCACTCCCCCGCCGCCCAAGGGCTGCCCCAGCGGGAGCGGGGGGAGGCGCTGAGAAGGGGCGGCAGCCCGAAGTCCCCGGGACGGAGCTAACTCAGGTAACCGGGGGGGCAGCCGGGTGCCAGTCGCCCGCTTAACTGGGCGGGGGGGGGGGGGGGGCGGTGGCGGGCTGTCTCCCCTCAGGGAGCAGCGGGCGGGCGCTGCTTGGAGCGGAGCATGGTGCAGGGAGGAGAAGAGCTGCAAAGGCGGCCCCCGAGCCCGCGCCGCTCCGCGCTCTGTGTGTGTGTGCGTGTGTGTGCGTGCGCCTGTGCCTGGCAGCGCCTTGGTTACGGGAACAGCCGCGGCTCGAGCTGCCGCCCTCGCGACAGCGCCGCTCCCGAAGCCAATGGCCGGGGGCTCCTGTGAGCGCCGCGGCCGTTGGCGCCCGTTGACGCCCGGGCTCCGGCGCACAAAAGGCGGGAGTGAGGGAAGGAGGAGGAGAGCGGGCAGGAGGCGGCGGCGGCTGCTGCTCTGCCTCCTTCCCTCCGCCGCTGCTCCCGTGCCCGCCCGGGGACGGGCTTCTTCCCCGGGCGGAGCCGAGTTCCCGCTCTCAGGGGCCGCTGCCTGCGCGCCGGCGTTTTGCCAGGGACCCCACCTGGCTCCGCTGCCCCAGGCTGGGAGTACTTCGGGCGTGGGGTGAGCGCCGCAGGCCGCCCGGTGTGAGGGGCCTGACCGGCACTCGAAAACTTCGGCTGGTGGAGGGTCGCGGGGGAGTGAAACGAGTCGCTCAGCGAGCAGGGAATGGGGGTGCGGGGACTACAGCCAGCGCTATTCTTTAATTTTTGTTTAAATTATTTTTAAATCTTAAAATGCTACCTCTCTTATGATACCTATGAAATTCCCAATTAGCCACGCCGAGCATCTTAATACAATAATCAGAGTAGCTATGTGCACCCTGGTTGCAGGTTGTGTCAAGTTCCCTCCAACAGCCAAGGGCTCTCATCCAAAACCCGGTGGAGTAAATGAGAAATTTCCAGCAGGCTTCAGGGAGTAGTGAGTTAACGGCTACATCAAAGAAGCAGTATTTATTCTTTTTCCACTTCAAGTAATTAGTTCCCCACCTTTTCTGGAAGCAGGGTCATAACCAGCTTTTTTTTCTCTCTCTCTTTTTAGAGAAGAACAAACAAAAACATGCTTCTTGGGATTTGACACTTCTGTTCTGCAATAACTGATTCAGCTGTATTAGCATCCACCTGTTTAAAAAAAAAGGTAAAAAAGACAACATATCTTATTTTTTCATAAGAATTTTTTAACAGCACAAAACAGCTTTGAAGAATATTGGGAACATTCAGCACATCTGCTGAATCAGGCTGCCTGCACCCAATCAAGCAGTGTTCTGCAAATGCAAGAATACAAGCCTCTCCTGATTCAGAAACCATTGAAGAAAAAGATGAATTTTGTCAGGAGTCAAAAGATCGTGAGTTCGGTTCCCACAGCCGTTGACTGTTGTTTGACTTCAAAGTCCTCCTTACTGACCTAAAACTCATGCCTCTACCTAGAAGGAGGTCAGGTGTAAGTGTCTTATAAAGAGAGTTGCACCTTTTAACGTAAGCAATAACTTGTAGAATTCTTTAATGGTTTTGCTGGAACATGCTCAGTTTCATTACTCGTCCCAGTCTCAGTGAGGCAGAGTGTTTATTTTCTGTAGTAGCCACTAAAAAATGGCCTTTTTTAATTTGGATTTTTAGTGTGTTGGTAGTCTTCTAAAATTCATATCAGCTCCGAGTTTTAGCGTACCGTCTCCAGCAAAGTACAGCTGCTTTGCCTGGTGCCACTTAAATAATATGGTGCTAAGCTAGTTTAATCAGCCTAATGAGGATCATACAATCATAAGGGTAATTGCCAGTGATGCAGGTTCTCTATAGTGGCTCTAATGATTCCCATCAGATGAGGATGTTTGTAAAATTTCACAAATCTCACCAGAACCCAGACTGCTCCAATAGATAAGTCTCACACTTTGCAAAATAATGCTTCCCTCCCATGATCAAAAAATGAGAACATGTTTCTATAGCCCTACACAGGCTGACTTTTCAAAGCAGCAATACTTCCGGATCTGCTGGGACCTGACCACATCAGGACCTGCAAACTATCACGGCTCTACGTAGACCAATAAGAGAGGACTGAAGAAAAGAAACAAGACTATCAGCAATACAAATAGAGAACTTATTAAAGGAGGTTTTAAAGATAGCATAACTGTCTACAGTTGCATATTGTGCAATTGGCTAGATCCTAAGATCTCACTGTTAAAACCTCAGAGTTTTGGGGTTTGGTTGTGGGTTTTTTTTTTCTCCCCCAGAATCACAGAATGATTGAGAGTGGAAGGGACCAGTCCAACCCCCCCCCCCCGCTACAGCAGGGCTACAGGTTGCCCAGCACTATTCCCAGATGGCTTTTGAATATCTCCAAGGATGCTTTCTGGTGTCTTGTCATTTTCGCTTCCTATTTCCCTAGACCTTCTTTTCCCTCTCTTAATTCTCAGCCAGACATACAATCTAGACTTTCCGGTTGGCTTGGGAGACACACTAGCAATCCTACTATGGCTGGGAAAGCTTCCAAGGCTAAATGCAGAATTAGCTTTCTAAACAGACACACCTCATAATCCCGTAGCTCCCATAACACTTAACTTGACAGGTTATCCTTTGATATGGATTAAGCACTTCAGGGAGACATGAACACAGTCCCTTACCAAGAGCTTCCTGTTACTGTTTCCTAGTTGAAGGTCTCCAGCAGCTCTCTAACAGAAAGCTCTCTGAGTGCTGAAGTATGGGAGTGCAGGTGTGTCCTGCAGAGAGCATAGGCTCAGTGACACAATAGGGTAGGAAAAGGAACTTCGCTGTTAGCATTTTTTCTGCTTTTCCAAGAAAGCACAAAAACTTCTGCTAGATTTAAGACAAGCCACACTAAGATAGCTATTAATAAATACCTGTGATTTGCAAATAAGCACAGAGAGCTGGGAATGTCCCTTCTGTCCTCTCAGTTGTTAGGGAAATTTTTTTTATTATTTATTTAATTAAGATACTTTAAATTAGTTTTTAAAATTGGTATCAATACAGGTCTTTTATCATTTAAATACTGAAGCATCACAGATTTTTAAAAATCTTTTGTATTAAAATTACTGATTGGGACATGCATAAACTTATATTACTCTCATCAATCTTTTTGTATGAGCAAGTGAACACTAAATTACTTTACAACCCAAGTAATAAAATATAGTCTATGTATTGTGCTTTGCTATGATCCTTGTTTCATTTCGCAGATACTTTTCTTTAAAGAACAGTATACAGCATACACTTCTACGTTAACACTCAGGACTGAACTGCAAGAACAGAAATGACTGCAAGAATTTGCACGCGGGCATCAAAAAAGGAAAGATGTCCCGATTTCAAATTATATACACCACACAAAGCAAAACCCATAAGATTCAAAAAAAAAAGGGAAAAGGACAAAAGAACAGAGCTAATTTTAAGATGCTTGTGACCACACTCTGTTTTGTGTCCACACCTGTGATATACCTGAGTGCCATCGTATGTTGGTGGTTTTCTCATCCTTCACTCTTCTCACCAAGAGAAGAGTGTGCGTGTTTTGGGAGGTTGTTTCCGGTTTGACTGACTTAGTTCAAGAACTTCCCTACAGTAGGGGCCCATTAAGTAATTCCATAGTATTCTACATAATTTCAGTCCTGTCATCCATTTTTCAGGAATAAAATTCTGCAGTTCCAACACTGAGCACCGAATTGTCAAAGTTATGGGCACTTGCAGTATCCATTCATCATTGCTGGAGTTAAAATACCCAGGCTTTACATGGAAAGAAGGTGTTCTTCAGGAGTCAGAGCTGCCACTGCCTAGCAGAAGAGGAAACTGATGACTTGGCTGTCTGTAAAGGTACTCTGTCGGTCACAAATACCTGGTGCCAAGTCAACAATTTTCTCCCTGCTGGCTAAAATTTGATCCATATGCTCTGTAGGAAGTTTATTTTTTGAGATGGCATCTGGAGTGCAAAAGAGACATTAAGATCTAAGAGAAATCTATAGTGGCAATATATGAATTTATTACAAACCTTTACATGGCTTTGTAGCTCCCATTTTATGCTTTATGTTTTAGCTATCAAAAATCATCATTGGAAATTCCTTAATGAACCTTTCAAAGAACAATTGGGGGGGAAAAAAGAACAACTAGCAGGCACATTAAAAGAGGTAGTATTCCTCAAAACCTGCTGATATTTTCTTGATAAAGCTTTCAATTTTGTCAATGTTTCCTTTAATGTAATAACTTTATTACAAAGAATTCTTCCATTACTGTGGTCTGTTTCTATTGAATTTGATATTGTATGCAAAGTCATTATCTACTTCATGAAGAAGTAAGAGAGCCATTGGTCAACAGCTGACTGTAAGAATGCTTGTACTTTAAAAGAATGCAACTGAAGTTACCTTCAGGAAAATAAAATCCCTGAGTTCCTGCACGTTATACATGAGGCATTATTTTTTATTGCTAAAGCATAATCTTGGAACTTTACAAACCCCATTGTAAAATTTTCTAAAACAGCACACACATACACGCTGGCTGAATATTGCAGTGCTTCAAGCTGTTTAAAAAAAAGGAGGTCTAGCAGTTCCTGACCTAGAAAGCTGCCATCTAGCTTTTTATTTAGTATTTCCCTAAAAATGGATCTGCTTAGATAGCATGTTGTCAAAAGAAATTGAAGCATCTTAGTACATTGTACTGAAATATCCAATTTACCTTTTATCCCCTATCAAGTTAGCAGACAGAACTGGGAATAACATCACTGGAGGGCTCATGCCCATGGTTTGGTATACTTAATTTTGTTTGGTGTTTTTTTTTAAACCTACTCAGTATAGGATAATGTCCCCATAAGCATTAGCTTGAGTTTAGACAACCTTGAATATCCTTTCTATGGTTTTCTATTCACACCAAGGTAAGAGCCATACAACTTCAAAATCTGGGCCAGACTCAGACTTGTAAAGAGCAAGGATTCCTTTGCATCACCATTCTCCTAGAGAATTCATCCTAAGTTTTGGATATTTTGTCTTTTATACATTGTGATCTTGGCCACAAACACTCAGCCTCTGTGGTAAGACATTTTCTATTCCCTGGGAACTTAAAAGCTTGCATTATCCTCAGGCTCTCAATAAGGACAAGAACAAATCACTAGAAAATCCAAGATTCATAAATGACACTGTGCTTAAGGAGGATGAGTGACTACCTCTTTGACTCCTCTTATTCTCAGATGTATTGTATAATTTATTTTCATTCATCATGTTCACTTTCTTGCTTCCACTATTTTGTTCAGGAATGCTCTTCTCGCATGCTATTCAGAGAAAAATCCATCTAAACTTGAAAAATTTAGTTAATATCATATTGCCAATCCAACCATTAATAGAAATCACTACTCTTTCAAGACTTTATTGCAGCTTATATCCATTTTTAGCACTTTTATAGTTGTTTTCTTTCTGTTTGGCTACACATAAACATAATACATTAGTAAAAGGAAAAGTAGCACTACTTACGAACGCACTGATAGAGCAGGACCTGACTGTATATATTAAATACGTTTCAAGGACAAATCTGCTCTGACATTTCACAGTTTAAGTGCAGTACAGAAGACTACAGTCAGGCATTATTAGGGAGCAAGCTAAGACTACAGTGCAGCCTCCTAAGCAGAGCTCTTAGTACCGTCCTAAAGATGGATAGGCCAGATTCATATCCAGCTACACTAACACCCAGGGTCTCAAATAATTATATAAAAGACTTACCACACCAACTGACAGTTACATTCTTCTTCCTTTCTGAGGGATACAAATAATAGTTTAATTATTGGGTAGTGGCTAAGAGCATAAAAATACAAGCCTTCAAAAACCGTTCCTTTCCCCTCCGTCTCTAGCACTGCCAGACCACAGGAGCACTATTGTCTATGCACTGTTGGCATTCTGGTAGTGTGGATGGCAGAGGGGACTGAACCAACACCTTTTGGCATGTCCAAGAGCCTGGTCTAGTTCCTTTAGCCCGTGACTACTAACTCTAATATTATGCAGACCAGCCACTAGAGGGGAATAGAGAGTCACACTCTACTAACACGGCTTACTGCATTGTAAACTGCTTTGCAGGAAGATCTCAGACGTGGCCATGAACAAGTGCTGTACCTGACTCAGCTAGCAACTCTGGTTCATACTGTAGTCCGATTACATTTGTGCACGCATATTGCATTCAGACAACAAGGTTTACTTAAGGGTCTATAAACCTGGAATATGTTTGTATACTCACTGCATAATTATTATAAATGTTTGTACTACTAATTGTATCCTAATCACTTGCAGCGGTGAAGTCAGGTAGGCTGTGAACCACCAAGCATTTCAGCATGTTTTTCACCTAAAAACATACATGTACATTAGGTTGTCAGGTGCTTAAAGATAAATGTATTTAAAGTACATTGCTAGATGATGACCGTTTCAAGGGAGGGCAGTGGGGACAGCAGAGGATATCAGTCTCGGCTAACTCTAGCCTAGGAGGGCTGTTAAGCCTTACCTGACTATAAGACACTCCTCCGGGAAGCTATTGAAAGAAGGTGACGTTACTAAAGCTGCTAAAGAGTGAACCAGTTGTTGTGGTTTAACCTGGCAGGCAGCCAAATACCACACAGCCACTCGCTCACTCCCCTCCCTGCCCCCGATGGGACGAGGAGAGAATTGGAAGGGTAAGAGTGAGAAAAATTTGTGGGTTGAGATAAAGACAGTTTAATAGAACAGAAAAGGGAAAAATAATATTAATAATAATGATAATGATAGAATATACAAAATGAGTGATGCACAGTGCAATTGGTCACCACCCGCGCTGACTGATAACCAAGTAGCGATAGCTACTTCCTGGAACACACCTACCATTCATATACTGAGCATGATGTCACATGGTATGGAATACCCCGTTGGCCAGCTGGGCCAGCTGTCCTGGCTATGCTCCCTCCCAAGCTTGTTTTGTTTTGTTTTGTTTTTTAAGCTGAATGTCCTTGACTAGCAGGGTACTTAGCAACAGATGAAAACATCAGTCTGCTATCAACATTCTTCTCACACTAAATCCAAAACACAGCACTAGGAAGAAATTTAACTCTATCCCAGCCAAAACCAGGACACCAGTGCAGAAGCCAATCTAGATAGAGGAAGTTTAGGACAACTGGTTTTCAGATGCTCAAATTAGCTTTTGTGTATACAACTTGGGCTCCTCTGCTCTTAACAACACAAATTAACAATAGTCAAGGATTCTCCTTACTCATCAGGAATCCCCAAAATGCACAGGAGACTGTTTTCTAGGTTGCTTTTTAGTGCCAGAACATACCTAAGAATGAACAGGATTATGCTCAATGAGCATACCAGTAATGCCAACTTCCAACATTTAAAAAGGAAAAAAAAAAAATATGTCTAAGCCAAAATCATCAAGAGAGACCTTAAAATAGATTTTAAATCTTTAAATTTCACAGTTTCAAGGCCTGTGGGCTCCCCCCAGCCCTACGTCCTCCCCTGACACAAAGCTGTGATCTTTAGTAACTCTTTTTTTATAGTGAAAGCAAGGACTCTGTTGTAGCCATTTGATTGCAGGAACTAGAGGTGGAAAAAAACCAACGCTAAACATAAAAGGAGTAATGGTAAAAAATACATGAGTTGGCAACGCTGCTGTATCTTCTTTTCCAGGGTTAATGGAGCTGGACTTGAAGACAATACCCAGGGACAAGAGCTTAAAAATTGAAAATTTACTAACCTAAAGATTGCTATCTTCACACAAAAATCCAGGCAAAGAGGTATGTGTTGCTTTTTAGTGAGAGGGAGGCTAGCAGTGATCCCATTTAATTTCCTGTAGTAGGAAGCTTAATAACTATTCAATAATAATATCTCCTCAGGTGATTACTGCTTATACTTGGAGGGATGTGAAATTAGAGGAAGTCCTTGAAATATTAATGCCAATGCCCATTACAGTCCTTGAAGAGGAGGACAAGGACCTTGGACTGAATGTGCTATTGAATGCTTGCCCTTGGCAGCGTTGCAGCCATCAGACACACATCTGATTCTTTCTAAAGGGGAAAAATTCTTGGCTTGGGATCCATCCCCCTGGGTTTGTTTCTCGTGGAAAATGCTGGACACAAGGTTACTTCATCATGGCTGATTTGCTTAATTGGAAAGAGAGATTGATATTTCTGCTATGAAAGTAACTGGGGTTTAACATTTCTGCATCTATCTGCATCTGCTTTCATAAAGTTTCAACTGATTTTCCTAAAGCAGCATGTGTGCAGGTCTTCATAGGCTGCTGCCTTGATAATGAGTTGCATTTTCCACCTGATACACCAAATCTTAGCCATACAGCTGTCTTCCACTAGCAATTATGAACTTGGAGCATTTAAAAGAATATGCATTACAATAAGAACGTACATCAGACAATTAGCAAAAAGGTAATTGAATTTGTCTCCTGTCCCAAAATAGAGGGAAAAGCTTGGCTTGTTATTAGTAACATGACATCCCTAATAACATTTAAAAATGTATTTTTAATCTAGGATTAATTTTTGAGCACTTGATAAAGCAATTTACATTTCATAAGCTTCATTGTCCTAAACAATTTTGAAATAAAGGATTATCTTCTGTAGCAAAATTGAAAGGCTCATTTGGAGACTAGGTTACCTATGTGCCTGAGGTTTTTTATGAAAAATGTAGACGGTTATTTTGCTGGAAACTTTTTTCATGCAAATAGAGGAATGTATTGTCTATTTTACAGAAACATTTTAGGTTCAGTCTTGTTCTTATCAGGAAATTTAAATTCCAAACACTACGTATAAAAAATAATATGCGGGTTGGTACCGACTTCCCCTCAAAAGAATAAAGCATGCAAATATAGGCCACATATATTATAGAGATACTAATTCAGTGCTTATAAACGACACTGCAATTAACTGTTAATTGTATTTTTAAGTGTTCTATAGGAGTCAAGATTGTAATGTTTTGGTAATCATTGGCTGACCTGCTTTAAATCGTCTTACTAGTGTGTTTACATGAATTGGACCGCAGTTGTTTTATTCCGGTTGGATTTGTGGACTGAGTCTTGAATGTTTTGTTCTATGGGAAATATTCATGCCAACTGACCCATGTAGAATTATACTGTATTTTTCATACAGCACTATAGAAATTCAGCATAGTGGCTTTCTTTACAACAAGAACTATTTTTAATTGTTAGGTAAGCATTAATACATGACTTAAAAGACTGTAATTTATGGACTTCAGTACCTTATCAAAGGTAAGCATAAGAAATTTTTCACATCTGTCTGGCTTTTAAGGCTTTTTGGCAAATGCTGTAGGGGAGGATTTTTAAAAAGAAATGGGGATACCCAGAATTGTGAATTTACATAAGGACTTTTTGATGATGTCTAAACGATGGCGTGGAAGCTGAAAAACCATGGAGAGAAGCACAAGGACTAAGTGATTGGAAAACAATTAAGGGAGGAAACTGTGCGAGTATCTACATAACTAACATAAATAGTGGGAGTGAGCAAAGTACTAGAATCATGCAGTGTACAACATTAACTCTCTGGAGAATGCGGAAAGGATCATAGACCAGGTACGATGGTTAATTAGAAAATGGTATCTGGCAAGCTCACTATACTATGCTACGCTGGCAGTTTTGTCAAAGTAAACAACACATTTGTCTATTTGTACCTAAGAAGAGAGGAAAAAGTTCCAAGAGGTTTGGAATCACAGCTGCAAGACGGAGCTTATGCCTCTAAATTTAGTGGGATCAGTATCAGGTCCACAGTAAGGATACAGGGTAAAAAGAACAGAAAGCCTGAAGCTTTGAAAGGAATTTTGAAAAGTTGTATTTCAGAAAACAGAAATACATTGATCTGCCAGATTTGTTGGTGCAGCCTTTTTCTTAAGTGGCAACATGCTACACTTGAGAAAAAAAATGCGTGAATGAACAGTCTGTTCCAAACAGAGAAAATGTAAGAAAGATAACAGCATTGTCGGTATTGTCAACAGAGTGTGAGCATGTACACAGGTTGCTATTACTGATCTTTAGATAAAGTACACTGGTATTTGGAACATTTCAAAAGGTTTGGAGAATCAGTTTGGATAGTTATCGGAGATTAAGTTGGTAGTGAACATGCTCCTAAACAATTAATCCACAAGCCCATTCAGGAATGCAGTACCCCTCTTACTCAAATGTTTTTTTATTGTTTATTAGTAAGGATGCTCTGCAAATTCAATAGTGCGGGGAAAAAACCCAAAGATGACTGGGGTTTGGTCTCCGGTACCTAAGCACATCACTCAGAACAATCCAGATGTTCACTGACAATGCATTTTCCTACCATAAAATCAGCACTCCTCTCTTTTCCTACTTTGCACTGAGTTTTCTCTGTCTAGTCTGTAAAGGCCTCTTACATACCCCACTTTCCCTTCTACCCCTTTCTTTGGCATAGATTAAGCATTCCTGCCTGTGAAAAAATTCTTTGTCCCAGGATCTACCCTAACTACTTTCATCTCGGATGCTAACATGGGTTCCAAGGGTGGGAATCTCAGTGTTTGTTACTTTAGGCTTTGTTTTGCCCTTCTCATCTGCCTATGCTGAAACATTTGTAGTAAAGATACTTCTGCTTAAGGTTGCAAATCTGATGTCTCAGTTCAATTATAAAGAAGGTAACCAGCTTCAGTAGAACTTTGTTTCAATGACATTAAGAAATTGTACCCCAGGATTTAGTACTCTATCTCCTCCAATGGTAAAGTCTTGCTTCAAGAAATCACCATTTTAGTCTTCTACTCAAGCTCCTTAGGACAGAAGAATATTTGTAGTTATCTAATACCAGCTCTGTAGAAAGAATTATTTCATTGCAGATGTTCTCCTCCATCATCAAGTTGCATTCACCTCTGCATTGAGATTGAAGTTGCACTGATTTTCAAAATTCTTCAATCCCCCTTCCACCCACCATTCTTGATAAGAATTTTTCAATCTCAGCCACTGCCCTTATGTAGGTTGGTGTAGTCTTTTACCTCATCCATAGTCTGCAATGATGAAAAGTTTATATTCTGTGTCATTTACTGGAATATTAATATTTGGAATATTTCTACAAATCTTTTATTTGCTAGCATCACAACAAAATTTTTTATTTCTTTTTAGTTTAAAAATGTGTACCCATTTGAGTCATTATGTATGACAGCAATGAAGCTATGTAAAAATATATTTTCCTTTATAGAGTTATGACTGGCTGGTCCAAATTGATGAGCTGTTTTCTACTGCATTGCATTTTAACAGAAATTCAGATAGGTTATACACTGGTACGAGTTAACAAGTTATAAGTCTTTTCATGACAAAATTAACTCTCACAGTAATAAAATTTTCTTCTTAGTTTGAAAGTAGGTTAGCAATAAGAAATATTGACCTTTTAGTTTGTTAGTGTTTCTCATAATCTGAATAAATTGATGTTTCAAATATGAATTCCCATTCCACTATAACCAGCACCTTAAACCAGTACGTTCCAGTCAAAAGCTGGCTAGCATATGGGTATCCTCTTCAAATTTTCATTCAATATATTAAAAAAACACATAATATTACAAAATTATCTGGTTCTGGTTTCTGAAAGAGGTTAAAATCACTCCTGCCTCCCATGAGTATATTATCTAAGGAGGTCAGGAGAGAAACTGCCACCTGAGAATTATTTTTAAAACATTGTAAATGTATCTTAAAGTGTTTTTAAAGTAGTTTTAAGTGTTCACAGAAAGCATTGCACGGACAAAGGAAGGAAATTGAAATACTACAAGAAGACATTTTCCTCACAAGTGCAGAATAGAGTGTAGTTCAGTTTCAGTTCACATTCAAGAAGCTTGAAAAACAACATATCAGAAATGCAAATGTATACAATATGTTTAAAGACAAATATAATGCAATTGGTCTGGGCAGTAGCTAAATCAGGAAATTGACTGTAGTTGTAGTTTATTTTATGAGAATATAATATAATTAAAAGACCGTTGAAAGGGAAGCTTATATACATCAAAATTACTGGATTAAGACATTATGTTCCTCATATAAAATTCTGCCCTCAGACTCTGAGGCAAAGGATAAAGCAGCAGAGATTGTGGTAATGGAGTTAAGAGCCCCACAGAGCACTAGAGAAAGTCATACTGCTAGCACAGTTCAGAGGAGGTCCAAGGAAGGAATCAAAGTATCATTTCAAAATGAAGTGACACGAGAACATGTGATAAAGGAACTGCTTGGGCCCCAAACAAACCCTTTCTTTTTACAGGCTTCAGATCAGCCCACCCCTATACCCACACAGAATGAGAGTAAAGAGTGTGAGGACACTCGTAGCCTTCAGTGTCCAGCCTGGACTGGAGGATAAAGTTACCAATGGGCAAGGGATGGTCTCCCAACTGATTTGGAGCTTGGAGATGCAAAAGTAAGGCTGTTGGTGCTCAACTAGAATAAGATTTGCCACCATGTATTAACAGAAGACTAATACTGATCCCTGAGAGCAAGAAAGGCGATGCTTATAGATTTGCTTGGACATTAAAGTGACCTGTAAAAGGATTAGTTCATAAGTCCTGCAGAGTTTCCTTTAGATTTGTAGAGTAAGTGAAATAAAAATTCTAGCATGACTAGGAAAATTTATGTGGACTACAATGGTGGTGTTGAGCTGTGGGTGTTGTGGTTTAACCCCAGCCGGCAACTAAGAACGACACAGCTGCTCGCTTACCCCCCCCTCGGTGGGGTGGGGGAGAGAATGGGAAGGGTAAAAGAGAGAAAACTCGTGGGTTGAGATAAAGACAGTTTAATAGGTAGAGCAAAAGCCGCGCACGCAAGCAAAGCAAACCAAGGAATTCATTCACTACTTCCCATCGGCAGGCAGATGTTCAGCCATCTCCAGGAAAGCAGGGCTCCATCACGCGTAACGGTTACTTGGGAAGACAAATGCCACCACTCTGATTGTCCCCCCCTTCCTTCTTCTTCCCCCAGCCTAATATGCTGAGTATGACATCATATGGTATGGAATACCCCATTGGCCAGTTGGGTCAGCTGTCCTGGCTATGCTCCCTCCCAGCTTCTTGTGCCCCTGGCAGAGCATGGGAAGCTGAAAAGTCCCTGACTAACTAAACACTACTTAGCAACAACTAAAACATCAGTGTGTTATCAACATTATTCTCATACTACATCCAAAACACAGCACTATGCCAAGTACTAGGAAGAAAATTAACTCTATCCAGCCAAAACCAGGACAGTGGGATAAGATCAGATGTGTTTTCTCATATGGCCTACTGAACAATAAGATCAGAGACCGTTTTGGATATAGTCCAAGGAGCATGCCAAGCAGAGCAAAAAAGATATGAGCTGAAGGAACGTTAGGAAATGAGTGATTACAATAAAATCAGATATAAGATGTGTGCAAAATGCATGCTGCAAGAAGAGGTAGTGTGCTTTTAAGAAGTGGACTGGAACTGGAGTTTGGGAAGATGTAAATTGCAGTGGTTGATCTATCCTAATGACAAAAGTAATGTCACTTTGGATAAAATAAGAATGAGAAATTGGGCCATATAGATACAAAACACTCTGGTGGCAGACTAGGAATCAAATAGGTTTCATATACATTCTGTTCAATTAAGTTTTCCTAAAGCAACTGGACTGTGATTATAATTTGCAGTCTGATATTAATATATGACCCAAAAGATTCTTAAAAAGCTACCCAGCACTTTGGCAAGGTGACAGCCACAGCAGAATCACATGTAAAACATTTGCAAAACCTTTCAAAAGTGCAATCCAGGTGAAAAAAAACAATTGTTACTTGTTACAATGACATTTCTGTGGTGCTGTATTTTCTATCAGCACTTTTCTTATGTTTACCTGAACTTTATTCTACTCCTGCATAACACAGGGGAGCTTTTCAGTTGTAAGAAATTTCAAATTTCTTAGGTCAGGATTCTAGAAAGAACAATTTTCCTGTTCTGTATTAGACTAGGCCACAAGACTGCCAGGCATCGAGTCTTTATCAGGTGAAAAAAGAGCTTTTCTGTATAAATGTGTTACTCTCTACCAGCAGTTGAAAAAGGCATTCCCTTTTCCAGTTCAGAATTTCTACCAAGTGGGCTTACTAGAAATCTTCCAATAAGCTATAATGCACTGGGGAGGGAAGGGGTAGCAAAGATCTCTGGCATACACATTTCTCCTTATACAAAAAATGTAGAATGGTACAGCTTAATACATTACAAAGAGATTTGTGATTCTTCCACACAGCCAAAGTTTTACCTCTTCTTATAAGTTGATATAGAATGAACATGGATACAACTATGTAGGCTTGGGAAGGATACAGATGTTCAGTTTGCTTGAATTAGCCTTATCTTACCCAATTCTGTGATGGAGACATACATTATTACTTGCAATAGAAATATGGAAAAAAACTTAGAGTTTCAATTAGAGAAAGCCTAAAAATCCAAGAGTTTGCAGGCAATACCTTTAAGATAACCCTTTTTGTCTGTGCATGAGGACATTTATATGCTCATTCCACAGAGTGTGGCAGAAACTAGTCAATAGGTAGGAAAGTGTTTGGTTTTCACAGGTGTAATTATCACTGGATAAAAAATACCCTCTGCCCTACATGTCTGTCTTCACTCTCCTCCAACTGGCAATCAGCATGAACTTTCAGTGTCACAGTAAACAGCTATACCAACAATTTGTCATAGTCTTCTACTCCAAATGAGTACTTTATTTTGCAAACTTTAACTACTTGGATGCTATTATGCATATGTTAATATTTGATTATTTTATGTAATTAGCAAGTCCTTATGGCTCTCCTTTGTATAATATGGTCGTTGTATTCACTCCTTTTTTGTTTTTTTAAGTGATGGCAGAAATGAACAGTTGTTCTCATTGTTCTGTGATCTCATCAGCTCACACACACTAATTTAGGTCAGGCTGCACCAGGTTTGGATGCTCTTCCAAAATACATAAAGGGACTTTAGTAGATTGAATTAGTGATTTGCAACTTGACAATTAATCTGGTGTGATTTAATGCCAAATGAACTGGAAGACACTGGATTGCTGCAGAAATTATTTGTGAGGTAAAGAGTGGATTCCAGCTCCTGACCAAATTCAACTTCCTTCTTCAGAAGGGTTTTATCCAAGTAATATCATTACCATTAACATATATAATAAGATTTTCCACTTACACATATGTCAAGAATACTTGTGGGCAAAGATGCTATCTGAGATTAAATTCTGCAGAATTTGTTCCAAAGATTTATTGGCATCTCCCTTTTAATCACATAAATTAATAGTGGCTATCAAGTACACAGAACTCTCCAAAGGGCTTCAACTCACCCTGTATTGCAGATTCAAGTACTGAACAAGAACCTCTCATGTCTGCTCTCTGCATGTGAAAATCAATTCCAGAAATTAAAAACCAAGGGAGAAGGGACAAGTAGGAGACCCACCTTTTCCCCAAATCCTCAATTCCCTTATCTATTCCTATAATGACCCAAATTCTCCAGTCCACTTCAGAAAGTTTTCTAAATTAATCTCAGGACCTTTTACATTTGCTGTTTTCCTGCCTTTGTGTCACCTTGCATTTTTTTTACCAACTGTTCAAAACTGGTCTTAAAAAGCAGAGGGTTTTTTTGTGGGCGAGAGTTGGGTTTTCATTTGTTTTCTAAAGAAAAGATTATCATTTCTTTAGGAAGCAGGTCAACAAATGTAAAATCTGCTACCCGACTGCAGGAGTACTGCAAAATTGTAATTGATATATTGAATGAACATAACATAACAACAAGGAACCAGTACATTTATAATGGAATTGCAGTCCACCTATAAGACACACAGCTCTAGATTGGGTAAACGTTGTTGAGGAATGGTTAAAAAAAAAAGTGATTCCAATTATGGTAGGAATTTGAGGAGTATGGCAGAGAATACAGTATAAACTTATCAGCAAAACAAGGACTAGCGTATGACATTTGGTGGAAGATTATTCATAAATTATCAGAACTGGGAGGGTGAATCGTAAGACAAATTTAAAAAAAAAGGATTTTTCAATCAAATGGGGTCAAAACTACTAGCACAGTTTCTACTAAATAGTGTCAGTGTCTCATCTGTGAAATTGTTTCAATAGGTAATATGGACAAAAATTGTAACTACTTCTATTCTTGAACTTCATTGGGCATTTATGCATTTCTTTTAATGTGTATATAGGTTAATTTAAAAACCTTTAAAATCTTTTGAGATAAGTTCTTTCTATACAAGGAAAATATTATATTATTAAAAGAAATATAAGTGTAAATATATGACATATTTCAACAGAACTAATGCTTTTAGTGGCAAATAGATTTTTGGATTGGTAAGTTTGTTATATAGCTAAGCCAAACAAATGCTGCATCTGGAGAGCAAGTAATACTTAGGAAAAGACCCTGCATCATAGAACATAGTAAAATCCGAAACATAAAGGCAAATGAGAGAGAAAACTCGGTAATTAAAACTTGTGATGACTAATGGAACAAATTTTCTTCATTAGAAAAAGATTCACTGCAGAATTCAGCATGGTTAGAAACTTAGACAAAGACAGGCAAGTCAAAACCGTAAGGCGCGCAGATAGAAATTGCTTACCACAATTTGGTGAAAATTCACAAAGGCTGGAAAATGTACTGTGTAAGTATTCCCAATATCTAATAAGGGAGCCAGGGCCAGTAGGAGCACATAGGCAATTAGGTTAGCCTTGTTGTAATAGAAGTCATAGAAACTGTAAGATCAAACAGAAGCAATATCCAGATGTTTAAATTTAGGCATCTAGAGACAGCTGAGACTTGTTCCTGACAGTATTCATACTTATGCTTCACTTTAGAGATCTTAATAGCTTCACAAGCACAGAGTCAACAGGAGCTGAGTGGTCTGTGTCTTGGGAAACATGAGACCAGTCCACAGAGACAGACAGGACAAATGGAAAAGAAAAAAGCCAGGGCAAATGCAAAAGAACAGAACAGATTTAAATATGTGCATACATATATACACACACACACACGTATATATACATACACATATTTGCACAGGTAGACCTCCCATACTTTTGTTGTAATTTACATTTTTCTGGATTTAGATCTTACATACTACCCAATATATTCAAAATCCTGGTAGGTAAGATAGCAAGAATCTTCCCAAAAGCAGTGGCAGACAATAATTTTTACTTCTGCAATGCATACAGAGATGTGTAGCAAAATGCTTATGATAGATAACTTTTTTTGAGCAAGCAGAAATGGCTTAATTTATTTCAATAATGCCATTCTTCTTTATAGCAGCTGAAAGTGGGTTATCTTCATGCTTAACTTCTATTTTGCATAACTTCACGTTAACACAAAATAAAACAAAATAACTTCTCTGAAGTCTAAAATAGAAATTTTAATCGTAATGGTTGCTTTTGAAGTAGTTTTATGTTTGTTCTAAGTGACCAGATACTATCAGTTCCAAAATGTGACTTTGAACATTCACAGTAAAGAAAGAGCTTTTTTCTATTGATGCCAGCAGACGTGCAAAACCACAAATGATACGAAATGAACATTGACTGTGTTTCATTATCAGCCTGTGGGTCAGGGCAAGCTCAGGTTCATACTAGAATATCATAAAAACATCGAAAATTAGAGCTAGAAAGCTTTTCGAGAGGTCTTTATGCCATCCTTCGGTCCAAAGGCAAAATCAGCTACGTCTGTATCACTTATGACATATGTTTGTCAAATATATTCCTCAAGACCTGCAGTGTGAGAGGCTGCACACCTTTCCTATTCCAGCTCTTCACGTTATAACAGAAAGCATTTCCTAATTTTCACTTGTTTTTCCTCTGCTATTTGAGATCTCTCACACAAAAGACATGGAGGGAAAAAAATCTCCATCCTCTTTGCAGCAGCATTCAATATATGTGAAACTCAGTTCTAGTTTTTAAAAAAAAAAAGAAATAGTTTGTTTTCTGGTCAATAAAAAAGAAAAGCCGTTAAAAAAGGTTTAACAGAAAAAGTGTACTTAAACCAACTTTTTTTTTAAAAAAGTACAGTTTTCTATAGAATATTCAGACAGCTAAGAAAACAATGCTGTTTTGTTCTAGGAAAGCACGTTTATTCTTTGTCTTCTCTCTCTCTAATGATTCTTGGCTCTCTAAATCTCATTGAAACATTGTGCTGTCACCGGTTGCTACACTGTAGGGATGAAAGTATGTGTTCTTTATCATCACTATCTCTGTGTTCTGTTATTAATTTTTCAATAGGTAACCATGACCATTCCAAAAAGGGAGGAAGCAGAATCTTCCAGTCCTCATGGGGAGGCTATATTTTAGCCAGATTTCCATCTCTGCATTCCCCTGAGGAATCCCATTCACTATTTTTATTGGCGGCAAAGAAAACTAAGTATTCAAATATTTCTTCTTTTTATATTTATATGCATACCTTATCTTCTTTTAAAGCTCTGGTTTAGGATTCTGTTCTCTGTCTCGCATCCAGGCCCTAAAACTTAGAAGATGAGTTACAACCCTTTTCTTGATATGTTCTTGGATTGAAGCTTTTTATTATAGTAAAGAAGTTCTGACTTCTTAGTCAAAAAGTCGTGTTATGTTCATGGTTCAAGTAATTACTGTAGGCAACTATTTGATGGCACTTGACTGTAGTTAGCAGTCTGGGACTTCCTGTTCCTCCTACTTTTGCTCTTTGTTATGGTTTTTCTAAGTCCCTTTACTACAGAAAATGAAATCTCTTAACTCCCATGAAGGTGTCCAGGGCTATTTGAGAAGAACTGAAAATGTGTTATTAGTTTCAAAATGGCACTCACCTTTCTATTGTATTTTGTCATTGAACAGTTTTATCCAGAAGTGATGAAGCATTCGATCTTTATCTTTCTTTGCCTTTCATTTGACAGTCTAATGAAATTGCTGACGCATCCACCACACATTTGAAGTCAATAGTAATAATTGGGTAAGTGGTATGTAATCATGTTCTTGGCATGTAAAGAACCGTAAATATGCGTCTGCATTATCTCTGAGATCCGTAATAGCGCGAAAAGGCCAACTACTTATGGTAAGGTCAAGTTCAAGACTAGTGCTTTCTTGAGTACACTGACTTCATCCACACTGCCGAGTAGGTGCAGTGCAGCTTGGCATACCACTTACCTTGCATCTCTTCACACCTGCACAGAGGCGTCTTGTGTGACATCTGGTGAAATATCATGCAGTAGACACAGCCAGAGGTATCCACAGCTACCAACTTCAGTTCAGCGGTAACTGCTGCCTGCTGTTGCCCCTCTTGCTCCTCCTGCTCAAGAGTCTATGCCATCTGAGGTGTATCTGGCTTTCCCTAGCCTCCAGCATTGCATAACATGAGCTATTGCTATGTAGATAGTCAACTATCTGCAAGAACTGGTGTTTGAAAACTGGCAGTGCATAGAGGAGACATTTCCATCAGCAGCTCAGGTCTCTGACCACTGGGCTCTTGGACACCATTCTAGCCAGGCTCCCCATCATAAAGAGGAAGTTTGAGTCCAGAAGATCAATGCCACTTGTTGAAGATACATGGTTCAACACTCCTGGCATGACCAGAATTTCTCCTGGCATGACCAGCAGAACAGAGATGCAAGACGTGATCTTGAAAGTGCCTCATTTTACCAGAAAAATCTTGTAGAAATAGTTGTAGTTTGGTTTTATATTCATAGCCATCATGCTACATAAAGCCTTTCCTGAGGAGCTTTTTTGCTACAGGCCTAAAGTTGAAGGCTTATAGTAAAATACTCTGGACTCCTTAAAACACAGCCCTGCAGAAACTCACCAACTCAGCTGATATGTCCTGTTTTCAAAAATAACTTAAGCATCTTATTATTCTTCACTCAAGGCTTAAGTAGCTTTTGATCCAGTGCTCGATTTAGACACGCAAAACCATGCGTAGTAGTTCTGCATCCAGTAAGAGACCATGGACCATGCTGAAATCCAGATTCAGTTCTGTATCATAATTTCCATCCAAAAGAAACATCTTGACATTCTGGATAAGTACCATCACTGGTATTTCAAAAAGGTGGAATAAAATTGGAGCTACTTGAGACATTAGTGAGTCAGAGCCAAACACACCTAGTCTTAAACGAACTACCCCGTCCTCCACTGTTTCAATACAGCCAAGTAGAAATATCTTTGCTAACATTTATACTACAAACAGCACAAGAGGCAGAGCCATATAAGGATGATGTTTATGCCTCTGGAACCACTGGACCAGCAAATTTCTAGTATACTCAGGCTCCAAATGCACTCTTTTCTTTTTCCTTTCCAAAGGCAATAACACCAATCTAATTCAGATGTACATAGCTGTCCCTACTGCAAAGAACAAAGCTCTAGTTTTCATTAACCAATGTTCAGCTCTAGAAGACACCCCCAAATGGAGTCTGAAAAACTGGAACAATCGATGCACTTTTCATCTTACAGCTTTATGTAATTGCTTAGCAGGTCTTCTCAGCTGACAAGTCACAATGATTTTTCAACCTTTTCACAGCTTATAAAATGCCAGCCCTGAGTTGTTTCTGAGATAGGTAGCAAGACACTTAAGCTAGCACCACTTAATTGAACATGGTTCCCTCCAACCTCCTCTAGGGATAAGGAGATGTGACAGCTCAGCTGAATCCATTGGAATAACTACCTTTTGCAACTATTGAAATGAAAAACGGTAAGAAGTAGATTTTTATCCCTGTGTTTGTTTTAATTTAAGCTTGAGGTTTGAGCCCTGAAACATCCTTCGGAGAGTAGAATCTGTAGGAGCAGACACGTCTGAGAATTTTGAAAATACAATGAAAAAGCTGCTTTAATTTTTTTCCTAGGAGGGGTGACCCCTGATATTTTAAATGATTCACTAAAAATATACAGGAATTCACTCTAAATGATCAATACCAGTCCTACATACAATTTTAGTGATTTCAGTCCCAGGTACTTAGTAATTCAAGTTTTTCAGTACTTAATAGTCCTTCTCTCCTAAGGAGATTCTTAATATCTTCTTTATCACTGAAAAAAAAAATTAGGTTTTTTTTCCACAGCAGATAAAGCTATTTGGTGTTGCATAAATTCCAGTGGGAAAAAAGAAAAGAAAACGTATCAGCAAAGCAGACCCCCCCCCTCTTCCTGGAGTTAAAGTTTCATTCAGTACACAGAAGCTCCCTGTTCTTCACATTTCTATGGTGCTTCATTTGCTTTTGCTTACTGTAATCCAACCATACAGAATTTTCTACCTAAGTGTTGGGGGGGAGGGCTTGGGGTGGTTTTGTTTATGTTTTGTTTATGTTTTACAAATATATTGTTTCCTCTACCTCACTTTTCTCACTGCAAGTTCTGAAGGACTGTTGAAAATTAATTGCCAAATTGTTCTTTCTTTGGATACCAAACAGCCACGTCAAGGAGATTTCAGGAAGAATGAAGTTAAACAGTCCTAAGAACATCACATTTACAGTCTCTGGACTTTTTTTTAATTCATTTTGGAAATTAAGAGGTAACTAATGCATTAATGCATTACTTTCCCAGTAAGTATTCTGCAGTGACATAAAAGCAAATGCATATTGACAATATAGTCCTTTTACTGATTCCTATCCTGAATAATCTTTCTTTGGGATGCAATATGAAACTTTTTTTCCCTGTTTCACAACTTTTATACACACACACACACAGTGTGCATCTAAAGAACCCTAAATAAGTAAAAAGCAGAAAGAATGTTTGTTCCAGGTACACGTCCTAGAGACATTTTTTACAAACAAATTAAAGCAATCATGCACTCTAAGGTTCAATCAAATCTAAATTTAAACCACTGTCAGCTTAGCCACCTGAGCCTGGAAGATGCTTCTGCACATTAAGCATCCTCAAGGGCTCTTGCCACCAACAAAAAATGGCAGAAATTCTGAAACACATTTTCTTCTCTTATGATCGTAGGTGTGATCCTGCTCTCAGAAACCCCTTCAGCATTAACAACATTATGGCAATCAACTATGTATGTTTAATATAGCTTCTGAGCAATATCAATGGCTAAAGCCTCCGTATCCTTCTTTGCAGAATTACAAAATTACAATTTATACAACTTACTCAGCCCAAGTCATAAGACGACTACAAAGTTATGTCATTATCTGAGCGAATTTTATGAAGAAAAAAAATCACCCTGAATGCAATCCAAAACCTATTCAAATCTATGGATATATCAAGGATGAATCTGTTGCTCTAATTCTTCCATAGTTGTTTTTCCTCCATGTACATCATAGATTAGAGTCTGTATTTTTCCTGAATATACAATGCTCTGTGTACTTGCCCAGCTTTCAACCCCCACATAATGTGAGAACTCAACTTTGAAATGTTTTATACTGCCATTCTGACCATTCTTTTGGTTTCATCTGTAGGAGTGAGAGAGCTTTCTCTCATCTTCTCATTCAAATGAAGGCTCCTTCAAAGCCACCTGAGGCCAAAAGAGGTTTTGCCATTAATGTTACTGGCTTTTGAGCACGGCCTCTATCTAAAGAACTTACTGATCTTACCAGGTTGCTTATCTCCCCCTCCTCCTCAGCTGCTCTCTTCTTCCTCACCGAGTTAGGTAATTTGGAGGCACTTGAGCAAGAAAGATTCTGTAGGCTTAGAGAATGAGAACATGCTAAATAATTAATACACTGATGTAAAACTTTACTTGTCTTGCTCACTATGTAGGCAGAATACAGAAATATTGATGAATATATTTCTTTGTAAACAATCCATTTGTTAGAACATTTAGGGCAAAGCAGAGCTAATTATCACCAGCAGAATTATAGGCTCAGCAAATTGTATATCTTCTCTTTTGATAGCTTCAGAATAAATACCATCCTAATAGTTAGCCTGAAGAGTATTGACAAGGGCCTGACTTGGCATGTCTGGCCATGTAAGCCCTTATTATAGGAATAATCTATTGTTATGTGGTGAAATAATTAGGGTTCAGCTGTTCCTGGAAGCCTCTGCAAGAAGAACTGAATGATTCAGCAGTGCACCCTCTCTCAGTTGGTGCTTCTGAAAAGTTATCAATCCTCCAGAAATCCAGAGGACACGGATCTTCCTCTCCCACTTTCATGTAACTGTATATAGTGCTTTGCTGCTAATAAAATCAATAAACAGAGGTGGGCTGGACTCCCTGTCTGTAGGAGGATGACCTGGCTATACCACCTCACTCAAGGTTATGTGTGAGCTCTGATCTGACATTTGCATTTAAGAAAACTCCTGCTAGCGAAATACGCAGGAGAATATCTACTTTGTGTTTCCAAAGAGGTTAAATCATTTACTAGATAACGATAGAGACTTACGTAGTTTTGGGGATGCCCAAAGCAGGCAGGCAGGCAGGCAGGCAGGCAGGCAGTTGACTATGGAATTTTACTGATGCAAATACCATGACTTTAAAGGTTTGTTGGCATTAAGAGCATCAAAAACTGGGATACAGATGCTTGTAAGCAGCGTTTGCATGCTTTTATATACAGAAAGAGAGAACAGAAACAGAAAGACCTTAAAGGTTGAAGGAATAGTATTATTCACATTTTACAGATGTTGAAGCAGAAAAGATTCCATGCATTAAGTATTTACCTTAAGTAAATGTAGTGACTGGAAACTGATCCGAGACTTCTTAAGTCCTTGCCATGATCATGAAGTATCTTCCTTTCCTAACTTAGTTACAATCCTGCAGTAGGACAGGGAGAGTATACATAACATTTCCACATGGATCTAAGAATGGTGTGGTATCTAGAGGATTGAACAACAGCATGAATATGATGACAGGATAACAATCCTTTAAGATTATTATGGTGCCTTTCATTATCCTCAGAGAATACTTGTTGGGGATTAGTTCTATCTCTGCTCTTTCAACAGAAACACTGACTTACTTGAGTTCTGATCTTCCAGATTATGTACAATTTTTAAAAATCTTTGGGTAGTTGAGATACCTGGGAAGCTGTGGTGGTACAAATACAATACGAGTAATAGGGTTCACAGTGGGTGGGAGCCAGCCAGAGAGCCTGTCATTAGGTGGTTAGCTGAGACATTTATATATTCAAGGACATTTTGAAAGGAGGTTAGAGAAGAGGAAGCTCTGAATATAAGCCAGAATCTCTGAATAACTGATCATTTTGCCAGTAAGAATTTAAATATAACTTGCCGTACACTGGGACTGGCAGTTACGGGGAAAGGTCTCTACAGCAGTGACTCAAGCCAAATTAGACAAATACATAGTGAATTGGACTACAAGTGAAAGGCTGTTGCTTTGACAATATTAAATACTGGAACTTCATGTGAGTATGAAAAAAATGTGCACTGCTCTTATGACTGGAAAATCATAAATGAAAGATCGAATTCGTTTATAAGAATTGGTATTTCATTGGACTTCCATTCTGAAGGAAGTTTATGACACCATTAATATTATCTCCTTCATCTTACATTTTATATGCATCTAGATGAGACTCTTAAAGCTACCTCTTTACAAATGGTGCAGATAGCCTGGTGGAATTTTCAAAAGCGTTTTGATGCCTAACCACCATGGAAATTATTTGGACTAGGCTTTAGAAGTCTTAATAAGTGGTTGTCTTTGTGATTAGGCATCCAAATGCAAATATCTCATAAAAGGGATTTAAGACTTTTCTTGCCGTAAGTCAGAAGAACTTAGGTGTTCACTGTAAAATTATCAGAGCTGGCTAATGGAACAGGAGCATTAGTTCTGTTCTCAGAAGTGATTGATATACCTGGACACTTAGCATTTGTTGACACCAGTGACTAAATGAATAGAAGCCAGGTTGCATGTCAGAGTCCAAGTCTAAAGCCGGATTAGTTCCTTCGATCCATATCTTAACGCCAGTTGAATATATATATTTTCCGATAACCCAGCCCCAAGTCACTCTTGAAAAATATGGCATAATTTCTGATTTTACTTTTAGATAACTACAACTTTAGTATCTATACCAGGATGTCAATCATTAAGTCCAAAGATGTTACTCAAAATGGCTTGTGAGTCTGCCTAAACTCTCCAGATGCCTCCCTTCTGCCTGAAAAATCCCCTGAGCGACCGTAGCTCTGCTCTGGGTATGCCTAGGGCTGATGGAACAGGCAAATAGTTTGGAGCCTAACTCTCATCTAAGTGCCTCCAGGATCTGGAAACAAAGCAGGCCTGATCCACAGCACATGCGTTTATAACATCTAACACACATGAGACTGGGCCACATGCTGAAAGGGTATACAAATCTTCTCAGACTTTTTGGCCTGGCAATCAAAAGTTTTTAGTCCAAACTAAACATCATAGTCTCCTCCACCTGAAAACGGTTGAATGTGCTTATCCCAGGACTGCACACCAGTGGCCTGGCTGTGCTCTAGAAAAGGAGCAATTCTTTATCTCTCCTGCTGAAGCTGCACAAGATGCACTGGACTAACAAGAGTGCAAGCCAGAGGAACTTCAACATCATCTCTGGTCTGTCCTCCCACATTTCATGCTACTATCCGGTAGCTGAAACGCTACACAACTGTCACTTCAGGATGCAGATAGCAGATTATTTTTCAGTAGACTGACTGTTAACATCCAGGTCGACAAAAAGTCTTATTTCCTACAGCAGTATATTTGAACAGTCCTGTATGTGACCCAAACAGCAAATTTCACAAGAAGGGGAATCACATTTCTTCCATTTCACCCCACCTTGTTCAAAGCAGACCTCCTACCACGTATCACAACTTTGAAATAATCTGGCAGAGCTTGTATTTCTGCACCAACAGCCCTGCTCAGTGACATACATCAGACCAATGCTGAATGAAACAGAAAATGGTTGTGGCTCAGCACATTTGAAATGCCTTCAGCACCTGTGATTTTCTTTCCTTTGAACATGAGCAGAGTCCATTTTCCATGCTGGTTTATTCTTTGGCCACCCCACTGAGTCTGCTCTAAGGAAGGTTCACAGCGATTATTAGTGTTTGGAAAGAGGGAAAATACGACTTGGAGAGAGGAAGAACCGTAGAATATAAAGTTTATATAAAGTTTATATAAAGTTTATATAAAGTTTTATATAAAGTTTATATAAAATTTTCTACTTCTTTGGAGAAAATTTTGAACTGCTTTGAATTTTATTGAAATCCTCACTATAATGAGGGATATGTCCTCATTCTTTTGATCTAATATGGCCTAAAGCAAACTTAAATATTAAGGATACCTAGGGACAAAGTAGGGCTTTCTACTGTTTTTTCTGCCCTTCTCATTCAAACTTTATTACCATTCTAAAACATTATATAAGCAGTTTTATTAAAACATTAACATTATTAAAACATTAACATTAACATTATTAAAACATTAACATTATTAAAACATTATATAAGCACTTTTATTCTAACTAGTACAGAATATCTGTTTCCTGTTTTTCTAGCAATCAGATATATGAAAGACCATCAGTAAGGCTCATATTCTACTTTCACTACTCTGAACTGTATTTTTTATTATAAGTTCCTTTAGATCATAGCTAAACTCTAATGGAAACAGGGTGCACTTTTACCAGCCTCAACAGAAAGCGCTTCGGTCACTCCTCCGTCTTCAGAGTCCTCTCTTTGCCTGAGGACAAGTGCTCCTGCAGGAAGCTCCAAACAGGCTGTGGCCTGCAAGAGAGGTGTTGAAGGCACAACAGGCTCGTAACATCAATGTGACTGGAATCTTAACTTCTACTGTTCCTCTGAAAGGCATCTCACCTGCTATGAATAAATGAGTTTATTAAATGAAAGAGGAAAAAAAAAAAGAGGAAAAGGTCTTAAAATCCCGTTTAACACATTGTTTTGTTACTGAGGACAGTAGAGACACACGGATTACTTCTCACATTAGAAATAAAAATAGGAGCTATGATTAGGTGGGCAATTTGTGTTTCTTTAAATATAACGATTAAGACTAAAAGAAATTCTCTTTCTTCTCATGACTGTTGTGTGATGAGTATCCAGATAATGTAGTTTAGTCCCACACTACAGTTGCAAATATTAATGCAATCTCGGTGTCATGGGAACTACTCCAGAAATGAAAGCCTCCTGTCTGTTCTGTCTGTATCAGGCCCACAAATGTCCTTTAAAATTGGCACATGATTATAATTATTTCCCTATGTTTCCCAAGCTACCAATTTTCCAGGGTGTGCTATCAAAATTCCAAACACCTACCCGACTTCTTAATACATAAAAGCTTTATGTATTTTCCTATTTCGGAACAGCATCTAATATATTGCTAAACATTCAATCAAGCTTCACTTTGTCTTGAATTTGAATTCAGCTGTCACTCAACATATTTTGAAATGTACTACAATACGAGCAAGTAGCATGGTAGCATGATGAGGATCAGACATTATTTCTGTCTTAATCTGGGTGATACTTTGTCATTAACTTTTGCGATGATGCACTGACTTTAGTTAATGCAGTACTGATGTTCATTTGCTTGCAATCATGCCCTGTTATTGGTTTGATTAGACCTACTGTATGGCTGGTTGATGACAAAACCCCATTGATTACATGTGGTCTGCTTCTCATTTCCAGTCAAGCTTTCTGTCTTGAGACATGAATAGTTTCATTAATTAGGTGAACTAAACACGTTGACAAGCATTCAAGCTAGTCTGGTTCTGGCATAATAGTCCCAGTGTTATGGATTCACTCTCTGTCGTCGATGAAAATTTGGTTATTCATTTAAAAGAAAGCAGAATCAAAACCTATTGGTGTTCCTTTTATTTGATTATGCTCCCAGAATATATCCAGTACAATTTCCTCCTACTTTTAAAAGCTGTTATGCTTCACAAGGAAAGACACCAATTACTTATTCCAGATGTTAAAATACCTCGTGCCCTGATGAAGAAATCTAAATAACAAAAACGAAACAGGACTAGCTAAAACCTAGAGCTTTAAAAAAGTTCTGGGTGTAAGTCAAAATAGTAAGAATTTACATTGAGTCTTCTATGAAGGATGCAGTTGTTTAATAACATACCAACTGTGCGAAATACTTGGAAAAACCGAAGTCAAATCTTCAGGACATTTCATTGCTGTGTTGACACTGCCTAGCACTTCTCTTATCTTGCACTCCTTTTCAGTAACGAATATCTTTTTTTCCCCCATCCTGTCATGTTCTGGAGATGCATTTTCAAATCTTTTTGCCAAATTAGGGCTATAGAGCATTTTTGGATGCTACCCTTAGTCCCAAGACTAAAATCAATGGAAGAGGCCTCCCATCTGTCTTGTGACTGGAAATGGGCATTTTCCCCCCCCCCCACGACTCTAATCCATTAATCTGCTTTAATGCAACACAAGCCAGTAGTACGTTGGATGTGACAGAACCTGTACCAGCACTGGATGTTCCTCTCAGGGAGCAGCAAGAGCAGGTCCGCTCCCTGAAGGAGGACATGCCAGGACCTGTGGGTGAACACAGCCCAGTGGCCTTCCCCTGGCAGGACCAGGACAACAACAGGCTCTGCTGACAGTCCAGGGATGATCCGACAAGGCAAAATATTGAATCAGGTGCAGGGTCCATCTAGAAAATCCAGTCAGAAACAGCAGAAGATGGGACTAGAGGCAAAGCTACCCAGGTTTCAAAGTCCACCCAGAAGATGAGGCTGGAGACCGGAGATGCCCAGGCCTAAGCTGAAATGCTGCCCCAGATCCATGGCCAGCGGGTGCAGAGGTGAGGCTGGTTGGGGCAATTAGGGCCTTTTAGTGCCCTCAGGACCCTGGAGGCTCCACAGAAGAAAATGTATACAGAAATGAGGGGGGAAAAAAAATCAAGTACTATCTGGGAAAGCAGTTTCAGAGAATTAAGATTTCTACAAGCAAGAATGAAATAATTGTTAGCAATTCCACTTCATTAGTATAAGCAAAGTATGAGCATCATCTATCCTGTTTCTGCATGACATAACGAGCCATAAAAAAGAAAAGGCAATCAAATACATAGTAAAAGTAAGTTTATGAGTAACATTTAAAAGGAAGTGTCTTAACTTTCACAGATTAGCTGACACATACTTTGATGTGAGGCAAAGATACATTATCTTTTTTGAATTGTGGACTCACGCTGTGCCTCATATGACCTCTGACATATAAGTGTAGCAAGTCCCTTTGCAGACATTTTGACTTTCAAATCAACCCATGATTTGATAGCAATACTTTCTCGTGAAAGATAAGAAATAACTGGACACCCAAATGCTACCATGGTGTAATTGCTATCTTTCTCAGAAGTTGTTTCAAAGCACTATTTATTCCCGTTGTGTACATTGATCAAGAAAATAATTCTTTTATTTCTGATGTATTCATGGCAGCAAGTCAGGACCACAGAAATGAGGAGCACCGAAAAAAGAAACCTCACTTATGATGGTAGAAAAGCAGGCCATATTTGAAATCACCTGGTCATTTCTGCTTCTCAATACTTCTCCGACATTCCATGCTGCCTTCCTTCACAAACTTATGGAGAGAGGAATATTTAGGACAGAAGAAAAAAAAATTAGTAATCTATCTTTTGAAGTCTAGTTATCCAGAAACACTTTCATCCTCACCCTCCTCCCTGCCAGCAGAAGATGGAAAACAAAAGGGATTTTACAAAACCATTGTAGCTGCTTTTGGTCCTGCCTCCACTGTTCCTCTCGGTCTTGATCACAACCGTGTAGAAACCAGAACTTCCTTCGTATAGAGACAATTGCTCAGCGAGGTCTAGTATTTCATCAGCTTTCAGTCCTATGAAAGAAACATTCAGTGCAACTCCTCAGCCCCCTGGCGTCCCAGCAGTAGCTAGGAGCTACTTCCCAATCCCTCCAAAGGATCAGTCGCTTATAGGCGGTGGTTTAGCACAGAGAGTGCAACGCTCCACATTATGCTCGTCAGATTATCCTTGTGCACAGCAGTAAACAGACGATGACTGCTTCACACGTCAGTCGTCAGACAAGGGGATGGTGGATGTTTTGGACCTTCGAGGGGCAGTAATGGCACCATGGGGCCAGAAAGGGATTTTCACGCCTGTGTCTCCTCCAGCCTCCACAACATGCAGCTGCCCAAAGGCAGGGACTACTGCTCACGCAGGCTTCAGTTTTCCACGGCTTACAAAGATATACTTTAATTGTCAGCAATGAACCTAGATTGGGCCTGGGTTCTCAGACGAGATTCTTATTACAAACATTTATTTCTAGAAGTTTAATTTCTGTTCTCCTGCCTCCTAGGGCAGCCTGAAAGGGTTAAAGACCCCCAACCCCTCCCTCCCAACTTATTTTTTGCTTACAAATAAAGAGATTTGCAGTGGCCATATTATGAATGGTTTTATTGCTGTCTGACATTTTGTAATACATTGTTACCATTCCAGTCTTTAATATGTAGACTAAAAAAATAAACCATAGATCTAAAAGTACACAGTATTAGTTTAACCCATTATCAATATAGCAACTGATTCAAAGTATGCTACACAGGCACTTTACAAAAAAAGGGAAAAGTAATTTAAATCCATGTTTCAAGGAATATTTAACATTAAATTCCAAAGGTTACTTCTAACAAACTCAACTACCCACAGTGCTGCTAGTTTGACTGTTTTCAAACAAAAGCTCACTGAGAGATTCCGTGTATGGCTTACTTACACATAATATTTCAAAGCAGTAATGCTCTCTTGTGCTTAATGAGACGTTACAAACAATATATTCTTCATTTGACAAACGTGTGCAATACTCAATGCAGAAATTAAGTTCATTTTTAAAGTGTAACACAAGTATAACCAAATACGTACACTATATACAGGGTGTTAAAAAGTTAATAAGGCTGCTTAGTCTTTTAAATCTGGTGCATGGTACAGATAGGACGCACACCCCCACAAAAGATGTTGTGGATATTCCCATGGAAGTCCAAATCTAAGTACTTGCAGAAATGTCCCAGCTACTTTGAACACTCTATTGGGCTTTCAAACTGAAGCAGAAGTTATTTCTAAAGTAGTTCCACTCTAGCCATATAGGATTTCTAGCGTGGAGATGCTATTTCTGGAGAAGAACATAGGACTGCTTGATTGGCCTCTGGACAATCTGACATTTCTCGCCGGTGTTAACATCTGCAGGAACTGTGCATGCTGTATATTCATTTATACATACATAACAAGAAAACATAAACCCACGTCTTCTAGCAGAAAAAGGGAAACATTCCTAATAATACATTTTCTTTAGGAAAACTTGATTGATATATACAGTATATAAAAAAACCCTACACAATTGTCAGCATACAAAAATATGAGTTCAGTATCTTTTTATACTTCAAAACCTAATGATGAAAAATCCAGGTATCCTGAGACAGGTATGTACTGTGCATCTAATTTACCAATGCCAGTGTACTGCTGGAGTACAATTAGAAAAGCACTACCTGCATTTATCAACAAGTACAGAGATAAAATACATAAGGCAATGCATTAGCTTGAGAAACTCTCCTCTTTTCATAATGTTAAACAAAAATGGTGCAAAATATGCGTAAAATGCTGGCAGACATATCCATGAAGTAGCTGTAAAGAGTATGCAACAATATGTATATATACTACAGTTACTGATTTCACAATTTAAATGAAAATAAATGACAGATATTTTCCTTTTTTGAGCATCACGCTTAACCATGATGTGTATACTCACATTCAGGCAATTGTCTTAAATATATGTATATACTACATCTGACGATGAAATAATAAAACAAAAAATCACTGTTGTTTGCTTGTGAATTTCTCTGGGTAAAAACAGATCAATAAAACTGGTTTATTTTTTTCCATTAGGGGATTCTACCAAATGAAATGAAGTATGATTACTATAAATCCTCATCAACTTAAGTTTAATTGTTTTGGCTCTAAAACAGTAGAAAAGCAGTTCTGACCACTATTGATTGCATTAAAACAAACAAATAAAAAACAACCTGAAAACCTGATCCATTTGCTAAAACCCAATGAAAACTATCTAAAAAGCCACTAAAGATTGCAACTCTCTCAGTGGACACAAAATTGGTTCGTTGGTTCAGCTGATAGCAGGAATATTTAAAATGGATCCCTAAACACAAAAATGTTTGACAATTGAGACTGGAATATATACATTTTTGTATTCATTTACATTTACAATCTACAAGGAAAATAAATGTTATGAAATATTGGATTTGGGGAACTAGACTGAATCAATACTTATTTCATAGATTAAAGACTGTTTAGCATCCTATTATTCATAGATGATGGTTACAAAGAGAGGCCAAACATCATCAGCCTTACCTTAAAATCAAAATCTTACGTTTTC
The DNA here is from genome assembly GCF_964195595.1 of Calonectris borealis. NCBI lineage: Eukaryota > Metazoa > Chordata > Aves > Procellariiformes > Procellariidae > Calonectris > Calonectris borealis. The sequence goes on from NC_134313.1 coordinate 38,671,961, forward strand.
TCCAAGCATGAACCCTACGAAAACTTAGCTCTCCCTTGGCCCTTAACCCTCCCTTCCCAGCTGTTAAATCTCCTATACATCCCCCAAGACTACCAGTGAATCACGGTAGTCAGTATTTGGCAATGTATGTCTCTAGATCCTTGAATTTATTCCCAGAAGAATTACACTTGTCTTGGATGAAAAAGTAAAAATTACATACAGAATGCTTTCCCTAAACCAGTACAACACTTTGTCATAAAAATAGGCTGCATAATCTGTTGCTGTAGAAACAAAGATTTAACAAGCTATGGGTGTTACAGTTCTTGTAAATCATCACTCTTGGTCATCTCTTCTTGTCATCTGTAAGTCTAAAAATTTATGAGAGGATAAACATACTGTGATGAGAATGGATTTTTTTTACTCTGCAAGTGCACCTTGCATAAGGAACAAATACATCCTCTACATATACCAAACAAGATAAATAGCTCTCGTAATGAACACGTGTAAATTTATAATTTACGAATGGGCTGCTTAAATGTTAGATTAAATAATCTAATGTTATTAGAAGCCAGATGTGTTATAATGTGCAGCGTGCTCTGAAAACAGAGGGACAAGAAAAGCAGTTTGAAAAGCTGTACAATGTTTCAAGCGAACACCGACTTTTGAAGGAAATTTTGAGAAATTGGGCACCCAATTTCCATAGACAGTCTGTGGGACATTTACGCCCAATTTCCTCTGGAAATCCTATCTTTACATGCTACCTGTAATCCCAGAAAATCAGGGCTTAAGTTTCTCAGCCCCTCTGATACCAGGTTAAATAGATAGGTTTTTTTGCAGTATGGGTCACCAATGAAGCTCATAGTGCTGAATAAGTTTTTGAAAACTGCCTCTAGAGGGGGAAAAAAAGAATAAAGAACCAAAAATTAGATTCAAAAACAAGAGGTCAAGATTTCTGATGCACACTCATGAAACAATAGCTAAAGAATTTGGTCCAGTGACTATTTGTCCCTCGGTGTTTACCAATGTCTATTACCCCATGCTTTCAACAACAAAACGAATTAGACAATTACCATATTATACAGGAAGCTATTTTGGCATATTTGCACTCCTACCATTTTCAATGCAATAAAAAAAAGTGATGACTAGTTACAATAACGTGTGTGCATGCAACAGATTTTGTCCTCTAGGTTATTTTATATTACACAGAATTAGCAGTTCCATGCACCTGACAGCTGACTTGCCTCGTAGTGAAAAAACAAAACTCCTGTGGGGAAATCTCACAGGAAGATGCGAGCTCGCAGCCGGGGCTGACACCGGCACCATCCTTGGCATGAGGATGTTACGGCTTCTCTGTCCTCCTGATGTCTGAACAAGCAGAAACTGAAACATTTTTGGTGCTTTTGCCTGGAGCGGGAATTACCCTAGCCCGTACTGCCTCTCTGAATGAAACACATCCGAAAGTATGAGATCCTGACTGGAATAGCAACTATAGAAATCGTGACTCTTTCTTATGTACAAGCACTAGGTTATCCTAGACAAAAAGAGTAAGTTTCTAAAGAGTAAAACTTTGTTTTCTGGTTTTGTTTTGTTTTTTTCTAATCAAAAAGATTATAGTCCCACAGCTTCCAGTAACTATGAAAGAGTGTAAAATTCAAAGCACAAAGAAGAAATTGTTACTGAAGTGTTCATTATTGCATGTCTTTGTCACAGTTTAAGGCAAACATTCTATATTTAAGGTTGGACCAGTAATTGATATGACTACATAAATATATACGTATTGAAGTTCACATATATGCGCAGGCATATATATCTGTGGATATATAAAAATATTTATTTTCTTAGCAAAGTTAAAGTCTGTGTAAAAATATTAAGAATACTGAAAAAGGCAGGAGCTCTAATTCCTCCTTTGGAGAAAAGTAACAAGTCCCCTAGATATCCTATATAAAGAACACTCTCTGCAAGAGTACAGATCATTTTGAATTCTCACTTATTTCATTGTGGATTAATATATTTGTTGAAGATTTCATAAATAATTAGATAATATGCAACAACTATGTTGTGAGGTTTGACTGCTATAGCATAACTATAGGCCGCTGTTGTACAAAAAATAAATTTTATTCAGACAATATATGTCCTGCTCTAATAGAATGCGTAGCTACTGCTACACGTAGAACTATTTCAGAATATAGGGTTTTTTTTTAATGTGTTCATATACCTCATTTGGGGGCATTTTCTCTGAAAATTCTTTGGCCAAAAGAACAGCCAAACACAGATACATTTTCCTTGGGCTCTCTAAATACTCAGTACAATTTCAAAATAAATCTATAACAATTATCACTCTAAAGAACTGAAACGCTGTACAAAACAATTCTGACAAAATACGGGAAATGGTAGGATAAAACATCAAACCCCCAAACTATGCTTCAACTTAAACCACAGACATTTCCAGTTAAACATAACAATGCTGCCTCATCCTCACCTTATGTAGATTTGCTAGTATAGTACTATACAAGAATATACACAACTCTGGAAAACTCTGAAACGCACAGGCGCGATAACGTAAAACATCCATTAGACAGAGTCTGAAATTCAGTCTAACTACGGATCAAGATTGTAGTTAGATGATAGATGAAGATCATAGATCATTCTTCTTCGTTATAATGGCAACTAAAATAGGGCAAACCTTCCATTCATACGCCATATAGGTATTCTTTCTAAAGGAGTATGACAACAGACTGCTTAAGACATGGCTGAGTTTACTGATTCCAAGCACACGTTCATAGCAGCAGTCTGCCTGCAGCCATTAAACACAATTCTGAGATGAGTTTTCCATCTTTAAACCTCACTTACATTACATCCTTGAAACAGTCACGCCATTGTTATGAGAAATTATGATGGCAACAGAAAAAAAGGGATTATCAGTGCAAAGGGCCCCATATGAAGTGCATGCTCATTATCAGGCCTAGTTTATCTAGGCTTTTATTCCTCCCACAAGAACACATTCTGTATAGTGTACCAGTGAAGTCATTCTCTCTAAACAAGACATTTGTTTTCAAGCTGCTGGCTATGCCTATCGTGTGGCTGAACAAGACACAACCTGATTCCAGTGTAAAATTCCCGAGAAAGATTCCTGTTCTCTTGGTGTAAGGCCGGAGCACACAGATTCCAGAAATGCTTTTTGGAAGTCATTTTTCAATGCCAATAGAGAATATTTAGGGTATTTCTTTCTTTATCCTGAGTAAAGGGTTTTTTATTTATCAAAGCCCCAGGCACATACTGCTATAGTGCCGTTAGATTTTGTCATATAGTCCCAGTATCCTAAAGGCCATTATTGGATTATTTTCTGGAGCAGTTCTCCTCATTCTTCTCCAACAGGTGGTGGTGGCTGGCATAGCTTGTATAATCTGGCAACAACAAAAAACAAAGCAATTGTTTTACTGAGAGCTTGGTCATTATTCAAATGGGTAAATTTAAGGAACACAAACTAAATCTAAATCTTCCTGCACTGCAAAACAAGAGGTACTGAACTTAGTTTAATAACATTATAAAACCAGTAAAATCTTATTCATGAGCATGAATGTTTACATTGGAAGTGGTATCATTAAAACACACATCTATCAGCAATCTTATAAAGACATTCCAGTTTTGTCAAGTTTTCATATTTCTGCACTGAAGACCCGTTCTGGAGAAAGCTAAATCTCTACTAATCCAATTACCAGTTGTTGCTCTGAATTTCTAAATTGGAAAAGCAGCTTGGTGAATGCAATTGCCTCCATTTTTGTTTTGTTTTGGCACAATCAGACCTCACTCTAACACAGTTCCCTATAAAACTGATGCTGTTTGAAGAACCTAAGACAGGTGTCAGACATGTGACACGCCAGCATGAAGATTTTAAACTCTCTCCCCCCGGTTTCCACATGTATGAAGTCAAGACCAGTAAGATTTGGTTCAAATGACTACCTCAGTACAGACTGAAATAGCCACTCCTTCATTTATAAAGGCTTTTGAATTTCTATTAAACCCTTTTGCATGGACTTGGGTATTAGCAAGTGTTTGAAACTTTACCCTAATGTTACAAATACTGAAAATAAACGGCAATCTTTCTGACCTCGGTCTCTCTGTTCTGTAAGTATGTCCAGCATACAGTATCTCCCCTGCAACTACAGCAATTAGAACCAGCAATAGACATGATCTCATTTCGAGATTACATATTTTCCTCAGGGAAAGTGTATCATTGAAGGAATAGCAAAGAGAAGAGACCAAGTATGGCATGGCAAGGAGAAAAAGCATCATAGCCAAAAATGAAGAGACAATGACACGGCATGTGCATTAACACTTAACATGAAGAATCTCTGATACTGAGATACCAAAGCAATAGAAATAGTAGGTTTGGTAGGTCTGGCTACAGGCAGGGTGGTGAATCACCCAGTGGCTTGGGGGCTAGGGATATTTAAGATGCTCAGGGTATCTGAGTTTTCCAAGTATATTTTGCAAATTTGCCTGCTAAACATCACATTAATTTATATGACTCCATTTTAACTAATCATAAATTTCAAAATCGTACTACAAATCAACACAGAAAACAAAAATCTGTACGTGTGGCTGGGCTCCCCGAACAATTCAAGATCAATGGGCTGGTGCCTTCTTGGCACGATACTCTGCTACTGAAATTATGTGAGGTGCGGTCTGTATGGCTGCCTCTGTGAGTACTGAAAGCCTCTTCAACATCTAGGCTATGGATACCGTATGTGTTCATTGACATGGTTACCTCTATCAGTATTACTAATTCATTGTTTCTTCACTGAAATTTAAACACTACAGTGGGTCTGCTAGGTGTTCCACATATCTGTTTAGTTCATTCAGTGTCTTATCATTAGTCAACAAAAAACATTATGTTTTAAATTCGTTAAAAAAAAGTTTAAATTAGAGCTGGATTAATAAAACCACTTTAAGATAAAATAAAGAGCATCGTTGTTTGGTTATTTCCATTTATAAGTATTGTGCTTGTTAAGAAACATTTCAGGTACCTGCAATCCATCACAGCATTAAAAAGCTGGATAAATATAAAACAGTCGCATTTTTCATTCTAATGGATGTTTCAGAAAGAGACAAAGAAAGACTACATCATCTCTAAAAGCAACTAGAACATGATTTTGCTGAGATATTGCAGTACAGTATTTCATTAAAATGGGGTTATGGATTTAGTTATGAATATTTTTGCAAAACCACTAAACATCACAAGTGATGAAGAACTTACTCCAGTGTTTTCATAATTAACATCAACTAGATTTCATTTTTCAAAAATGGGCACATTTTGAAGTGCTACATAGCCTGAACTTCTGCAACTAATCACCTGAATTAGAATTGTATGGCTAAGAATGTAATTGATTCTATGTACATTAAAAGCCAAATCTTACCAGTTAGTGCACAATACAGTCAATGTTTATTATTAGCTTTTGAGCAGCTAGGACAGAATTTGGCACAAACTAGACAAAATCATGGTCTAGGACACAAACAATCAGTTACCTTGGGACAGACTGTGGCGTTCGATCCCTCACTCCTAAATTCTTGGCTGTGTTTTGCACTCTCGCACCCTGTGAAAGAAAAACAACAATTTTACTTCATTTATTTCAACACAAGTTAGAAAGTTTTCTGAGCTTTCTAGATGAACGTAACTATTGATTATAATTAATTAATACATATGCTCCATGTCCCGAAACAACTCTCCTCTTCTAAGGTGGGGAACAAGTTAAAGCAGTACATTAATTCTCAACTTAGAGAAATATGCAGAAAAGACAGAAAATCTTTCCACTTGTCATTAAATAAATGCATACGTATATATCTTACTAACATAAAAGACTTCATAAAAAATTAACATTTAAGGTCTAAAACAATCCAAACACATCTTGTTTCCATTTGTTTGATTTTTGTCACCATTCTTTGTAGGAGGCATGGATAACAAAGTTTTTTCCTGAAATGTCACTTATTTCCTATGAACTTCTGAACAAACAAATATTACAGATTATTTCCTATGAATAGCTTTCTAGTTAAATCTAGAAAAATGGTCTAAATTGAGGCACTAAATTGGGATTAGAAAAATGCAGGTCCTGATTTTCCTTTATAATCACAGAATCCCCCCAAAAATCAGGTTGGAAGGGGCCTCCCGATACTGTTTAGGCCAACACCCCTGCTTAAAGCAGGGTCAACTAGAAAAGCTGGTCTCTCTGTACCTCAAATGATCCTTCGAAAAACAATAATGAAAGTACTTTTGTCTCACCGACTCATCCAGTAAGGAGGAAGTTGATAAAACATGCACAATGTTCATATGCCATGACAGTGAAAAATGCAGCCTCTTCTGCAAACAAACTAGCTTAGACGTATGAAAGAACTTAGTAAAATTTGTTTTTAAATGGTGAGGTCTAGCTTTTGAAGTGCAGTTTTATTAATGTAAAGTAGTCATCATAAAGAAACATATCCGTTCGATTTACAGTCTCTTCACGTTTTCTAACATTTTAAAGGAGATGAAAACTACTTGTTCTGTCTGTAATACATACACTGACTCTCCCTTTTTTCCCTCCTTCTGTACTACCTAAATTCAGGACAAAATAACAGAGAACAAAATTATATTATCACAGAATTCTTACAGTGAGATCTTAGATTGGTGTGCAACATCAAAGATAATTTACATTCCAAACAGAGCTGCAATGGCAGCTGCACATGATGTAAAAATGAGGTATAATTATTGATTCAATACGTAGAGTAAGACTAGACCTTGCATTTGACTGAAATCTGGTACCCAGATAATTGAGAAGGTATTAGTTCACTATTACGGGCTCAAACAAAAAATGAAAAGGTTGGCTGGTTACACACAGGTAGATTCTCAGAGTTTATGTAAATCAACACGTGCCACAAAAAAATACTGTGTCCTTACATTTCTCTTAGGAAAAAAAAATAGCGGTAAAGATGGAGAAAAATAACTAGAGTACCTACAAAACTGAAGGCAGAATATGAAAGTGATTTTACTAGGTTTACATCTAGCTCAGTAAGCTTGTCTCCGACAATTGCAAAAGACACATGACTACAGACCACGACAAAGATATGTCTTTCCCAAGGAACTCCTCCAGAATTCAATCATTAGTCACTCGATACTTCCTCTGTTCAGCAGTGAGTACGTATTTAATCGATTTCAGTGATTCTCTTCTCTTCTTTCCCATCTCATCTTGAACCCATGAATAACTTCACATCGCTAACCTCCTTGTGGAAGGAAATCCACATCTTGGGTACAATCTTAGCTTGTTTGACAAGAACCACTATTTTCATTTTGATTTCATTTGAGTTTGCCAGTTTCATTCGATGCCTTCAGTTCTGCACTGGTGAGGACAATGGTCAGTCCCTACCCATGCCACAGGTTCTTCAGATCTCTGTCATATCCTCCTTCACTCATGAAGCTGAACAATTTATTTATTTTTATTATTTAAAATATATAAAAATATATTTATATATGTTTATATATAAACAATATACTTAGATTATTTATTAATTATTATTTTTATTTTGTCTGTCTGGACTGTCGATAAACCATTCCCAACTGTTGATGATTTTTTCTGACCTTCTCTCAACCTTTTCCATTATGCTATATCCTTATGGAAGGGATCAGAACATCAGAGAGTTCAAAATGAAGGGTCATGACAGCATGATTTCTACTTTGCCATCTATTCTTGCCTAAACCAGTATAACTTCTGATTTGCTTTATTGATAGCTACTGACAATTGAGCTCATGTTTTCTATCATATTCTGAGGTCTTGAACATGAGATGTAATGGCAAGCTCACAGTCAATTATTTTGAATGTGAACTTAGGGTTTGTTTTTTTCCCCTGTGAGCATCACTTAAGAGTTATCTACACAGATTTTCATCTGCCATTTTATTGCTCAATCATGAAGTCCTGTCAGATCCTTTTGTAATTCTTCATAGTTACTTCTCATCTTTAATAAAAACTTGAAAATAGTTCAGAGGAGAACAGGGAGAATGATTAGGTAAGAAAACACAACTGAAAAAAGAAAGATCAGATGAACTGATGTTCTTCTATCTACAAAAGTGATGGTTTATCAGGGAAATGATAATGAAACTGGGGACAGACTTTTTAGGAGGGTCTGTAGCAATAGGACAAGGGGGAATGGTTTTAAACTAAAAGAAGGTAGATTCAGACTAGACATAAGGAAGAAATTTTTTACAATGAGGGTGGTGAAACACTGGAACAGGTTACCCAGAGAGGTGGTAGATGCCCCATCTCTGGAAACATTCAAAATACTGAAAGTCTACTGCTTAAATGGGAGTAAAATCTGGTCTCTAAGTCTACAGTATACTGACAGAAAACGGGAGACTTAAATTGAAGGAAAAAAAAAGAAAAAAAAAGACTCAAACAAGGCACTAAGTAAAACATCCTAATGAAAAGGTTAAGAAAACTGTGGAACAGACCACTTAGGAAGCACTGTGCAGGAGTCTCCACTACTGGAGGTTTAAGAACAGATACAACAAGTGTCTGTCATGAGTTACATGAGGATAGCTGATCCAGCGTTGGTTACAAAGTTAGACATGTTGAGTCCAGACCTTCATCATCTTCAGTGTCCTTTCCTCAGTGCCGCTTTCTAAAATTTTATCATAATAAAGAAACCCCACCATGACAGACTGCTGAGATTGGTGTATGATTAACATAATTGACAGCCAGAATATACATGGGAAAACTATCTAAATTAATCACAAGTAGATCCTGAACATCGGTGCTGTGACTACCTCTGAGAACATAACCAGCCTATTTTTACTTGCATCACTCACTAGACAAATTAATTTTAGTATCTTGCCCACATAATAAATCAAGTGCATTGATTTAAAAAGGAGTCTAGCTTTATACAACCATGTAATTTATTGTTTAGCAGGAGAACAAATTAGACCTTACTTAGAACCACCAGATTCTTATTTCTTTTGAGGAAAAGCCCCCAAGAATTACTAGCAACTTGCTACATGACATCTCTTTGTCTCCACTGAGCACCATTACATAATTTCTATTTCAATATACTGTTAATTTATACTTCTCCAATATTATTCTCAAAGCTATAGCAATGTAAATATTGACACTGTTTGTCTGACGTAGGCATAAGGGATAGTTGTGCGGCTCCAGAATACTTCCCTCTGCATACCAGTACTGCCAGAGCACTGGTGAAAGATGCCGGCAGCTCTGAGGAGACACCACCATCAATCTGGACTCCTATATATGAACTAGTATTCTCATTGCCATGAGAAAAAATGACAGGTTTATTTTCAAGATACACACTAATTTAAGGATAGCAAAAACTAGTCACATAAAGAAAACAGATTCTCTTTATGCCTTGCTCAAAGAGCTCTAAATCAGTACAATTCTTACGAGCATTATTCAAAATGCAGTGCTGTTATTATACTCATGAAAAGGCATGGAAAAATTATTACTCACTTAAAAGACAACACAAATTCTCTCCCAGCCTTTTCCGTTTATCAGCTTTTTAGTTACCTTTCTTCCTCACAGCCCTGTGCCCTCCTGCAGCTCCTTTCCTAGGCCTCTGTCCTCTCCACCTTTGCTGCATCCTGAAGACACACTCCTGTCAGGATGCTTTACATAGTCTTTTGGGTACAGATGTTTACATGAATAAGCATAAATGAGTAAATAAAGTTACTAAAAGATAGTTGGGACCTTTTGTCAAAATTTTTATTTTAAAAATCAATCTAGACTGGATTAGCAGGTGAAAAACAGAAACCACTTAACTAAAACCATCCCACAGACCCAAGTTCATACCAGGTCTCAAAAGTTGGTCTCTTTTCTTTAGTTCTCGCAGAACAGGTGCTTGCGAATACCTTATTATAACTGACAGGGTAATTACTTTGAAAATTGTTCCAACAATACAGTTGGGGCTATTGTAAGTCTTGTTAAACATGATCACAACCTCATTCAATTTAAAAAAAGAAAACCACTTCCTGAGGTCATCCATTTAGTCAGGTGTCCCCAGTTATTCAGTACTGGTGCCCCAAGCAGGAAGAGATATCAGCTTCGAGCAGAGACCATTTCCCTGTTTGGAAAGTTGATGCTGCTCGGAGCTAAAGTTGCTGCTCCTCCAGAATAACAGATAGAGTAGATGTCCTTTCATTTGCACCTCCCTGTGGCTAATCTCTTTATTCCACAAAAGATTCAGGGTATAAATGGACTAACATCATTGTTTGGTTTTGGGGGGTTTTTACATTAAGCCAGGAGAAAGACACATGTATTGGCCTTAACTAAATGTTCTGCATCAAACCCCAAGAAGCTTTTTTTCCCCTCTCCAAGTTTTATGGTCTGCATTATGCTCCTGACAGTTAAATCCTACAGATAATTTAAACATTAAATCCGGAACAGGTTTCTAGAAAATACCATAGTGCATTGTTGAAATTACTCCAAAACATTTAGAATATAATGGAGGGTTGTATTTCTACTACAGAACTCCAAGACTGACTTAAAATTACAACAAAAGATTATTACTCTATTAAATGCTATAGTGGTTTCCTGTAAGAGGAATAATGTGTGGAAAAAGTCTGGCTTGATATACTAGCAGACTTTTTTGCAGTGTCTGTGGGTGGTATTGAGATATTGGTATCTTTAACAGCTATTGATCACCTGCTGTTTTACTTCAAGAGAATGTAGCCCCACTGCAGGCTTCTTTCTACATCTCCGTTTGAGCAAGTACAGTTACAGCTGCTCAAAACCATGCAAGTTACTTCCATTTTGTCTTTCATTTTCATTCAGTAGACAGCAGAAGATCCACAAATGAATCAGAATTTTTTAAAATGGTCTAGAACTGTACATTGAAAATTTCCCCTTGACAGAATACATCCTGCAAGAAGACGAATGCAAAACTCTACATCCACCTTTTTTTGATTGCAAAATACCCAGATTGTCTAGAACCTTTTGTCTAGAACCTCAGGAGCAGAGATATCAACCTATACATGCAAGTTTATTCTTATACAGCACTAGCTTTCTTTTCAAGTCAACTTAAAGCTGTAATTCCTGAGCAGACCTATATGATCTGATTCAAGAACCTGGAGGGTATTTATTCACCACAAAAACTTAATTTATGCACCAAATAAAGTGAAAGTTCGATATGTAAAGGAATGAGACTAATGACTCTAATGTATCCATGTGAGGCAGCAGCACTTACATATAATTGATCAGAATCTATGGCTTGAGAATATCTACACAATTGCTTTAACGGACTAAAGGTTTGATCTAGCATGTGTGTATTTTTATCTACGGCAAGTTAGAAGTAAAGTACAGCTGTTTAATAATTTTCATAACTTAACTGTAATTACTGCACAGAATATGTAGCAGAATTAATGAAAATAATAAAATCAGATGCAAATTAAAACTGAGAAATTATGAATCTTGTTTTATCTGTGATTAATTGTTCCAATACTTAATTATCTTTTTTTCACTTCAAGATTGAGTGCATCCTGTATCTTGTTTATGCTTTTGTCATAAGGTTGAAAACTACCACAGCCTGGGATATATGTTCCATATGCACACAGAGTGATTAAGTCCCCACTCAACCTCTCTGATTAACTGAATAGGTTGAGCTCTTTAATCTTCACTTCATAAGCCTTGTCTAACAACCTCTGGATATTCGTGCTCCTTTGAACTCCTTCCAAGATTCCAAACATCCTTTGAAAGCATTTTTATCTGATAACAAGATATCCTATGAAAAGTTGTGCCAATACAGTAGAGTATATCCCCCATTTTCAGTTGATGCTGTGTTTTAATCCAGCATTTTTTGTCATACGTTAGCACTAAGAGTTCATGTTGAGGCGCTTATCTATCCTCAACAGCCTCTAAATCCTGATATTTTATTATGACCAAAGAGTGAAAAACGCTATTTCAAAATAAGCACATTGTCCTCAGGAATCTTGCCTGGAAAGTTAAGAATCACAGTATTTATTTCTCCCCTTCCTTCCTACACTTCCCCTTCATTCAGTACATGAGTCACTTTTTATTAACAATAGTTAACAATCTTAAGTTATTTTTATGGATAATATATATTAAAATAAAGATTGTCTTACTCAACAGACTATTCTGATGAAAGGCAATGCCACAGAAGTTACCATACAAATATCATTAAGTAAAATCATAACCCTGTAAAAATTATGATCCATTTACACTTACAGAGAAAGCAAGCATCTGGTTAAAAACAACCTGTTCCATTATTTAAAAAAAAACAAAACACCTTTCAATCAACAATATAGGAAGAGGAGAATTAAAAAAACAACAAAATACCCGAACGAAGAAAACTCACACAGACATTACACAACATTAAGATGGAGGTTAAAAAATGCTTGGTCAAGTCATTCTTGTTTGATGATAACACGTCTTGTTAGGAAACGTCAAGATCTTACCCATAGCGAGCATCTTACCTGTTTGCGCATGACATCTGTAGCTTGCATGATATAGCGAGGAGGTAGCCCATGGCTCCGAGCCAGAATGATCGCCTGCTCCAGGGTAACACTCAGAGTGCAGCTGCAATGGAAGACAGAGTCAACTATCTGCTAGCAGTGATTTTCTTAAAATCATTGCTTTTAGGTCAATTATCTTTTTTAAAAAAAGTTATAAATAAAAAGATTACACAGTAGACCTGCTCCCTATCCCTCCCCCACCCATGCAGGCATTAGCCTGGACACTAAATAGTTTCTCAACTAGAAAGATTTTGAGTGTTGAGTGTTCCTGCTAACTTACAACCAAATGCATTTGCCTTTTTTGCTGTTGTTTAAAAAAAAAAAACAAAAAAACAAAAAACAAACAACAAAATACACAACCCAACTATGGCTTGGCAAGTGCATGAGAGAGTGACAACCCAAGGAGGAGAATTTTTTGTAATTGTATAAATCCCTTTCCAAGTGGTTTCTGCACATGTTATCTCTCACCCTCCACTGTAATGCAGACCCTAGCTTTGGTACCAGGATCCTGACCTCTTGGCATTAATTTAGCTTGGTTATTCTCATGGCACATTAGTGCAGTTCAGTCCAAATAAAGAGACATTTCCCCCTTCCAAAAAATAAAATAAATAAATAGGGCATTCCTTCAAATAAACTGTCCTCTCCTACTTTGCCAATCTTTTTTTAAGTAAATACTTGAGGACAAAACCTGATAAAAATAAAAAGGACGTAATTGCTTTGTCAGAGCAACCAGGAAAGTTTCAGAGCTAAAGATCTTTCTGTAGGACAACCTGTCATCACATCAGATAAGAAGTAGTAGGGAAAGTCATTTTGGACATGCCATCCGATTTCAGTTGCCATGGTGAGGACAAGGTCGGATAGATGGTTTCTCATACAATCAAGACCAAAGCTGTAGAAGACTCACAGATAAGAGCAACAAAACTGAGTAGAAACAGGTACTTTTTGAAAAGCCCAACAAGTTTGAGGGCTACTATCATCCAAGAGGCGAGAGTGGCTGCATTCTGCACCAATAAGCTGCTTGATGATTTTCCTGTTCACCAAAGTACTGCAATAATCAAATCTCTTCAACCAGAAAGATGAAGTGTACAGAAAATGATCCTACCTCAGCAGAACCTGACAAAAGCTGCATATTTCAAGTTCAAATAATAAAACTAAGACACATGGTTAAAACATACTTTTGAGTAGCCTTCTGGCAAAATCCTGACCAAAAGATTCTGCATAGCTTATATTATGCACACAGAACAGACGATATGTTTCAATCACTCATCTTGATAAGCAGAAGATCTGTAGGAGGAAAAATGTGTCTGCGCTTATTTTCTTACTGAAAAAAAACCCTGACACATTTTAAATACCGCTTAAGTAAATTTATGGACTGCAAAAAGTTTCACAGTAGTGAGTGTAGAAGATATTACATTTGATCTGTAGCTTTATTAATGGCCTTTCATTAAAAATTTATAAGCAAAGTGATTTTCCTTGGTAATGAAAGAATTTTTATTCCCCACTTTCTTATATACACTGACCTCAGAGTTAACTTGAAGCAAATACCTATTGATCTTCTATGTTATAGGTTTGATTAAGGTGCATAATAGTTAAATATTAGATTAGAAATTCTAAACACTGTGTTTTCATCTTGTCTTTGAAAGGTGAAATATTGCACAAATAAAGTACATGCTCATAATATTTGCCAGCACCAAAATCTAAACATCTAACCTTCAAGAACAGACTGCAAAGGAAGCTTTGTCTCATTGACAACGGGAAAAAGCAAAAGTATCTGAAATCTAATTTGACAGGTATAATCTAAGCCAGAGAAAAAGGGCAAAAAGTCTCTCTGTGGTATAATAGAGGTTAATGGGCTCAAAGTACAGCTTTCAACCAACCAGTTACTGAGCCAACTTTCCTATAAATCCCATCTTCCTGGAACCCAAAAGACTGAAAGAACAGAAAAATCATATTCTGCATGCATGAATCAAAACTAACAAAAGAACCTCCTAAATGAAAGTCAGCTTGAAGAATTAGGTGCAAACACTAATCTTGTGATTGGAAGAGACTGCCAAACTGCTCCCTATCCAAAACCTCATAAAATGGCTGGTGATCATGGACATTATGAGCCATCTACATTTTGACAATGCCAACCATGATTCAGAACTAAGGTTGCCAAGTGTGTAGATAATGACATAACCAGAGTGGGAAACGCAGAGACAAAGAGTAAAACAGCATAATGAAAATTTCTTTAATAGGCTACTATGGAAGCAGGCAACAACTACAGTACAGTCCTGAAACATATAAACAGACTAAAAGTGAAGATCTCGCCTCAAGGTGAAAAAATAGTAATTCTGAAGATAATATTTTTAACATATCCTAGGAAATCAGTAGTGAAGACAGTCAAGATGACAGCAGTGATGATGTTAACTATCTTTAAACATTTAAAACATTGTACATTTGAGGTTAAGTCCCACAGTAATGCTGGTTACGTACAACTACTGTTACTTTTAAAAAGCATTCTTACCCTTAAAGTATGTTAAAAAATGTTAAAATAGGATCAGTGGCATGATTTCACTTCAATATAATGTGTCATTACAGATGCAATTTAATATTGCTAGATTTTTTTTAGACTTGATATTAGGAAAGATCTCTTTACCAAGAGGGTGGTCAAACACTGGAAGAGGCTTCCTAGAGAGGTGGTCGATGCCCCAAGCCTGTCAGTGTTTAAGAGGCGTTTGGACAATGCCCTTAACAACATGCTTTAACTTTTGGTCAGCCCTAAAGTGGTCAGGCAGGTGGACTAGATGATTGTTGTAGGTCCCTTACAACTGAAATATTCTATTCTATTCTATTTTTTTTGTGTTTCTCTCGAGGCATCTAAAAGGTTTGATGAATGGCAGAATTAAATATAAATGATTGTTTATGGCTTTTGTCATGCAATTATGAAATAAGGTTACTACTTTCTAAGTATAAAAAACAACACTCAAATAGCTTCATTTTGAATACCGAATCAATGAGATGGCATCCTCTAATAAAACTGATCATATAAACCTTCCACAGTGCTATGCTGAACTGACTCACTAGTAAACCTGTATTTACATGCTGCTGCTTTCTTCCAGCTTTTCAAATATAGTTTTTGAATTACTACATATTCATTATCACAAATTAAACTACCTTGGAAATCAGCTGTAAAAGAAACAAATGCACACACAAAACATCAGATGGTAACATGGAAAAGCCATAACTGGAAGTACCTCTGCAATAGGACTGCCAAGCATAGAGAGATCAATCAAATGCAAATTTAAACCAATATAACTTGTACAATTTTATGAAACAATATGAAAGCTGGGAATTCCTCATATGGTAAGACTGTTCTGGTGGTCTGAGCAAGGTTCAATATCAAGGATTGTCAGCAAATATATGCAATATGTAATAATCCACCCTTCTCCCCCATTTTGAGAGCTGATAAGCAGATGGTATTAAAGTTTACAAAGCAATTTGGAAGCAGTTCTGACCAGTGGAAGTATCTGGTCATTTGGATGCAATCAGCCCAGACAAACCAAACAAGGAAAATACTAGGGGAAAAACTCCTTCAATGCTCTCACAACATTCTGTTATGGGAAGTGTAATTCCCAAATCCATATCTTTTACAGTGTAAACAAATCAAAATCTGTTCTCACTCCCTCTCTTTTCTTCTCATCCCTTCTTTTATGCCAGAGAAACAAAAGACCCAAATTCATCATCTCAGAATTTATGTCAGTTAGAATCACAGATTCCCTGCCTTGACAGATTACAGCAGCAAGGCAGCACAGACATTTGGCTTTCCCAGCACAACTGAGCTGAGAATTTCTCATTTCACCCATTTGGTTTCCGAGAAACAGAAGGGGCTGCAGCTGCTCCCAGCCCCTGCCTGCTATCCCCAGTCTCCCATCAGTCATGACAGTATTGATGTGAAGATTAAATACAAACTTTCAAACATCTTCTGGATCAGACCATCCTGAACAAAGGAGGTTAAATCATTTTCTATCACCAATAGTTAATTTGTTTCTGACTGGATGTGATTTTTACTAAAGGGCAGCAAATCTGCTGGATAGACATACATCTACACTGAAAAATGGAGTTGTAAAAGAGGAAAACATGGATTATTTCGTGACAGCTTGTTTAATGTCACCTGAAAGGAAAAATAATTTCAGTTCAGGTACACCACCTACAGAGCTGCCACTCAGTGAACTGTACATCTATGTCACCAGAGTAAAAAGAATCTAAATCATTCAATTCATTCTCAGGTTTCAATGAGGATTCCAGCCATCCTACATCCAAAGATGCATCACAACATTCCTTAGAAAAATGCCCTGAATAGAAAAGATGAGGTGAAACAAATTGGTTTAATAGTTACCACAGTCAGAAATGTCGAAATGAATTATGTTCTGGCTACCTGAATAGGAAAAAATATGAAAAGGATGCATGGATGCTTAGTCTAATTAAAATCTAAAGCTTCTACTCAACATGTAACTTAATGCCATTGTTATTATTTTAATTCCTTTTCTTTCCATACATCATAAGCTACATTTGACCACCTTTTAAACCAATTACACTATCAAGTATTCATTTGTTTCTGCTGTCATTTAAATTAATGCTTATAGACCAGCTATTATTTAAGTCAGTGTACGCAGCAATTAAAAACTTAGTACTCAAGTAAGTCACTTTGGGGTAAATTTTTTGGGGGGTATTTCTCCGTAATTACTAGTGATGGCTGGGTGATGTGTGTTGATTCTGATGAGTAACCCAAAGAAGAAAATAGGCCATGATAAACCTAAAGGGGAGGGAAAATGTTGTTCAGGACTATAAGAAATACTTATTTCTAATAAGTATAGACAGGTCTAACTCAAGACTCGCATGATTTCTAAGCTGTTCTCATTCTGGGAACATCTCCATGCAAGTAAAATCGAAGTTTGCATTCTCTGTGCCCGTATACTGCAACTTTGCTGAACAGAATTTCATCTCGCAGGGAGAGGCCAGTTGGGCCAGCCAATAGGTATTACAGAGAAAATGAGCAAGAAGCTCATATATTAAACTACAATATTGCATTTTACAATTACAATAAAACTCTACTGGAGTTCAGGACTTGGGTTCAGTCCCTTTATGAACCTTTTGAAGCTAAGATGTTCCCGGTGTGGAAAGACCACTACTTTAAAATCAGCCTCGGATTGAACCCATCTATTGAATGTTAGTCCAAAACTTTTGTTATTTTTGCCAACATATAGCAAGCCATTACTCTGCACGTGAAATATATTTATTCCATTATGAGGGTTCAGTAATCACAAACAATGCTTCGAAAAGTAACTCTCTGTGGAAGATATTACACCACCACACAGAAATGGATAGTCCATGGTTAAGGGGACTTCTGCCTTTTACCCATTAAGCATCAGCATGCCCAGGTTTCCTTCACAAGAGGCACCACTGCCATTACGTAGTTGTGCAAACCTCAAAATAAATAAATCCCAACTCCTATATCAGGCATACATCCACCATCCCATGACAGGATAATCAAACCCAGCTCTACCAGGTATTTTCAAACACAAGCTACCAACAGATTTCCAACTTGTTGAAGTAGATGGCATGAACTTATCAAGCTAGAGAATCAGTCTTGGGAGGTAAGTATACACTAGCCATATTTCATACCTAACCTTGGTTAATGACTTCTTTTGTAGTTTACAAATACAGTTTTAATCAGGTTTATTAGATTCAATATTAGTAATTTTTAATCCTGAAGCATGAAACATGCAGTAGGTAATGATGATTTTTTCTGTAGTTTATTTGGAAGATTACTATCATCCAATCTATTTCCAGAAATAAAATACAACTATTCTATCCTTTTTAAAACAGAGAGCTATTCAAAGAGTAATGAAAAAAAAAAAAAGTACTTCTTTTCACCGTACATCTTCTGTCATTGTTAAAAAACTGCACAGAGCATCTTTTCACAAACATTCTTCCTGTAAGATCTTGCGACCTTTAATCAGCTGGAAATGTTGCAAGGAGGCACTTCCACCATTAAATATTCTTTGTTTGATGAAAGAACAGCATTTCCAAAAGATTCAAAGTATCCCATGCCTTTTGTTTGCTCATTCTCAGTCATACGTGCAAAAATAAACAAAAAAAAATCTAAAGCCAACAGAACAGCCAGCTTCGGCCATTACATCTTGTTCTGTGCAGAAAGTTTTTCACATTAAAGGCTTCTTCCTATGTAAGCAAGTAAATCTGCTGCAAAATTGCAATTTACTTCCTGTCTTGTAATAGTTCAGGTTATTCAGCTAACTCTCTTCCACCTCAAAAATTAAAGAAGATTTGGGTAAGTAAGTTTTTAATTTTAGATTGTTCGGGAGGATCTATTCTATTTTTGTTGTATCGTAGCAGTTTTTGTAAGGAAGAATCAGATTCTCCCAAAGACCTGGACTGCAGATAAGGCAATACTGCAGGTACCGAAGCGTGAGAGGATGATTCTACAAGAGCAAGGTGATCGAATTGTGTGTCAAGCCTGCTACTAAATGCCCATAATGTTAAAAGGAATCCAAACAGAAAAAAAGAACACCTTGAAATCCATATTAATAACAACTTAGATCCATCTTACCTGTCTCAGTGCCTTTTATGCACTTCTCTGCATTTTCAGACTGCATTTTAAATGAAATAGTGTCTCAGAATTTAAAACGTGCAAGAGAACTCTAAGACTATAGTCCTTCACATAATAATTAGAGATAACAAAGCAAAAATGTACCCGATTGCCTATGAAAGGCAAATATAGATCAAAATAAAATTATCATTACTGTAGAAACAACCTATTTGTGCTAAATGTCGTTTACATTGTCTTAAGACAAATTTTTGCATATTTAACAATGACATAACTGTTTTCAAATAGTAACCAGCACAGAATGAAATACTCCACTATCCTGAATTATTTTATGAAAACAAAAGTTTGTTTATGCCTCAGTAGGTAAAGTATCACAAAAATACACTGATTGTAGACAGAGATAACAAAACTGTCATTTAAAAAAAAGAAGGGGATCTTGACTAAATGGGAAGGTAGCAGGACTAAAGGCACAGTTTAGACCAGAAGGCTGGAGAGGAGCAAGGATTTGTTTTTCAGCCTGTGCTGACCTGCCTCCTGAAAGTAGTCCTATCGATCCCAGAAAGCCTTCTTACTGTGGAGCTAATAGTCAGCCTAAATACAGCTGCAAAACTTCAAGGAGACTTTTTTTTTTTTTGTAGCACACAGTCATTGAGCCCAGAACTAAATTCCTACAGAAAAATTTCTAAAATAATCTAAAAGGAGGAATTCTTATGATAGAATGTCTACAATATAAATTCAGAGTACCTATTTTTCACCTTGTTTCATTTGATTCACAGAAAGGCAGCTGGCCATGATGGACAGCTTATGGTGTTACTCTGCTTTGCTATGTGGAAGATGGAGCAGCCTTAGCTGGATTGCAGGAGCTGTGCCAGCTACAGGAGACAGCATAATCAACCCTTGGCAAAACCTGCCTCATCATTCAGCCGAGTGCCTGCCAGCCAGAACCCCATTGCTTGAAGGATGGTAACACTAAGGAGAGACTTTCTGGAGGGGAAATTAAAATTCAGAAAGCAAAATAAGACAGTGATTTTTCTGGAGTTCATCAAGATTATAAAGATTTCTTTTCTCTTGATCCTCCAGGAAATGCAAAATTTTAAATAAACTTGGGATTTGTTTCATTTGGATGCTTTAAATGATTCCTTTGAGCCTGTAAGGCCTATGGTCCCTGAATAGACTTCTGCAGCTGCTGCACCTAATTTCATTTTGGCATGGAAAGAGGCTAGGGCATGTCTGTGCAGTGCAGTCTCCATGATTCAATAAAATTTAAAAATGCCTTTCATCACCTACATTTGTACAGAGTGATTACAACTTCAAACAGAACGAATACAAGTAAAGAAAGCAGAGCATTGTTTACAAGGTGACAGCTGATTGGCAGGCAGAAATATAATTATGGATGACAAAAAAGGGAAAATAGAAATGCAAACTATTGATTTCTTGGACTAATTTAGAGCTCTGTTCCTGATGTTCATCAACAAGGCATGTTCACTTATGATAATCCAAGGGGAGTTTGTAGTATCCACATGTCACTTAGGACAGTGAAGGTTAAAGGGACTTATTTTTCCCTATCCTTGTTTTGCTTGTGATCGAAATATATTTGAAAAGAACTGCTGTCTGAAATAGATATAGGATTTCAGGCTCTAATATAAATTGGTAAACATTGTCATAACAAAAATCAAAGCAAAGCAATCACCAGCAATTCAAAATCCCCAGCATTATCTTGGATATAGGGACGAAAATATGAACTCTGTCAAGCTGTTTGAGCCTAGTGCAGTGTAAAAAGCAATTTAATATGGATCACAGAGAAGTCAGAAACCAAGACACTGCTGATCCAGAGATCAGCAATCACTGTCAAAGCAGACACAGCTGCTGTTTCATAGTCTTGGCCTCTCCTGCATTGGACTGCCACCCAGCGCCTCCCTCCCAAGCTATAGGAATTCGCTTCTACGTAGAAGGAGGGGTGGCAGAACCCCCCCCACCCCCTGTCAACCCATGATACCTAAGTTGAGAAAACACAGAAAGGGCTCTCCAGTCAGTTCAGTAAGAGAGAGATAAATTGAGTGAGGGAAGGTTCATATATATTTTGTTTAAAGTCTATTAAATACGTCTAAACTCTGACAGATTAATGGTTTGCTCAGTTCCCACTCCCCATGAACAAAAGAAAGATGCTGACCAGCAGAGCACCCTGCACTCTTCCACAAACTCTCAGACGTTCTCTCCTATTAGAGACCAATCATAGAAATTAGGCTAAAATGAGGAAAGAAAGCAAAAAGTTGATTTTTTTCATTTTTATGCAGGCAAGACAGGTCAGTGAAGAATATACCTCCAAAGTTTAACCTGCAAGGACAGTTCACGTCTTTCCCCCATCTGCTTGCCTAGTAGCATCTGTAGATGATACCAGTTTTCAACTCATTTAATAGCCGCAGCATAGTGTTAAAAAACAGTTGCGAGTCCTTGGTCTGGGCCTACAAAACATTTATTTCTGCAACTGATTGTAATCAAGCACTTCACATCATTTAGTTTCTAAGAACACAGAAGGCCAGATACACTGCTGAATACAACCAGAGATAAATATCCTCTCTTACAGAAAACCAGTAGCTTGAACTCTGAAGAACTAACTTACAACTTAAAGAGCATTATTTTGCAAGATTATCTGCCCTGATTAAATAATATTCCAACATACAGAAGAATTAAGCCTTTAAGATTGCAGGCAACAAGCAAAATCATCTACGTTTACGGGACTCAATCACATCCAGCATCTTACTCTTCCCTCTTCTGTCCTCCTCACAGGATTTCATGGTGCTGCAAGACAGTTTCACTCTGCAGAGCAGCAAGGGGAGCAGGTTCACAAAAACACAGCAGAATTTAGCAGTAGAAATGTCGGGAACAAAATTCACCCAGGAAGACTGCTAGATGGAGACAAAACAAGCTTTCTATCTGGGCAAAGGCAATTTCAGAACGCCAAAAAGCGGAGCCTACTTAGTGCTGAAGTGTAGAGATGTGGCCAGAAAGAGAAAACAGCACACAAAGAGACTTTATATGACTTGAAATTCTAAGGAAAAACTTCTTTATCCATCCAGTTTGTATGCACAACAGTAACTTCAGGAAACTGTTGCTAAAAAATCTTCCTCAACTTTTACCACTTCAAAAAATAATAGCACACGAATCCCTTCTAGTCTCTAAATACATGAGTTTTCTTCCGAACTTTTGGAAATTCAGGGCAAAACCTCTTTGAGTACCTATAAAATCTCAAGTAATGCATTCCTTTTTCCTGGAGGGCCTGAACTTAAAATGTCTCTGATAATGCCAAGAGTTGATGTTTCTCTGAAGAGATGGTAACCACAAAGGCAGTATTAATGCACAAGTGAAGTAACAGTATCTTGTACAAAAGCTCAAATGGACTCGCTGTAAAACAGAACTAGTCATGCTTTAGAGGAAAGTGTTTTGCACCTTTACTTTACGTAAATAGATGATCTTGAATCCTTTAACATCTAGGTGGAAACCGACACATAACATTTAAACCCCATTCCCGTTGCTCATAATATAGACTTGAAATCCAATATGTTGGTTTTCTAATATTTTGTGGTTTTTAAGTATACTTAAATAGACATTTAATAGTTTATATCTTTGAATCAGCCCTAGTTTTGAGCAGAAATTTGATGAATAATATATCTTCATCTAAGAGCAGCTCACATTTGGAATCAAGCATACCACTTCTTATCCAGTCACCAAATTATTCTGAATAATTTGTGACCCACACACTGTGGGGTAATAGTTTATTGGGGCTATTAAAGTTGCTCTGACTTTATTCTTAAACTATAAGGATTTTTGGCACAAATATACTGACATATTGAAAACTTAATCCATGAAATCATAATGAAACCCAGAGGTAGTCTTTTTCAGCTTTATAAAAAAACGGCAGAATTAAGTCCAAAGTCTTTTCTGATCACATAAGACATGAAACTGAAACCAAGATAAAGAGCCAGAGAAAAGCTGTATAGCTTCATGGTCTTCTGAAATGACAACTTCATGTCAGTCCATGCTATATAGTATTTCCTCCTTCATCTGATATAGTGACTAGTGTTAAATAATACAGCCTTTTTCTGTTATTGCCTAAAATCAAGTACAGTATACAGCATGCTATATACACTTGTGTCAGAGATAAGAGAGTAATACAAATAGTCTGTTGCAAACTCTGTTAAAAGAAATGGCAAACACGGTTTCTATACAACTGAATTATGTTGGCTATATATGGAGCTTTTCCTGTTTTTCATGCCTGATAATCTGCATTGCAGCTATGTTGCTTTTTCTTTTTCCTCCTCAAAGCTCTTTGAAATAAAAGACATTACTTAAAATGAGGAGAAAGCAATGCTCATTCTAACACAATGTACTGGTAACCAAGTCTGCTAAAATAAGGATTTGCATAGATCAGAAACAAAGGAGCATATTTTTAACTTATTACTACCTGTAATCTACAGTTTGTAATTCTTATAAAAAGAGCAGATATTTAGCATCAGATTCTTGATTATGTTTGGGTTTTCGTTTGCTGGGCTTTTTTCCCCCTCTCCAACTGTGGTCTTTGCTTTTTTGGTAAAAGTACAAAAAAATTGTAATCTGCCCAGCTGGAACATAAACATATTGCTGCCTTTGATGAATATCAGTAAGTACTAGAGAGCTCTATAATGACGCTATTGTCATATATATATATTCGTCTATTAAAATCTCTTAGCGTTGATGACAAAGATCAGTTGATTATAGCTCAGTTCATTTTTTGATATTGTATTAATCACACCAACTGTTCTACAGGCTGAACTTCTAGTAATCATAAGGTACACCTGCAAAAATGTGTATGTCTTCTGTTTCATTTTTTCCCTTGAAAACAAGCTCTACTATGATTCCCCCTAGCATACAAAGTAAATACAAATTTCACCATTTCTTGCCTGTAAGAGTTTAATATAGTATGTGTTATTCACCTAGGAAACCTTCCTTTTTCTGCTTTAGCAATTAAGATTTCTGCCTTTTACTGACTTGAACGAGGAACAATCCACAAAAACAAAATCATACTGCTCATTTCTGTCAATCACTGCAAATACAATTCTAGAATTTCACGACAAATCTTTCAAGTGTGTTAGATGTTTAGTCTAAGACATTAGATATTTAGTGCAAGACCTCTCTATAAATAAAAAGCAGCAGTCTCCAACCTGCAATAACTGAATGACCGACTGAAACAAAGGGAGGAAAAGAAATTGTCATACCGGTGAACTCCACTGTTGCACATAATGATGTGACAAGCTCCAAGCCTGCTACAGAGTTCGGAAGACACTGAAAGCAATCCAACTCCGGAAGCACTGCACGCAGTGTACGCGCAGGCAGCGGTGCGCTTGGATCGGATAAAGGACCCTATCAGTCGGTAAAGTTCATCCAAGCAATTGAGAGGCCTCATCAGCTGCAAGAGAGGAAGAGATATAGCAATTTAAATATTTGCTACTGAGCACATATGAAATGCTCTTTTAGAGTAGGTCAGCACAGATGCAGATGGAATGGCAGGGCTGGCTGAGAAAGCCGAAGCCAAATTCCATAACATAAATACAGAGCACACAGCCTTCTGTTACATAAGCTATGACAACTTTTTCAAACTTTTAAATTCTTACCATCACTGACTGTTTCATTCCCAGTCCTGCCTACAGAGGTGTTTTTCACTTCAATAAACTGAATAGACCCATCAGTGCTATTTCCATTAATGGTATTGCCAAAGAAGGGAAGCCACAAAGAGGCAACCTACAACCGTACGCACATACAGGAGGGATGTCAAGACTGGTTAATTGACTTGCTGAGAAAATCAGCTTATAATTAAGACAACGCTGTCCTTTATTTATACAAATGTCTAGTTCCTAATCCTGACTAACAAAATGAAGAACAGAAGTGACAAAAACGTACTACAAAACAAGAACGGTTAACTTTGTAGCAGGACTTAAAATAACCTCAGCATTACCATACGGAAAATAAATGATCCACCTAGTAAAGAAGGCAGCTTCAAGTGGAAGGCAGTCTAGCAATGAAAAGCACCATCTCATGGTGCTTTGTGTAAATGAGACGTTCACAAGACAGTTTTGCAGACCTCATAATTCCAAATTCCCCATTCTCTTTATTCCAGAAACACTTACAGATTCCAGCAAACCCCCCCTGTTACTTAAAGAATGAATCTTTTGAAAGACAGATTCATTCCCTAAAGGCAGTTTTAACTAATTAGGGAAATGGCAGCCTCACTTGCTCCTGTATGAAGGTTACCTTCGTTGGGAAGCATAGAGGTCAAGTAAATCAATTATAACAATCAGCATATTTAAACCTGGGCACAAACAGATTTAACTTGGTTTAGGTCCTATTGCTTTAACTTGCATACATTTAAATTAATTTTAACTGGTGCCATTTACTAATGCAGAGCTATGGACAATAGAACAAAAGTCACAGCCACAAACTGAGATCATGCACTCACTCTTAGCTTGCTCCAACTGCAAAATAAATGCATTAGTTTAACCTAGCATCCCTTGGTCAGATCTGGATTATGAGATGCTTTTATCTTGCCCTTGAACTTTTCACCAAAACACACGGGGAACAGGTTTAGGGGTAACAAGCACTCCATATATAGCTAAATATCTCCTGCTGCACCTATAACTGCTTAGAAAGTTAAGCGGCTGACTCCGTGTCCTCCTCCCCTCCCATGCGGCCCAGCACAAATCCAAGAAACAGGATCTATCAGTCTGTTAACACCCATGCTGGACGATATCGACACAAAATTGTAGTCTGTCATAGGGCTCAGCTGATGATCACTGTATTTCTCAAGCCACAGTAGCTCCATCACTTTTGAAGTCAGTGTAGGCAAGACCCTAGGAACTTCTTTTTTCCCTTACTGGGCTGCACTATGGGCATTAACTCTCCCACAATAGGAGAGTACATTAAATGATTTTCATAGCCCCTGGGATCTTTCAGTCACAGAGGTTTAAAGACAGATGAAGGCATTTGAAGAAAGCCTAAACAAGTAGGTTTAGAAGAAAGCCTTCTGAGCAGGATGCTGAAGGAGTATTTAATTTGGAACAACTTTCAGAACAAAGAATTTCTGCCTGCACCTGCTCTCCCCCCACATGCTCCTGGAGCAATTGCATTGCTCTGAAAGCACAGTGAAAAAGGAAAGCCATGGTTCCCCTTCTCAGACACATTGGTGCCCTCCAGCCACACTTTTTGATACAGAACCACGTGGTACCACATACCCCTAAAACACAGGTGGGACAAAATGCTGCAAGAGAGCTCCTCCTTACCCCCACCTACCCCTTCCAGCTTTAAATAATTCAATTTTTCGATGGAATTAAGAAAGCCTCAGGAAAGGATTACAATAACACAGTGTGTAACATGCAAAGTTTAATTAGGCACCTAGCATTTTTATTTACCTTATCTATATAAGCCGCTTTAGATGTTGAATTTGGAGGCAAGTTCGACTTGTCCAGGTAGAATGCCCTGAGAAAACAAACAGAATAAGGCAAAAACTGTTAATTGTTTAAACTCCTGAACAAAATAAATGTAGGTGACGATTAGACACCATCCTAAGGTTGGAATTCTTTTTTTAATTTCATGATAAGAGAGGATCAAGGAATAATATATGGGTAAATAGGCACTAACACTCTTTCTTTTAAAGTAATAAGGAACATTTTTCTCGTTCCGGAGACAAACTGTCCCTCTGTCCTATGAAAATACAGTGCAAAATTTTAATGTCTAGTTAGTAGAAAAACTGGGTCTGAAAATTATTTTCACCAAAGGTTTGTGGCAACTGTCTAGATTTTAATAGTGCCTTTGGGAAACCTGGCATGTAAACAGTGCCTGAGCCTCATGGGCTACAAGGTTTTTTTATAATAGCTGTATATAACTGCAATAATATCAGAACAGAATCCCAAACATGAAACACAGTACTGACAGAGGAAAACATACACAAACTCACAGTACAAAAAGAAACAAAAAAGCAAAAACCCTACATGGGGCAAATATACATCATACAAGCAAAACGACATTTGCAATGTGTGCACTTATGCATGCATGTGTAAATAAAAACAAACTGCCTTTCTTTACAATTTCTGCATGCTTCTTTGAAAATGAGTTAGTGCATGAAAGGAAAAGCCAAAAAAACCTGTCATTTACCTGCAAAACACAAATGTGATAGAGAAAGCATACTTACTGTATCTGGTTTCTCTCTTGTATACTAAAGCTCATCAACCCACATTCTCCCAGTTCCTTCTATAACCTCTCACTTATCAATGAACACTACCATATAAAGTTTCTATAAAATAGACAAATGCAACATGCACTGTTTTAAAAGATAAATGTTTGCTAATTTCTGTCTGGCACAGAGGCTGATATTTTGTACAAGGGGCTCCCATGCTATCCTTCTCTCCTAAAACAGGAAAAACTTCTCTCATTCAACACTAGAAGGGAAGAGCTTTAGCAAAGAGCACACGGGAAGCACGGACCTCTTTTCCTGTCTCCTTCAACTCAGGAACCCCAGAAGAATTTTTTTTTTCTTTCTACCTTACAAGCAAATTAATTGCTCGCTACAGATAAGCTATCATTAAACATCTCAAAAGCAGAGGAAATATCTTGTATATATCTTGACAAGATCACAGTTTCTCTGCCTCTGCAGCATTGCTTAAGAAAAAAAAAACATTGTCCTGCCCATGGCAGGGGGGTTGGATTAGATAATCCTTCAAGGTCCCTTCCAACCCAAACCATCCTGTCATTCTATGATCACAAAACTCATTCTGCTGGTTGAAAAGCTCCTAAAACCTGCTGGGGCAGCTGGAAATAGAAACACCTAGTAGGCTTCCCTGGCTGGATGAGGCATCCGGTGAGAACCAGGCAACAGCTACCACTGCAGCAATTCTGGCCAAGGTTAAAAGAAAACAAGAAAAACACCACTGAACTACAGAACATATAGGACAAAACTAGATTCTCCTGTGGAAGCCTCAGGGTATCACTACGATCCAGCTCCAATGCCTGTGCACAAGGAGCAGACCTGACTAAAGGTCACAGCTGAGCGACGACTCGGGCTGGAACTATGGAGTGTGATAACCAAATTTCAATTGCAATAAAATACAAAAATAACACTGAATAGAATGCATCCTTGCATCTCAGCTCTCAAATGACAGGATCACCTGGATCCTCCAGTCATGAAAACATTGATTCATATAACATACACGGATAAAAATCCCCCTCCCTGCTTTTTATGGTGTTACCCATGAGTGAAGTTACTCGCATAGTTACATACTTGCAGGGCAGGGGTGCAGACTGCAGATTTGAATAGCCTTTTATTCTTCAACCATCTGGAATAACTGAGCTGATAAAAAAATCCAGCCACTTTTAATTCTAGTAGACTTTACTTCCCACAGCTTTGCAGTTTTGAAACTCCCAAATTTAAGGTTTGAATCAATCCCCTCACAAAGCACGGCAAAGCTAATCTAGTTCTGTTATTCCATTAAGTCTGTTGCACGATCCAGAATGTACTCTATGTCAAAGGAAGCTGGAGACTGTTGGAAGGAAAAGAGGTTTGCAGAGAAAATTACTCATAAATCACTTTGAGCGGCCACAGCACATAAAAGCTACCTAAGCAGCAACAGACCAACCTTCTTCTTTGTTAGCAAAGCTAAAAACCAAAGCATCACCCTGCCATTCACTGAACATTGTCAGACTGAAAGCCTATACTGTTTTCTCCTGCCATGCCACAGGAAAATCTGCTTCATTCAGAGTCTGTTCAGTCTGTTCTCCCATTCTCTTTGGACTGTTATTTCAGCAAATTCAGCTGCATTAAATGAAACCAGAAACCAAATATAGAACAGTACACACATTAATGGAGTACATGGAAAATAATCAACTCAGGGTACAAAATGAAGCAACGTGGACACTAGAATGGGATATACAATTATAGAAATTACTCCATTAATTCAGTCAATTATTCATTAACCTAAAGAACAAACAAAAATCAACTACACACAACATTAATTTTAAATATCAAAATATCCTGTTACAAATGAAACTATCCCCCCCCAATCAGATAACACTCCCAGATGTTTCTCAAGTGCTTTATTTTTATTGCTTTTCATAAAAACTGTCTTCAGTATTTTACAGAACATGACAAACTGTGGACAGCATATAGATTTCCAAAGCACTCACTTAATTACTAAATGCTTGTTAAGGTCCTTAATCATATTTTATGGGAAAAGTTAATGGCAATCTTGGCATGGTGCCCAATTTGGACAATATTTTCTAATCCATTTGAAATGAACAAGAATGAAATCATAGTTCTTTTTGTCTCCAAATATGATGCTAGTTTTGCTTCTAAAAGCCTTACAATTTCTCTAAGTTGTAGCAGAAAAGCCTTTTTTTAAAAAAAGGTAGAAAATCCAATAGGCATTAAAACTACAGTGGATTATTGCTGTGTTCCACTTCTGTAAGATATCCCCCGTGTAACAATGTCAAATAATGGGACAAATATCTCAGGAAAAACTTACACTGGGATGAGGTAACAAATATCTCAGGGTTCAAAAAGAAAAATCTATCACAAGATGAATGCTTTCCCGAGATGTTTCCCTGGAACTTGAGTACAAAGGAGATCCAGAAGTATTGATGTTTTCTTAGTGAAGCAGTTTACAGGGTACCCTCCAAAATTGACCCAGACAAGTAAAATCCTGAAAATTTAAATATTGAAAATTGAACCCTAAGGAGGCTCCAAACCTGTAGAGACACGCATTCCTGAGTAACTTTGTACATGCAAATAATTCAAGCAAAGCTAGTCTTACTCTCAGTTTGTTGTTCCAGGAAGCCCATAGGGTTATCCTAGATGTTGATCATCTTTTCTTCAAACTACAAGGACAGTAAAGAAGTGATTGGAGTGGAGGAGAGGGGGCAGAGCAGGTAATTGGGTTATGACATTAAATAAAGGCAAGCTGGGGGTTCTGCTCTAGAAAGGTTTTGCTTTGATGTTATAGCAGAGAAGAATTTAGTATTTTACATTTTCTTCATCACTGTGGGATACATATAAATAAATTCATACTGTCTTCAACAGAAGCATGGAAATATATTTTAATTCTACTTAATTTTCAATCCCTTGGTCACAGGATATTCAATATCATGTAGATAAGTATGGTCAACAACATGGCAAAGGATACATCAGTACAGAGGTGCAGAGTTAGGAAGTGTTAGAATTAGTGTCCCTAATTCTTTTCTTGAGCTCAAGAGATAGACATAGATAAATAATATCTCTGTGTATTTGCATATATATGCACACATACTTTTGTATTTTTTTAATAACAATTCTGTGTTCTGCCATCTGGTTGTTAACTATATAGGTAGTATGTGTATAGTGCACGTATTATATATATATGTATGTATACACACACATTTGGAAATATATTTTTTATATATATATTATATATAAAAATTCAATTGTTTCTGTAGTACAAAGTATCCATTGCAGAAAACTACTTGCTGTCACAGCAAACAAATCTAGAAGTATTTTATATGTTCTTTCCACTAAACGGTAAGTCTCAATAAATGATAAATTACAAAGTATAATTACCTTCTCAGCCCATACTATGACCTAGTGATTTTAAATGGTGTGTCCTAACATCTATGTCAGTGATACAATCCTATGTATAGTGTCATTAGTAGTTAGAGAAAGGTTTAATTATAAGAAGAGAAAACCTTCATGACAGTATCACGATTTTAAATTCTCAAAGAGCATACATAGTAATATTCTGAGCTTTCACAACTATTGTGCAAACTGAAGTGCAGAACAGAAAATTTTCATGTGGCTCTAAACTTATCATGGGTAATTCACATTTCATGTGTAAGCAACTCAGTAAGCCCTTCCTTTGTACTGGGCACTGGTGAGGCTGCACCTTGAATGCTGTGTTCAGTTTTGGGCCCCTCAATAGAAGGAGGACATTGAGGTGCTGGAGCGTGTCCAGAGAAGGGCAACGAAGCTGGTGAAGGGTCTGGAGCACAAGTCTGATGAGGAGCGGCTGAGGGAACGGGGGTTGTTTAGTCTGGAGAAGAGGAGGCTGAGGGGAGACCTCATCGCGCTCTACAGCTACCTGGAAGGAGGTTGTAGCGAGGTGGGTGTTGGTCTCTTCTGCCAAGTAACAAGCGATAGGATGAGAGGAAACGGCCTCAAGTTGCACCAGGGGAGGTTTAGATTGGATATTAGGAAAAATTTCTTCACCGAAAGGGTTGTCAAGCATTGGAACAGGCTGCCCAGGGAAGTGGTTGAGTCACCAACCCTGGAGGTATTTAAAAGACGTGTAGATGTGGTGCTTAGGGACATGGTGTAGTGGTGGACTTGGCAGTGCTAGGTTAACGGTTGGACTCAATGATATTAAGGGTCTTTTGCAACCTAAATGATTCTATCATTTTTCTACGATTCCTGGCTTACTCCGGGCACAAAGTGACAAATCAGCTTTTGCCAGTCTCTGCTCTAAGTGTAAGCAAACAGAACTATGGAGTCTATGGGGAGGAGGATGTGACTGTAAGGTGAGACAAGCAAAATACACAGAAAAAAGATGAGGATAATTAGATTTAGTTATGCACAGAAATACCCACAAGTGGGGAGGGGGTTAAGCAAATTTCAAGAAATGAAACTTAAGGGCTTTCTTGGCAACTATCTGCTTTAGTGGAGTAGACTGGGAGCATAGCTGGGACACAGACTTTCAACCTGGAAAACCAAATTCCCAAGAAACTGGACTCTTTAAGAGGGGATGATTCTTCATAGTGCTCCTCATTTTCTTGCAAGCCTGCAGCAGCTGGCTAAACTACTGGTCTCCCACCAATTTAAACTCTCTCCAGTCTGTGAAGAGGGCATGTTGAGAAATTGGTGTTAGGATGTGTACAAGTATCTGAGTGCAAACTGAGGAGGATGCTTGCAAAGGAACAGCCCTACTATCCCAGCAGGCACATCACAGCCCTACTCTCAAACCTTTATAAACACACACGCAGGAGATTATAGAAATGTGAGCACAGAAATGTGAAGACAGAAAGTCATGGATGACAAAAAATGGAAAAAAATATCATTTGCTCTATGTAACACTGCCCGCTTTTCACATGCTACATTTTAACCCCTATTTTTCTAGGAATCTAGTCTCCAGCATCTCTACCTACTTCCAAGATCACTTGAAACCATCCTATTTGTGATGTGAAAGGGAACTGTGCCACAGACCAGTTACAGCTGCCTTCCTGCTTCTCCCATCATTATTCAAACAGCCAAACCCACACTGAACCCATTAGTACTAACTAATTGCTTCCACATTTGCCTTTCAGACAGTAGATGTCTCCTTTTTGGCTCCTGATATTCCAGACATGGAATACACTGTTAAAAAGGACAACACGCCAAATAGTCTTTGGGTGGTCAGGGTTCCTACTACAGCTTCGAGCTGTACAAGCTGCAGGCTTGGGCTGGATTCCTGGAGTGAAAGAAAAGGCTCCACCTCTGATCACTGCGGATCCATGTCCTCTCCATTTGCAGAGGATAAAGCAAGCAGAATGAACCAGATATCCACCTCAGTGAGCAAAGACTCGGTATATATAATCTATCAAGACACATACTTTTCAATTTCAGAACACTACCTATGATAAATACTGATCATACTTTGTCAAAAGTCTAAAGAAACAATGAATTTACACTCTCAGAAAGAGCATAGCACTGGAAGAGGGAAAAAAAAAAAAGCTAAATTCAAGCCAGCTGGCAGTATCTTTTAGACCAGCTAGGCAAATTTAATTTACTTTGTCCAAGACGTCTCTATTTTCTCTCTGGTCTTGCTTCACTTAGATGCAATGAATCTTAATTTCTGTTCTACCTAAAATGCTTCTCATTAAGTTCATCAGGAGAAAAATTTAGCTATTATTTCCTTGTTATGTCCTTCAGAGTGAATGCTTAATTTTCAACCTCTCCTTCATAAAGATTTTGCATTTAGAGAGAGTTCAGCTACGAGTATCTAGTTCATGTAGAACCACATCTTAAAAATCTAAAAGGCATTAGATTTCCAATTTTTATAGTCATATAAACTACATGATAAATTTGTGTATGTAGCATTGCAGTCCAGTTTTACTGTTGCTTTTTTAAAAACAAAGCAATGTATCGAATACCTAGTATTGAAAACAGGAAAACAGTTTTTCACCTGCTTTATAAATACCCCACTGCACCAAAAAGAAAATATTTCCACAGAATCACTCTCTGAAACCTGTAACTCTCCTCAGGTTACTCTTTTCTGAATTTGATGGCAACGACAAAAACTGTTAATGTTGCTCATTAACATGTCGCTTACTGAAGTGGATAGACATGAGGGAAAGGAGAGTAAGACTAAAATCACAGGACAACAGCGGCACAAGGACAAACAGCATAAGCTTCTTAACCACTGAGCAATTTGGTTTGGAAAAGCTTTCCACTGGAAACAGTGGGGGAAGGAATCTGCCAATTTTAAGGTGGATTTTAATGCATTTATTACCGGAATTGATATATGATCTGGTCTTTGTGATAACGCAGGTATTGTCTCGAGGACCCATCAGTCTGTTCCAGAGACAGACAAGCTCTTTCTTTCATAGTAATTAACTATCTCTAAGTGGATATGTCCTTTATGTCATTGTATCTCATTTATACCAAAGCAACTATTAGAGAATTTTAGTTCAGCCTGAAGCCATGAGTGCCATCACATCTATTTTCTGCCTTGACTAAATTATACAGGATACGGAAAACATCAGCCTGCCAAGAAGCCTGCAGCTTCAGAGGCTGCTGTGCATGTATATGTGCATATACAAATAAAAAAGATGTTATATTCCTCAGACAGATTTTGTTCCATGCTTGCATAAATTCTAGGGGCAGAAGTACTTTCCTTTTCTTTTCTTTTTAAAAATCAAAAGAAACAAGGAAACACAACAACACGAAAACCTTATGGATTATAACATCCCAGAATAAAGAATTAAATTAAATTTGCCATCATTCTCTGGGGGGCTACTTATGCCATAAAATAAATACAGGAGGCTTCAGACAGAGAAACTGTTTGAAGTTACATTGTAAATGAAACACTTTAAAATGACAAATATTACATTCAGCGTAATCAGATGTTCAATGTAATGAGGGTAGTTAGCTAAATCATTTGTCATTAGATTCACTGATTATAATTGCTTCCTTAATGTAACAGACTTGCATTTACCTCCTAATATGATCTCCAAGAAAGCAGCAACATAGGGAAAAAACCCACAAAAAAATGGCCTTTTCCCTTTACTGCTCGCTTTAATTTTTCTTCTATTACTGCTGTACAACAGGCTGCCAATAACCCTGGACACAGCTGATTTCAAAGAATAGTTCCAATCACACAGAATGGTAGGCAGGCAGGAAGGAACACTTTTTCCAGACCTTCTTTGTCTACTGATGCACAGGCAAGTTAATTACTACACAGTGGTAATTAGCACCCACACTAGTGGTGGGGATGGATAGCAATCCTCAGCTGTCTTTCCCACAGCACGATCCTATCTTTGGAGTGAAGAACTGGGTCATTGTATAGTCAGGGGCGTCACAAGAAAGTGCCACGCTAGGGACAAAAGAAAAGTTATGGGAACTTTTCCTAACCTCACGTTCATCTGTTATTTTGCTTATTTCCCTCTGAATATTCCCAATCCAAGTCACCATAAGATCGGGAACCAAATTTTAAAGGTGTTTAGATGTCTAGATGCAAGCATAGGTGCTGAAGAGGCATTAAAAATGCTTATGAATCTAAAAGCCAGTGATTTCACTAATTTCTCATCAGTTAAAAATTATCTGCATCGACAGTTTTGGAATCCAAACAGGTATATTGATGTGCAGTTTTAGGCACCTATATCCCACCATAGTTTGCTCTTGCAGTCAACAATATGCAGCGAAGCATACTGCAGAGACCCAGAAGCTGGAAGCATACTTGGTACAACCAGCCCTGCACCCCACGGAATGACCTGTGCCCTGAACATGCTCTCTGCCTTTGAGATACATCCCTCGTCTGCACAGACACATCCAGGAAAAAACTCTTAAAGAGCAGATGTGCCTGGACTTTTCTGATTAAGAAGCTAACCAGAAGCACCTGTAGAAAATTGCATTTTAATAGAATGTCATAGGAGGGACCCAATTTTTTCCCAGAAAGAGAATTCACAAACAAAAAATAAAGATTAATCCGATAAAATGTCAAATACTCACAGAGAAAGGAAGACTGGAAGAACAAGCTTCCTTACTTCTGTAGACTTAAAGTCCCATCCTGGGCCATCAAGTCCAAACCTCTGATAACTTGGACAAACATTACAGAAGTTGTCATTCCTACACTCATCAAGGTCCATTTTAAAAAATGGCTTATTTTTTTGCACGAAGCTAATGCAAAACCTGATTTCTCTGAGGATAAAAACTGTTCTCATATCCAACTAGATGTTTTATCTTAAAGTCACTATTCAGTCCAAGGATTGTCTGAGTTAACAGCCATTCAGCTAACCTGTCTGTCAGGGTCTGTCCCAGCTTCCAACAGGCCTGCATTGCAACCAATCTTTTGTTGCAGTAATGACCATAAGATTTATTTCTATGCAACGTAATAATAACTACCACACTGAATCCCACTCTGCAGGAAAAAGACTTTTACCAAATATAAAAATCATATTCAAAGGACAGAATGTATTTTAACTAAATAATTCTTAAAGCAGTAATGATTTGAAAATTACAATTAAAGTTTACCCTCATGCTTTTACAATTACATGACTCAAGATTTGCAAGAGAATACTTAAACCAACCAAGCAATCCAAGTAAATATAGTGCATTTGTGAGTTTTTGTTATTCCTATGGATTCAAACACCATTCTGCCCTACATTCTTGAAGCAAAACGGTCTCTGGTATCTGTAAAGCAAAAGAACTGATTCAGGACGGAAAAAGCCTATCGAATGGCAAGGAGTAGCAAAGGAGGAAGATGGGGAAAAGTGGGAGGAGGCAGGAGAACACAGAAGGGGCTCACTTAACATCAGCCTCTGCACAGGTCAGATACACAGGTTCTTTCTGGTCCTCTTCTAAATTAGAAGACAACTGCTGAGCTATCAAACACATAGTAATAAAGATCTTTAAAATCTTTGCTGACCTAATTACTTTCACTTGGTTGTACTGCATGTTTCTCATTAGCAAATAATTTGATGAGGTTAATTTTACATTGCTGGCAACTACTAGCACCAACTCAACTTGCAAACAGAATTTGGACATAACTTTCTTTTCCTTATCAGTGTCAGAGAAACAGAATTGGTGCACTATAAAAATAAGTGCAATCTGGCTGACTGTAAAAAAGAAATCCAGCACGATTAAGAATAATTGTGGGCCAGATGCTGAAGATTTCCCAGCAGTTTCAGAAATTTCATAAACTAGGTAATGATTGGTTTTCTTAAAAATAACATCTTTATTCTGATAAAGGACTTCCCACATATTGCTGGGGTAGGAGATATTGCCTCAGGAATTGCAGAAAAACTCAACTTTAGCTGGCCTTAGAGTAAAAGTTCCCTTATATTATTAATTAGATTCAAATAGCTAGGGTTAAGTCCATTACGGAAGATATAGGGACGTTTTCTCCATTCCACATAAGCATGAAATTCTATAACCGGTTTTCAATCGTCTTTCATGCATTCTCATAAAAATGATAATCTTATCATTACTATTTCATAGTTGAGGTAGTATTTGCAAAAGCCCCAAAGCAAGAACCATGAAAGACAGAAGCTCTTATGATGCTCAAATAAGTGTCATGGAGGACAATTTTGCACCTGGATTTATTGTATCACTTTTGATACTGTGGAAAAGCTGGTCACAGTTCCATAGTTATAAATGAATTTTGCAATAAAAGCAAGGATTCAGCTTCTTGACTTTATATGATGGATAAAGGTTATCCTTGCTGAATTCCACTTAAAATTTCCTAATATATCTTTTGATTCATTCAAATACATAATTTGTAAATTAATTACTTTAAGGCACACATCAGTATCAGATTTGTCACCACATTCGACAAAAATGTTCTAGGTACTCAAACTTTACAAGACTTTACCACAAGAAATTAAGAGGTAGCTGAGCAAAGGTACTACCCATTTTTAATTTTACTTTCCTGCTTGGGTACATCCCAAGTTAGGCCAGCATCTCTGTTTGTAAGTGGGACCATACACAACAAAGTGGTCTCATGTGTTTCACATTATTAGAGCATTATTATCTAAATGCATCAGGAATAAGAGAAGCTGAACTTGTATCAGGAGTTCTCATCAACGGATGGCTCGGCTGCAGTGTCACTGCCAACCAGGGGTTTCATTCCCACTAGTCCCCATCTTCTTCTCCCACTACTTTCTCCTTTGCTGTTGCTCCCATTTGCTTTCTGCTGCCGTAGCGATGGAGAGATTATAAGATGGTCATCACATGGTCATTTCACAAGCAAGCAAGGCATTCCTTTTCTATGGAGAAAGAATGGTTTATGGATTGTGTCTTGAATGACTTATTTTATTACTGATTAGGTGGTTCTGCACAGAGGATTTCTTCCACGTGAAGAGTTTAA
This sequence comes from Calonectris borealis, assembly GCF_964195595.1. Classification (NCBI taxonomy): domain Eukaryota; kingdom Metazoa; phylum Chordata; class Aves; order Procellariiformes; family Procellariidae; genus Calonectris; species Calonectris borealis. The sequence continues at coordinate 38,709,654 of NC_134313.1, forward strand.
GATAGTATTATTGCACTTGAGTATGTTTCCAGGGAATATTCAATTTCACTTTTTTGTTCTTCTTTAGAGCAATTATCCAAACGTTAATATCTTTTGCTGCTGTAGTTACTTTATTAGATTCTCCTGGCCAAACACCTACACAGGCTAGAAAATGGCAGAACAAGAACAAAGCATCTGCTCTTCTGTTTTTCTTCTTCACATTATGTGAGTGAATTCCTGAAGCTGTTTGTGCCTCATTTAAGAAATGGGTAGAGTTCACCAGAAAGCAAACAAAAAAAAAAAATCAATTACTGAATGTTCTCATCAGACAGTAGATGGCTCGAAAAGAACTTTCCTATTTGTGTGACTGGACAGAGCTATCCACGGTAATTTTTGTTGAATGCTATCTTTTTCATAGTAACTTCTAGCAAAACTAGGCCTTGGAGGTTAGCAACTGATCAGAGCTTGAGTCACAATGCGGTAAGAGGAACGTGCCTCATTAGAGCCCCAGCATGAATGGAGGTTCTAACACATGAGGTAAGCAAGGTCAGGTGTCGTGGTTTAACCCCAGCCGGCCACTGAGCACCACGCAGCCACTCGCTCACCCCCCCACCGGGTGGGATGGGGGAGAGAATCGGAAGGGTAAAAGTGAGAAAAACTCGTGGGTTGAGATAAAGACAGTTTAATAGGGAAAGCAAAAGCTGCGCACGCAAGCAAAGCAAAACAAGGAATTCATTCCCTACTTCCCATCGGCAGGCAGGTGTTCAGCCATCGCCAGGAAAGCAGGGCTCCATCACGCGTAACGGTTACTTGGGAAGACAAACGCCATCGCTCCGAATGCCCCCCCCTCCTTCTTCTTCACCCAGCCTTATATGCTGAGCATGATGTCATATGGTATGGAATAGCCCATTGGCCAGCTGGGCCAGCCGTCCTGGCCACGCTCCCTCCCAGCCCCCTACGCATCTGGCAGGGCATGGGAAGATGAAAAGTCCTTGACTAGCGTAAACAATACCTAGCAACAACCAAAACATCAGCGTGTCATCAACATTATTCTCACACTACATCCAAAACACAGCACTATACCAGTTAATAGGAAGAAAATCTACTCCATCCCAGCCAAAACCAGGACATCAGGGAACACTAGAGCATAGAGTCAGGAAGAATTTCTTTTAAGGATTTTCCTGGGGGCTAAACTGGGCCTATTCATAGAAAAAAACAGCACAAAAAGTCTTGCCTTGTCCAAGTGATAGAAATTTCTTTCCAACACTAGCTGACTTCAACTAGGCCAAATACTGGCATGACCAAGGCTTTCTGTAAAACTGATTTATAACATAAGCCTTGTCAAATAAATACTCAGGAGGAACTTTTTTCCCCAAAGAGGAAGTACTAATACAAGAAGGTGGAAAACAGACTAAATAAATACCAAATTTGTCATTAACACAGAAGTGCACTGACACAGATGTCACAAAAGAATGAAATATACAGTACTCACTGAATACAACTGGCTTTAAAATCACTTTTGCTATAGTACTGCTTTGATTAAAACAGAATCTAGAAAGTCCACTGCTTTGATAACACATTAGAGAAAAACTTTTGCAAGATCCATGAAGAAAACCTTCCAAAGACAGGAGTGTGCCAACAGGTGAAGGAATTGGAAAAAGAGACCCTCATTTATCCTCCTTCCCCTTCTCCACTGTCCTTAACCTCTTTTTTTAACTCCTGTTCTCTGCTGCTTTTAAAAGCTGCCTAACAGTTCCAGTGAAATGATAGTGTTTCCATCTGATTCAAGACATTTAAAAGTGAATAGATGTGATTTTACTGCAGTCCTTTGCACTCTCTTTCGTCAACTCATGTGCAAATAAGTGTACTCAAACACGTATTTTTCACAGATATAGTGAGATGCAAGAGTGGTCTATGTACACATCTTCATTATTTTACTTCATAACTAATAGATTACAATATACCAGAAATTCTGTCTTTATGTGCAACTTCTTAATGAAATATTTACAGAAATACACAGCTGCAGAATCTTTACATATACTGACAAGTATGCACTCTGTAACCCATACCCAAAGCTGATGCAAGTATCCAAATATGTTTATATTCCCATCAGTATGAGGGGGGCGATGAGGAAAATGCTCAGCTTTGTGGAAAACAACACTATTTTTTAAGTCCTATTCTGTAGAAATTAAGTAAATATGGTCTGCAGAATCAGATCATAATGTTTAGCAATTCTGATACTCCATTTGTGTTCAAGTAGACATTTCCTTTTCTATGTGCATTAGTACAACAACCTGGAGGCAATTACAGCTATAGCTTTCATGGGAAAACAATTTTTTAAAAAGTAACTTAACAGTGCAGAAATCAAAAACGTCAGAACCATGAATCTTGGATCTTATTCAATCATGCATCAAAAAACAACCATGATACAACACACTTCAGTTTAAAGATGTGTCATAGAAACTGCAGGAAAGCAGAACTTGGTAAACTAATCTCAGGAATGTTGGTTTATTACCCACCGTAGTTTCTGGTTATACTGCTTGACTTTTTCTAGTGAGGCTGCGTTAATCTGAGCTTGAAATTCTTCTACTGAGACACTGTCTCTGTAATAATATCCTTCCATGCTCTCCAATGCTGTGAAAAAAGAAAGGAGAATGGAGAAGAGAAAAATCAGTATTAAATAATTAGTATTCTCCTTCTTTGTAGCTTCGTTCACACACTAGTGAATTACGTTTTAACCTTGAGGTTGTGACCCCACTGTGGATTGCTGAGCTGTTTCCATATGTCATCAAATTCATACAGATCTCTCTTTAAGATTTCATTTACAAGAAAAATTATATTTCTTGCCCTGTGGAAAATACAAAGGAGAGCGCTACTTTGAGTTCCGTTGCTCTAATTAAAGTACTCCTGCCCTTTGAATGTAAATGTGGTTTTTAGTTCTAATATATCCTGGAAGAAAACAGCAGAGTGAGCCGGGGTAGAGGAAAGAAAGGATTAATGTACCAGCTACTTTCACAGAGGGAGACCTAAGCTTCTTACGAAGCCTGATTTTGGGAGACGTGGAGCACTTGAACCTCTAGTTATTCCCACTGATAATGTGAATGCCTTCTTCCAGATCAAGCAAAGCAAACTTCTCTGGATTTCTGAAAATGCCCTGTAAGGTCCCTTTCAGGGATCAGGTAAGTTTCTAAAGTCAAATACTTGACTGTGTCCACTTTTGTTGTATTCACTTCACCAAAGCAAGGATGAACACTGCTACAAGAACTCAGGAACTAAACAAAGACTTCCATTAAAGGAAGGATCGTATGTCCTCATATGATCATTGCACAGAAATTAAAAGGTGGAAAAAATGAACACACTACCGTTCCATTTTGGGATGCTCTTCCTAGCCATAGTTTTTAAAAAAAGAAAGAAAAAAAAGAACATTCCCCCAGCCCCTTTAATTTAGATACTCAGGGAAGTTTAACCTTTTCTTTAGCCAAGTCAAATCAAGTGTTTGAAAGGTCCCCGGTGTCGTGGTTTAACCTGGCAGGCAGCCAAATACCACGCAGCCGCTCACTCACTCCCCCCACCCCCAGCGGGACGGGGAGAGAATCGGAAGGGTAAGAGTGAGAAAAACTCGTGGGTTGAGATAAAGACAGTTTAATAGAACAGGGGAAAAAAAGGGAAAATAATAATGATAATGATAGAATATACAAAATGAGTGATGCACAATGCAATTGCTCACCACTCGCGCTGACCGATAATCAAGTAGCGATCGGTACTTCCTGGATCACACCTACCCTTCATATACTGAGCATGACGTCACATGGTATGGAATACCCTGTTGGCCAGCTGGGCTGGCTGTCCTGATTATGTTCCCTCCCACCTTGTGTACCTAGCTCAGTCAGTAGGCACGGGAGCTGTCCTTGGACTAGGAGGGCACTTAGCAACAACTGAAAACATCAGTGTGTTATCAACATTCTCCTCATACTAAATCCAAAACACAGCACTAGGAAGAAATTTAACCCTATCCCAGCCGAAACCAGGACAGTATCCACCCCTTATTCCATACCATTTACGTCGTGCTTAGGTCTCACATCTTTTTTTAATACATTTCAATTAACCACCACTATCTTTCTTTATATATACACACACATATATATATGCACGCACAGATATCATTCCCTCGGTCTATGGACTATCCCTCTAAAATGTCCACTGAGTTCATTTAGTCCACAACTTTGGGCTCCATCTGTTATAACAGTCTTTCAGGGCCGAAGAGATGGTGTGCGGTGTTGGGCCGTTGCATCCTGAAGCCAGTTCTCATTTTGGTACTGCTGCGCTCATCCAGTTCTATCATCGTTGCACTTCGCTCGGTTTCATTGGAGTTAGTTCATTCTTCACTAATCTGGGTGATTTTCACTGCTATACCACTGCTATATCATAGAAATAATGATATACAATATCATGTAACAGTTGACATCAAAATTCAGTTCATTGGCTCTTTTCACCCAAAATCAAATCCCCTTGAGGTACACACCGGACCTCCCCATCCTTTCGCATCACCCACCAAGTGCACCCAGGTCCTTGAGCAAAAGCAATCCCACGGATGGGTTTTCCCTTGCCAGAGGCAGGAGTAACCCAGACTGTCTTCCCCAGCATATTTCTCATATGCACGACAGGGACTTTATCTCCATCTACAGTACGTAAGAGTTTTGATTGGGCAGGGCCAGCTCGATTGGCAGATCCCCTGGTATTGACTAACCAGGTGGCCTTTGCTAAATGTGTGTCCCAATGTTTGAATGTCCCACCACCCATTGCTCTCAGCGTAGTCTTTAGCAGTCCATTGTATTGTTCGATTTTCCCGGAGGCTGGTGCATGGTAGGGGATGTGATAGACCCACTCAATGCCGTGCTCTTTGGCCCAGGTGTCTATGAAAGTGTTTCGGAAGTGAGTCCCGTTGTCTGACTCAATTCTTTCTGGGGTGCCATGTCGCCACAGGACTTGCTTTTCAAGGCCCAGGATGGTGTTCGGGGCAGTGGCATGGGGCACAGGGTATGTTTCCAGCCATCCGGTGGTTGCTTCCACCATGGTGAGCACATAGCACTTATCGTGTCGGGTTTGTGGGAGTGTGATATAATCAATCTGCCAGGCCTCCCCATATTTATATTTCAACCATCGTTCTCCATACCAAAGAGGCTTTACTCGCTTGGCTTGTTTGATTGCAGCGCACGTTTCACATTCGTGGATAACCTGTGCAATAGCGTCCATGGTTAAGTCCACCCCTCGATCACGAGCCCATCTATATGTTGCATCTCTTCCTTGATGGCCTGACGCGTCATGGGCCCACCGAGCTATAAATAATTCATCCTTATGTTGCCAGTCCAAATCCACCTGGGCCACTTCAATCTTAGCAGCCTGGTCCACCTGCTGGTTATTTTGATGTTCTCAGTGGCCCGACTCTTGGGTACGTGAGCATCTACGTGACGTACTTTTACAGTCAGGTTCTCTACCCGGGCAGCAATATCTTGCCACAATGCGGCAGCCCAGATGGGTTTACCTCTGCGCTGCCAGTTGTTCTGCTTCCACTGCTGCAGCCACCCCCACAGGGCATTTGCCACCATCCATGAGTCAGTATAGAGATAAAGTACTGGCCATTTTTCTCGTTCAGCAATGTCCAAGGCCAGCTGGATGGCTTTCACCTCTGCAAACTGGCTTGATTCACCTTCTCCTTCAGCAGTTTCTGCAGCTTGGCGTATAGGACTCCATACAGCAGCTTTCCATCTCCGATGCTTTCCCACAAGGCGACAGGACCCATCAGTGAACAGGGCATATTGCTTCTCATTTTCTGGTAGTTTATTATACAGTGGGGCTTCTTCAGCACGTGTCACCTCCTCCTCTGGGGATATGCCAAAATCTTTGCCTTCTGGCCAGTTCGTGATCACCTCCAAGATTCCTGGGCGACTTGGGTTTCCTATTCGGGCCCGTTGTGTGATCAGTGCGACCCACTTACTCCACGTAGCATCGGTTGCATGATGTGTAGAGGGGACCCTCCCCTTGAACATCCAGCCCAGCACCGGCAGTCGGGGTGCCAGGAGGAGCTGTGCTTCAGTACCAACCACTTCCGAAGCAGCTCGAATCCCTTCATATGCTGCCAATATCTCCTTCTCAGTTGGAGTGTAGCGGGCCTCGGGTCCTCTGTATCCCCGACTCCAGAACCCTAAGGGTCGACCTCGAGTCTCCCCTGGTGCTTTCTGCCAGAGGCTCCAGGTAGGGCCATTCTCCCCGGCTGCGGTGTAGAGCACATTCTTTACATCTTGTCCTGCCCGGACTGGCCCAAGGGCTACTGCCTGAACTATCTCCTGTTTAATTTGTTCAAAGGCTTGTCGTTGCTCAGGGCCCCATTTGAAGTCATTCTTCTTCCTGGTCACTTGATAGAGAGGGCTTACGATCTGACTGTAATTTGGAATATGCATTCTCCAAAAACCCACAACGCCTAAGAAAGCTTGTGTTTCCTTTTTGCTAGTTGGTGGGGACATGGCTGTTATTTTGTTGATCACATCTGTTGGGATCTGACGACGTCCATCTTGCCATTTTATTCCTAAAAACTGGATCTCCTGTGCAGGTCCCTTGACCTTACTTTGTTTTATGGCAAAACCGGCCTGCAGAAGGATTTGAATTATTTTCTTCCCTTTCTCAAAAACTTCTTCTGCTGTGTTGCCCCATACGATGATGTCATCAATGTACTGCAGCTGTTCTGGAGCCTCACCCTGTTCCAGTGCAGTGTGGATTAGTCCATGGCAAATGGTAGGGCTGTGTTTCCACCCCTGGGGCAGTCGGTTCCAGGTGTACTGGACGCGTCTCCAAGTGAAAGCAAACTGTGGCCTGCACTCTGCCGCCAAAGGGATGGAGAAGAAGGCATTAGCAATGTCAATGGTGGTGTACCACTTGGCTGCCTTTGACTCCAGTTCATATTGAAGTTCTAGCATGTCTGGCACGGCAGCACTCAGTGGCGGCGTGACTTCGTTCAGGCCACGGTAGTCTACTGTTAGTCTCCACTCTCCATTAGACTTTCGCACTGGCCATATGGGACTGTTGAAGGGTGAGCGAGTCTTGCTGATCACTCCTTGGCTCTCCAGTCAACAAATCAGCTCATGGATGGGGATCAGAGAGTCTCGGTTGGTGCGGTATTGCCGCCGGTGCACTGCTGTGGTAGCGATTGGTACTTGTTGTTCTTCAACCCTCAGCAACCCCACAACAGAAGGGTCCTCCGAGAGACCAGGCAAGGCAGACAGCTGTTTAATTTCCTCTGTCTCCAGGGCAGCTATACCAAAAGCCCACCGGTACCCTTTTGGGTCTTTGAAATACCCTCTCCTGAGATAGTCTATGCCAAGGATGCACGGAGCCTCTGGGCCAGTCACAATGGGGTGCTTTTGCCACTCATTCCCGGTCAGGCTCACTTCGGCCTCCAATACAGTTAACTCTTGGGATCCCCCTGTCACTCCAGAAATACAAATGGGTTCTGCCCCTTTATAGTTTGATGGCATCAGGGTACACTGTGCACCGGTGTCTACTAGAGCCTTATACTCCTGTGGCTCTGATGTGCCAGGCCATCGAATCCACACAGTCCAGTAAACCCGGTTGTCCCTTTCCTCCACCTGGCTGGAGGCAGGGCCCCTCCAGTTCTGGTCATAGTATCCGCTTCTCACTTCTTGCAAACGTGAGTCAAGAATTTCTTCATTGCAATTACAATCCAAAGTAAGATCAGCCCTTCTACTCTGTCTGGGGAACTGTTCACTGGAAACTGGACCGTCGTGAGACAGGTTTTTCCTGAAAACTGGAGCAGCATTTTTCCTGGGAGAACCCCCTTGTGTGATTGTTTTTCCTTGCAACTCACGTACACGTGCCTCTAGGATGAAGGTAGGTTTTCCATCCCACTGCCTCATGTCCTCTCCGTGGTCACGCAGGTAAAACCACAGGGTGCCCCGTGGTGTGTACTTTCTATATCCTCTCTCTTGAGGAGAAAAACGCTGACTCCTAATGGCTGAGATACTGGTCCGTACAGGTGGAGAATAGGACATATCCTCTTTGAGTTGCTGGACCTCCCGGGACAGTTTCTCCACAGCCAAGACAAGGGAGGAGGAGATAGTTTCTTCAAAATCCCGAAGTCTGCTAACCACCTCATCCACCGTTGGTGCTTCTTCCTCTTTCCAGCACAGTACTGCCAACGAACTGGCATACGATGCTGGTGCGCTCCGTACCAACTTCCGCCACATGGGTCGCGTGCACTGGACGTCATCTGGATCTTTGGGTGTTTGGGCGTCGTCCAGGTCACTATAAACCACCTCCAGCACCCCTAGTTCTCTTAGGTACTGGATACGTCTCTCCATAGTGGTCCATTTGCCTAGGCGATATATAACATCTTCCTTGAAGGGATACCTTTCCTTCACGCCTGACAGCAGTCGCCTCCAGAGGCTGAGGGCCTGTGTCCCTTTTCCGATTGCTTTGTCAATACCCGCTTCCCTAGCAAGGGATCCCAGCTGTTTGGCCTCCTTCCCCTCTAATTCCAGGCTACTGGCCCCATTATCCCAGCATCGGAGCAGCCAGGTAACAATATGCTCGCCTGGATGACGGCCGAAATCTTTCCGCATATCTCGCAACTCATTCAGGGATAAGGATCGGGTGGTTTCCGTCTCATTTATGAGTTCTTCCTCTTCCTCCTCCCCTCCTCGTGATGGCCCTGCTTTTCCATCATCCTTTTCTACACGACCTAACTTCCGCTTCAAAGATTTCTTCTTCTGTACAGGGGCGACGGATACCAGCGACGGTTGGTCCTCTGGTTCAGCTGTAGTACCCGTCGCAAGGGTTTGGGTAGCTGCAGTGCCTGTCATGGGGTAATTGTAGTGACTGTTGCCGGGGTTTGAGTGGCTGCAGTGCTTGTCGCACTGGTTGGAGTAACTGCAGTGACTGTTGGCGGAGTTTGAGTAGCTGCAGTGCCTGTTGCGGGGGTTGGAGTAACTGTAGTGACTGTTGCCGGGGTCTGAGTAGCCATAGTGGTTGTCGTGGGGGTTGAAGTAGCCACAGTGCTTGTCGCAGGGGTTTGAGTAGCCACAGTGGTTGTCGCGCGGGTTGAAGTAGCTACAGTGCCTGTCGTGGGGGTTTGAGTAGTCACTGTATCTGTTGCCGGGGTTGATCTCTGGACAGTATTCCTGAATAGTTGTTTAACTCTAAACAAGGCCTGAACCACATTCAGAAGACATAGCAATATGAACATGCTTGTTTGAACATCCCAAGGATATTCAAAATTCTCAGGGAATATTGTGGACGTCTTCATGAAGAGGATAGAAGAAAAAGGAGTTTCTGAAGATATGGAGGGGAAGGTGAACAAGTGGGAGAAAGTGTCCCATCCTGTCTCCCCCCTAAATTCATCCTCTGAGGTGAAGACATAAGAAGTGTAATTATTAATAGTTTCCAAAAGATAGCTCCCAAAGAACAGGAATGATGGCAGTGCTGAGTACAGGCTCCTGACCAATAATTTTATCATAACATAAAGCCAGGTCACACAGTATAGCAAAGCAATGACCTTAATCCATTTCCCAGAGATGACCAACCCCACATAAAAACTGATAATCAGCAGTATAGACAGCCAGTAAGGTGCTACATACCAAAACTGCAAGAACAGATCCAAAAACTCTGAGAGCAAATAAATCAACATTGTGAACATCGAGTACTAAACTGATATAATGAATGCTTATAACAAATTTGTTTTAACCCGTTCGGGTCAGATGTGTCGTTATCTCAACCCTTTGAGCCCCACGTTGGGCGCCAAAAAGGACTATTGTGGTTTAACCTGGCAGGCAGCCAAATACCACGCAGCCGCTCACTCACTCCCCCCACCCCCAGCGGGACGGGGAGAGAATCGGAAGGGTAAGAGTGAGAAAAACTCGTGGGTTGAGATAAAGACAGTTTAATAGAACAGGGGAAAAAAAGGGAAAATAATAACGATAATGATAAAATATACAAAATGAGTGATGCACAATGCAATTGCTCACCACCCGCGCTGACCGATAACCAAGTAGCGATCGGTACTTCCTGGATCACGCCTACCCTTCATATACTGAGCATGACGTCACATGGTATGGAATACCCCATTGGCCAGCTGGGCTGGCTGTCCTGATTATGTTCCCTCCCATCTCGTGTACCTAGCTCAGTCAGTAGGCACGGGAGCTGTCCTTGGACTAGGAGGGCACTTAGCAACAACTGAAAACATCAGTGTGTTATCAACATTCTCCTCATACTAAATCCAGAACACAGCACTAGGAAGAAATTTAACCCTATCCCAGCCGAAACCAGGACACCCGAGAAAATTTTGACTGGAAAAATCAAGATCTTCACATTAAGAGGTTAACCTTACTCTAACATAAAACACAGGCTCTTGGTGAAATAGTTTTTTTGAGGAGAAGCATTAAAGATTTTACAATTAGGAATATTGCCACTTTAATAATCCATACACATTCTAAGAATTCATCACCCTATCAGAAAATGCAAGCAATAAGCAGAGTTCTGATGGAACCATGCTGCCATCTTACAGCTTCAGCTGCACACAGAATATTAATTCTGCTTGTACTGCTTAATATGACCAGTTAATAAATAATTCATTCATTGTGAAAGAACATGCAAATTGCACTCCCCTTCTGTGCTTTCGGAGTTTGTAATTCTGCTTCTGTGCAAAAAATATTAAATTTCAATAGTCAGACTTGCTTCTTAACTTCCTTGGTGCTAAGTCACACCAGAAAGCCCAAACAAAAATATCTGCTGAACTCCATTTATAATAGCATGTTAGTGCAAACAGAGTTGATAATCCATACTGCTTATTTTACTGGCATAAAGTTGGTTTTATCCAACTAGATTACCCAACCGGGAAACTCAGTCATCTGTCTGGACTAGCTGGAGCACACCGTTCTGCCTCTACAGGCACTGCGGGGGCCATGCTCACGGGTGCTGGCAGGGAATCCCACAGTGTGTACTTTGGCTCTCCCCTTTTTGAAGGGTTCAACATTTTTCTACCTAATATATTAGAAAGCTCTTTTGTAAGGAAGCTTTCCTTATAAACATGTCTTCTATGGTATTCTTGAATCCAAGTTAGGATATTATGGTCTGAATGCCATAGACAACTGAATGGTAAAAAAACCTGGAAGGATGGGTAGGCTCAAAGGGTAGCAGCTAATGGGACATGGTCTACCTAGGGGCCCGTTACAAGCAGAATACCATAGGGATGTATATTGTTCAACATCTTTATCGCTGAATTGGAGCAGGTAAGTCAAGTTTGCAGATAATAGCAAATTGGGAGAAGCAGTGGATATACTCAAGTGCAGGACCACCTAGGGAGGAACCTAGACAGTCCTGAGGAATGGGCCAGCAGGAACCTTGTGAAACTGAACAAGGACAAATGTCAAGTCCTGCACCTGGGAAGGTAAAGCCTAAAGAGCAGCTCTGCTGAGAAGGACCTCGGGGTCGTGTTAGACAGCAAGCTGAACATGAGCCTGCAGTGTTCTCGGGCAACTAAGAAGGCCAAGAGCATCCTAAACTGTACTAACATAAGCATGGCCAGTAGACAGAACAAAGTGCTTGTCCTCACTTTACTCAACACTCATTAGATAGCATCTTGAATACTGTGTCTAGTTTTGGGCCCCACAGTACACAAAAGCTGTTGATCAACTGGAAAGAGTTGAGTAAAGGGCCACCAAGATGGTCATGGGGTGGAGCACACGCTCTGTGAGGAGAGGTTGAGGGACATTGAGCTTGTTCAGCCTGTACAAGTGATGGCTTGGGGGGGACCTACTAGCCAGGTGCCATTAGTAGCAGGAGATCAACGAGAAGACAGAGCCAGGCTCTTCACAATGGTGCATGCTGGCAGATCAAGAGGCAATGGACATAAATTGAAACAAGAGATACTTCAACTGGATAGAAAGAAACACTCTTTCACCGTTAGGGCAGTCAAGTAGAGGAATAGGTTACCCAAGAGGTTGTGCAGTTCCTGTCCTTGGGTGTTTTCAAGATCCTACTTGATAAACACCCAAGCAACCTAGTCTGATGTCACAGCTGACGCTGCTATGAGCAGGAGGTTGGACGAGAGACCTATTGAGGTCCCTTCCAATCTGAATTATTCTAGGATTCTATGAAAAACTAAAAAATTTTAGAAACCCTACATAATTAAGAGACTAAGTAGCAATTTTAAATAAAATTAATTTTAAATAAAGTGTCTTTTAATTAAGCTTATTTATTGCTGAGATCTCAATTCTAACGTAGGAAATAGAGAAATCTGAATGCCAAGAGCAATATCTCAACATTCTCAGACCCCAATCCTGCAAATCAGGATCCTTTTGAATGTATGTGGTTGCACAAAACTGTTTTTACAAGTGGAGGGATACATAATATAGCCTGGGTAAACATTTAAAAACTTTTTTAAATGTCTGCAGTCCCGATCCTGCAAATATATAGACTTGTAATTTTAGGCATGAAGGTACAAAACACAGAATAGAGCAACACAGAGATAAATAGACTGATGTGCACTGACTTGTGCCTTTGATAAAGTATTCAAAAAATGTGATTTTCTAAATGTTCCATTTGAAAACATCATAAACCATATTTTAGGCAGGAAACAGCTTAGCTCTGTTAAGCTTGGGAAGCAAGAATTCATTTCACAGAGGAATTTACAGAAGATTTCTACATTTGTAGCTAATAAATTTCAGTTAAAGATGGGGATCTACTGAGTTAGTTTGATGGCAGCTCAGCCAAACCTCATACGAAAGAAGTAAAAAAAAGAATCCAAATTCACTCATTAATGAGGGAAAAAAAACCAAAATAATGTTTTCAATGCTAGGATTTAACTTCTTATCCAGGACTTCTTATTCTTGGAGTCTAATGGACTATTTTGGAGGGGGATCCTTGAAAATTAAAGAAATTTGGTATGATAAAGAAAGAAGAAATCTTCTGTATTACTGAAAATTATTAAGCAGATTTAATGCTTGAACAAATCTTTGCCCTTTTCCTTTAGCTGACTACAAAGATGCTTATCGTAAGACTCAAATATTTTGCGTTTCTGGAAACAGAAAGGCAAAAAATTCTGCAAAAGAAGTTCTGTAGCACACTGAATCTCCTCCCAAATCTAAAAAATCAGTATTTCCAGGATTTCCACTGAACCAAGGTATTTTCTGTTCTCTTTCATGTGCCTTTTTGTCTGCTCTACTGAAATACGCCTCCTGCTCAGTGTTCTCATTTTCCCCTATGACTGAAACCAATCTGTTCAAAAGAAATCCACTGACGATTATCTTTATTAGTTTGTTTAAAAATCAGACTTCAGGGATCTTATTTTTTTAAAACTGTGTGTTTTAAGTTTACAGTAAATTCAGCTATTTCTTCATGTATCTTACTGTTTGCTATTTCCTTTTACATCCTCCTTATCTATCAGAAACCAAACCCTCCTCGAAACCTTCATTTGTATGCCTGGCTTCTGCCTATTCCACATAGAGCCTGGAAGCCTTTCGCAAGGTATGGAATACTTTCAGCTCCCTCTGAAATCAAAGGCGGCTCAAGGCAATCAGCACCTCGCATTCACCATTTCAGTGAATCAAACTCAACGTTCCTGATGACTGTAATGACACTGCAGCTAATGCAGGCTGTCTGCAATTTATGAACAGTCTGAGCATCAGCGCCACCATTCATCACTTCGGTAACATTTGCAGTGTCATAGCTACAAAAGCCTGAAAACGTTATTTAAGTCTTCATAACGTTTTAAAGAGACAGAATTCTCAGGGGATAACAATTTAGTCCTTAAATTTGAAGTAATAGGAAAAGATGACGATAGCATTTGGAATGCAAAACACTTTTAAAAGCAAGTTTCATGGCCTGACTATTATCCACTAATGTCTACAAAGAACAAAACAATATTGATGAAAGAGGATTCATTCTTTGGTGTTGGAATCATCTAACAGGTATAAACTTAGAAATGTATACCCATGCCTCTATTTTTTTATCACAAATCTTAGCATTTCTTAAATTCACGTTTTAATTCAAAGTTCTCATTAAACACATTAAACATTAAACAACATATTAAATATAAGCATTATGCCCTTATAGTTACAAAGGATTTAAATCAGAGTGAATAGGTGGGGTTTTAAAGAGAGTTAAAAATTATGTAAAAGAATTGGGGGGTGAGGGAATTAAAACTCAAGTTACCTTGTGAAAAAAGTACTGGGTGGATTTTAAATCCCCCTCCATTCTTCAGCCTTTGAGGAAGCTGTTCAAAATGGTAACTATCAAGGTAGAAGTAAACCTTCAGGGTTTGCCGACTTCCTTCTGCTTGGTATGTGATTGGTACATCTACAAATACAGTCAGTGTTAATGTTTCATTAAAAGAAATGACACATCCTTTTCCACAAGCTGTTGCACCCAAAATTCACATGGTTAGATAAAAATCACTGCAGACACAAAACTAACACGTGCAGTATTTTACATTATACTCGGTGTTGCTGTGGTCACTTTTGGCCTATCCATTATCAGGAAGTAGATGACAGTGACTGTCATCTTTGTCAGCCCATCAATGACAGCAAAAATACTAAGCAAATAATGTAGTTGGCAACAACCTACTTGTATTCCTTGTAAACCTGAAGAAACATCTACATACAGTACATAGTTTGAAATCACTGGAAGGATACCTTTAGCCATATTTTACACGCCTTCCTCAGGTGCACGATGTATAAGGTCACTGTGATATATAGAGTCAGATTTTCCTGAGATTTGTGTGGGATAGAACACAAGTAAACATACAGTAGCTACCAGAATATTCATTGAATTATTATTAAAAATCAGGACTCAACTGAGAAAACAAATGTAATATGGTAGAATATATAAAAGTGTAAGAGCACATTTCATTAGACTTCGACAAGCTAAATGTCATAATACATCAATTGGTGTAGAGTTCAGGGCAACTGGCAGTATCATTTTGCAGCTACAGTGATTCCCCAACATACGTTGTGTGTATTATGCCAGATGATTAACACGTAACGACCGCTAGCAAAAGTTGACAAAAATTTTCCATTTAGCTAAATCTTTCAGAGGAAGTCAGTTTTATTCAATTTAAGCTTTGTATGTATTTCCTGTTTAAGTATCATTTCCATACATAAGTCTCCAAGCTGAAAGCAGTAACAATAAAATTTAGTGATTTGCATTAATAATAATATTATTATGTAGTTTTTACACTGTGTGCATAAATTATTTTGTACCTAAATGGAAAAAATTCCAAAGGAACATTTTTCACTATTTTTGGTAATAAGAGATCGACTGTTTTTTTTCTTTTATTGATCATGCAGAATCATAAATGGAAAAAACAAATTTGCCAGTTCCTTGTCTTCTGTGGCAGCACTTAAACCAAAAGGAAATACAGAGTTTATTATAATCCTAGAACACACGGACTTTCCATTTATCTCTGTTTTAGCACAGTCAACTCAGTTGGAAGATACAGCAATATGAACAGTTCATGACACAGGCATAGGGTTAACTCCCCGTCAGGAGGCTCTCCTGTAACTCCGGTTCCATGTTGTTACCTGGCTTGGCAGGGCTTCTTTTTAAAACAAACACTCTAAACAGGGTCCTTACTTGAATTATACGGAAATAAATATGGTCTTGTATAGGCTAATTCCTACCAGACTACCAGCCCTGTGCTACTGAATTCTTCGGAGCATGGGCAGCTTTGTGGAGGAGCTTTGTGTCTTCTGGTTTTGGTTACTGCAGAAGTTCTCTCACGTGTGGTCTCAGTCCAGCAAGGGAATTGTTCTAGAAAAGCCTGATGTGAAGCAGACATGCTTTCCTCCCTTCCCAAGGGAGTTATGAGACTTTGGAAAAAATGAGGGCTTTTTGCTCACTAAACAAAGTTCACTGCAGGAAAATCTCTACTGGCTGAAAACATATTAATAAAGGAGTGGCTGAAAATAGCGAAGGGTATAAACAGCAGACTGTGAAGACAGTCCTTTCCTGCGAGTTGGGCGAGTATTGGGAAGAAGGTTCAGGACCCTGATCGTCTGCACCAGCAGGTCTCAGGGGAAGTTTCTTGCACAATTTAAAGCTATCCTAACAGTGTTTGCCGTCTCCTTTCAAGGAATTCTTCCAAGATCTACTTTGTCTTTTAGATGATAAAATGAAATGGTTTTTATGTTTCTCCATCTCATCTCAGTTGCATTTCTCTATTAAGACCTTCAAGCTTACTTTACACATGACTCTTCAATAACAACTAGATCTTCCAGGGACTTTCCTGAGGCAGTCACATACTCCGAATGGACAACTCAGTTAAGCAAACAGTTTTGCCCCCAAGGTTACTGACATTGCCAGATAATGATTCTGCACTGTCACTGATGTTAGCTGTATTTCAGGAAATCTAGGAATATTAGGAGAGCTACAGATCTACTAATTCTCCATAATCCCAAACTATATAATATTCCCTGTGGGAGGTAATGTTCTAGGGGAGAAAAATGTTACAAATACAGAAAATGTTTCTGAAAAGTAAAGCCCAGATAAGAATTATAATTACTCACTTGCAACTAGTGGTTCTGGCTCTGATTGTCTGAAGTAAAAAGTAACTTTCTCCAAGTCAAACAGCGCAACCAATGTATCTTCTAGCATAGCTTGCTCATCAGCCTAAAAAAGGCAAAAGAAAAAGCGAAATGGTCGTTTCAGCCAGATGTTTTCCCTACCAGAAATAATATGAGAGCAGGACATAAAAGTAACTACAGAATGTTGCACAACATTTCACTGATGCAGTGTATAACCTAATTAACTCCTAGAAAACGTAAATATCTTTCTTTCTATTGCTTCTATTTTTCTTTTATTACTAGTCCAAGATTATTAAAATTAAAGTTATCGTTTCACATAGCAAATGAATAGGTAGTTTATAGCTACCATTACTTCTCATGGCTTTTAATCAAACACTACTGTAATTATTCTTTACGTAAGTTACCAGACTTCAACAGCTTGTCTTGACACCAGGTCTAGCTTGTAAATTAACAGAGGGGAAATGTGAAAAACAAATTCTTCTTTTTAGCAATTTTCTTTAAAAAATGCCATAACTTTAGCATTTCATGTATAAACAACAGATGAGAGTTCATCGTGTCCACTCTAAGCACCAATAATTGAACCAATAGCTCAGAACAAGTATAGCTCAGGGTGATTTGCACCTTCACCTACAAAACTCTAGATGCAAATCAAGTATGCAGATATGCCAATATTCTGATTTGAACTGTGGTTCACTCTGTGTACTCCTGAGCTAAAGAGATAGCTAAAGGGATCCAGACTAATTTACGAAAAAAGCTTCAGGAAGTAAATTACTAACTTCTCAGGACACTTTACTGAACCTTTAAAAAGGAAAAGAGTCATCTACGAGTATGGTTATCTTGAGTTAAATATGCAGAGCAATTATAGCAGAAATCAATAATCACTTAAAGTAATTCTATTCTTTATACAACACTCCCCTAGCACCTTAAGTTAGCAAGAGCCAAATGGAAATCTGAGGCATGGCATTTTTCCTCCTCTAAGAACTGAAACAGTAGGAAGGTAAAGAATTATAAACTAGCTGCCTATAAAATGAGAAAAAACTATAGGTTACTGAATTATAGAAAGGAAAAAAAACACCCCATGATTTTCCCTGATCTATATAGTGAAATAGCATTCCCTCTTGTATTTACGAAAAAGCAAAGCTGCTAAAAATATTTTGTCTCCTGGTTCAATTTATGAAGTTTCTATGGACAGAGCAGTTTTATCAGCAGAACAGTCTGAAAACCATTCAGTGACATGGGAAATCTTTGCACAACTGCTCATTCTTTACTGAACTCTGACCATAATG
Organism: Calonectris borealis; assembly: GCF_964195595.1. NCBI lineage: Eukaryota > Metazoa > Chordata > Aves > Procellariiformes > Procellariidae > Calonectris > Calonectris borealis. The sequence continues at coordinate 38,727,508 of NC_134313.1, forward strand.
AGTGTAATTTCCTTCAAATACCCTTGTTTAAAATAACACGGATCATTTGTAAGCAAAATAGTGCTAAGAAGGTATTGAAAAAGTTGCCTTTAAATACTTTTCCCTTGGTTAAGAACAGTTAGACAGAAGAGTCTAAATTTAATTTAATTTTCAATTCGACAATGCATACTGCTGGTATCTGATTACATGAAAATAGCTAAGTAGCATGTATTTTCACTACAAAGGAAATCTCTACAATCTTGAAAGAAAAAACAGAAGTATTCAGTGCTGTAAAGACAACAGTTATTTTGTGATAACATGACAACTAAGCACATGGGAAAACATAAGACAGGCACCAACTGAATTTACTCTTGAACTCCGAGGACTCCAGCACCAGGACATGTTGGTGCTGCATGGTGCTAAAAAGCATCCCTGACTCAAGACATGGGCGCAAGCTCCCCTGACTGTGCTTTCTTCACATACTCCTCACGTGGATAAAGAGCCCTCCTGTTTCTCTCAGGCACTGACTTTATCTGTTTTTAAGCCGCACACCTCATCCTGACATACCCTGTCCCTTGCAAGCCCACATAGGTACCTCAACTACCTGTGAGGTAGTTGCTCACACTAGTTCAAGTCAATGCTCTCCAACAATACCATAGACTAATGCTTTATGATCATGATTTAGAAACACCTTTATTTTTATTGATCTCTTCTGCTCCTAAAGTTTATCAGGTCAACCACTGCTGAGATAGACAAGGCAAGGAAAGATGATCTTTGATACTAGGAACATCGTCTGTTATTTGCGTGGACTTTTACACAGTAGGATGTACCAAATCAGTTATTTTCAGTGAGCAACTCCAGAGGTTGAGAAGACTGCCACAGAGAAGACTGTGGAGACTGCTTCACAGTTCTTCAGGTTAGCAGTCTAGCGTGAGAAGCACCTTCAATAGCTGAAGAAGCACTTTGGATAACTGGGGATTAGAGGACTACAAAGCCATGTCCCTTTTTTAATTGTTTCTCAAGCCATGGCTCTTTGCCAAGCCTTGTGAAGAAACAGCAGACTTCCATTTACCCTGACAGGCTACAAGGATTTGCCCTATGACAGGAGCAAAACAGACTAGCATGTCTAGTCCTTCAACTACTACAGCCCTATTGGTTTTTGGGGTGATAAGATATCCAAATCAGGTATTTTATTTACCTTGCATTGCTGCTTATTGCAAACTGAAGTTCTGGTTATCACCTAATACTACATTCACTCCTAGGGAACAGCTACGATAGCAGTGGGGAGTCAAGGGCAAACTCACTATCTGCTAACTCAAACATAATACTGTCTTTGTGGAAAACATATTTCCCACACTACAAACACTTCCCATATCTGTAATTATCTACATCGCAAATTTTCCAAATAGCAGTTAATTAAGTAACAAGCTCAGCACAAAGGACACAGAAAATTACATTTATAACTAAGACTGTTTAACCGTGCCCCTGGTTCAGGGAACAAACACAGGCTGTGACCAAGCATGCCACATGAGGAGTCTTACCAGATTAGGTGAGAGCAGGGACTGGAAATGAAGGAGAAGACCCGCACTGGCTATCTGTTCCAACCACCTTCTGCTGGCCTCCAGTGTTTCCATTTCATATTCTTTGTTGTTGTCAAACATCTGATTTAAGGCCACCATTAGTTGCTCTGAAAAAGCACAGACTGTGGCCACTAGACTCTGACAGAAGACCATGTCTCGCCTCAGTTGTATCTCGCTATCTGTGATGGGTAAAAGCCAAAAGAGGAAAAGCAAAAATGGAGCAGATTAACAGCAAAGGAACTGGGCTGGAATTTTTTTCTTTGTCTAAAAACCAAGTCATTTTAAGGTAAATTTTAAAGTAAATTACAAGTTTACAGCCTAATGTTATTCTCAGTAAATAGCACTCCATGACCAAAACTGTCATTTTCCACATTAAAAGATTATTTTATAATTCTAAAATTATATAGAAATGTATTTAAAATCTGGATTTAAAATAGTTCTTCATAAACAATGTATGTTTATCTTGTAGATTTTAATGTACATGCCATCAATTCTATGTACTTTTGATGTTACAAGGTTATGGATGTGAGTCAGATCTCTTTGCTGCAATGTGAGAACCAGATGTGGGCACAAAAACCTTTACTTTCCACAGGAAAGCAAGGATAGTCAGAAGTTCTTAATATGACTGCATCATCTGGTCAACTCCACAGCTACCAGCTAGGTAGGGCAGATGAAGACTGCCTGCTGTAAACTGCAGACAAGGCATACAGGAGTGTGCTACCAGAGCACAACCTATCCAAATACTATATACATCTGAATATGAAATCTATAAAATAAGCACACAGTAGCATCGCATATCCATTAAGCAGCAGAGATTTATGGTGTCAGGAAAGTCCAGGACAGGTCCCTAGGTAGAAGTCTATGGAACCATTAGCAGCTGATTTAAATTAGGGACTACCAATTTATTCTGGAGGGCACAGGCATTAGATTAGCTAAAGGTCAAAAGAGTTAGAAAGGGAAACATGTTCTCAATAAAGCACAAAATTGTGGTGATAAATATTCAGTGCTTCCTTCTTCTTTGCTTTCCTGAAGGTCTTCAAGTATTTTTATCATTATGAGCTGTTAGGGAAACATCAATTACAAATGGTACAGGTAGACTTAATCTTTCTCAGAGCAAGAGAAGATTAGGTGATATCAAGGTCTTTCCAAAGCCTAAAATCTTTGTCCTCACTTTTAGATTCCTCTGCCTCTACGAGGCTCAGCTCCTTTTCCACCTTCTCTATGGAGCTGGAAAGACTTTAGATGACTGGATAAGACAGCAGAAATAATTCTGTACTCCCAAAATTAATACTGACTTTAAAAATATGCTTTTCTTGGACTCCAAGTATTTCTCAAAGTAACTCCATTCTGTCTGTTTTCCTTCCGAGATCTTCTTCAATCTTTTCCTCGACTATTGATAATAGTGACCACACTTTTACTATGATTTGATTCCATTTGCCAGCCTCTCAGGACCTCAGGAATGTTTTCCATAAATGGTCTAATCACTGCTGCTTCTGCACTGTGACTCATTGCTTTTTGTTTTGAGTATTAAAATTAATATCTCTCTCTCTCTCCACTCTCTCAAGTTGTGCAGAACCCAGTACAGACATAATTATCATCTTTAAAAACTCCACCCATCTCCAGCTTCAAAAATCCCACTGGCTTCCCCATGGTCAAAAACCTTCCAATGTCACAGCAGTGCTCAGGGATTTGAGCCCAACACACATCTTCTCTTCTCGTTTTGCTCAATTTTATCTCTGTTCGTTTAACAGCAGCTGACTTTCAGTGCCTTCCTCTGTATTACCTGCTTCTAAAGCAGCCCTCTGGTGTCTCCAACACCTCAGTTCCAAATCTCATTTAATACTACTTGAACATCAGATACTGCATAGAAAAGCACTTTGGACTCTTTTTACAAAAAGATTTTTATAGAAAATAAACCATAGAATTTACAAACTTATGAAACAATATAAATAGGGAAAACTGCTCTAAAAAAATCAAATCTGGGGTATTTCCTCAGGTCACTTCTTATTTTAAAACACTTGAGGAATTACTAAAAACTTTTATAATATTTGGAAGAAATCTGACAACAAAGAAATGTTATATTCCCCTTTATAAAACTGCTGATATGTGTCATAACAAAATCATGAAATAATAATGCATTCATAGAGTGCTGCAAAATGGTTAAAATAATCAGCTTTTACAGTCAAATGTGACTGCTTATTTGAACACTTATGCACCTACAAACTGTAGAGAATCTTCTGCCATAAGCATTATTTTCTAAATACTGATCTACTGACATTTATTTTGCAGACACACGTGCCTATTTTGTGTATTTGAAGATGTATGCTGTATAGGGTGATAGTAGAATAATACACAGAATAATCAGACCCCTTCCAAAAAGTAGGGACTTAAAAAAAGGTATTCTCTAAAAAGAGATAAAAGGAAAGGTATGGGTTAGAATAGTAAGGTAAGTCTGGAAATAGATTGGAATGAAGAGAAAAGAAAAAAGATAGGACAAAGGAAAAAGCCCAAAAGAAGAAAGACAGCAGAAGTACTGTGCACAAGCTCAGTGATTTAGTAGTTACTTCATCTGCCAAGATCCAAAGTAAATGGCCAGAGAAGTTATTTTGCATTAAAAAAAAAAAGAATGTGTAAGGTTGGTTAGAAATGTCTTTGGAATTGTTGTTTTCTTCAGGAATCCTCACTGTAAACACAGGGGTAAAGTTGTTGATTATCAGGTTATCCTATCTGAGATTTTCCCCCTTTCTCTAAACACAGCATTCTGTCCAAAAGCAAAAAAAATCTCAAACCATCCACATTCACATCCCCCACCCCTAAAACAAGCAAAATTACCTGTATACTCAAGAAGTGCCAAGAGTATTCGTGCCTTCACCTCTTAAAGAAAAAAGAAAATATATTGAGGTCATGGTTAAAAGTGTTTTCATTGACATAATAATGCATTTGCAGTTTCTCATTTTATACCAGCTTAACTCCAACTTCTTGTGTAGGCAACCCTGATATATACCTACAAAACAGTAATGAGTCTCAACTTCACTTAATTTTACATATGACTTCATAAAATTGGTAATAATCAAAAGCACCAACACTGAGAAAGACACATGAAGAGGCAGCTGCTACCTCAGAGTATGTGTGTACCAGCTGACCAGTGCAAGTCCACATACGAAGAATTCCAGTCATAGAACTTTGAAAAACAAGACCAGTTTTCACTGATTCCCACACTACCCCATTTCTTTCCTTTTTCTTTTCCCTCTCTTGTTCCATACTTAAAAATCTTAAATTATCCTCATTTTAACGTATATCAAAGCATCCAGGAAATATACAACATTATTTTCACTTTATTCTCAGTCTTCAGGATTTTATTTTGCTTCAAACATTGCTTTTCACTTAACAACCTGTGAAGTAAAAAAGTACAGATTAAAAAAAATTCTTAATTTACACTGACAAAAATTTGGTTTTATATCTCTTTACACTGTTTTCTTTTTTTCTTTTTTTTTTTTTTTTGGACGGGTGGGACTTCTCAAAGTTTGCAGGCTGAAGGAAGCGATTCTTCCCCTCTACCATGTACCAGAGCACAAATTTAAATGTGTTAACCACCACTGCAAGGAACAGGCAGACTAAAAAGCTGCCATAACCTTAGAGAGTGTCTAAGACTTCCAGCACATCAGTTCTCCTACAGTAACTGCCTGTAGGAACACACCGCTACTTCACATGCTTTCGCATCTTTCCAAACTTTCTTTCACACACCCAATTTTCTGTGCAGTCCTATTCCAAGCCCTGCTCAGTGGACCAGCAATGCTGCTAGGGGGTATGTGGACAACAGGACAATTTGTTGCCCCCTCCTAAAACTAACCTAATAGGTTTGAAATTTGAATCCTTTGAAATTTGAATACAACTCAGATGACGGAACTGACATTGGAGTTGACTGTATCAACAGCACAGTCTGGATTCTGTGTGTATTTGAACATAACTATGAAAAGCCAGAATCTTCCCCAAAGGTGACTATGCTTAAAAAAGAAGAAAACCTTTCAAGCCTGATCTTCATCCGTGCTGTACACACATTGCGAAAAGAACTGGCAGTGCCTACGCTTCTGAAATGCATGCCCACGGTATCTCAAATACAAGCATCAAAACACTCAAAATTACTGGTTATTCTTGAAAATTGCCTGGCAATAGGTCTTTGCCTTGGCCTTCTGTCTTTTGAAAAAAAACTTAAGAGATTAATAACTTGGCATCTTGGAGTCTGAACACATCTTAGTAACTGAAAATACAATATAGGGAAATATAGCTTTTATCTGAAGAATTTACATACATTGAGGCTATTGCAGCTTGTTTTATATGAAATTTACTCGATCTCTGAATTCAAAAGCATTTGAGGTATTTATAAATAATGATTTCCTGCTTATGGGAAAATTACAGGACACTGCAACTTTCCTTTATCATTGCTATAAGTCTTCTCCATTTCAAAATATACCCACAGGCAAGAGACTAGATTATTTGTAGAAGTAGACACTTCCCTGGGGTTACAAGCAAACCCTGGCTGTCAACCATTTGCTTTTCAACAAATTCCAAATGCTATGGAAGTTTTCACCCCTTCTTGCTACATGGTGTACGGAAAGGAATAACTCCCCAGCAATTTCTCGTTAGATTATATGATTTGTAATGCAAGATGCCTTCAACTTCTTTTATTCTTAAACATTCTTTTGTACTTTTTTTTTTTTAAATCATGCTATTCTGGTATTCTGATCTTTGCCAGTAAAGGCTAGATTTTAGTTCTATTTTGCTTCTCACATCTCAAAATATTTTTGAAATAAGACTGAGATTTGCACTGCAATGTTTTATGATTTAAGTTGAAATAAATTTTTTATATCTTAAACGACTGAAGGTCTCCTTCACTCCTCATTCCTAATTTAAATTAAAATAGATATGAACTTTCTCAATTGCATAGTTTTTCCTGTTTAAACTTAAAATTATTGTGCTAGCAAAACAACTGCGCTTCCTCATGCAGTTATGTGACTAGTTGACTGGAAATCTGACTTGCTCTAAAACACCTCTTCTTTTGACCAAAAATCTTACCTTTTTTTTTCTTTGGGAAAAAGCAACTACAGAAATTTCTCCTCCTCTTTGCTCTCTTTACACCTTTCTGTTGTTACGATGGCCAGTTTTGGTTTTACCTTGCTTCTGAAGAGTCCCTTTCTTTCCATCCATCTTGTTGATTTTCCTGGTTCCTACTCGAGTCATCCCTCAGCTTTCCCTCTTGAGCTTTACAATTCTCATGTTACAAGTCTCACATACATCCAGAATCTTGTACATACATTATTCTTTCTCTGTTTAATGACCGTTGAATTCCTGCTCTCACTACCACTCTCGTGCACCAAAATCTAGCACTCCATCTTCAAAGATCTGCCTGCGCCAACAACTTACATTTATCTTCATTGGTTTAACAATTTCGTAGGCCCTGATACTCCAAGAAATAACTTTCATCTTTTCTCTAGTTACTTAGCTCCAGATAAATCCTCCTAGAATCTGTACACTATTTCAGAGAACTTTTCAATTCTATCAACTTGATTAGCCTTCTAGGGCTGCCTTTTACTGTAACCATGGAAAACTTCTCTTTCTCTAATGATATGGTAGGACAAATGAAATGAGACAAAGCAATCTCCACGTATGTTTTAAATTTACTGTCAAGGAAGGTTTGGTTGGTTTTTTCTGTTTTTTTTTTTTAATCTGTGCAAACCTTCATAGACTTTTTTAAAAATTGTTCTTCCAATTCCAATACTAATAAAAAGAAAACTGACAGATCAGAACAATCACCCTCAAGGCATTCTGAATTTTCCCATTTCTTCATACTTATTAAACAAAGTCAATAAAAATAATCCTAAGATCTAGGACTTAAAACATCTAATTTTTGTGGGGCTCCCATGTCTCCTTCTGCTTTAAAGCACTAATCAGTCTAACCTAATACAACACATTCTACAATGCAACAGAACAATGAGTAAAAAATTACAATAGCCTGTGATATTTTTATGAAAATAAAAATGAGTCAGTTTTCAATAAGGAGATGCATTTACTGAAAGCATTCATCCCTATGTTAGCATTCATCAGTAATGGTTAAGTATGTTTATGACAATTGGAGGTTTTAATTACAACAATTTTTTTCCCCATGGTGAACAAAGTTGTATCTGTGGTCTCCTTTGACTACTTCCTCTTGAACCTGCTAGAAGAGACAAATACATCTGCTTTCCTCAATTATTAAAATACTGCCTTTTACTTATAAACAAACATGAAGATTCTACTAAAATCCCAAGACTTTGTTCAACTTGTTCTCATAAGCCCAACTTAGCAGTCAAATTAGGGGACATCTTTTGTTTTTCCTGAATCAGGCGAGTAAGAGGGAGAACGGGGAGGTAAATCTCTGTACCGTGTGTTAGGTTTTCAGCCAGAAATAGCTCAGGGCAGTACTAGTGATTCTTCTAGGTATCCTGACCATTTCTGAACACAATGCATAATGGCAAGATTGGAAAGGAGAAAACAAGAAGATATGAAGGGAAAATTTAGCTGCTAAAGCATTTTTAACGCTGCATCGTGCTCACCTGATTTCAGTTAGATCCAGCTGCTGGTTGTGTTTCAAGTTTAATTTATACAGGCCTAAGCCTGTCTCAATCACAGCAGTCTCCCAAAACTGCCTGAGGGGCACATTTCTGCCCTGAATCTTTTCAACACTGAATTACACATACCTGTCTAGACATGCCTTGGAAACTAAGGTTTGAGAAGCAATTATTCACTTCCATTCTCCTACTTCTCCTTCATGCTATTTGTGCCAGGGAAGCCATAAGAACCTAGGCTTTCAGGTATCCAGTACATCACACCAACTCCTTGGTCCCACAGGCAAATCAAAATTATGACGAAGATGTGGATCATGATTCTCCAGAGTACTTCTCGGGAACAAGTATTAGTGATACCAGTTTGGGGGGGGGAGGCGTGGAATAGGAATCAAATGCAAGAAAAGAAACTACAAGAGAATAGAAAGATGTAAAGACGGACTATAAATAAACAACCTAAGATGATAATTTTACGTGTAAACCCATGTATTTGGTTAAGAAGATGGCACAGAAGGCAGTTGTTGGAAATCTCACAAAAACTCACATCTGACAAAAGCTCAGATGCCGTGGATGGAAAGGGAGAACCAAGAATATTTAAAATTGGCAAACAACTTCTGAGACACAGTGATGAGAGAAGGTAAGGCAGAGTGTGTGCTCTCCTTGAACAGCACAAGAATAACGCGTTTTACTATTTAGCTCTCTGAACCATGCACCGTTCACAAGCATGACAGTTTGCAATAAAGTTAGTTATATAATTTATTAACAGAGAAAACCTTTTTTAATCCTAATTTCTAAAACACTAGAAAATGCCAACAGTTTTATTGTTCTGTAAACGTCAAGATTCCGATAAGTATCACCATTACATTATAGCAGTATTGTAAAAAGAGAAGTTTTGTATTTTACAGAGACGATAATTCATTTGGACCTTGCTGAACTCTCCCACAAAATTTTGTGGTAGATTTAAAACCAAATTTATCTGAATAACCTCAGCTCAATATTGAGGGTATATGACCAACGTTGAAATGGGTTAAGTCTATTAATTCTATTTATGGGCAAACAAGTTATGTGAAAATGGTCTGTTAGGCTTGGCTTCAGAAGGGGGGCAACGAAGGACTGTTAAAAGACACATTTCCAGTCCTTCTGAACTGTGAAAGAAACCATGATTAATACTTGAATATAATTTGGTTTAGGCTGAAGACAGACCTGTAGAAAAAAGGATCCAAAAATATTTATTCATTTTTCACTCAGTGACAGCCACCATTAAACTAAAAGAAGTATTCTTAGTACTGGAGAGTTAACCCACTGTGATTGACTCCAAAAATAGGAGATATTTTTGTGGTTGTTTTTAGAATTTTCTAATGCAGGGTCTGAAAATATGATTGTATCTGAAATGAGAAATACCGAAAGTCAGAGGAGGAGGAGTTTGTTTGGTTTGGCCAGTTGTTTTTTGGAGGTTTATCTTAATAAAACTTATCACAAAGTTCTTTTCCAGTGATCTGAAATTTAGTTTCTTTATGGGACACCATGGAAATTAGCCAACAAAACAAAAGAAGCTAAACACACACACAAATCATTTAAAGCTAGACCTGACACAAGTTTTTGTTCCCACGTAGACTCCTAATGCAAGTAGTTTTATAAAAATCATTTTGCTCATTATTTCTGTTTCTTTATCAAGCAGCACAGGAAATAAAAGCAGAAGCTACAGGCAAGATTTTCTGGAGAGGAATTCCCAGTTACTTTCTTATGAAGCCAGGGGAGTGAGCAGAAAACCCCAGCTCTCATTGTCACTTGGTGGTGAAGAGGAACAGAGTACTAGGTAACTCTTAGACAGTGGTGGGAGGGAGGTGGAGGAAGAGGAGTGATAGGATCAGTTGTGATGGAGTGCGTAAGTGAAAGCCAGTGGAAGAGGTTTGGCTTTATGGCAGAAGAGGGAGCATGATTTTAGAGGGATAATGATTCCAGATCACTGACAGATAAGAGCAAGATATAGGACAAAAGTTGTCCTGCAGAGTCTTCATCTTTCCATTTAGGACGGTAGAAAAAAGGGATTTTAATTTCAAGGAAAGCCCCATTTTGGTGTATCAGTCCCACGAAGTTCTGTGACAAATCAGTCAAGCCCACTGGACTTCAGCAGCAACTGAAATAACATAGCACATGCAACATATGGTTCATTTCTTTTCACTTGTCAGAAGAGACAATTTTCTCTTCAGTATCTGAAGCCAATAGGGTAAGCACGAGACAGCTGAGATATACTCCACTAACTTTGTTACTAAGATCACAAAAAAGTCCTGAAATTCAGGCATTTCCCATAGGCTACACTGTGTTCAGCAAACCTTGCCTAGCAGCAACATGAAGCGGTTGTATTTTTCCCCTTCGCTTCCCCAGGCTCTCTATCGTTAATGAAGTGTTTATTTATGGTCATGTTGTTCTTACTAACCTTCAACAAATTTTCTGATATTCTGGGCAAGACTCCGGACGCTGCTGGGGAGGTTCCAAGGGTCTTGCTTGATGTGGAGTCGTAGCCTCTTTGGACAGTTAAGCTTCGGTTCCATTTCCTGCTGAAACTCTAAGCAAGGACAAAAATAATATTTTTCTGCTTAAACCTCCTGAGAAAACCACAGTAAGACATTATGTCTTCCTAAATGTTTTCACAGCTCAAGGAGTTGTCAACTTATTTAAGTCTAGTTAAAGCTAGGGTGACAGGTCTACCAGTCATCTAAGTTCCCTACTTAGTCAAAGGAGAGAGAGATGAGCGTTCCCAAACATGATTCTTTCTGAACCAGGCACATAAGATAGAAGGTGCCTGTCTCCATGGAGTAAGCGGAACCCTGGAACTTTTAGAGGCAAAATTAATTCAATCAGAAAATTAAACTTAAAACAAAATTACTTATTGCTTAACCTAGTCTATCTTTCAAATCACTGAAGTGCTCCTTGTATGGTTCATGAAGATGGTGCAGATCAAGAATAAAATATCCACGTGTCCATATCTTGTGTCTACCTGAACATTTATTATACCACTGAAAGGATAACTTTTTGTTGTGTGAGCCTGTCAGGTACTTAGTCTGAAACACTGAGAAATACAAGAGAGCAGATTATCTTGGTCCCAAAATGGGAAAAAAAAAAAAAAAAAGAAAAAAGAAAAAAAAAAGAAAAAAAAAAAGAAAAAAGAAAAAGAGGAGGTTATGTGGTCTTCCACACAAATTCAGTGAGGGGGAAGTACTTCAGGCTTTGTAAAACCAGATAGTTGGGGTACAGTAATTATGCTCTGTTGTCTTCAGTGGGATTTATAAAAGCCAAAGATCCACCCTCTGGCCATCTAAAATTAGTCTTCTTTGCCAAAAGACATATGCAGGATCAATAAAACCATAATCAAACCTATTATACATATTAATACAGCATTTAGTCTCCCTTTGAGGTTTTTTTGGGTTTTTGTTTTTTGGGTTTTTTTAAATCAGTTCACTGAAAGAAGTTCTTTGCATTTTTCATCACAATCTTATGGCTACCATCAGATACCTATTTATACACTTAGACTTAAGCAACTATGTGAGTGTTAGCAGAGTATCTGAAATTACACACAGGATTTTTTTTTAAAACAATCAATAACACTTATATAAGCATATATTTGGCATAAATATTACTGTGACTAGACTTACATTTGCAAATTATTTATAAATCAACTTCACAAATAATATATCTACAAAAAATAACAAAAATCTGGCATTAATAAGAAAATAGATCAGAAATGGCTTCAGTAGTTGAGACAAAAATGTAATAAAACCACCTGCAATATACAAAACCTGTTTCTTACTTCAAAAACCTCAGCAATTCTATAGTCAGTTCAGAGTCTACAATTTAAAGCTGACTTTCCAACAAACCTGAAATTCTTTCACCCGCTGTGGAATCGAAGTGTAAGAAGCCAGTTTTCAACTAAGAATAAGATCTACTTATGAAAAATTTCAACAATCAATTATTGCAGAATATGCCAAGATTAAGCAAAATCATTTCTTTAACACCCAGCTCAAGGAATAGATAGCCATATCCATGTACCCTTCAAGCTGCCTTTTGATTCTCATGGATAGAATTAAATGTTACCTTGGAGGCCTCGACCTGGTGTAAAGTATTTTGTCTGCTCAAAGGCCCTCATCACAGCTGGTCCTTTCAGAAGATTGACAATTGAATCGACCTGTTGGGATCAAGGTTTCGTGAGAAAGATGTTTTTTAGAGCAACAATTAGAAATTCTTTCTTTAAGAAATATGGACTACAGAAAAGCAGCTTTGGATTCTTTCTTACCTAATGGCTCTAGTTAAAGTAACAACGTAGGGAATGTTAGACTAAATCTAAGGGCTTGTTTAATTCTCAGTTTTGAACTATTTACAGAAAACTGAAGGAGAATGAGTAAATACATACCATCCCAGTAAACAGTGGAAAGCAAAAGTAAAAAGAAAAAGAAGTATTTGCTAAAGACATCTTAGCTCAAACTTGGACATTAGGATCAAAGCCAAGAAAAATAATCTCATACTTGACCAAAAAGATGCTCCAAACAGCTATGGAGCTTGTCCTGTTTATCATGGGAGATTCGAACACTTATGGGAAGCTCATCGCCTGAAAAATATTTTTAAATGAAAAATTGTTTAGAAGTTTCAGCATATTTTCCAAACTCTTTGTAGCTTAGATAATCTGCTTTGCACACAGACTGATGCTTACGCTTTCAGGATTATAGTAACTGTTCTCCCCCCATATTTTGCATTTAGCAGTCACTTGGTAATACAGAAATAGCTCTTAGAGAAAGGACCATATTCAAAACCCAACTGGACATGGTCCTAGACAGCCTGCTCTAGATGACCCTGCTTCAGCAGGGGATTGGACTGTATGATCTCAAGAGGTCCCTTCAAACCTCAACTATTCTGTGACCAGAACGCACAATTCTTCTATGCTGGAGAACATCCTAAACACCAGACTAAATGGCTAAGTAGTGTGAGGCTAATATAGCAGACCACAAAGTCAATGAAATGCATTCACCATAAAATTTTTATAGGGACTCTACAGACAATTCACAATCTTAATGTTCTTATTAATTAAATGATTCTGAGATTTTAGTAATTCAACAAAAATACAGCATCCAAATCCTGTACTTGATATGAAGCTTTTAGTAGTACATACCACACCATTTCCTAAGAGAGTACAAAAGAGAAGGACTTTCCTAGGTCACTGCCCTCAGTCACTTGCTCTCTCAGACAACAGGTGATGCAACCTGAATTCTTTCAAAAGCTGTGAAAAATTGAGCTTAAAACTGGTTTTCCTCTTTGCTGTTGCAGTGACAGATAAGAAGTAGCCACCTGATAATTTATAATCCAAATTTATTCATGGTCAATCTAGACTCATTTTTCTTATGTCAGTGAAACACTTAAATAGCACTTTTCTCTCCTTGATTTTTTTTAGCTCCTTTAGATGTCCTTACAGCCAGTAGTTATAACCCTTTACAGGATTTTAATTGCAACAGATGGAGCACGGTGCCAAAGAGCCCTGATCTGGAGTTAACCAGGTTAGCTTTGGAACTAGGAGAAAATTAAGTTGTCAGGGGAGTGGGAGTTTCACTGAGCAGCAGTATTTATCAACTTGAACACTGTATCTGCACTCGGCTAGCACAGACATATTCTTTTAGGCACCTCAGTTGGTACTTCGGCTTGATGCTGCACAAGTGCGTATCAGCTCATTTATATCTTAAGTTGAAGATACAGACCCTGGGTCTCCTCTTTTATTAACAGTTCTTTATGTCCTTCATCCTTTCCTCTGTATCTGCTCAGCTCTGTAAGTATGTATCATTTCTGGAAAGCAGCTGCCTAGAATTGCATTATTCACAAGGTATCTCAGATATCTTGTGCAATGTCATTAATAATTTGTTGTCCCAACTGAAAATACCTCTCCTGGTACAATCAGAAATAAAATTTGCCTTCTCTATGGCCAAGTCTCACTGGTGGCTCATATTCAATTAATATGCCCAGTTCTTTCTTGTCCTAAATCATTCCCAAATGATAAACTCCCAGCTTAGAGCAAATATTTTTCATTATTAGTCCCTGAGTATGACCTTGTACTCCATGCAGTTAAATCCCATCTCATTCCTATTAGCAGCTGCATTTATTTAAATTCAATTTGTCATGGCATAAACAAGAATGTACTTCTATGTGGTCTCACATTCCTTCCTACAAACATACACAGCCGTATCCTGCCATCCGGGTGCTGACACAGGCTGGGAGAGCTTTCCACACTCCCCTAAAATGCTCCTTACTCTGTGCAACATAACGCACTGTCAAGGTCAAGGCATGAAAATGGTTAAAAGCAGTGACCCTAAGAGCTCTAACTAACTCAGTCTATTCACAGAGATGCTGGAATGTTGGCTTTCTTTCACAGAAGGACTCTTAAGCGCAGCACTAGCTAGGCAGAAGCAAAATGATACACTTCTGTTACTAAGGAGGATGCAATTTTTAAAACAAAAACAACAAAATTGCCTGGCAAATGAAAAGAATAAAACTGAATAAAAAGAACAGATGACAGTTTCATAGCTGACTTTTTTAAACATACCTGAATCCATTTCATCACTGTGAAAATAAGAACTGCACTGACTGCTACAAATGCTGGTGAATGAAGCAATGGAGTTCCTATTGCTGTTGCAATCACTTGGAAAAAAAAAAAAAACAAAAAAAGAAATAAAGTCATGTCCTTTAACACAGGCTCTGTATCAAAGTTATGGGAACTCTTTCCCTTTTCCCTTTTTAAATTTAATGATGAGATGGTCTGTACAATTCTTTATCAGCAATAAAGACCCCTATACTTAAGCTATCATTTAATTGGCAATCCTGGTAGGACTCAGAGGACCAGATTCCCAAAATAGATGATTCAATTGTCTCCCTTCACCTTGCACGTGAACAAGTACTTGCAGAACAATAATACACACTTTCAATGCAAAACAACCAGCTTTTCTCACACAAGTAACAGTTTTTGAAACTGTGGCCTCAAATGTTTTAGTAACTCCACATTTAAATTCTGTACTCCTACTCCATAGCTAATACAAATGACGAAATACTCTGGTTTATTACTTGCAAAATAGAATCCATAATGGGTTTAGAAGAGATTTGATCCATTTGAGTAGCACCAAAACTCAAATTACAAACTATTTTTCCCTGCAAGCCAAAATACAGTTTATGATCCCATCTCTTCCAGCTGTTCATTTTGTTAGAGATGTATAGACATTTACATCTGTGACTTCAGTGAAAACTTCTATGCATACAAAATGTCACCCACATAGGTCTAGTAAAGAGATCTGGGGATTAAAATGTGCATTTTTTTTCCTCCTCTTTTCTCTCAAAAATAAATTGTTCTGTACAGAAAATAGATGGAGAGCATACCTACTTCTGCAGCATAAACAGAGTAAAACATAGCCTTTTGTACCAAAAATCCTATGAATATAAATTTGAATTCAAAGTCTTCAGAGTCATTTAGCCACATGAAGTTTAGTTTCAATGTAGGAAATGCTTAAGTAATTATCCAGCAGAGGGAGTCTTAAAAACCCAAGTGAATATAGGATAATGTAGAAGTGTATCTAAAGGATATTTATATATAATGATCTGGTTTTGGTTTTATGAATTGGGTGTACTCGTTCACCAAGATATACATATCTATATTTTATATATAATGCTGCAGTTATACATGTACCCATGTGCTCCCTACTTGTTTTCTTTATTTTTGTAAATACAGAAGTGATCTTTTACTAGTTTTGGCATACTGACTTACATTTCCTGGCTAACGTGTATGTTTTGGACCTGTAGCCAACCAGGTAAGTGAATGGGGAAAACTTCTAAATGAAGCAATATGATATAATTACAATCATATTCTTTAAGTAGATGAAAAGACATCAGTAACAACATGTTCCTAACAGAGGGTGAACAGTCCCAAGGAGTATTAAGAATTTCTGGCTGGATATTAAGAAACGTTTTCTAACTAACTCTATTCACTTATTAAAGTCTCCAAAGGGAAGATGAAGGTTATTTAAAATTGGATTGTGCAAAGCATGAGAAAATAAAACACAGGAAAATGAGAAACAGATTAGAAGTATTAGCTATATCATTCTGTATTTTTATTGTGTTGTATTGGAATGTTTAGAATGAGACCCTACAACACAGAATGAGAGCATTCTAACAGCTGAAATTAGCCTACTAGTTCTAATAATAACCACAGTGGCATTATGGGATCCGGAGATTTTAAGTATTGCCTAATGTAATTACTTAAGCAAAGAAACAAAAAATTCCAATCTCACTCCAACGATTGTTCTAAACTCGCAGATTTTGTGATTATTCTGCATATGGAACCCTAGATTTTATCATTCCTAAACAGCCAGAATGGACCATAAATGACTGGAATCAGAATAAAGAAAACATTTTAAACGAAGAGACACTCATGTCCTAAGTCACACCTCCTTTCTCCACATACAAATCTTGGGCCAAGTGGGGAAGTTCCCAACTGGAGCAAGCACAGGCCACTGGAGCAGCTCCTGCACAGTCAGTTTGACACATCATGGACATGCAGAAACCCCTAAACGCACTTCAGCTGGAACAGCACTTTGCTTGAGTATTCACCATGATTAGAACAAGATAAACTTAATCTGTGCAAATTACTTCTACATTTATTTCTGTTCAAATTTATATGTATATTTCTGTTTCTACTCCGACAAAGAGTTCCTATCTACCATGCTGCAGTAATCAAATATTAGCTTACGAAAGAGATCTAAGCAATACAGGGTTCTGTAGAAAAACGACGACCCTACTGAGATTCTACTTTCTGAGCATAATAATGAACCATGATAATGAACAAATAATGAACCCTTATTTTACTTGCAGCTAAAATTTTAAATTAGATTTTATATCATGTAGTTAACCAATTCTCTCTAAGCAGTAGAAGATAATCTTTATAAGACCTATGCTTGCTATAATTACTCCTTCCTTTTCAAAATTCTTTATATTTTCATTCACAGTAAACGTGATGCGTTATGAATTCTAGAAATGAGATTACAATATTTAAGTGGAAGAAGGCGAGGAATATATGTTGAGAAACAGATTTTTTTTTCTTTAGATCAGCAAGAGTGGTGGCTCTGGCATCTTGCTTCCCGTGGCAGATATTTGGTTTGTCATTAGAGAACATAATAACAGAAATTATTTCTGGTTTTTATAAGACAGGTAACCTAAAGTAAAGCTTTACAGTTCTGGCTGTGATATCCTATAAAGGTTAGGGATAACAAGATCTAATAACTAATCTGTACTCATAAAAGAGTTTATTTTACACATCTTGTAACACATCTTGATGCTAGTTATTCCACTGTTAGAAATGTCAGAATCATTATATTCTGATAGTCTTCATAGCCACTTGACAGTCTACAAATCCACAGGTTTGATTCAGCTGACAAATAAAAATATTATTAGTAAAGTTACCTGTAAGAATCCCTGTTGCTGATGGTATCATGACCAGAATCTTCTTGTTCATCACCTGTCATGCTGAAACAGACTTTCTTCCCATTCCTTTCCCCCTTTTCATTATCACTGTCTGCCGGTATTAAAGGCTCAGGTGTTTTACGTTCTGATTTGGGAGAATATGTTATTGAAGAAAGAAGGCTGTGAGACAAAAAAAAAAAAAAAAAGATAAATTAATGTTTTTCAAAAGTGAGCTAACAACAAGATAACATTTCTCGTCAACGTTCTCCAACTATTATTCTATAATATGTGAAGGGAACATCTTAATTCAGCCCATATCTATTTCAAACAAGGGAAGAAAGTGACATATTCTGCTGTAAAAAGTGTAACAGTGAAACCCATTAGCATTACTAAATACTCAATCTTGTATGAAGGCAGTGATTCCAGCTGGGGAAGAAATACAGCACATTCTTGAACACTTGGGGTCAAATTTTATATTAACATAACTATTTTTAAACACAAACCATGTACTTCTCAGCGCAAACCAAGAAAATAAACCAAACAAACTATATCTTTGTGAAAAGCATGTATTTTCTTAATTACTACTGTATCAGACGTGTCAGCCTGCATCACAAGCTATTTTACTAAGGCATTTTAAGAATCTTTATTAACATATCTGTGTATTTCCTGACATTCAAAATGTCTAAGCCGTTATCACTAGTAAAACTGATGATTAATCTACAAGCTTCTGTGACAAGAACAAAAGTGACATCCAGTCAAGAAGAGAGAACAGTGCAGACTGCTACATTTAGAACATGCACAAATACTGGACGCAAAACATTCATATTCTTGGGTGATTAACTCATATTGAGATGTTCTAATTTACTTTCAAGGTCAGAACAGATATAATGGGCAATTGTCCTTTAATTCCTATTACTCAAACACTCCATTAGAATGATGTTTTCAAACTAATATTTGGATTTGAAAGGCAGCGTTTTTCTTGCAAAAACTACCTTCTAACTACCTGAAATCAGAAGACATTGAATTAATCTTTTTTTTCTGTAAAGTACTTAGACACAGTAGCAGGGTTTTATTGTAGGAGCTGTCAGAATGGTCAACTGGCAAACTTTCTACCAAATACATGGTAGGATTCAAACATACGTTAGATCTTTTTGTTAGACATAATTCTTACTTCTGAAGGGAAACTATGGGAAATGCATATCTTTTGTGAAGAAAAACACTGCCCTAATTGTTGTTAAATGGTAGCATTCAGAATTCCTTCCTTTAATCTTATTTCTCACCACACATATTAGCATTGTTACATTACGCAAGGGGGGAATTCTGATTTTAAGTGGTTTAGAGCTCCATCTTAATTTTGTGGGGCTCTGCCAGTTGAAGTAATTAATTCTTAATCCTAACAAAGTTAAGTTTGTTCAGCTACAGTTACATCAGTACTGAGCTATCAATTTCTCTACTCTTTTGACAAAGATATTCTACCAGAAAACAACCTGATCCTAAGCTGTTCTTGAAAGCTGAAGATTCTGCACTCAGACCAATGACTTTCTGCATACAAAACACAGACAATGTGTTCAACGCCACTTTCAACTATAGCTTTTTTGAGTATACACAAATAATTTCCTGACTCTCAGGAATGGACAGAGTTTTAAGAAAGAAATTAAGAAAACATATACTTTGGAAACGCAATAGGGTAGATCATGCCTATAACGCTGTCTGTTGACTCTATAGCAATGAAATCTCATTGAAATCATGACCTGATGTTTACATAGGGTTTGACATTAACTTTAGGGAAACACGGATGATAAGTAAAGCTTTTTAGCAAATCCTTTCATCATTTCTGCATAACTTTCTCTGGCTAAGAGCTAATGAGATAGACAGGTATTTGTCCTACATATAGGAAAAGGTACTGAACTGTAACTGAAATATAGAAAAACTACACAAAAGGTATAATTTTACTGGACTTCAAACCCACCCATCCACTAGACAGACAACTTTTGGGCTACATGATGCCTTAACACTTCATATCAGTGTGAAATCACAACTCAGTTCTTCCCTATCGCTTAAGTCACAGGTTAGCAGGGTTCCATAAGGACGGGAAGAAAAATGGGGCCCATATTTTACAGCAGTGTTCAGTTTCGATCTATCTGCTAGAGCATACATGTTATTGAATGTGTCCTAAAATAAATGTGTTATGAAAATGCAGACCTTAGAAAATCAGTTATTCGTACTTGTAAAACTTATTTTCTGAATACGAAAATACAAAAGGGGTTCAAAAAGGGGTTAGACAAATTCATGGCAGATCATTCTAACAGCTCTTAAAACAAAAGGTCCATCCCAAGAAGACCTTCTAGCACTGCCTGCTGGAAGATGAGATGAGATAAAGACAAGGATTAATCTATACTTTTGCTTTTTCTTGTGTTCCCGTTATCATCCACCTCTAGGAAAACAAAAATGGGCTTTGAGGAGATCGATTCTGGTAACTTCTTAGGATTTTGTTGTTGCAAGAAAATAATCAAGAGTAAGAAACAAGCATAATGAACTGCAATTTCAGCTCCTGAAAATATCATCCCCTGAGTAATTATTTGTCAAGACACAGACAGACTATTATATCCTCTTCTTTTATGTGACTGTTTAGTCACTGCTGCCAAGATCTCAGTAAAAGACTGATGAAGGTAGCTGGAGCTTTTCCTAAGGGAGCTTTTCACTTTCTCTCAGCAGGCAGGCTCTTTTTCTAAGGAAAATTTTTTTGCTGAACTACGATGAATGAAAGCTGGAACTTTGGATAACAGAGTTCTGGAGCTGGTAGTTCCTGAGGTCACTGAAGTGCTCTTAAAAACCCAATTCTGGGACTCTAAAACACACAAACCCAAACCTGGATGGAAAAAAACCCCCAATAATCACACTTAAATAGACTTTTTATTTAAGTGTTTTTTTTTTTCTTCTTAAACACAGCACATGTACATTATATTTTCTTTGGAGATGGGTCTACCCCAAACAAAATTATCTTAGATGTTTATCTCTCATAGGAGAAATATGTGAATGAGTAGTAACTAACAGCTAGAAAGTCTCTGTAACTATGAAGAAAATTTCCATGAAACAGAGAAATTTAAATCGTGACCAAAAAAGTCCTCACATGTGGAATTAATCCTATATGCAACCCAAATCAACACAATCCTAAAAGTATATGTCAGAAACAAACAAAACTTGCTATGGTCAGTCAAAGCATTAAAAATGGATAGCCACAGACAGTAACAAAAAACCTACACAACCTGTGAGCTGCTCTGCCTTTTTCTCACTCCACGGAGGCTCAGAAAATGTTCAAGCCTCTTGTATACTCCCAACAGACATCTTTCCAAAAAACAGCTGGGATCATGGGAGCACATTGAGTGCATCTGAACCAAGAACACAGCAGAGTCACCATATAGAAAACAACTTGAAGAAGGACTTATTTCTGTATAACACCTAGCATCAATGGTGGTATCTGGCAATGGTACTAAAGAAGTACTGGGATACTATTGAACTATTTGAACGGGGAGTCAGTGCAACTTTGAGAGGCTGTGGAAAGGGGATATATATCTTTTTTCTGTGTATCTATCTTTCTTGCTCCATCAGTACTGCATTTCTTATGCAACCCAATCTCATCAGCAAGCCATGACAAAAGTTATTATGAAGATAATGCTAGGAGTACACAACATTCTCTTAGCCATTCCCTTCCCATAATCCACAAGCTCTCACTGCTTTCACCTGCTCTTCAGGTGAAACACTTGTTTTTCAGTTCACTTTCATTCACTAACAGATAGGAGAGGTTGGGCAGATAACACTGCCCCAAGATTTTGGGAGTTCAGAGAGAGACCATTACTGACCTCAACACAGAGCAAAGACATCTATCAACATGAAAGAGCGACAGTGTTTCAACAATACTGTTATAAAGGGTACCGAAGAGTCATTTAGTAGCCCAATTTTTCTATCATTCAATATCGTATAAATTTAGAATTGTGATACCATGTTCATATTTTCTGTCCTGAGAAAATTATAATAATGAGGATTGCTTATAATAATAAGCAATTCAGTACATAAAGACCTGAATTTTATTGTTGCTGTGTCGTAACAGAAAACAGTAGTTCTACAGTCTTTATAAAGTTCAAGGATCGGTATGTTCAAGCATTTCTTCCTAGCTGCTGAAGTATGAATATTTCTAATTAAAGCACAGCTGTTCGATTATCCTGTCTTATTACTCTGTCTTTTGATTCTTAGTAGTCCTAACTTTTCTCTGAAGAGTTAATTAGTAGCTGTAACTATGTTCTAATATAATACACCACGTACTGCTTCCCTCTTCCCTGTTCAGCACTTTTAAGTAGGTCCCTTGGCTATCCTGTTTCCTGTATAGAACCGCTTTCCTCCACAGTAATTACACACTGGCAGTCCACTCAAAGTCCGTGAAGAATAAAGCATGAAAAATCTCAGTCTTACAGATAGCAAAAGCTAAAATTTGCTAAATAGATCTGTGCAGCTTATACAAGATCTGCTACAAGGTCAGTGTACAGGAAATTTATCAAAGAAAAAAAAGTGAACCCTTGTGTTTACTGTTACAACTGTGTGACTCTCAAATGAATATATGTGTATATATATGTATATACCAGTACACACAATATATCTCTCTGTGTCTGTATGTATTTATATATACATGTGTACGAAAGAAAGGCTCAGAAGTTCCTGTGCTTTTGCATCACAGGCTCAAGGGAGTAGAAAGGAAAGGTGTGGCAGACTGGTAACTGGAACTTCCTGAAATATTGACTGAACTTCCATATATAATTTTCTGACTTCCTTGAGGAAGAGTGACAACACAGGCTTTACTGACAGTCATTTTTAAGTGTACCCAAGCACTGAAATTATCTTAAATTTAGTTAACTGACTTCACTTTCAGCATGATAATTAGCAGAACTACATAAAGGCACAGAAAACGACGTTTTCTTTAAAAAAATTTGAGGCCACTCTTACTTTCATTCCTATTGCAGTATGTAATACATTACAATCACTTATTACTGTGTAACTATTACATTATATTACTATTACAACAGTACAAAAAAATTCCCACTCTGAAATAACTACAAAAGGACAAATCATTGTACAGTCTTCAAAATAACAGGAGAAGCAATGATACAACACTTTTCCAAACTGGAGATCATGAAAGATTGGCTTTTAAACTCAAAAAATTGTGTTATTTATATTTTCAAAATGAATAATTTCTGATATTTGCAGTACATGTGGGATCTTTCAAAATTGAAAGACCTATCATCCTTCTTCATCCTCATCCCAAGACAGCAAATAGCCTAGCAGTCAACCCACTTAGCTCACAAATGGAAAAGCAAGTTTTAAATCCTTGTCCTGAACTAGAACAAACTGTGATGAGACTCTGGGTCTCCCACATTCAAGCCAAGTGTCCTAATCACTCAAGAGTGGCTCTCCCTAGATCCGTAGTTCTTCATTAAGGCCAATTTGTTTTTGAAAAACGTCTAAGAAATTAATAATCTTCCTATGGGTGAAAAATGCTTTACCTACAAATTTGTCTTTGGGACTATTCAGCAATAGTCCTGAAGAGTTCAGTACAAGCTATTTGTATACCTCTGCCTTTTGTTTCCATTCCTAGTGAAATTTCAGATGACATGTGGGCCTCGTATTTCTCTTACCTCAAAATAATTAGCATTTCCACATTCTAGAGAAAAGTTACAAACTAAAGTGGGAAAAAATCAGGGACGCTGGGAAAAAGAACAAAATGTAATATTACCTACTCTTAAATTTTTTGCCTCATTTCAATTCTATCTGAAGTCAACATTGATCCTACGCTACACAAAAAGGATACCCAGATTTATCGGTATCTTCAATGGAAAAATTAAAGGCAAATGCAGATGGTAACATTTACTTACTCGTCTATTTGACAAACACATGTTTCCACCTCTTTCAGTGCAGCTTGTAATTTGATCAGCAATTTTTGGTAGACATCTTGTGTTTCTAAATCTTCTTCTTTCAAGAGGTACCTCAGACCATGGCCCTCTTGCTGGCCAAGAGACTGTCCTGAAGGGGCAGCCATAGTAGTAATGGTATGTTGGACATAAATCATGGGATTCAGTTTACCTGGGAATAATCCGAAGAGGTTACATCATTATCTTTTTTTCAACATACATTTTCAAGTTAGTAAAATACCTAAAAGACATTGAAATATTTTCCTGCTTAAAACTTTATGTAATTATTTAATTTTGCATTTTATTTTGCATATCAAAGTCAAGCTATTTAAGGAAAAAGTTATTGTGAATATTGTGAATATTGTGAAACTTTATTATGCTTTAAAATAAACCTAAGTATCAAAAATAGCAGGATTTCATAAAGGCTTGTCCTTGATTTTAGTATTTGGGACATAAACCTAAACCAGTTACCTTTTAAGACCCTATATCAGAAGCACTGGAAGTAGTTCTTTCAAGCTCAACTGACTTACCTTGATCAGTGTTTTTATTTTCCTTTTCATGGGAAGAATGTTTTCTGCTGTCTAACTGTACGCCAAAGGCACTACCAAGGGAAGTTGAGGTTTTAGGGTAAGAAACTTCCATCACGTTGATATGGCAATTGGTTGGACAGAAATCACTGCTGTGAAGTGGTGAAATCTTTGACTTAGCTTGTTTGAAGGTAGGCCAAGCTCTGTTTTTTAATACTCTTGAAAACTATAAGTGAGAAAGAAAAAAAAATTTTGATTAACAGTTTTTGATGTGTCAGCACTTGGCTGACAAAACCTGTGTACCTGACTAGAAAACAAAAGTTTAAAATACTTCAGGCATCCTTGACTTCAGATGCCTTAACTTCATAATTTCCATCTTTCTCTACAAGGGAAAGAAAAAATATTTTTCATTTTATATTTTTGAGGGGTTGGTTTTTGAAGTAAATTATATTTACAAATTTAAATAGCCTTGTAACAAGGAGATAGAATTTATTTTCTTTGCAACATAATAAAATATTAAGTGTCTTCCTGGGGAGAAAGTCTAGAAATGCTCTATGATCCAGTGCTGCACCGACATTTATAAACACCTGCTGACATAGATGTTTTCAAGTCAATGTCTTGCAAAAAATTCTGAAATTTTTGCCTGAAGCTATAATAAAGACAGAATTGGAAGCTATGAATTATTAATTTCATCTTCAGGAAGGATGAAGTCCTCCCTAACAGTTTCCTGGGCTCCATTAGGAGAGGCATTGCCAGCAGGTGGAGGGAGGTGATCCTGTCCCCTTACTCAGCACTAGTGAAGCCACACCTGGAGTACTGGGTCCAGGTCTAGCTCCCCAGAAATAGAGAGACATGGGCATACTGGAGAGAATCCAGCGAAGGGCCACTAAGATGGTTAATGGACTGGAGTATCTCTCCTATGAGGAAAGGCTGAGAGAGCTGCGACTGTTCAGTCTGGAGAGGAGAAGGCTCAGGGGGATCTCACCAATGTGTTCAAATACCTGAAGGGTGGGTGTGGAGAGGACAGAGCCAGGCTCTTTTCAGTGGTGCCCAGTGCTAGGACCAGAGGCAATGGGCGCAAACCAAAACACAGGAGGTTCCCTCTGAACTTTAGGAAACACTTTTTCACTGTGAGGGTGACCAAGCACTTGCACAGCTTGCCCAGAGAGGTTGTCGGATCTCCCTCTTTGAAGATACTCAAAAGCCATCTGGACATGGTCCTGGGCAACCATCTCTAGGTGGCCCTGCTTGAGCACTGGGGTTGGACCTCCAGAGGTCCCTTCCAGCCTCAACCATTCTGTGATTTTGAGTGATTCTGTGAAGCTGATAAACATTAGAGCATAAAAATTGCAAACACCATATTTTACAGACTTTGCTTCTCTCCCCCATATATCAGCTCAGCAATGATGAACATTTTTTTTCCCCCCCTCTGTTTTATGGTCTAATTCTAATACAGTGCTTAGCTACATCTCCTTCACTATAACACCTGAAATTTTGTGCACACTCCTGAACAGGCTTAGAGTTATTTGTTTTTGATGATGTCAACCCAAAATGGCTAAGACTGAACTGTACTAAATTTGGACACTTAGAAAACACACCTACTTCAGAATCATAAAAGTCATGAGATCAAGCTCTCCCATTGGAAAAGAGACTTGTCAGTCACAAGTAGGATTTTTATCAAAATGTGTCCTTTCCAGTGTAGTTTGTGGTTAGGGGAGAATTTTTTCTGGAAAAGACGTTATCAGTTTGAAGTCCCTGGTATTTTAATCACAGTATCTCTCCAGTCAAAATATTGCACAGACCTCAGCTCATGCACAAGAGTATTTTCAAAGTCAACTTGCAAAGTTCCTTCCCTAATAAATGTCAGTACAAATTCAATCAGTCAAGTTTTGACTAACACTTCAGTTGGACAAAAGTATATCCCTTTTGAGTAATAACAGGTTTTTGTGCTGGGATTTAAATTTTTGTTTATTTTGGTGTCATATTACTTCAGCCTGATGAACATTTGACTGATTAATTACATTTAAATCTTTATATCAGAACAAGATCTGGAAGGTTACAAGAAATCCAATTATGGAATTGTTCAAAGGCTGAAGAATGTACAAATAGTTAAGAAGGGCACTAAGGACATTCAACGATGAAAATGTTCCTGCAAGCAGTACATATTTCACATCTCAATCTCCCACACATCCTGCTCCAGAGAGACCAAATGCCTGGCTACAATTTAATCAGGTCATAAGTCAGGCCCAAAATTCTTTTCATATATGTGTTGAGAAACATCTGGGACTCATGGCACTGGACTCGAGGTCTATTACGAGCAAAATGTTCTGATAATAATAATAGTAGGAACTGCAGAAATCTACAGAGTTTCTATTTATAGAATTCGAACTTTCACAGTGAAACCAGGAGCCAAGCCGGGCTCAGGCACTCTGAAAGTCTCCTGTAACTATGGTTACCTTTACCTTGCCAAGAAAATGACACATCTATTCCTGAAATTCATTGCGTTACTAATTGTCATTAAAAGCTGTAACTGTGAAACTATTGATTTTTGAGCAGATGAGCTTGAAAATGTAGTTTGTATCAGCAATATCTGCTTCTAGACAGTATAAGCACTATGAAAACTTCCCCGAGGCTGTTCGTTTCATATCCAGCATAACATAATAAAATTTCGTTTATTGTCTTGGCTTCCTGTAAAGAGACTGTACATCATGCTCAAATTTTTTGGCTACAGGAAACATATAAACCACCTACATGTTACTCGAACTCTAAATACACTACTATTAATGTTAAAACTAACAAATTTGTTTTTTAAAAAAGATATTTTGATTTGTAATCAATTTGAAAACACGGAGGTGTATAATTCAAGCAAACAATGGAGAGATCGGCTGTTTGGTAATGCAGTATCAGAATCCTTTTGATGTCTCCTTCTGTGACTCAACTCCTCAGTTTATTCCATTTCTTGTCAGAGAGCACCCTGAAAAGTCTTTGGAAAGCCGCTTTTTGGCCTTCATCCTACTGAAGCTACAGGTTTTCCTTACAGTTTTCCCTTCTTTTCCTTTGAAAAACAAGAGAATATTATCTGTTCATTTCCATGCAACTTTTAGAACTATGTGAAGCTTCTACATTGAACCTCTTTTTCCTTTTCTTTTTTTACTTTTCAATTTTTTGCACATTAACTCTCAGACCAGACCAATTTGTAAATGTCACAACTCAGATAAGACAGGGCAGAGACAGTTCTATGTAGCCATTTTGAGCCTCCTTCAAACTAGTCCAAACTCCCAAGAATTAGATTGTATGGGAGAGGAACCAGAAGCCAGGAGGAAAAAATAAGTTTGCATTAACAAATTGGCAAATGGT
Source organism: Calonectris borealis (assembly GCF_964195595.1). Lineage (NCBI taxonomy): Eukaryota > Metazoa > Chordata > Aves > Procellariiformes > Procellariidae > Calonectris > Calonectris borealis. The sequence goes on from NC_134313.1 coordinate 38,754,987, forward strand.
TGATTCATTTATGCCCTGCTTAGCTAAACAACTATAGAGAAATACACTGACAGCAACTAGAGGTCATAGTCCAGGTTATTTATTCATTCACATCTCATTAATTTAGATCTCAAGTGTATGAAAGTCAGCACCTTCGCCTTTTTTCCATGCTATAATGTTTTATTAACCCAAGTTAATCTAACAATTTACAGAGCTATTACTATTAAGTCATGCTAGAAAAAGTCATACCAATTTAAAGGGCATAAAAGATGAATAAAAGGGTAACAATTTGGTATTTAAAGTTAAGATGCATTAGAAGGACAAAAACAATTCCGCTGTTATTGCTTCATTTTTGGTTAACATCTGCAAATTCACTAGAGTATTGGTTTAAGGCATTTACAAGAATGCTGGGCCTTTTGTGGGAAATATGCAGTTGATTGTATCTACATCTGAACACAGCAAACAAGAAAGGATACGATCTACCCAGTGTCTAAAAAAGGGATAATAAAGAGCACGGTTTGAAAACAATTTATGCAATTACTCAGTTTAGGCATTCACGCCTCAAAATAGCTAACTTTCAGCCATATTTTTGTCATTGCAATAGATATTTTGAAGAGTCATTCCCCTGTATTTCCCTTAAAAGACAAATATCACCAAGCTTAGGACATGCCGGTCATACCTTTTTATAACTAGAGATCCTTCGGTAGATATGCTCAATTTTCTCACTGCAAATGACACTGAATTTACTTTGAAGCTCGGTGGGGATCACTTCGTTTAAGGAATTGAGGCTGTTGCAATTCTGCACAAAATGTTCGTCGCTTTTTGCCAGTGCTTCAAGAATCTAAGATGATAAAAACAAGAGCAGTACATTATGAAATAAGATGACTAAGATAACCCCTTACTTAACCGCTTACTTATCATCCCTTATAATTGAAGCTGAAAAGCCTGATAATCAGTTGCCTTTTAACATAACAGGCAATGCTGCATAACAACAATCAATGAAACTTGGGAAGCAAAGAGGTTTCTTTCCTATCCCCTGCATAAGTTATACCCATAAGTACTTTTATTTGGCTTCTCATTATATTGTCTGGTAATGGATTTACTACTAATTTCCTGCTAATGTAACCACTATGGCTCCTCTGAAATACATTATCTGCTGTATTTACTTGAACAGCACATATTATGCAAAGCTGATGAATTAATTCATTACTTGTAGCAAAACTTTGGTCTGGCAGTATAAGCGATTACTAACACATTGAAAAAGCATACAAGAAAACTGAGTGCTATCCTCTTGTATATTCTGCCTATATAAACAGGAAATAGGGAACAGAATAGGCTATACTGCCCAGCAAAGACTGAAGTCATGCTATGATGGAAATAGCACCAGCAAATTATGGTGATAGAAAACTGAAAAAAGTCATGTTGAAGAGATGAGGGTAGCATATAGCCCTTTTTTTGGAGTTGGAGTTACATTTCAGGCATTGAAATTCACTGTGTTACGGAACTTGGGAGATGCCTATTGCTGGTTGGGTCCAACTCTGAAGATGTGTTTGAAAAACACACCCAAAATAACTTTCTAACAAAGGTACCCAAAATCCAGATTAAGGCACCTAAATAAGAAAAGACTCACATTTTAGAGATACTCAAAGAAGTCTGGACAAACAACACATACAGTATTAATCCATCATGGGACTTACGTCTGTAATTCATTTCTGCTACAGTTCATTAATATAGTATCCACCATCACAGATGTAACATACAATTTATAAGATTGACCAAGGAGTTTAGAAAAAAATGACAACAATATACAGAAATTCTGGAGTGCAAAATCTGAAGTTTTTAAGAAGTCACAGTTTATAAATGACTAGATCCTGAGAGAATTTTTTTCTTAGGTCCCCAGCAGGATGAATTAAGGAAAGCCTTTAACTCTTCTGCTACAGTGTTTAATTACTGTATTAAAACACCCCAGTTGCTTTGGTCAGACTTTCAAGCTTCCTTTATGTCACGTTTAATTAATAATACAAATTTAAATAATTCAAGTGGGGTTTTTTGCAGCTGTACATTAAAATAAGTGCTTTCAAAACCAGTAACTTTTGCAGCACAACTTTGGATACTTTCTCATCATAATAATTAACACAATATACCAAAGCAGTCCAGAATTACTTCACTCCCCTACTACATATGATGCAGAATAGAGATCTTTAAAAATGTAAAGCAACAATACATACACAGCAAAGAGAGAAAGAAGCATATGGAGAGATGCGTAAGACTCCACTGAATGCAAAGAGAAGTTTATGTTTAGAGTATTTAAAACCATTTGCAGACAGTTATATTTGATAAAGTGCCACTACAATTTTTATTACTGCCTTTGAATTAAGGGACCTGATTTTTCTACCGGTGGACCTTTTGTAGTCATTTAGACCACTATCACTTGATATAAACTTTATAGTATTCTAACATGGTCACATTACATCTCTTTATTGTTTTTTTATCATTTCTAAATATTTAATTAGCCAGCCTAAACACTAGGGGTGATGATACTACATTATTTAAGGCCAGAATCAGTGTGCTGGAAGTACTTCTACTTAACTACTCCATGTACAAAAATGGAAAAATATTTCTTAAGCAGTTAGGAAATAATACCTTAAATACCAATATGAAATTGTAGTTACAGCAAGAATTAACATCTTTCAGGCCAATAACTTGAAGCATTGACTAGACCAGCTCTTGCAAATCTTGTGATGTTGGTGCAAGAACTTACTCCCCTCTCTGTCAACCTGACCTGCTCCAAAGTGAAGTCAGGGAAAAGAAACACATACCCATGCCTCAGTCATTTCAGTAAAAGATCAGTACTTTAGTTTACACTTCTGATGGAAAGATCAACAGAAAAAGAAATTTGCAGATATCAATACACTCCCCAAATGTTTGGGCTTTCATACTTCTATTAAGTGTACTTTGTTAGCATGCATATGTGTGTGAAAAGATAAAAACAAACTTAGTAAAACAGCTATATTACTACATTATTTGTCAATCTGACCCAGACAATACCAGATACGTACAAAAATTTGACATCCCATTCATAGCAATCACAGATTTTACCATTTGGAAATATTCACAAAATAAAAACTCCAAAGTAAACTCTAAGTTGCACTTCGTTTTTTTCTTCCTCTGTGATTTTGCCAGTGTGTACGCCTGTATACGCACAGCTTTATTTTACTTTCAGACACAGAAAAAACAGATGTTGTGCTACTCCTTTTACTGAAACAAATTTTAAAAGTTGCACATGCAATTCTGATGAGATTAAATAACTTTTGGAAACTACAGCCTACCTTCACCAAGTTTTGACATTTCAGTAAGTCTCTGACTTTCTTCCAAGTTTTATTTGATAATTAAAATAAGAGGGAGAGGGGCAGGAGGAATGGAAGACTTTAAAATTCTTTAACATTTTTTCACTTTAGAGGCTCAACTTATAATCACACCATAACTTAGTTTGCTTCCTCAGCACACAATCATCTTCCAAAATATCAGAGGGAGAAAGGTGACCAATTTTAAGATATTAAATGAAATACATATAATCCTAAGAATAAGCAAAAGACAGATGTTGCTCCATTGGTATTAAGCATAGTAACACATACAAAAATTGCTTCATACCTTTGCAGTCAAGCTGAAAAACCCCTTTGGTTCAATCATTTTTTCTAACACATGGCACTTTATTCCAGCTGTGCTATCATACTCATAAACCACTCCATACTCCAGATGAACATTGTCAACAGTCAGACTCACATGATCTTTCTTCCCATCAATTATTGCCATAGTGTTAAATTTGTCAATTACCTCTAGAAATAAAGAAAATAGCACAAATCAGTTGAGGAGGGTTGGCCATTAAACAAACTAAAAAGGACATAGGCAAATGTTCTAGAAACAGGTATGCTCTGATCATTCTATTTAAAAACATTAATCAAAAAACCCAGCTACCAGTTGAATGATTTAAAAATCAGAACACCAGTAGGTTTATGGATGCTAAAATACTAGATTGCGAAAGAGGCATGAACAGACAAGTCACAGTAGTCTCTCTTTACAAACAGTTATTGAAGGGGACTAATTCAATTTCAATTATAATTCAGAGACATACAAAAGCAACAAAAAAAGGGAAAATTGAGAACTTCTAAATAAACTAGAAGACAATGACCATGAAAAGTATCAACATTCAGAAATGAAACCACAATACCAGCATTTACCCAAAAAACATACAGTTCACATGTTAACTGTCTCTTTAATTACCATGATACATATGAATGCGGCTTTATCTAAATGTTAATTGCCCGAAAATTTTCTGAAGGATAGCTGATTTGTTATTTCTCATGCAGTAGTGACTAACACATCTAATTTAGCCTTAAATGATTACTAGTGGTGAAAATAAATCAGTTAATTCCTAGGATTATATATCCTGTGAATGAAAATTGAACAGATTTTCCCTGAAGTGTTACACAGAAGCTTTTTCTCGAAATGGGAAATATAATAATTTTCAGAGAACAGCATGTTAAATGTACATTTTTAGAATACATAAAAAAGCAAATCCTTACATAAAACGCATCTTACGGTCTGCTTGCAATTTCCTCTCTGAAAACAAAACCACTGCCTGCATCTTCAGGTAGTGTTCTGCTCACCAATGTTTTGAGCAACAACAAAATCAAAACAAGCATCACATACCTTCCACTTTGCAGTCAAAGGCATCTCCTCCATCATCTCCAGAGGGCTTGGTGTTTGTTTTCTGAAGATCTTCCTGTGCACTTTCAATGCTGTTGTAAACCCACTGTATAGAATCTTGCTAAAAAACAACAAAAAAAAGACAGCTAGGAAAAGCTTTGCAAGTGCAGTTGATAGCAACTTATTTCACTGCTCTCAAACATGAGATAGTTGCTTTAATTCCCTGATTATTATCAGCTTTATTGCCTTCTGAGCTCCAAGTTAAAAATAATAGTTTGAAAATTACAGAGAATTTTGGCTTTGTCTAAAACCATCTGAAGCATTTCATCAACTTATTTTTTATTTCAGAGTATACTGTCATGAGACAGTATGAAATCTGTGACAGCATGACATCCATCAGTTTCATGTCTCTGCCAAAAATAATTTAAGACATTTCAAATCAAACTGCAGATAGAAAAATATTTGAGACAAGAAATCATGAAAAAATAAAGAGAACCAATTTTTGTCTTGCTAAATCTGCTGTGCGTCCACAAATCTGCTGGCAAATATTATGGAATACCAACCAAAGATATAGTATGTCCAGTTAATCTATCACCCACGTGTCACTGGCAAGAAGAATATACACTACAGCCTTCATTACTTGTATTTGCCTTTACTACTGTTATTTTACTAGATGTTCTTATTTTTCCCCCAGATTAACAAAACCAAGGAGGACAGAATCACAGGCCCCAAAAGTTCAGCATCTTATGTCTCTGAGTGACTCATGAGCACAGGAACGGTGGCTTGGTCATACAACCTATGAAGAAGCCACGTGTGCAACTTACATCTTGTTCTCCCCCCTCACTTACTCAATCACATGCCCATCACATCCTTGTGGAAGGGCCTATCAAGAATGGCATCTCCAGACTACTCTTCTCTTCCCCTTACACTTCAAAAGAAGCTTGACAGTCAGTTAATCACTCCCTCTCCAACAGCTACAGCAGAATAAATGACACGGTTATGACTAATCTGAATAGACTTTAAAACGAAGTTTGTGGAAGAATTCAAAGTTAAGCAAGGATAGCAAAAGTTTATGCTGAATGTTACAATTTTCAAGCAAAATGCCAAGTACATCCAATTATGCTTTGCTAATATAAAATATTCTGCTGCTATCTTTATCCCATTAATCATAGATAACTAAATTTTTGTATGATTAAGGTACTATTTCTCTCTAGGTTTCCTAGATTCATCCATGCTTTACTTTTCACTCAATGGCACTGAAATATTTTAATGAGGAAGCTTAACTTTCAGAGCTCTCAGTTGATTGTCGGAAGACACCTGTGCACAAGCTGATCGACAGAAACACTTCTGAAACCCATGCTGCTTTGCAGATACACCTGAAAGCTTGCTCCTTATTTATGGAGTCTTACAGGTTCAATTGGCAGCATTACGACTGCCGTGCCAATCTCTAATAGGAGATTTATGCACATTATGTCAAAAGGTTCCTTCATTATTTGAACTTCATATGGCCTAATGGAAGGACTAACTACTTAAACTGGAAGTCCTCTTTCAAAAGTTAACACAAGATATAATGCAATATGATTTGGAGCAATGTTCTCCAGAAGCATTAGAGAGGCACAAACTAAGCATAAATCTGTCACATCATGCTTAGTATCACTGCAAAGAAATTGCACGTAATTCCAAGAAGTAAACTCTGCTTCCAATTTTCTTCATCCAGACAAGACAGAAAGAATATTAACATTGTCGAACAGAAGTTACACAGTTATTCACACTGCAAGAATCTGAAATGAAACTTCACACTTCAGGCAAGCAGGGAGACTCCTCATCCTGAGAAGTGGAATATACAGGAAACAGAAAAAGATCCCCTTTCAATTGTGCAATTGCCAACCACAGAAGACACTACAATATTTGTGTTAATTAAATGATAGACTAATGCACTGTACTTAGAAAATAGGAGAAATCCATAGTCATCTTCCAAATAATTAAAAACCCAAATTTCTGAATAGGAAATGAAATTTTAGCTCTCTTGACACCAGTGAGAATACTGCCATTTATTTCAGGCTAGACAGTTCTCCCATAGCATTTGATAGCAGTACATCCTAAATGAAGTTTTTCTTGTCCGTCTGGGGGATTTTAGTTGTTTGTGATTTGCTGAATTACGATCAGCTACTTTTTTAGATTGAAATAAATACTCCATATAGGAAAAACAGTTATGTACTCCAACATATTAAACAAGTGGATAAAAAAACCAGAGTAATTTTGCATGTCAAGGCATTCGTGCCAGCCTACATTAATCAATCCTCTTTGGATGTCACTAATCTCTATAGGAACTCCACACTTACACACAGAGAGAACACACCTGCTATAAAGAATTTAATTTGTCTTTTATTCTAGCCAGTTTTGCTATTAGTGTACAAAGCACTCTCTCTTTACTAGAGCACATCTTCCTTTAAAGAATAGGTGAGCTTGATCTTGCTATGCTATGTAACAACTTCAATTCTGTATTAAGAGTCTGAACACAAACATCCAGATAAACATTTTCATAAAGACTGTATTTGCATGACACAGTTCTAACTAACTCTTACTTACAACTCTTATCTCATATCTATGCAGTAGGTGTGGGAGAAGGATTTCACTTTTGATTTTAATTGGATTTTCTTCTCAATTAACATGCACTGGAAGAGTTTGTGAAGTTAATTAATGATATTGGTTCACAGTTTAAGAAAAATTTGCAGGGACTTGGAAAATTACATTATAGAATTCAGCTGGTTTTGGTTTTCTTCCTTAAATTTGTGTCTTGGAAGCTTTTGATTTTCTCCTATACTAATGTGAAAAAGATAACAAAAATTGCATGCTTATATTAAAAAAAGTGAAATCTTGGGTCTTTGAATGTATGTTTATTGCCAAGATTAGAATGCAATGGGAACACAGAGACTTTTATAGATGGAATATGTGCACTCTGCTCTCTATGTGCTGAAGTGTTAATTCTGGAAGAAGATCAGCTTTTTGCATTGCTTTCTCATGCTGCTGAGCAGGCAGCAAGCTGTGTAAATCCCTCTCCATCATGATGAGAATACACCTTGTAATACTTTCTGCATAGAACTGCAGAAACACATGAAATAATCCTTTAAAAATACCATATGAAAAAAAAATAGCTATAAGCTTAGATTTATTTCAATGTAGAAATTAAATAGACCTTGAACATCAGCAATATATTGAGCAATGTTCAGCTTTTACAATTCAACTGGTTTGCATTCACTTTTATTCACCACTCCCTTCTCATCACACTCAAACGCAACAGATATGCGGACAGAGATACACACCACACTGTTTACTTTCACCAAAAAAAAATTATAAGAAAATCTGCAAGGGTACCAAGTGAGATGTACCTGCATTGGCCGCCTGTACTTCCTGCAAGCCGTGACATGAGCAATAACACTTGCATGAGTCTCTTTGCTGACATTAATTCCATTCACTTTGATTATGCATTGGCCAGGGTGGAGACCTGCCGCAGCTGCCACTGTTCCTATAAAAAAACCCAACATAGTTAACAGACTTTTCCTAAACATCTCCTTTAAAGCTTACTGTCCAAAAGCCTCGTTTTTTAATCAGAATCTGCTCTCACCAATTCTTACATACTTCCCTTGACCACAGAGTGCTTCTGCAGTGAGCTGGACTCCATGAAAACGGAGTTCCCCAGCAGATGATTCCATAAAAAGAGACCAGACTATTTTCTAAAGGCTGTTTTATAAAACAAATGTTGATTAGTAATATGAAAATGTGGAAAATTTGTCTTAAAGAAAAGGATTTTAAAAGGATAAAAAGGCTCTAGCTACTCACTAATTATAACTTAGATCACTTTTATTCTGAATTCTTTTATATGTCCCAAGCTTATAAGCTTCTTGACTACTCAGGTGACTCTATTTTACATACAAAACAGAAGCTTTCTGACAATTCATAAAGAAGTATCAGAGCATACTAGAGTTTCTTGTTAAACATTAAGTGAAATATCCCAAGACATTTCCAAGGTTTTTGTTCTTATTTTAATCTTTTTACCAACTTAATTATAACAGAGTGCCTTACAGCTTTAATCAAAATACCCAAAGACAATCAAGTAGGAGATCTCAAATTTAATTATTTTTGGGGGGAAAAACAAAACAAAACAAAACAAAACAAAACAAAACATTCTCTTTGAGCAACATAAAATATATGGTTCAGCAATTTACTTTCACAATGGACTAACCACCTTGGGAAAATCTTCTATCCATTGAATAGGCGCTACAAAAATAGCAGCTGTCTCCAGCTCTTTTCAGTGTGACTCAAGCCCACTCCTGAAAGACAGCCCACTGGAGTATGACCTTAGTTCCAGCTACTGAACGTTCGCCTCCTTATGTCCCTCTTGATACTGCCACAAAGGTGCCAGGGAATTCAAAATCTATTGCCTAGAGACTGCAAGGGCTGAGCTGCAGGAGCTAGCTGCTATGAAAGAAAAGGCTAGACTGAATCTGCAGTGCTGACAAATAGAAAAGCTATGTCATGACTTGTCAGCTGAGCATATTTGACAAGGAAATAACTTAAAGAATATACCTGGATTTCCCTCATTTTAGGTACTATCACGTTAGATGGTAGCTGCATTTTAAATTTAGTATCAAAGAAAGTCTTTGGAAATGACACCATTACCAGCTATTGCAATCCCCCCCAAAAAGAGGATTTAAAAATAAACATTTAAATAGGCCTTATTAAATATCTCTCTCAAAAAAAGAAAAAAATATCTCTCTTCAAAAAACCTTAAGGTCCCAATTCAGCAAAGTATTCAAGCATATGCTTAAAGTCTTTCAGGTTTAGCAAACCACACAAGCAAGCACTTACATACTGTTGATTTAATTGGAATAAAGTATGTGCCTAATGAATAAGGATAGGCAATTGAATTGAGATCCAGGTGCAGAAATAATTATCACATCAGCTCAACAGTCTGTAGTTTATTAGACTTTCTCTTGAAAATCTAATTTGTGGCACCACAGCCTAGGAAAAAAGTCATCAAGCTCTGTTCAAATATGGCTGCTTTGCAGATCAGTTCACTTTAAATTCCTCAATTACAAAGGGAGGAGGGGGGAAAAAGGACATAACTGCCCCACATTAGCTGAAAATACAGTGTTAGCTGCCTCTACCATTAACAACATGCGACAGCAACAAAGAACGCTTCAACTTCTTTTATGCCAGTGCGCCAGTCAAGAACATATTGAGTTAGGGATGGCAAGCATTTGACAATCACAACACAAAATGGACAAAACAGTATTTAGAGGAAACACCTGCAATTACTAAGACAGACTAGGTCACTAGCACCCTTGAAAAGATTTGTGAAATGTGCATTTTCTGTAAAATGTTTTCAGAACATTGCAGAACCACATGGCCACCTATAACAAATTAACGCTCAGGAAGTGAGTAGTTCCCAACACCCATTCACTGGAGAAGGTGATTTTGCATCCATCAGCTATTCCTCAGTCTGTAAAGAATGCATGGCCTTAACTTAACTTTCCTACATTCGTATAAATACATCAAAAAAAAAAAATTTTTTAAATAGGCAGAAAATCTATTCAAAGCTTACAAAGTATAAGAACACAAAATAGTCTTATTTGTTTTTATTTAATATTGTTTGTTACTTTGGGGGAAAAAAAATCTAAGCTGAATCACTGGACCTAATTTTAATTTATATCAGCCACACCATTTAGGTATTAAATGTATATTTACCAGTACCATTGACACCTCTTACAGCTTACCTCTCCCAACAGCATGGACAACTGATGGGCCAAAGCCCCGGATTTGGAATCCGAGTCCATCTGCAGAGTCAGGAATCTTCACTGTCCTGATACAAGCAAAGATTCAATATGAATGTAGCAAAAGGTAGCATTTTGTTATTCAAGAGAAAAGCAGACAGCAATGTTAGAAGGGTGTAGGACTCCACACTTTCATTCAGTTCACAGTTTCAGATTCAGCACCATTCATCTTCCAGATACTCGACATCAACGACATCAGAAATAAGAGCAAGCTGAGATTCCGAAACCACTCAGAGGAAGGCAATACTATTTCACAGGGAAATTCAATATGTCAATTATGACCAAAGCACCACCATAGCTTTAAAATTCCTCCCAAAGGGACTGTGATTTGGGTAAGTTGCCACAGCACAGCAACATTGAAAGCCCTTGGAAGGCAGGCAGTCTCTCAGCCAAGAGGACAGAGCCTGGGGACCACAGATGGCAGGCCTTGTCAGATGAGCTGCAGAAGACTGCGGACACTAGATCCATATTACAATTTGTTAACATCTAACTGCCTACTTGGCAAGTTTTATTGAAAAAATATTTTGTTGCAGTTTTTCTGAGCAGCTATGCAAAGTACTGAGTTTTGTAAAGCAAGAATGGCCTACTACTGTCCATATAACATTGTGCTACGCTCCCACTGGCGTAAATGCAACAGTAATAAAACTACTGACAAACTTAAGTAACCAAAACACAGTTCTGAGAATCAAAATTCACATTACTCCTTAAAATGAAGCCCTGAGCTAGCATATCCACATGATATCAGCTCAGGTTCCAGAAAAAGCAACACAGCTGCATTAGCCCTTATCAGAGCTAGTTAGCTCACACATAACAGTGCACTGATTTAACTTTGCAGCCTTTACTTCCAGAGCCAGCTCCGTTATCCTTTAAGGGATCTTTGCCCACAGCTCCATTTGCCAGTGCAAAAGCAGACAAATTCAAACTGATGCTGAGAAGTGATTTTAAAATACATTTGGAATGTAATAAACTTGATTTACAGGTAGTTTTGAATAATATCATTGCATCATTTCATGTACTTTCATTTTTTTCTGATATACATGATGTTTAGCATTTGGAGATGATTATCAGCAGAGATGAGATCCCAAACCCACTGAAGTCTATACATTTTTAAAAAATATTATAATATTCTTGAGACTAATAAATTTCCATTTGAAATATTTTCCTAAGTATAGCATCACTTAGTATACTTATATGTTTCATACAATCTATATAGTTGATACAATCTATATGGTTTCATTCTGAAAATGCTTTGTGAACATGGTAATGAGCTATGAAAGACCATCACTAGCAGTTTCGGCTAAGAATTTAGAAGAGAACTTTCTCTTCTGCCAACACAGTTGTGCTAGCAGCAGCTCCCAACAAAAAGCAGGCAGCACTGAGAAACAAATTCTTCAACTCCTCATTCTCTAGATCATCTCTGTCAACCTTGAAATTCACCCATATTTTCACTGGCAAGTTGAACCAAGATCTACATTAAAGAAAGGCCAAGATAGGCCTTTTATGCTTGCTGCAACATTATCATCTACTGGTTTGGGGGATTTTTTGGTTGCTGTTTTGTTTGTTTGGGAGTTGTTTTAAAGTATCATTCCAGATGATCATCTTTATGCCATATTTCTTTCTTTGCTCTTTTCCCCTTTCTGGGTGCCATTGTGTTTCTCAAGACACCTTTGCTTATTAACAGGAGAAATACATCTCCATTCTACCACTGAACCAGAGCCATTTCCAAGGCACTCTGTGTGTGCTACCTGGTAAGAGAGGATGGTTCCTCCTTACCCTGCAAAAATTGATCAAAATCACTCCTGACCACTGTTTCTTACTCGCCTCTTTCTTTGGTGTGTACAAACCAGTAACAACTGCATTAACTTTATTAATAGGCCTATGCTTGTTTACATACTTACTGAACCCAGCCATTAGGCCTCACTTTGTATTTCTTTTACGTAACAAAAATTGCATTCAAGTAGGAATGGTCAAAACTGTGTACAGAAATGCATCTCATATAAAGATCAGGAGCTGTTTACTTGCTCCTGCTGTTTACACAACCAGCACACATGCTGAAGGGGCCCATTAGATCACAGAGTCCGACTTCTGCCAAACCAGCAACTAATCCCCAGACAGAGAAACTTGTCTAATAAACACAGTGAGAGATAAGTGATCAAAACTGTCCATATAGGCAAGGAAACTTCATTTACACTTGCAGTTCCTGCATATATTTAAAGTGGCAGAGCTGATGATCTACAGCACTTGTGTTTTGCTTTTGCTGGCTGACAAATGTAATAAAACAAAATCAAAGCAGATTAAATTGCTTGACTTTACAAAGTCAGATTAGATACAGCATTTAAAATAACTTTACAGAAGTGCTGTCTGAAGTTCCACTGGTCTTTTAAAATTCTCTTCAACTGTAGTTTGTAAAAATTCCCCCAAAGGAATGATAACTTACTCCCGTGGTTTAGTGCTCACAAGAACCCGCAGGGGCTTTCTGCTGTTTAAACATGCTTTCAGGAAGCAATCCACTTCACTGAAGGGTCGCAGAAAAACCAGGTCACCGTTAACGGCAAAGATTTTTTTCCCAACTTCCAAGCCTGCCATCTAGAAAACAATAACAGTTGTGTATATGTTTGCCTTTTATAACCACTAACATTGTGTTTTCTTCTGCTTGCACGCAACCTCAACAGGAATAATGACACACACAATTTCTTTACATTCTTTATGCCTCCTTCACATACCATGCACAAAAGACTTACACCACAAAATGCTTCTAGAATTGGTTAAATTGACATGAAGGGTACACTAAACTCTCATTCTGAAGAGACCTAAATACAAGACCCAGTCTTAATCAAGATTTTATGACAGTATTACAATATCAGTTAATATTCGTAATAATTAACACAACAGCTTTCATCGAGCCAGTTTACTTTTTTTATGATGTCACCTAATTTGCCCATCCGTCATTCTCCAAAGGAACTAAAGCTTCTTTTCATAAGGAAAGACCTGATGAATATTTTAGTGACTATTTATTAAGTTCCAAAACAAAACAATATCCTTAAAAGTTTCATGGCCCCTGACCCAAAGGCATGGCAAGCCAAATTGCACAGTATTTAAACTCTAAACAAGAAAGAAACTGTAACTAGCTCAGATGGCAGGAGTACACAGAGCAGCTCAGGGCACAGGGTAGCCTTAGCACCATCTGAGACCATGGCAGAACCTGACTGCTGGAAAAGACAATACAGAATTATGCAAAGCTAATAGAGCTAAATCACCAGCTGTGTGGCTGTATTATATTATTGATTTGCTGTATCTATTTTTATTTTAAATTCCTATCCCACCATGAAATTTAGAATGGCTTGAAATCCGTGTCTAAAATTTTTCTCTCATGGAGGAGACTTGTTCTTTATCTTTCCATCTACAGACATTCCCATGCAGTTCAATAGAACAATATGAATTTACTCAAAGAACATCAAAAGCAATACTAACAGAGAGGCTGTAATTTATTCAGTCTTAAATTCTAGACTTTATCCAAAGCTTGATACATCCTTTGTTATGAAATACACCAAGTGCAACTCACAGACTAGCATACTAGTCTCTTTTATACTCATTTCATATTCTACCAAACATGTTTATTCCAATCATGATTAATGTCATCACTGGAATATTATAAAATGTATAAAAATAAAACGGTAACTCTTACATCGCCACTCAATACAACAATTTACCTGAGCAGAAAGTGAGTGTTGATAATGGTCAGAGCTCTATTTTAAACAAAACAAAACAAAAACAAAACAACAAAACAAACAAACAAAAAGACAAAAAAAAAAGGAAAAAAAAGATCCATAACTTCGGCGTTCTTGGAAAGTTGTTATTGTTACCTTTTACTACTATAAATTTTCCCAACTGATTTACAAAACATACACCTGTGATCAAGTCAATAAAATAGGGAAGATAATTTATAATACTTGATACCTCAGCATTTGATCCTTTCTCCACCACTTTAATAATTGGCACCTTATTTTTATCTTCTAAACCAAAACCATAGGTCCCTTCATTAGATTTAATCTGAAAAATAAAATTGTTCAAAATATTGTTCAGAAAGGCATTAAAAAGAACTAAAGTATATTCCCATCAAATAACAATACATAGTGCTAATTTACTGTCACTACAACCAATTTTTTTAGTCATCAAAACACACAATCATTCGGTTTCACTCACCAATAATGACTTGGCTATGACATTTTCCACTACTTTCAGATCATGTTTCATGAGCCTGTGCTTCATATTTGACCCTTCCATTTCTTCATCCGCATAAAAACGGAACAGCAGTGGTTCATCTTTAAACTCGCTTTTCTCTAACACTGTATGATACAAAACCACACATATTAATCCTTTTTTTCTTTTGAACTTTTGAATATCGTGTCTTTCATGATCCATAATACCGAACATATGTACACAGATTAAATGCTAGCAAACTATTTTGTGTGAAACTATTTTGTGTGAATGAAGGCAAATCCTAATTTTTAACATAAACAACAATTTTATTTGGATCCATTACAAACAGATATCATTAAGCTCATTTTCAACTACAACATCTGGATTTCACCAAGCTGAGGAAGACGCATTAGCCTGACATGGTTTTAGTGAAAATGCCAAGCACAAGGTTTTTTCCTAAAATGGATTTAAAAACATGATTTTGAAAAGTTCATGTTTTCTCCAGCTGAGCAGCTGCTGGAGATGCTCACCACCAAGATCTAGCACTCTCCAGGCAGTGAAGCATGCCAGGTTCAGCATTAGAAATGGGCTTGGTGGGGATGTGGAAGCAACTAGAACAGCAGATAGATGCAGTTCATATTTTTAAAAATCAAAGGAAAAAGAATGAACAGTGCCAAAGAGGAAGTTAATTCTCCCTCCTCTAAACAAGCTGATGAGCAAATAATTTCTTCTGGTTTTCATTTCAGTAAATGACCTACTGCTTCAATCTTTTCACCGAAATCTTCCCTCTGATGGTATTAAATGTGACTTTGTTCACCTCATTTTTGGTACTGCACATATCTCTGTTCTCCTCTCCCTTCTTCTTTGTTCTCTGCTGCCCTTACGATTTTCTTATTTTTCTACAGTCCACTTTCTCCTACTATCACCACTTCACTTTTTTAAAGTCATGCTTCTCCATACTTTATTCCTTCCTCCAAAAATGCCTTTCTTTCCCACATATTTCCTCAATTTTTATCATCTCGTCTGTGCAAACATGTATTGCCTGCTTAAGAATTTTTTTCAAAGTGGCTAATAAAACTTCCTCCCCTAAGTCCTTCAGAGGATGAAGCCCTCAGTGCATGTTATAAAATTGATTGAAAATAATTTTCAGCATATACAATAGCTACTTTTTTTCTTGAAGATTGGAGTATAGGTCTCTTCAGCAATACAATGAAACAACTTCCTATCCCTTCTGGAATATCTTCACCAGCCCTGCATTTCCTTCCTACTAGTAGATAGCATTAAACAAAAGGTAAGCATAGTTTGTACAGAATGTATTTACTTACCATGGTGCATAAACCCATTATCACAGAGAGCTACACCGAATATCATAGCTTCTTCCCTTGTCCGGCAATCCCCCTGTTAAACCATAGCAGATTATTTTTTTTAATATTTTAATATAGCAGCAAAATGGATTCTATGCACAATGGCATAACCTCACAGGGCCAGCAATAGTTGTAGATTGTATTTACCACCACCATCTTTATATATACATTTATAGCATACATATAAAACAGTATATACAAGTGTATATGCTATACCTCCTTATAGTTACAAGTAAGTATGTAAACATTTTAGTAACACTGCATTCTCCATAACAACTGAACAGAATAGAATCTAAAAGTATCAAACTTTAACTTTTATTTTATAAAACTGGTGCATGTTGACTGAGTGAACAGGATACCCTGTTCTTGTTCCTAGTTCACTTAAAATAAAACAGAACTGATGACAGCAAATTGGTACTGACTTTTATCCATCTAGTTACTAATTTAGAGTTTTCAGAGCCTACCCATTTCATTTTAAGCCATGAACAATTTACATGCTGAATCACAAAGTTAAGTCTCATTAAAACATTTAAAGTTCAATTGCAAATAAGGAGGATAAGCACAAAAGGGATGAACAGCATGGCTGCTGACAGCTGATTTCTGTTACTTTACTAGTTTAAGAGGATTACACTTACACACGCTGTTCTAATAACCCTTACACAAAGTGTTTGCATGTTATTCTGCTTAATACATCACTACCTTTCAAATTAGAATTTAAATGCAAAACGTACATAAATCCAAAGGTGTATACTTGCCTGTGCAATCAACCAGTCTATGAGTTTGTTAGCCATGACCACAGATTTGTAGGTTCTCAAGTGATAATCTTTATCCCTGTTCAAAACAAAACAAAACAATTTTAAAAAATCAAACAAAAATTCAAAAAGAGCCTAACAGAAAAAAATTTGTATTTTATAAACAAGTTAGTACAAGCATGAATTGAGCATTTTGTAATGGTTCAGAAGTTGCCTCTGGAGTAAAAAAGCAAGTCAAACCTTTCAGTGTAGATAGAAAGAAGGAAGCTGACCATATCTTACGGGCGATAACGTCACTGGAGCATAAAGGCAGTTGTCTTGTTAGAGCTGGGACTCTCCAAATGAGCTAATGGAGTGTTAGTAAAGGTGTGTATTAATACATACAGTAAGCATCTAAGCATATCCATCGGGACCTAGAAGGCTCTAAAAGTCTGTAAAAAAAAGGTCATATTGAATGGAGTTTGCAGTCATTTAAGGACTCAGTTACGCTTTTTGTCTTGACAGCCCTTCAATCTTGTTTGATTACTCCCAAGAGACAGATCTTGAAAGGATGGGTTAGGTTCCTAAATTCAAACACAGTATCTTCAGATTATATACTTCTTCCGAATGACTCTCTAAGGATTTCCCAATTGGACTCACCTAATTACTGGGGTAAACAGACTGTGAAGGCGACAGTACAGTCGTACACCCTGTTAAAGAGAAAGACGAGGTTAGTTAACCACACGTTCACACCACAGAGAACGTAAGAGGAATGGACGCAGTAAGGAAGCCTGTATGTTCTAAATGCACTTCATTTAGATAGTAAAAAAAGTCTGGCCAAATTTCTGTATATTTTCATGTGCCAAAACTTAATATTTCCAGATAACAATATTGATGAATAAATTATGAGAAATAAAACATTTCCAGTCTAATCTAAGCTTCACCAAGACACATGCAAAAAGGATTAGCTTTAAGGTAGTATTAAAAAATTCTGAAGGTATAGTACTTTGAAAGAAAAGAACACAAAACCCGAAAGATAAAGCAATGTTTCCATGCATTAAGGTCTTCCCAATCACTGATTGCTATTCTACACACAAAGTGAGTAGTGACAGTAGAAAACACTGCATTTGATTATACACATCGATACTTCACTTACAAACTGAAATTATAACTAACCAATAACTTTAAAAAAAAAAATACAAGAAGATTCAAAGATTGGAAATGTTTTCAATTAAAAACAAAAAATAAAACATTTGGAGAAGTTTAAGGAACTACCATCAGAAAATGCTATTTAAAAAAAGAAATCACATTAGTATTCTTTAGCAGACTATCAAAAAACAATTATGTTTATAACATGCAAAAAGAACCATGTATAACAATTAAAAGTTGTGTCAAATCAGATTCCATCTTACTGTGTCTGGTAGTTCAGTATGGAAGATTTTTCTAGATATATCTTACATTAACAAATGCCACCAGAAAAGTGAATGACACTGTAATGTAATACCCAAATGCTGACATTTTCTACAGCCTCAAAATCATGAAAAGTTTGAATATTAATGAGTTTAAAGGCAACTTTGTTCAATCATTTTGTTATGCTCAGTAGTGTAGATGGATAGCAATACCTATCTGTGTTTAAACATCTATGTGACTGCAAATTTACTGCCTTGTTAAGGCACTAATAAAAGACACTCAGATTTAAGACAAAATTAAAACCAAGAGCTTCATATGTCTTAAAATTGACTGAAAAATACAATAGACTGAAACACCAGTTTCAGAATCACCCAGAAACACACGCAATGCATCCTGCATATGAAACCATTAAATAACAAAAATAACTAAAAAATAAAAAACTTTAATTTTGTATTTAAAATGTGTAACAACAAGCCAAAATCTTCCCTTACAAACAGAAAACTAAACTTGATTCACATAAATATAGAGACGGGCAAGCGTGAGGGGATGTTATTTATCTTAGCATAATATTTTACATTATTTTTCAAGCAGAATCTCCATTTCTGATGTGTTCTTCCTAATAATAGCAACTATTCTATTCTGTACCTTAGAGATCACATCCTGCATCTCATTTCTTGGGTAGTATGTTCCATCGTCGTATCGGAATCTGTACAGCATGTGTTCAGGTTTGAATTGGTGCTTATCTGTAACTAAATTTTAAAAAAACCAATCATGTATTATTAGGTCACTTTCTGAAGAAATCAACAAGAGAGAAGAGGGCTAACACCATTTCTTCTAACAACAGCCCATTACACAGCAATAGGTAGATTTCAGACAGGGAGGGCAGGAAGCCCAATTAGATCATCTGCCCTAAGCTCCTTTCTGTCACTGGTGACAGTATTTCTCACAACGTTTAAGTAGTCCACAAGAAACCAAACAGTTTTAAATCACAGGGCAAAGAATAAGACAGACAAACAGGCAGGGAACAGCCTGAAAAATTTGGCACTCAAATCTGCTCTAGTCTTCAGAGCTTTTGCAAAGCTTATCGACCAAATAGCCAAATAAAGCTTCTTTTGCAACTATTCATATTATTGTTGCACATTATTCTCTGTTCTAATTCTTGCTGAGGCCAATGTCAGATAAGTCAATAAAGATACAAACCCTCTACAACATATCTGACCAGTCTTGCACTGGGGAGGAAAGGGAGAAGAAACATCTTTATGTATAGCCTTAAGAGCAAGAGACTTGCAATCATTATGAAGGTGTTGATAATCCATTTCCCCAAAGACCCACGAAAAAGGATCTTAACAGTTGATCTTCATGTGATTCCAGCAACAAACCTCACAACTTCAAGTGTTTTGTCAAAACAGTCATATCATATGATACAAAAATTCTCCTGGAAACAGTACTACAGCAAGTCTTTCTGAAAAACAGCTGATTCATTTGATGGCTGAGGGCAGCACTAAGCACTAGCACCATCCTAGGATAACTGTCTGCTATTAATTACTGTTTTGCTTGCAGATATAAGCTTTCATTTTGAAACTAAATTTGTATGTCATCAACTGATGAAGGAGGCTACTGTAATGTCTTCATTAATCAGAGTAACAGGCCTGACAGTGTTAAGTAATTCTTCTGTGTATGCTTCCTATACCAAGTGATTAAACCACCATCCCTTATTCTCTTCAAAAATGTAGTTAGGCACCATAAACTTTGTATAGTAAGGTGCCTTCTGTCTGCATCATTTTTCATGTAGCAAAGCTCCTTCAAGCTCTTCAGTATCTCCACACATCATCTGGTACATGGACATAAAAACTGGACTTTATATATTAAGTGGTTTCACCAGTGTCATGTGCAAGATTAAAATAACTTCTCTACCTGTATTTGATGTATCTACTAATAGTAAAGCCCAGGACACTACTCCAAATGCCTTGAACTGATGGTTCACACACAGGTGATAATGAAAATAATCCCTAAGCTCTTTTACATATCATTGCTTCTCAATACATCAAATATAGACTACAAAATATTCACATACAATGCCTAGTATAACTATCTAAATTAATTTTAATCGATTGTGACCATTTAACTCAGGAAAAAAAGATACCTTCTAGTTCTGTAGTTAAAAATAATTTCCTGCTGTTGGAGAAAAAATATATTACACTAGATCAGCATAAATTAAGAGTTTTTAAAACCATCAACTACAGAAAATAGAAAAACCATCATCAGGACAGCATTGCTTAAGGCCAAATTGTTCCTCATGTTACAGAGATGCGCAGGGAGGGAACCGGGACTACAAAGCACCTTTCCTTTCTTGCATGCCTATGATGAACAGAGCAGGCTCTGCCCTCTGATGAACACAAGCACCGCTCTGTCTTTGCAGCCCCTGCTCATGTACAGTGCACCAGAAACTAGGGGAGCAGGTCCACAGAGCTGGCAGATGCTGAGCTCTAGAAGGCAAAGGAAACCAGACAAGGATGCTTCCAACTCTACTGTATTGTGTAGAATACCACATATATCCAGTGAATGCTGTGAGGGAAGCTGTAAATCACTATTCGTTTGGGGGGGAAGGGGGTGTTTTCTATGATATAGACATGATTTGGCTTGTTCTACTCAAGACGAAGGATGGACTATCTATCAGCTACCGTACTAATATGGAAACTTTAACAAAAAATTATGAAACCATTTAGCTTACTGTATAGCTTTCCTTTTAACTAGAATCACCTGTACATTTGCAAGATCATAGTTTCAAACACTTTAAAGCTGATAAACACATCATTACCGCTAAAATAAGGAACCCCAGGCTGTTTTGTATGCCACTCCCAACAACGTACCTATACGTTGGGATAGATTTTTATATGGCACTAAGAAAAGGGAACTGATCCAGGTTTAAACTAGTCTTTACTTTTACTTTTTGGCCAGGGTAGTTTTGACTCAGATCAGTACACCAATCCCAGAAACTGCACAGCCACATAAATACCTATTCATTTTAATACTATCTGATATTCAGATTATTTTTGTAACTACAAAGCTCCTTACTGCCTTGAGAGGAAGCTTCCATCTCTAATCAGCAGCAGCAAGTGACTGGACAAAGTATCTCAGCCCATTGGTTGATATAAGTGATTTCAGGTATTAAAGAATGCCACCAGGAGGATTTAGAATAGCAACATAGGAACAGATTATTTTTTTTTGCAAAACCGGGGGGAAAGAAAAAAAACACGAAGAAAACCCGTAACTTCTCTACTTGCAAGAGTTCACACACCAGGAAGTAAAACAATGCGCCCATCACAACATGGGTCTGGCATTGCTAGAATGAAGCCCAGCACAGGGAAAACAATGGCCAGCATAGTGAATATGCAAAGTCTAACAAAGCCCTCTATAACATTTGCAATGTGAGTAACAGCCAAACTTTCTTTCTCCCTTGCTCCCTCTGTGAAAACAGATGGTTCATTCAACTTTATTTTAAGAATTCTATTTTCACTGAACCACAGCTGGATCCACTATTCAAAGCAGCATGTCTGGCTCACATTTCTATGCTATAATATAATTACCCTTTTATGTCATGAAATTACACAATACTCATTTAAGTCTGTATTGAGAAAGCCTATGAGTGTATTTGGGATATAAATTACAAGATCAGGAGAAGAATCTTTGGCGACAGAATCATTCCATTGAAAACAATTCTATGTGTGTAGTAAACATAATAGTATCTGACATTTGAATGATGGTGGAGGAAAATCATGTAGACTGACATTAAAGAATTAAAGACTACATGACTACTGATGAATAACCTTAATGTTTTTCCTCCTACTCTGCATATGTTTAAAATGCACACAGCTAAGTGGCACTGTTACTCCCGCTTTCTTTCCAGTAAAGGACACTGAAAACATCGTAGCAAAGAACTTAAAAAGTAAGTATTAAATTAATTGCTGGCTGAAGTATAGAAGTATTACAGTGTATATTTTCAATGATTCCATCTAAATTTGCACCCTGGATCTATGCTGGAACAGTAGCTAACTTCACAACTGTTTCACTATTTGGTTTTTTTAAGTGACTGCACCTATTGTAAGCCAAACATGCCTTCAAAAACCGAAGTTTCTCCAGTTCGCTGGAGAAACAGTTTCCTGTTGGAAAAGGGTCCCTCCTTATAAAAGGGACAGAGATGAGGACCTGCTCTGGTAAGAGAAAAATGTTGCCAATGCAAATCACCTTCAGAAATCAAACCTTCTTATTGGCTTAAAAACTGAATCATTTCAGTGATACTTCTCTCCAGAATAAGCTAAACACAGATAGTTGACTGAAAGTTTCAGCATAAAAATACCAATTTTAGTAACTGTGCAATGTCATGAAAATAAGGCCTTAAAATTCAAGAGATTAAAATGCTGTGTTCTAGGTTGGATTCCACCAGCTCCACTTGTAATACCTAATAGATGAGGAGGCACATTTATCAACAGCTGACTGTGACTCACTCTCTTCTACAATTCTTAGTTGAACATATATCCCTAAAAAACCTGGCCTTAATAAAAGGTTTAAATCCTTAAAAACAATCTATTGCTCTCTGTTTCCCCAGAATTTTTGCTTACAAGAGAACAGCAACGTTTCTCTAGGTTCGTGTTTGCAACGCTGTGATCCCAACAGCATAGATGTAATCTGATTAAATCAATGGAGCCTCTCCCAGTAAATCTGCTAGGCATGGACAACGGCCCCATGAGGTCCCTGCAAGGATATAATGCAGATTCAACAAGCTATCTTGCGTTAACAAGACCATCTTTTTGTCAAACAAAATTAAGCCCACTCTAATTACAACAATTACCTTGAAAACAAGTAAGTTAAAACTAATTATATTTACCATGATGGATAATGCCATTCTCTAATAAAGCCTGGCCAAGATGAACACCTTCTTCAGATTTGTGTATTTCTCCAATTTCCAACAACCAGGACACAAATTCACTGAATTAAAAACAGATACAAAAAACGAATTTTAAATGTCATACCACCACATCTACTACATTTCCCTCTCAGTTACTAGTGTTTCTTACTAGCCTAGTAAGTGAGTCTTGAGCCTAATGATCTTCAGAATGCCATACCACCTTTAAAAAAACCACTCATTTCAACTTTATTATTTCAACATAAATAGATATGGTTTCCCTTGAGATGTCTTTTCTGTTCAGAAGTTTTACCTTTGCACATAGTGCACAATTAGCAAGTTTGGTGATGATAACAAACTGGGAGATGCTGTTGACTCTCTTGAGGGACAGGAGGTCTTGCAAAGGGATCTAGATAGATTGAAACATTGGGCTATGGGATGAAATTTAACAAGTCAAAATGCTGGATTCTGTACCTCAGATGGAGTAACGCCAGGCACAAGTATAAACTGGGAGAGGAGTGGCTGGGAAGCAGCCCTGC
The DNA here is from genome assembly GCF_964195595.1 of Calonectris borealis. Taxonomy (NCBI): domain Eukaryota; kingdom Metazoa; phylum Chordata; class Aves; order Procellariiformes; family Procellariidae; genus Calonectris; species Calonectris borealis. Next base: position 38,778,654 of record NC_134313.1, read on the forward strand.
AGAAAGGGATCTGGGGGTGCTGGTCGACAGCAGGCTCAATACGAGTCAGCAGTGTGCCCTGGCAGCCAAGAGGGCAAACCGCATCCTGGGGGGCATCAAACACAGTGCAACCAGCCGGTCAAGAGAGGTGATTATCCTGCTGTATTCAGCATTGGTGTGGCCTCACCTTGACTACTGTGTGCAGTTCTGGGCCCCACAATTAAAGAAGGGTGTGAAGGTCCTTGAATGTGTCCAGAGGAGGGCAACAAAGCTGGTGAAAGGGCTGGAAGGAATGTCCTATGAGGAGCGGCTAAGGACTTTGGGCTTGTCTAGTTTGGAGAAAAGGAGGCTGAGGGGCGACCTCATTGCTCTCTACAGCTTCCTGAGGAGGGGAAGTGCAGAGGGAGGTGCGGATCTCTTCTCCTTGGGATCCAGTGATAGGATACGTGGGAATAGTTCAAAGTGCGCCAGAGGAGGTTTAGACTGGACATTAGGAAGCATTTCTTTACCAAGAGGGTGGTCAAATACTGGAAGAGGCTTCCTAGAGAGGTGGTCAATGCCCCAAGCCTGTCAGTGTTTAAGAGGCGTTTGGACAATGCCCTTAATAACATGCTTTAACTTGGTCAGCCCTGAATTGGTCAGGCAGTTGGACTATATGTTCGCTGTAGGTCCCTTCCAACTGAAAATATTCTACTCTATTCTATTCTATTTCCACATTTTTGGGGATTTCCTAAAGTAGAATAGCCACATGTGACCAGACTATCAAATATAAGGCAATCCCAGGCATATGTACTGCACCCGCCCAGGGCAGATACGCCATGAAGACAGAACATAATCGCAGTATGATAGAACAGTAGGCCTGTTACTTCTGAGACATGTCAGACACATGGACATCCTCAGCATATATGCAAAGTATATAGTGTACATGCAGGAAATGACTGGCTTATTTCACAATAAACCTGATGCAGTTCAGAGACGTGAAATTTATAGCACATAAGATATTTGCATGTGTGTTACAAATCAAAAGAACAGCATAGTGAGGTAGTGCAACACTCACATTCATGGGTTTTAACCGGTGACCCAGGGACCAGCAAAGGCGTACTTCAAAAGGGTCCATTTCAAAGATAGCATAGAAAAACAGCCATTTGATGGTAGGTTTAAATGTTTCACACATGGCTCCTTACCATGAGTGTATTCTTTACCTGCTTCCAACAACTTTACTGAAGGATCATGATTCAACCACAACTCAATTGTTAACCTTATTCCTGGTTTCAATTCTCATCAGCTATGTGACTTCTGACAGCACATGAAAATCTCCCAAGTTTCATATCCACTTTTGAACCAAATGGTGAGTATCTTCACTACAACATGTTTGTGTAAAACAGTCACTGTACTTTATAAAAATACTTTCCATACTTAACTGTCTTACAGTCAAATGAAATAAGTGATAACCCCTCCGCCCCCTAAACTAATTTTTTTGTCATATACATATTTTTAGGGTACCTATTGCTTTCTCTTCCTCTTGCACTCAGTCTTCTTAAGCCATAGGTATAATATGGTATTATAAAGATCATCCTGATAATAGGGGTAAATTTTTAAACATGTAAACTTTATTTAGTAACTCTGTCCCTGACATGCAGGCAAGAGGAGGACAGAAACAGTTTTAGAGACAGAGATTTTTTGAGTGGAATAAAGCAGACCTGATACTCTAAACTAGGCATTTCAGAGACAAAATGCATTAAACAAGTTGGGAATTATTTCTTTAAAGAAACTATTTTATTCGATGCATTTTCATATTTTCAACATGCCTTTGCAGCCTTGTCCCTTTAATAAAGCTACTTTGGAATACGAGTACACATCCATAAATTTCAGGCAGAGCAATTTACATTTTGGTTAACTTCTGGGAGGCAAATAGGCCTAACAGACATTACAAATAAAGCATGGTTTCCGCAGAATCCCAAAGAAGATTTAAAATGTGTTTTTAGCTGGTTAAAATTCATACTATAAAATGCATACAATACCTTCCAAGAAAACATTTGGGGAAAGTGGTTAATTTCCTCTTCCTGTCTTTGATGAGATTCCCTTGTTTGCACATCATTTTATACAGTCTTTCCCCTTGCTCAGAGATCATCACCCAAGTGTCCTGTTCCATGCCCAATTTTAAACCTGCCAAAAATGCATTAAAATTTTATGAAGTGATATTGCCATTATATTTCAGTATCTTCCCCAAAATGGAGAAGCAATACCAATATTTTACATACAAAAAAAAGTAAAGGAACCGTTTTCCATTCTTTTTCTCACAATCAAGATTAAACCATGAACATCTGATCTTCATAAAGCATAATCAAATTATATCTTTAAGTTCCTCACAGTGAAGTTAAACTGCTAGTATATCGACATCACCATTGATATTGTAGTAATAAACACTAACACTGTGGTTTTCAGACTTCAATATCTGAACATTTGTAAGGGAGTAGTCATGTCTTCACAAGTTTAAAAGAAAAGGGCCTTGGTTTTGCTCTTCCCATGTGATAATAAAAATCTTTTCACTTAAAGGAAACTTTTTCAATTTTCCAATTAATAGTAACTAGTTATCTGTTATACATCTGTTAGTTTCACATAAGATTAACTCACCCCTTTTCCACAAAAGCACACACACAACTTGATTTTTATTTGCTTCAGAATTTTTTCAACAACAGAAAGCTATCAAGGGTTTTATTTCAATATTTCTTACTGGTTTATTTTCTCCTGTTTCTCTTCTTGAGAAAATCATTATGTTTTCTGAGTAACAGATGATCAAAACCAGTTTTTGTTGAATTATGCATCCTGCTGGCCACTCACAGAAGCTTGTGCTTCCAAGGAATGCCACAGACCTTCATATCCCATATGCTTTCTCAAGAAACAATTATTAATTCTGGACAAAACCACACATTTCTAGAATGTCTTGTGTACATGTTCTCAGTTTCTGTTCAGATTTTCACATTTTTAAAACTATAAGTGTACATATTCAATCTGAGTAATAGTCTGCCACTTCTTTAGTTCTGAAAATATAGGCCCAAATATGTACCTATCATGAGAAAAAGCTAACAATGGTACTGGATACAGATACAGGAGTGTCTCTCATTATCCATGAACCAGATAGTGCTGATGCCACACAAACAGATAAAACCTGATGTATTCCCAGGAAAAGAAAACTTAATCAATATACCTCTTTTGGAGCTCATAGGATGTCGATGCTTTTATTTGTATTGACTGTTTGAATCAGGTCATCACAGCATCATCAGCCTTAAAGATGATCACCTTTTAAATAAATTTCTAACTTGCTGAACGCCTCAAGTGGTTACAGGAAAGCCCCAAAACTGACAGAAAGACTTCCTAGCAAAAAGTTTCCAATTCAGCTTGATTTCTCCTAGCAAGAAAATACAATCTATAAAGTGGTCCTAGTTGATAATTCAATTACAACCGCTGAAATCTCTGCTAAAGTACTTCATTCAGGGCATGCTCTCCCTTTTGCACAGCTTCTGCTATATGGATTCCAAATAAAAGTATAGGTTGAGTTTCCCTAAGTGCACTAAATCTCTGAGTCTCCCAACACAAACAGCCCAGCAAGCCCCAGGTACATGGCACACCCAAGCTGTATCTCCGTGCCTCACTCCTGCTCCACATGCTGCATTTACCTAGTCTGGATCTCACTGCAATCTGCCATTCTATGATACGGGGTCTACAACACCACTACAAAGAAATGCATGGGCACGCACAGCACATCCAGGAGGGAGTCACCCACATGAGCCTTGCTCCTAGCCCAAGAGATCTGGGAAGTGTGTTCATTTAATTTAGTTCGTCTCAGACTTGCAAAGGAGATAAAACACTGCTCTCACATGTGCAGTCACTTAGACTTCAGTGTAATTGCCTATATGTATACACACATGAGCAGGCTCCATGTCTTATTAAATAAACATACAGTTAAAGCATCTTTATGTTCACAGTGAATGGGAAAGTGTTATAGCTACATTTAGATGCAGTATTTGAATTCTAAAAAGATAGCTGTTTGGTTCCTGAGTCATTTGGCATTTTGACTACAATTAGGCTGATGCATCCTGCTTTGCAAGAGGTGTTTATACAGCTATTTTGAAAAAAATCACTGTGCTGGAGGAGATGGATAAATTTATAGGTTGATAGAGTAACAGAGATATTCAAGAAATATTTTTGAGAATTCTGTGTTGCAAACTGAGTCTAAGTGTGTACCAAATCCTCTCCTCTTTCTTTCATGGTTGTCTCCTTGGTGGCAAACCCACTGAGAACACCAGGAGATGAAAATTTCCCTGAATCATAGGATGCTAAAATCCTAAGACGTGGCTTGACTTTGCGATGGCTATCTCAGACCTCACTTGGCAAGGTTTAGCTCAAACCTCACCTCTCTACTACCAGCTGCTCAATAGTATAGTGTGAAATAGTAAGAATACATCAGCATAAAATACTCCTACTTAATCTTTCTATTTCTTACCTAAAGGTATCAAGAGTCTAAGGGAGCCAAGAAACTTAACAGTGAAGTGGGATTTGTTAAAAACCTTTTTAGCCAGCTCCAGACAAGGGTCTATACAGAAGCAGACAAACTTGGTTTTTGTTGTATTTGACACCATCTCTACCACATTGCTTTTTCATTTGCTATTTTAAAAATGTTGAGTTTTTAGACCTCTAAGGCATCTTTTTAGCTTTTCTACTATTAATTCCTGATGGCATCATTAATTAGCCAGTGCTCAGACACCCTAGTTGAAACTCTGGTCCTACGGCAGATGTTCTACAAACATCCAGTATTCAACTTTAAAAGACCAAAGAAAGTATTGTTAGTCTCCATTTACAACAGAGGCACAAAACAACAGCAACTGCAACAAGCGACAGAAAATCTACACAGACCAGGAAAAGAATCCCAGATCTAACTACAAGGTCATATTTTCTTTCAATACTAAGGCTCCAAACATCATTACTGATTAGGGTATTTCAGCTTGCAAATGAAATTAGCTCCAGAAGATGATGATGCGTCATCTTTCCCTGGTTCTGCTTTGTGCTGGGTTTACCTTGAATACATGAGGTTTTTCGTGGTCACATTTGAGATCAAGGATTATATTTCATCCAAATATTCTTCCACCTTAATTCAGTTATTCAAAAAAGATAGTTGTTTGCCAATGGTGATTTCTTACTTTCTTGGGTAGGGGAGAATACATCAAAGATGGGGTTGTAGGTATATTCTGTACTATTTCATGTTGGGATCATCTGCATGAAGATCCAACATAGAAGACCTGCTCATTTCAGTGATTCAAATGTCCAGTCACAAAAGGGAATCAATGCATGCAAATCCCAAAAGGCATTTATGATAGATCCTCATATACCACAAACCATAATAGTTCACAGGCCTCAATGAAATTATGACAATTTATACTGGTTGAGGATAGCCTGTAAAATCATAGATGAAATCATCTCCCCATTTCCAGAACAGGATTCACTACCAGCACACGATTCAAGCCATTATGCCCTTCCCAGTACAAGTTTGATTTTTATTTATTTTTTCCAAGCTTGTATTCATAAACCTTCGGCTGAACCTGACACCACAAGTTTGCCTAGCAGCTGGTTTTGCTTTATATCTCAACATAAAAATACAGTATGGCTTTCTGGCAAAGCCACACAAGGAAGTTTATTAACCTACCTTTTCTTCTCTCTCGCTCTTTCAAAATAGCTTCCAGCCACTCTTGCTTCTCTTCAGGGGTTTTTGCCATGCATACAAACCATTTGTTCTTTGCTGTGTTGTGGATCTTCCAGCCATTAATAACAGTGTGGCCACTGCTGTGATAGTCAGCTGGGAATAGATAAAATGGCTTAAAAAGCACCAACTCTTGCTTTGTTATAATTATTAAGAACTCTTATCATTATACATAAAGCTCAGGAACTACAGGAGAAGAGAAACAAATTTGAAGTTATCTGTGCCGCTTGTGAACTATGTTATAACTTAATAAGCTGTACTTCTAACTTTTAGTAAATAATGTCCTTTTTAAAATGTAACAGAGAATTGCCTAGCATATGGAAGAAGGTATAAACTCAACACTAACACAGGCAGAGTCCTATTAAAAGAACAGATCACGGTAGTTGGAGTACTTTTGTTTGTGTTAAACTGTAATAAATAATCCCTTAAAAAGCAGCACTGTGGTTTTGCCCCTTAAATCACTCAGAGCTGCTGTGCTGATTGAATGATTTATTATTAAATTTAAAAAAGGACTAAATATACAGGGGGAAAATACAACTTCCGTTTAATGAGTAAGCAAATCATATAGATTTGATGTATCTTTACTGGTTACCTGAATAGAGAAATATATACACACTTAGTTGTTTACACAAACTGAAATATAATACAAGATTTACTATGATTTCAAAAAATGCTTTAACCAAATGCATAATTTTTGAAATATGTTTCTAACAATCCCATGTTCAGTGTGCACATTGTGGGAGAGAAGTAACAATTGCTGATGTTCTTAGGTATTTAGAATTTCTGACTCTTAACATGTAAACTGCTATGCTATAAAAAGCAATTTACTACTTATTACTCTATCTTTACTTACATAACATTTGATTTTAACATATTAGTCCATAAATCTTATTCAGAAATTAGCTAAACAGACTTCCTCTCCAAAACTAACACCCTTGAATATCCTTCACTAGGATTATACGCATTTCCTGGGGGAAAATTAGTGAGGCATAAGTGTCCCACGATAACAAATATAATTTTTTGCATAAAATACAGATTAAAACTAGAACATTAAAACATTAAAAACATTACAAATGTTAATGTACAAAACATTAAAAAATCAAAGGTCAACATTCTCTCACCATGAACTTTCATTAAGAGGCAAGAAAGTCCTGGGGCCAGCCCTGAACTACTATAATAACTACGGAGCTTTTTACTTTGTAAATACTTTTCCATAATTCAGCCCTGTTTTGTATAATGAGATGGGATTTTCCGAAACTGAAACCCTTGCTGAAATGCTTGCTAAGATTTATCATAAATCTCAGTAGACATGCTAGTATCCTTTCAATAACTCTGCATTTTAATTAGATGGAAAGCAGCCAAGCTTTGTATGCTGGGCTGGGAAATGTCGGAACTAAGAGAAAATCATGAGACTGATGGCTAATTTCTAAACCAACAAAACTTTCTAATACTCAAAGGGCATAAGAAAGTGCAAGTCTATGACGGGGAAAAAAATGAACTAAGTTATTTTTGCAACATCATATCTATACCACTTACCTATTTATCATATTTTTATTCACATAACCTATGCGTAATATCCTTTGTCCCTTTAAAAACATTGTTTCTTGAAAACTAGCCATCATATCATTCATGCACTGTCAGAAAATCACAGTCAAAAGTCAGGGAAAAGAAAGAAGCCTCAGACAGAAGCTCTCAGCTGACAGACTGCAGCCCTTTGGAGATCAGAGGCAGGAGCACTACCAGAGGAAGGAAGGTTAAGGTCCCTTTGTATTATTTAAGCATATACTTATAAACCTTGCAATACGGCACTAGCTGCACCTTTTTGTTTATTTATTAAGTTAGAGGTTAATACATATAAAACTACAGGGTGCTATTTTTCCTGTGGTCTTTGTTACCATTTATCTATCATCACAACACCCATGTTATGTAGGAAAATATTATGATCTCTAATGCAGTGAACCATACCAGTTAAAATTGTGGCAAAAAAATTAAAAAATGATGGCCCAGACTCACAAATGGATTTAGATCCTCCCATTTCACTTTGGACAGAAATTTGGTGTCAACTTAGTAGTTTAATTCAGAAAAAATGGCTCATCCAGCCACTTGGATATCTCAATGTAGAGATGACATTTTAAACATACAGCTTCCTTAGCATCCGAAGGTCTGTAACTGCAGGGCCAAGAGCACTGGCAGTTTGACCACATTTATCTCAAGCTACCACAAACTCACGGAATTCTGTTAAAGCCCAATCACCTAGCTAGGTACTAAGACTGCCTAATGTACACAGATGGCAATGAGTTCAGGCGGAGGAAAATAGGTAGCGATCGCCCCATTTTGCAATAGTAACCCACTCCTGTGATGTCCAGCTTGACTCCAACCTCTGCCTTTAACTGCAAGATCCCTGCTTTCTCTTTTGCTCCCCATGTTCCCCATGACTACAATCCCCCAAGGCTCCCATGAGCAATTTGTTCTCCCCAATACACCCATGCCCATAGTCTCCTGCAGAGCATTTCAGCATTCCGCTATCATCCCATATAAACTCATACTTTTTTGGACTGGCTATTGGACAAAATCTGGTCAAGACCTGCAGACGTGCTGGCCAGCCAGCCAGGAGGTATGCATGTTCTGACTGGCCAGCTGCACAGGATATATGCACACTCTCCACATCAAGGCAATCACAGCTGCCAGTCAGTCTAAACAAATGATTTGCAAACCTGACATAATGGTTACAGAAGGAAGAAGAGCATGAGACTTCAAGTTGCTCCATGCAAAGTTTGAAAAAGCATGCTTAACAAATCATTAAGCCTCCAACTTCCCAAGAAAAGGTGATGAAAGATGACACCATCTTCTAATGATACTTGGTAATACATTAAAGCTTGTAATTTGAACTGTAACATATTGTTCAAAATTCAAGACTCAAACCTTTGAGAGATGCATAACAAGCAATTTATTACAGGCATATACAATAGAATTTGTTTCTTCCCTTAAAAAAAAAAACAGAAATCTCTGAATTGAAGTACTTCTAAGTTTCTCAGACATTAGGTTCTTAGGAGCACTGATGCTCAGAAATACCGAGGAAATAATTGCTGCATAATATCAATTCCCCTCCTCCTCTGTATATTTTTTGATGCAGTCTCTGGTTACTATTAGCATATAGTGTTTCTTCTATTTCATGCCTCATTTCAAGACAACAGGGGACAGAACTAACATAGTATAAGCAACCATAAATCTGTTATTTCCTAAGTCTCAAGTTCTTGTCTTCATAAACTACATAACATTCATTTAATGGCTGGTGAACGCCTTTAGAAATATGCTTTTCTCTCAAAAATGAATTTTAAAAAGCAATACCATTGCAATATATTGACCTTTCTAATACTTGCCAGTGGTTGTGTAGCCACATTGTTTTAAGAACACAAAGAGTCTGCCCTGATAAGTAATATGCATTCCACTTTAATCAGTGCAATCAAAAAAAGGCAGAGTGCTTCATGAGGCTGAAACAAAAAAGAAAGCTTACACCAACTGTACTGCTCAGCCAAGGCCTAATTTCATCAAAGAAAAATTGCTTTTCAGAAAAAGCTTTGTTAATTTCTGTAGGCATGTCATTAGCATGACAATAAACCACACTGTGAATCTGTTTTCCTATTTCTATGCTTCTACTTACAAACAACGAAGACTACATTCCTACATCTATCAATGCTGAGAGCAAACGCTCTCAGTTACCCTGTTCCCTGGAGCCCTACGGTTCCTCATACCAAGCGAGCAGAGGATCCCAAAATTTACAGTAAAGAACTGTGGAAGTATCATCTAGACTCAAGTCTTTAATGTCTATAAAGAGACCCATGAAGAGTATGTGAGAAAGACTCATGCATAGACATGAAAATATAAGCACTCTGCACTCACAGCTTGCACTCGAAATTAAAAATTATAGAAAGTGATAGGTAATAGATGATTAAGGAGAATAAAATAATACAATACCAAAAAAAGCATATGCAAAGCTAACGTGAATGAGGCTCAGAAAACCAGATTACTACTCTTGGGAATGAGATAAGACAAAAAGAACAGGAGAATAGCACTGGGTTACGGTTCAAATGCAGATGACTACAGGGGATGAGAAACAAGACATCTGGGTGCCACAAATGAGAACAGTACAGAAACCAAGACAGAGGAAGGTTAAAGAAGGGCATCATGATCTGAGTGAAAGGAAAAGTATCAGGGTGAGGAGAGGTAATACACTTCTGACCACAAGGAAGGAAAACAGTTGTTTTTTTTTTTAAAAAGGGGGAGGGGATGGCAAGAAAAGGGCAGAGAGGTTCCACAGGCCAGGGAAATAACACAGCCTTTTTCATATTTCAAAGAGAACCATAGAAAGGAGGGATGAAATAGCAGTAATTACAAGAAAAAATTATTTTAGGATATTGGACAAACTGAAATGGAGAAGGCGGGAAATGTGGGGATATGGAAAAAAAAGCAGGTAAGAATAATCTAGAAATCTAAATAACCAAACCATTAACTGATGTCTCAGAAGTGTGGAAAGGAGGACGGCTTTTAGAAACGTTGCCTATATGAAAGTGACAAGATTTGATATGGCTCAGGAGAGACAAGTGGGAAGGAAGCATGATAGCCTCCAGTACTGTGTGCAAAGCTATAGGAAATGGGGACGGTAGCAAAATTTCCTGTGGTTGGAGGAAATTAGACTACTGGTGTCTGGAGTAGAGAGGAAGATGATTGTGCTTAGCCAAATTATACTTGAAGAGTCATTGAGGAAGAAAACAAATGGGCAGGAACGAAAATGGACAGTGTGAAAGAGATCAAGGACTGGATAGCTAGAACAAGCAAATGAAGAAAGGTAGGACAGATTCGAGAAATCCAGGAGAGTCATGGAAGGAGGAAGGAAGAAATATTTGCTAAAGCCAACACTAAAAGTGTGGCAATATGTGGGATCAGAACCAGTGAAAGAAAAAAGTTACAGAATTCTTGGAATATTCATCAGGAAGAAGATGGTGGGTATAAGCCTCTGTGGCCACAGTAGCGTCAAGAGTTATACCACATGGCAGGGAGGAAACAGTCGAGGAGGTTCCTGGAGTGTGTGGAAGATAACTTTCTGACGCAGCTGGTAAGCGAGCCCACTAGGGGAGGTGCCTCGCTTGCCCTGCTGTTCACAAACAGAGAAGGACTGGTGGGAGATGTGGTGGTCGGAGGGCGGCTTGGGCTTAGCGACCATGAAATAATAGAATTCTCAATACTTGGTGAAGAAAGGAGGGGGGCCAGCAAAACCGCTACCATGGACTTCTGGAGGGCGGACTTTGGCCTGCTCAGGACACTGGTCGAGAGGGTCCCTTGGGAGACAGTCCTGAAGGGCAAAGGGGTCCAGGAAGGGTGGACGTTCTTCAAGGAAGTCCTAAAGGTGCAGGAGCGGGCTGTCCCCATGTGCCGTAAGAAGAACGGGCGGGGAAGACAACCGGCCTGGCTGAATGAGGAGCTCTGGCTGGGACTCAGGAAAAAAAGGAGAGTTTACCACCTTTGGAAGAAGGGGCAGGCAACTCAAGAAGAGTACAGGGATCTCGTTAGGTCGTGCAGAGAGGAAATTAGAAAGGCAAAAGCCCAGCTAGAACTCAACCTGGCCACTGTCATGAGAGACAGCAAAAAATGCTTTTACAAGTATATTAATGACAAAAGGAGAGCCAAGGAGAATCTCCATCCTCTATTGGATGCAGGGGGGAACACTGCCACCAAGGACGAGGATAAGGCTGAGGTACTTAACGCCTTCTTTACCTCAGTCTTTAATAGTCAGAGCAGTTATCCTCAGGGTACTCAGCCCCCTGAGCTGGAAGACAGGGACGGCGAGCAGGATAAACCCCCCATAATCCAAGAGGAAGCAGTTAACGACCTGCTATGCCACCTGGACGTTCATAAGTCTATGGGGCCGGATGGGATCCACCCGAGGGTACTGAGGGAGCTGGCAGAGGAGCTTGCCAAGCCACTCTCCATCATTTACCAGCAGTCCTGGTTAACTGGGGAGGCCCCGGACGACTGGAGGCTTGCCAATGTGACGCCCATCTACAAGAAGGGCCGGAAGGAGGATCCGGGGAACTACAGGCCGGTCAGCCTGACCTCGGTGCCGGGGAAGAGTATGGAGTAGTTTGTTTTGAGGGTGCTCACGAGCCATGTCCGGGACAACCAGGGGATCAGGCCCAGCCAGCACAGGTTCATGGAAGGCAGGTCCTGCTTGACCAACCTGATCTCCTTCTATGACCAGGTGACCCGCCTACTGGATGAGGGAAAGGCTGTGGATGTGGTCTACTTGGACTTCAGTAAAGCCTTTGGCACTGTCTCCCACGGCATTCTCCTAGAGAAGCTGGCGGCTCACGCCTTAGACAGGTGCACTCTTCGCTGGGTAAAAAACTGGCTGGACGGCCGAGCCCAGAGAGTTGTGGTCAACGGAGTTAAATCCAGCTGGCGGCCGGTCACGAGCGGTGTTCCCCAGGGCTCAGTACTGGGGCCGGTCCTGTTCAATATCTTTATCAATGATCTGGACGAGGGGATCGAGTGCTCCCTCAGTCAGTTTGCAGACGACACCAAGTTGGGCGGGAGTGTTGATCTGCTGGAGGGTAGGAAGGCTCTGCAGAGGGACCTGGACAGGCTGGATCGATGGGCCGAGGCCAACTGTATGAGGTTCAACAAGGCCAAGTGCCAGCTCCTGCACTTCGGCCACAACAACCCCAGGCAACGCTACAGGCTTGGGGAAGAGTGGCTGGAAAGCTGCCCAGAGGAAAAGGACCTGGGGGTGCTGGTCGACAGCCGGCTGAACATGAGGCAGCAGTGTGCTCAGGTGGCCAAGAAGGCCAATGGCATCCTGGCCTGTATCAGAAATAGTGTGGCCAGCAGGAGTAGGGAGGTCATTGTGCCCCTGTACTCGGCACTGGTGAGGCTGCACCTCGAATCCTGTGTTCAGTTTTGGGCCCCTCACTACAAGAAGGACATGGAGGTGCTGGAGCGTGTCCAGAGGAGGGCAACGAAGCTGGTGAAGGGTCTGGAGCACAAGTCTGATGAGGAGCGGCTGAGGGAACTGGGGTTGTTTAGTCTGGAGAAGAGGAGGCTGAGGGGAGACCTCATCGCACTCTACCACTACCTGAAAGGAGGTTGTAGCGAGGTGGGTGTTGGTCTCTTCTCCCAAGTAACTAGCGATAGGACGAGAGGAAATGGCCTCAAGTTGCGCCAAGGGAGGTTTAGACTGGACATTAGGAGAGATTTCCTTACTGAAAGAGTGGTCAGGCCTTGGAACAGGCTGCCCAGGGAAGTGGTTGAGTCACCATCCCTGGAAGTATTTAAAAGACATGTAGATGAGACGCTTAGGGACATGGTGTAGTGGGTATGGTGGTGTTGGGTTGACGGTTGGACTCGATGATCTTAGAGGTCTTTTACAACCTTAATGATTCTATGATTCTATGATTCTAAGTAAAGAGATGCCATCTTAGAAAGTGACATAGGGGAAACAGGAAAACCCTCTTTTATTTCTAAAGCATATGTAAGGACGATAAAGGAAAATAAATGAAAGTTAGTCAAATAATACATAACATAAAACACTGAAACATCCAACTGTCTTTTTTGCATAAATAAAGTGCTAATTGAGATACAAATAAAGCTAACAATTGGGCAGGAATACAGGCCAGAAAAGGGAAATAGCAGGATATAGAATATTGGATAAATTATACTCAAGTCAACGAGGCTTGATGAAATTCACTATAGTGTACCCATAGATATCTCAAAACCACTAACTAAATTGGTAGGCCTGGTGAAGGACATAGCCCGAAACAGATGATAAGGAGTTCTTACAAAAAATATCTAAACAAAAGAGTATGAATCAAGTGTGATGCCACAGTGCTCCACCTTATGTTCAGCATTTTCCCATAGTTCTATCAAGAGCTTAAATGGTTCATCAGTAACATTGCTTGTTCATAAAACCAAGGCAAGAAGCATTGCAAGAGCTTTGGGGACAAGACATGAATTCTGAATGCTTAATAAACTGTGGAAATAGTAAGGTAAAATTCAGTACAGAACAGAAAGTAATTATTAGGACTTACTCTCAGACATTAACACAGTATAAGATATAGTGGGATAGACACCAGTACTGCACAGAAGGATCTGGTGTGGCATTCTGCAACATAAATTAGAAAATTGAAAAATAATGCTTTCAGAAAAGCCAAACAGTCCTGGGATTAGTAATAGACATCCCACATGCAGCACTACAGTAATTATTCTGTTCTACTTGGCACCAGCAAAGTTTCAGCTCTGGACACCTCATAATACGAAAGATGCAAACAAACTGAAAAAAAACCCGAAACTCCAAAGGACACAAAAAGTAATAAAAACTTAGAAAACACAACCCATCACAAAAGGTTGAAAGACTTAAAAAGAAGAGATGGAGGAGACACACAACAGCCTTCCAATAAACTAGTTTCTTGCAATAAGAACAATAGTCAAACTGTTCTCCAAGTCTACTTAGTAGAACAAGAAGTGAGCAAACTAATTTGAAAACAAGGAACTCAAGATTAGGAAAAAAAACCCAAAACTTAATTTTTAAGAAATATTTAACTTCTATGAAGGACTTCTATGAAGCTTACTTAAGCTGTACAATCCTTGTCATTAATGCTCAATTTTAGAAAGAAGTTACATTAACAAATGCTTGTAATCCATAGTAGATGTAGGGCAAACCTAATGCTATTTTAAAATCCGGAGAAGTAACATATAACTCGCAGAAATTTCCTCCAGACCTACATCTTTGCAATGCCTCTGCAAGTTTCCCATAATATTTTTTTTCAGTTTTACATTAAAAAGCCCAAAATGTTTCAGGTTTTCTTTATTAATTGTAAGGAAAAAATAATTGTTAAGCTTAAAGGTTAAACTCAAGTTTCTAAAAGAAAAAATGACATTTGTAGAAATACTTTGGGGTTTCACTTTTCTAGTGTATGTCAGGAAAATTTCAAGCAATCATATGGACTATGATTGCTAAAGGCAATCCTAAAGGCATTAAAAAAAAACTTCCTTTTCCCTTAAACACTTATTCTACAATTTCAGCATTTATAGTGTTTGAGGTTTCATTCCAACAGAGGAAACTTTTCCATTTGCTTTTACAAATATATCATGTACCTAGGGGTAACCTATTTAGGAGTGCTGGAATGCTGTAAAGTGAAGTTAAATATACGATTTCAGTTGAGCAATAAACGTCACCTTATTTTATTACTCTGTTCATGTTAGCATGAAACAGTCATCTATGGCCGCCCAGCTAATAACGTATGAAAGCAATGATGTGTCACAGAAGCAGAGTTTTGATTTGAGCAGATAGTCCTTTTAAGGTGGCATCTTACTCTTTCTTTCTGAGTACAAGGAGCACTCTCCATTCTCAAAGAAATCATGAAGCTGCATTTGATTCCAGTACCTCGAAAGACTGCCCTGTAAATGAGCAATACAAATATACTCACCTGTTCCATCATCTACATTCTCTACTTCCATCACTTCTGTGTTTATTCTACCCCGAAAAAGGTAACGATGGCCATCTGTAGATGCTTTGCTGTTCTTCAACCGCCTGATAAAAGAGAACAGAGGAGCATGTCATCCACCACCTTTTGCTATGTTTCTGCAATGCTACCTGTACATGTAGCATTTAAAGACTACTGTAAGAATCACAACCCATTTATACACGTGCCATTGAATTGTGGAAACCATTGCTGCATGGGACACTGCTGATGCTAAAGCAAAAATGCTACTCCTGGTAAGAAGAGTAAGCTGCAAATTGCTGGTTGATATGAGAGTTTATCATCAGGAAAGTCTCATTCTGTAAATCTCCTGTTCCAACACTTTGGTACTTATATGCCACTGCCTGCCATCAAAGACAAAATACTGCATTGGGAGGATCTTTCCTGCTAACTGGTTTAAGCTTCCTTATGCTAGTCAGAAATTCAACAGAAGGGTAGCATGACTGAAAAAATTAAATAAGAACACCTTTGGATATAAATCTTGACCTACACACATTAGCCTCATAATTGGGATTTATGCACGGAAGAACTATGAAGACATTTTTTCTCCCTCATATAAGGGCTAACCAAGAATTGTAATGAAAAATTGCTGAAAATTTGAGGAAGTTTCACAGTGACATATTCCAAAGCATTTTGCATTGCTATAACTCTGTTCCCAGTGAAGACAAGGCTTTTTGAGAATTCCAGTTCTAGGCAGCTTTTCCCACCTCAGATAAGCCAGGGATGATTTTCTGTCCATTTTGGCCTATGATGATAATTAATACTGTATATCAAACAAAGGTCAGCTCCTGAGAATTAATGATCCTCTGAATTCTGACCTTCACTCACTCCAGAGAGGTACTAATCTTCAGAAAATTACCTGCCTCTCAATCGTTACTGTCTAATGGGTAACTCCACTATACTATAAGTTTCTTATTCAAAAACTGAATAATATATTTAAAAAAAAAAAAACAGCAGCAAGCATAAAGGTTCAGTATCACATATTTTTTCTCTCCAAAGTGAGGTAAATCCAATAACTCTAGTGACCTTTGTACCTATGAACCCAAATTTAGCAATCTATGTTTATACAACTCTGCAGCAAAAGGATGTTTAAAAATTACATAAAATATCTCGTACCATAAAAATACGACAATTTTTGTAAAAATTCCAAAACACAAACCTCCCATGAGCAACACTTTCTTTACCTACTTGCCAATCAATACCCAAAGTATCTTGCTGACATATAATCAATTCATTCTCCACCATAAACCCTGGAACTATGTTTTAAATTGAGTTATTCTCATGTCTGCAGAGGTGTCACCATGGTACCAGCCAATGACATGTAGGACATGATTGCTCAAAACTAAAGAAATCACTGACCTTTCACGTGTTTTGAGATTTTCATTCAACAGTGCATTTTAGCTAGAATATGGTTATAAAAATATGTAGTTTAGTGGTGGACAAGTGAAAAGATACTATGCAATCAGTAACTAAATTGTAATTGCCAGACAACAAAATATAGCAAAAATTAGGAATTTTGAAAAGAGCATGAGTTTATACTGAACCAGTCTACATAAAAATGAAATGGAGCAGTTGCAGAATGATATCCTTGAAATAAATTCAGTATTCAACACTAGATATAATCACGAGGTTCTTAAATGGTTCATACTCAACTGTTGCAAAAGTTCTGCAACCTAAGCCAGAGTTGAAACTTAAAAACAAAGGACTGATTCACTATAGCTAGTGAAGTATAAATTACCTACCTTCTCACATGTAAATGCTTCCCTGTTAACAGAGTAATCTATAGGAGGAAACAATATTCACTGGGGAAGAAGATTTTTAAACCTCCCTCAGGGTTAGCCAGCAGCTTCTTCAGTAGCAGTAACCCACTGGAAGTCCAGTCTGAAAAAGGTCCTTGCAGAACAAGCTCGGCAGCTTTACAATTTAGAGAGATTCTTATAAGACATTCTTGATCAATAGGGTCCATGGCTACTTTCCCTTACTACCACTTTCTGCTGTCCATATCACATACTGATGAATCCGATCTTCCCCACATATTGGTTCAGCAAGAAGCTCTACAGGTGCTACAGTGAATCTAACCACAAGTCTATAATTAGCACAGGAGGAGAGAAAAGGGATATCCATCCCCTAGCCACCTGCTCTTATGTATGACATCATGAATATAAGTATAAATTTATTTGGAAAAATAATTTTTAAAATATTTAAAATAATACTTTGGAATGATGAGTCCTACGCAAAAACTCGTGAAAAATACCATGTATAAACTACATACAATAGCAGACAACAAGGGTTGCTAATAAAATTTGAAAGCATCCATTAAAAACTGGTTTGAGATTCATGCATTTTATGCATAAATTTCCATTTACTTTGCTGGTTGGAATTGTATATATACATCTGAGGTTATAACTAGACTACGCAACACATGGATATCGTGGTACACATATATAGGACTTCTGGTCTCTATTATCCAACCCTCGTATCTCCTTCCCTTTTATCCGGCCCCCACCAAGAACAGGTAGCAAGAAGAGGACAATAAGCACCCACTATTTCCCATCTAAAACAATGGGGGAGGAGGAAATCATCATGGCATCAGGCTGCCTGATCAGCCTTTTCATCCTCAAGTTGATGGTGCTGGGTGCTCCCATACGCTGGACTGCATGGCCAACAACCTTCACCCAGATGCATCAAGCATACATTTTGCTGTTAACATTGCACTTGACCATCCTCTCATGCACAGCCTTCAAAAGCAGCTAGGCCAGGATCCAACCATTAACAGACACATGATCACTGTCAAGCCAGAGCACTGATCAAAACAAATTAATATTACAGGTCAACAGAAAGACATCTTTAGCTTGGATGCTATAGACAATCCAGAGCACTGGATTGACAGTTGGAAAAACAGGATGAAAGTTGGCTATCAAATCTGGAATTACCCTCGAAAATCTTACAGCATTCGCACCGATCTGATGGACATGGCTGTGGTGATGACAGTAGAACCTAGATTTATGAAGCAACAGTTTCAGCAGTTGCAGACAGTTTCCTTGACTGGACACTGAGGTCGATGGTGGAGTTTCCTCTGACACCATCCACAAGTGTGCAGAGGCAGAGGCAAAGATAATGGTATTTGCAGTGCTATTAGAGAGCATACTCAAGGTCTGTCATGTATCTAGGAATTTATCAAGGATCTATCCAGTAATACATATTCAGTGGCTACTCAAAAACGGTTTCTGGATCAAAGAGACAAACTCAAGCAATTTCAAAAGGGATGCCCGTACATAGAAGAACCCTTATTTCTCAGAAGCATGAGAGCACTGGACAAACATTAACTGCAGAAGCTTGTTGCTGAGCTAAGGAATTGCTCCTTGCAACGCAGCACGCAGCAGCTTTCTGGCTGTTTTCCCTGATTAGAAATACAAGGCTTGAAACTCTTGAATCTGTAGAGACTAATTTTATAGCACAAGCTACAATACTGATTTGTTTGAACTAAAAATTCAGTCTGTTTACTCCTCCTAGAAGAGAGTGAGGCCATCACATATAATCTGTTGTGGAAGACTGACAAAATAGATTCCTCCCTGCACTTCATCATTTGGATTCTGCATTCCTACAGAATTTTTCCAATGTTTGAATTAAATTCACTTCTCTTTGGAGTGCGAGAAATACAATTCCTCTAAAAATGCTGACTTTTATATTGCAATTAACTACAGTAAACACTTTGGTGTTGTTCAAATATTCTTATGAAACAGCATACAGAGAATCGATTAGCTCTACTGTGAGAAAAATATAAATTATTTTTCAAAGTATAAATTAATAATGTACCTGTGCTTTTTTTTGCAGTAGACCAAAAGGTTATCAAAAAGAAAAAATATCCTCTCTTGGATATTTCCTGCTGAAATTTTCAGTAGTAGTCCACTTCGCAGCATTTCTGTGCACGTGTCTGTGATGTTGGAGCCCTAAAATCAATTGGAAAGAGATTATTTTTTATTCTGTGAGAACTGAAGGATTCTGCATCAATTAAGGAAAAGTTTCTTATACAAACTTACAACCATAATGATTCTCTGAAAACACCACGAATAAAACTCATGGTAATTTATTACATTGTAATTAAATAAGAATTTATAATGTTTCCTTAATGATGCTAAAATCCAGCTTTATATTCATTTAGTATTGCCATTAACTGGGGGGGAGGGTTTGTGGCTTTTTTGAATGGATGCAGTTTAATCACTAAAGTTTCCAAATTATATTACATTTGTGCACGAGACCTGTCCTGAAAAACCAGGCCAACTTTTTACAATAACTCTTATCCTCAGTAACTTTAGTTGCAAATCAAAAATGTCTGAAAATGGGGCTTTACAAGACATAACCTATGCCAAGATGAACTTGGAAGCTGAAGCAACCTGGAACTTGAACATCATTAAGGGTATATATTTCCACACTAAATTAAGCGGAACACAAAATCAAAATCAAAAAACAGCAAGATTTAAAAGTCAGGCAAAGCTAATAGTGGCACGTACAATAAGACTGTCTAGTATACTTCCTCTTAACATACTCTGAAGACATCAGAATTTTGCTAGGCTTAAAATGTTTGGGATGAAACTTCCCATGTCTCATTTTTGCTTCAAGGCAGATCATTCTTCCATGTGAAAAGAAGGTAGGCATTTTCATGAAGGTTAATGAAGAAGAAACAACTTTAACAAAGGATAACATTTTCCCCAAAATGTTTCTATGAAAAAGTCATGGCATTTCTATGCCTTATAAAGAGAAATTTACCTCTCAGGGAAGCCTGCCTTGAATTCAGAGCTGTATTTTGCTATTCTGAAAATCCATGCTCCTGTGGGACAGAGCTCCTGTCCATATGCTATATGCATCCAGTCATGTGATCCTATTGATAATTATGCGTGCTGGCTGCACTGAGCGTACACCCATGGCTCGAGGAGTTTCCTAACTTGAGGCACTCAACAGTCAGCTTGGAAAATCTGCAAAAGCCAGGACCTTCCTTTCATCTACACATGTTCTGAATGACTTACGCCTGCAATAGCTGTAGTTACTTCCCCTTCTTGATCTAACCACAGTAGCCCAAAGAAACATGCATTCAATTAAGAGCCAAGAAGCAATCATGGGTTCTGCTCTCAGCTTTTCATCTTACCGTTCATCCTTTGTATGTCACAGCACTGAATATTGAGCAATAGCTCAGACGCTGTTCTAAGGAGAACACAGTCTGTTTACAGAGATGATAAGAGAGATTGCACAACCATCACACTGGAACACAATTCAGGTCTCTAAATAAAGCAGCTTCAGTATCAGTATTAACTAACCACTCTTGTTTCCATTTAGGATCAAATGAGCCAAAAATGAATGTCATCTATAGCCACTACACCATACTTCCCTTCCTAAGACAGAAGAAGCACCAGAAGCTGGCATACTAATTTTACAGTTTTGTTTGAAAGCAAACACTGAAACACCTTAAAAGCACACCCAGTAATATAAATTAAGCATAAATTAGGGCTGCACTTAATGTTTGCTGACCACAACTACAGAAAAGCAGGTCATTTCTTTCCATTCTATATCATAGCTTTTGTATATTAAAAAGAGTAACCAGTACCTTATGCTGCTTTTAAAATTTGCTGGAACAGTACTTACTAATAATTTGCATTTTAAAAGGCTGGATATTTTTTAAAGGTTTTTGGTTTGTTTTTACAGAAAACTTCAGCTTTGCTGGAAAACTGTAATTTTTTGCAGGGAAGCCAAATAAATTTCAGCTTCAAAACTGTTTCAGCAGTTTCAGCTTTCTACAAAAGGGTGTATTTTTTCATAGAAAGGGTTTTATGAAAACATTTTGTCTCTTTTTATTGAAAAACTTCATTTTCACTGTAGAAGAATACAACCTTTTCCCAGCAGTCCTAGCAAGATCTGCTACCGTGCCAGCATCACGTCATAAAATACCATACTTTATAGATATTTTAAATGTATATAATTCAGGCTACCTGAATTATCAGGATTTGCCTCATTCATGATTCAAGTTCAATGTTGCAATATGACAGTGAGTATTATCTGTATCACATTACTACCCTTTGCTATTGCTTTCCTCTTCGTTTTCCTCCTTTTCTAATATATACTGCTAGATGATGAAAAAAACATTCTAGAGACATTTTTTTCCCTTGGAGACCTCTCATCCAAATATTGAACAGCGTTAACTTCACTTGTCGGATACCTTTTGACAAGATCACAACCTATGCTGGTGTGGCCGCAGGTCAGCGAATTTTGTTATTGCTGTTTTATTTGCTGAAGTCCAAGGGAATAAGATAACAGGATCAGAAGTCATATCTGGCCGTCCTACATAACACTGCCAGTGCAGAAAAATCCCCCGTCATCCCCTTACCTATGTAACACTGTTAGGGTCAGCCTGTTCCTAGAATTTGGGTGGACATGGAGCAGGAAGGGACAAAAGAGGAAGGGCATATTATGCGAAAGTACTGCTGTCTCTACACCTGGGGTGAACACGCCTCTCCACCGCATCCCTTAGGGATGAAAAACATGCCCAAAGAAGGATAAAGCAGAGAGCACACAAGCACTGCCATATCCACCATGCAATTCAAAGGAGGACTGACAACTATAAGAACGTTTTCATGAAGGATGTAGCCATGCCTTGAACCTCTACGTGGGTTTGCAGCAGGAACACCAAGCTACAGTTGACATCCAGCCCAGCAGGATAATTCATTTATCCAACTCCGAGTTTCCCTTTCACGGGAGAAGGTTCGAGGCTGCAATGACGGATGAGAGGTCCCCCTTGTCCCAGAAGCAGCAGAGGCTATCTACTGCACAGCTAAAACTGAACCATGCTACCTACAAGCAATATTTTTGGAACAAATATTACCAAAACCGTCTAACACAAACATGTTTTCATTAAATGTTGAATTGAAACTACCAGGGAAATCTCAAAAAAGAGCAATCTGAATCTGAAAAGTAATTTGTTTTTTTAAAGTTTTCATGAATACATACATTTATACTCAGAGCTTGCAAGGGAAGATCATATAGTTGCTCAACCTAAATGTAAAATCACTACTACTGTGCTACAATTCATGTTTCCATACATTTAAAGCACCTGCAATTGGAGCTGATGGGGTATTTTCACTGAAACCAGCATTTTTGTAATATGTCAATTTAAAAATGCCATGTACTGCAGAAACAAACTTGTTCTAATCATCTTCTAACAAAACATATAAAGGATTCAATTGGAAAAAAAAAACACAAAGAAAGTTTTTGCTTTCCAAAGCAGGCTTATACTGTGAATCTAGACTCGTTTTTCCTCCATCTTTCCTACTGAGCCTTTGAAGACTCCAAGCACCTAACTGTAGAGCAGTCCTCTCCTGTGGGTTGCACTGGGGCTGAGGACTGTGTGGTTTTCCAGGACAGCTGGTGTGGAAATTAAAAGCCCATAAGATCTCACAGCTTGCAGGCTATTTAGATACAACTGGCTCCTAACAAGCCCGGGCTGCCAGTCAGTCACCTATCAGTCCACTAAGGTCATAGCTCAGGCAAGAGCTCTGAAATGTGGGCTACCATGACCATATCACAAAATACATGCATTTAAAACGCACTGGAAGGAGAGAGACTATATACAAGAAATGTAAAACAATATCCCCCTCATCCTTAAGTCATTAAATACCCATCTTTGACATTAAAAAATGTCCTTCATTACCTCGAGATCAAAAGCAGCATTTGTTGGTTTTATTTGTTACAAAAGCTACTTATCCACATATTCTGGGCAAATTTCAGTCAAACACAGAGGTCTGACCATACTGATTCCACGGCCATCACACTAGCAGTGATAAAGATCAGAAAAAGCAGATATTAACTTACTCTTCAGTACTTGCACATGGGCGTAGGAAACAGAAATAAAATAGGGGAAAGGGCTAAAAATTCTGGAGTTTAAAACAGAAACCTCTATTAAAATACTGCTTGACAATATGGCGGAAGGAAAAGGAACAGAATATCCCATGCTATTGTCACTAAGTTGGCCTGTGACTCAGACTGGGTTGTTCGGTTTCCAGCTTACAACAAATGCAACAATTTTATTTTTTCTTCTCTCACTATAACATCCACGCAAATTTTACTGACAGACTCCTTCAGCTGCTGAGCCATTCTCCAGCTGAGACAGCCACCTACACAAGTTCTGAATTCAGGCCAACAAATTTAACCACTTAGGAAATTAAGTGAGAAAGTCATTATACTCAAAATTTTCTTTCTTGAAACAGATGTTCCATTTTTCCATGAATCTGTATTTTTATCATAATAAACACAAGCTTCATTTTATGACACTTATGTATAGGAATTCAAGTCATGCTTTGATCAGATTCTAAAAATAGTCTTTATTTTTTTCCCTTTCCTTCTAGTTGAGGCCAAGCAATGTGCTAAGCATTTCCTTCTGGAAGGAAATCTCCAACAAGTTTGCCTCTTTATTTTTAGGCAATGCAGAAAACCAGATGTTTATTTAATTAAATCCACTCTCATACATTGCATTCAGAGATTTATTTGTAGTTGTTGTTGGGAGTCATTCAAAATACTGTTAGCTCTTATACATGCTCTGGAATTCTTACCATTTCAAGGACTAACCGTATATTATGTTTGAAAAGGATGCGCATATTAAGATCAGGGCAATTTTGCCAGATTGGGCACCCTGCGGTTACCATATGATGACATCAAACCTGATCAGCTAAACTACAATAAACACCACATAACTCTACTGTAAATATACTATTTTAAGACAATGGCACTATTTCAGCGTTCAAGCACAAGCAAAATCCTAAAATTAAATCTAGGGGGAAGGGGAAAAAAAAAAAAAAGAAATCCAAGGTTGGAAGGAAATGACTATGTTAGGTTCACAGAATACATTCTGAGCGCAGAGAGAGTAAGTCTATGTTTCGCATGGTTCTGTCCATTGTTATTTGTTCTCATTGTTACCTTTGCTCATTAATACATTTCCAACAGCAAATAAATTTACTACGGTATGTCTTACTAAGGATTCAGAAGAAGCTTAATGCAGGAAAGTGGATTCCCTTTTCAGGGTTAGAGGTTTGAGAACAGTCAGTTCTTAACCAACTTACATGACTAATAATGCATTGAGTTAATAATACAGCAACTTTATACTTGAGTGTGTTCATTAAGATGGATTTGACAAGTATCTATAAGACTCAGGCACTGAAAGCAAGTAAAAGAATTTTAATCACTACAGTGCAGTGGAAAACTTGACTGAAAAATTGAAAATAATAGAAGGATAGAATAGAAATAATTAAGTTAGTGATAGGCAATAAGGATCATTTAACAAATTTCCTTGCCATAAAATATTCAGCAACATAAGCACTTAACTTGCTATTGCTTCTATCATGAAGTTATTGCACAAGCATGTCTAATGTATTTTAATATTCACATACACTAATCTTTCCAAGTTATTGCTGATGACAGCAAGTTCAAACTAATTACGAAAAGAAACTTATTTTCAACAAGCCTAAACAACATTGCTTCTTTTGGAAAGTGTTAGGTCAACTAGACCTCCTCTCAATTACAACATTTAGAGGTCTACTTTAACTTAGTCCTTTCTTTTTCAAAATCCTACAAACAATATCATGGCATGAGTACACATTCTCTGTCATTTGTCTTTGATAGCTTTTTTTTTTTTATTTGAGACTGAGGATTACAACTAAATGCAGAAAGATTTGCCTGAATACAGACCAGCAATTATATAGCTTTTGTACTTGCTAAAATTCCTTCTCCTGAAGCACAGTGAATTTTTGTGGAATGTGTTATAGTGACAGTCCTGTACCAAAAGACTAGAGTGCTCTGAACTCTGGCATAAGAGGATTTCTCCGCTCTAAATTATACCTACCCCAATTACAGAAATGGAAGAGGACTTCTTGAAAATGCTGCTACACAGGAAAAGGAAAAATACCTTAAGTGATACATTTCAAATCCCACAATGCACTGAAGAAACATGAAGAATTTTGATTAAAGTAAAATTAGTTGCTTAATCCACATTTAGAACTAATCAAATCTTCCCACACTACTCAATTAACAACAAACCAAAGGTTTGCGTAAGTCCACAGATCAGGAGACTTCACGTGGAACAGACAGGAAATAATTTTGCAGTGTAAAGGGCAGTATTTAGGGGGTTCTTTGTTCAGTGTAATTTTTATGCTCCTTTCAGACAGTGGCTCATTCTGCTGAACCCTTCTGGAAGGCAGGGGGAGACTGAATCCACTGTTGCAGAAGCGGAGCGTATCCTTAGGTAGAGCAAGTTCAAGGAACAGCAGGTGCGGTAACAGCAGGAGATGTAGGGAGGGAACAGAGCTGTGTAGAAACTATTTTTTGTTTCTGTTGTTTTATCTACTACTATGAATATCTACTTAAAAATTGACTCTTCTAGTCAATATTCTAATTTTCAGTTGTCAGGTTTCTTGGGGAACTCTGTCAGCTAAAGTTCAGGCAGGTCTATCTCAAAGCTTTCTCTGATTCAGTGTCCCATCAGTGTCCCTAACCTTTCCTTTTTCTGTAGAAAGGCAGGTCATTTCCCACTGCATAGCTGAAAGATCAGGTCTCAGTCTATCAGACTAACATGCAAAAAATACATTTTCCTTGCTACCTTTTCCAGCCAGCAAGCCTTCCACAGAGCTTAAAGGGATAAAATCTCTTCCTCTAGTTCTTAAGCAGCTCTTTCAGGAAGAGAAGTAGCACATCTGAATAAAGTATTCAAAAAAGCAAAGAACTACTTCCATGTTGAAATTTGTGTCTTAAAAAACCCTGCGTATTATATTCAAAACTAATTTTTTAAAAAAATGTTTATATTACTTGCTTTATATTTCTTTTACTGCGACTTCACTTGTGTGTCCCTCCCATCTCAGTGCAAGGCAGCTCAGACATTTTGATACAAAACACTCAAGGCAATTTAAAGATACACCTATATCTACATCTACCTGTCTGTATAAAATAATTATAGTGCCCAAAATAATACAAAAGGAAGATTTTGGTGCTACAACTACTTGACCTTGTTGTTATCTAGCTGAAAGGATGGCTCTTCTGGTTACTATTGAAAACTCTAACTCAGGAACAGACCTATGCTTTCTTCACAAAACTAAAGCATTAAAGCTCCTCCATTTGCAAACTATAAAAAAAAAAAAAAAACAAGTCTTACACAGGTTCTATGGCACACATGTATGTTAATTTAGGTCAGCCAATAGTATGGGACTACCTACAAGCTGACAAAAACTAATGGATTCTGTGCTTAATCAATAATAAACAATAAAAATTTTTTTCAACCAGACAAAATGCTGTTAGGCAGGCAGCAGTAAAATCAGAGCAGCAGTTAAATTAGGATTTATAGATGCGTATGCGTGCACACATGTTGATGTAAATGATCAATATTCTAAGTAAAACACTAAACATTTGCCCTCTTTCCTGGAAGTATGCTATTTTATACACTGGTGCTCAGTCATGGACAACACTTAATTTACAGAGTAGATCCCAAATAAAAGCTGTGATTTCACAGAACTGAGGAGTTTACAGTACCTCAGGATGACAAAAACAGTGCAATACATGCTTGTTGAAAACTGTTACTCCCTCCTGAATATAGAAAACGACAAATCTTATGACAGTACCTCCCATCCTTCAACATGAGACTGCCATTCTTCCAAAAACTCTAATTTTTCCATTTGTCTCTTGGCCTCATTTATGTTGGAACAGACAGCTTTCATGGCCTGGAGGGCTTCCATTAGGGCCGCATAGTCACTGTGCTTCCTTGGAGTCCGCTTCAGTAACTCCTATTTAAACATTTAAAAAAAAAAGAAAAAAAGAAACCTGTCTTTGATCTCTAAATGTACATTACAGGAGGCTTAAATTGAGTAGGATACAAAATCAAAAAGTAGCCAGACTTCTCTTTTACTAGATGCAAAAGTTATAAACCCTCCAACATTGTGTCCTAGTAGGACACTAAAACTTAGAGCAATACATTACTAACAATAAAAATAATCACTACTTAGGAAGAAGTTTGCATTTCAGCTACTTTCTCCCCCGAACAATGTTTCTTCATGTTGAGCTTCATTTTTTGAGGTTTTTTGTTGTTGTTGTTGTTTATATTCCACAGGATGGAACTGTTCAATAGCAAGGATAACAATTCTGCTTAAAAATGTTAGTTTACTGACATCAAAATTAACACCTGCCTTTCCTGCAACTCAGGGCAAAAACCATGCTCCTTTAGCTCCACAGTATTGTTTAACCTAGTGCAATACACCAGAGCACTGAACAATAGCTTAGGTGACTCACTGATTTCAGATAGTTACTAGTAATGGCAGCCATACTAAAAAACAAAAGTGGAGTTGCCAGTATTCCTTTGAGGTTTCCCATCTCAAACTACCAACTACCCATTTACAGCTGGACTGACTCTGGACAGCCTTCAGTGCATACTCTGACTGAGGCGTGGGTACATTCCTCCTGGAGCCCTAACCCTCCTGCCACCACACCCTGTATTTAAATTTAAGACAAATATATTAATTTCAATGTATCCCTGAAGTAATTCATTAGTCATTTTCCCTTGTTTTGTCTGTAGATCCTTCATTCAAAAAATAGAAGACAAAAATAATTTCAAAATAGGCCAAGGGAACTGTAAAACCACAGATATCTGGGATGACTCAAACCTCATTGCAATTATTATATTCTTTAATTTGCTTTAAAAACCTTTATTTTAACATGTTTGCTTTTAGGTTTTTATGTGAGTGCAATGACATGCATATGCCTCATAACTGGCAATGTTTCAGATCTACACTCACGCATGCATTGTGAAAAATACTGTCCAATAATCAGGTTTCAAGTAGCTTCTAGAGCAGAATCTGCCCTGGCTTTTCTCTCACAGTTTGAAACAATAAACAATATTAAACCTTACTTTGTAAGCATGAATTCATTTTAAATATTTACGTTCCTGATGATTGTATTATTTTATTTCCTAACATGCGAAGAATTTCAATAACTCAGAGGTTTGAATATCTAATGTTTATAAGCACATTTAACATTTTTCATTAAGTTTTAAGTTGTAACGGTAAGATAAAAATAAACATATAAATGTGCATAGAACCACCCACAGCATCTTACTGTTACTCTACAGTTTTTCTTACAAATCATTTTCATAAATATTTTTCATTTACAGCTTGGTGATGCTAAATTAGAATCATCAAAGCATGTCACTAACAAACTGCTATCCCTAGCACTTTAAGCAAGGACGTGGTCAAAACCAGATGAAATCAGTCTCATTAAACTCCCTTAATTGGCTCACTTCCATTCAACAATGGAGAGGCAACCTTACGACTAGATGCAGAAGGGAGCTAATCATCCTGACCCAGCCAAACTCCTCAGTCCTTTTAATACTGATGTCAGAAGACTTGCCACTGGCTTTAATGAGAGCAAGTCTGGGTCCAGTATCTAATAAAGAGATTATTCACTGTGTAGAGAGATTGTTCCTGCAGTTTGGAAATATGCTTAGCAACCAGCTTTCTATAGAAGTATAAAGTCCTAGATAAAAATCTTGTAAGTACCTTCAAAAGAAGGGGATACTTGCATATTCTCTGTATCGGCGTTACTAGATATCCCTCCAACGGTACATCTGTGTTCTTGCGTCCTCCAAGGAGCATGCAATTCTAGAGTGTGAACAGTTTCAGAAATGATTAAAAAATCCCAAGAAAATTATCAGAAATAAAGACAAGGGCATATGCACACAGCAATATTGGCTAAGCTATACATAAATTATGTAGGTATATGTTAAATATGTGATGAGAGAGGTTTGCAAGAGTGTCAAAAGAACAGGCTTGAACACATGCACAGGCAGGTACACTGACTACCATACATGACAAGGAAGCTGCAACGGTGTTACGCAGGCATCTCCCCTAGGTATCCTCTTTATCCAGTCTGATTAAGAGTGGCCTTTTTTTAAAGTTTAAAAATATAATACAGTAAATAAAATACTAAAAATATGCTTTCACACTTCAACAAACAAAACCAAAATTAATTCAGGGTGACCACTACAGGTGCTGTTTGTTCCAAAAGGTGTGGACATGACAGTAAGTAGCATCAAAGACGCTTTGAAAAGTTTGAATATGGCCATCCTCATACACACACACAAAAAAGTCTTCTGTTTACGTGCTTCTATATTTAAATGCAATGTGCAATGAATAAAATTTCCTTAGTCATGGGCTAAAGAATATGTGAGATTTGACAAGACATCCAACTATGGAAGCAGAGAATACATGAGATATTGGGTGAAAGCATCCATGAAAAAGCAGCTGAGAGAGAAAGAAAAAAGAATAAGGGCTATTTGAGATAACACAGTATGCAAGGGACATCACAGCAAATATTTGAAATTGCTGGAATTAAAGTCTAAGTACATAAAGACCTAAAGTAATGATGGAAATTATTTAATGGAGAGATCAGAAGGAACTGTGATGCAATGGTATGAGATAATCTACAGCTTCAAAGAGCAAGATGTCTAAACTGAGAACACTAAACAAAAGTAGTTTAACACAGCCAGATGGTACGTTGACGCAGGCCACAAATCTGGATGCAGACACATTGTTGATGGAACAGAGGCTACACAACTGGGTGGCCGTTCCGCTCAGCACATAACTCACAACGCACATACCCCATAACCAAGTGCTGCCAGGGGGATCTCTACACCTACCCTTAAGTCTCTGCTTTGTACTTATGGTTAAGCAGCTTCTGTCTTATCCTAAAGGATCCTTTATCCTAAAGGATCTCACTTAACCTGCCAATGAAAAAGCTTTACTGATAAAGGCCGAGCAAGATAATGGCAATGCAGACTATAGGTTTATATAATGACTGTCTCTATACTTAAAGGCTCAAAAGTTTGGTTTCAGCTCCCAGTTATTTGTAGATAATCACATCTCTAATGACCTGAACTGTTCTGTCTGGCTAGGCGGCTTCAATCGTACTTCCAAATCAAACAGTCAGACCTCCTGTTCTCTAGGTTAGACTGCTGCCACTTATTCTACAGACAGGTCCTGAATCTATGAGGAAGCCCTGTGCATGTGCCCAGGAGTACATGACACTGACACATCATGAACTGCCACAACTCCACACTTGGCTTCCTTTCTCACAAAAAAAACTCTTTGCAATCTTTCACTGGAATATTTTGCTTTTTGTCTCTGTAGCCAGCATTCACCCCTTCTTCTTGAGTCCAGCCATGCTGGTCCCAATACAAGAACCATGTGTGTGCAGCTCCTCAAGTCTGGGGCAAGGTGAGGGATACTGTGTCAACCGCTGAGGAAAAAGAGGACAACTTTAAAGCTGTTTTTAACTATGAATGGAACACTGCTCAAAAGAGACTCTTAGCAAAAAGGCAGATGGAGCTTCATGTCACCCAGTACCCGCTACAATAAGGAAATTCCCATACTGCTCATTAACTTGGCTGTAATTAAATGCAGCTAGGAAGGGAGTGAGACCCAGAATCTTTCGAAAATTTAGTGAGCTGCAACAGAACAATTTCACCAAGAACTCCGTCAACAGCAGTAGTGAAAGCCTACTGCATGCTAAAAATAATTAATAAAATTAAATAAAACTTGTGACACTGCCAGCATTGGCATCATCTTTTTTTTTAACCATATCTGTGATGCTTTGCTGATAGTGTCATTTGCTCTCCAGTCCTAAAATGCAATAATCAGATCTGATCACTCTGAAATTTGATATCATATCTGAGGGCACCTTCTCAGGCATTTAAGCTCCAATATAGTAGGCCCCACATTTCAAAGCTGACCTTGTTATCACAGGACACCATGAAGGAAAACACAAAAATCATTCCATACTGAATCCTTCTTTTAACAACTAACGTCAACTATTAGGAAACTCAGTATTTTCATGGAAACTGGTTTCGCTGTGGGAAAATCATGAGGACTATCATACTTAACATTTTAAAACCCCTCCTTATTTGTCTTGTAAAGTGAAAGATTAATTGTGTAGCTGTTTCTTTTGACCCCAGATTAAGTCAGCATCTAAGGATGGCTACTCCACGATCCATAACAAAACATTTTTCTGTCTGGCACAGCCATGGCTACAGTACCAGAACGTGGACTTTCTCTTCAGAAGTTCTGACGAGTCCTTCAGCTTCCTCTCTCTAATTTCTTTCCCTACCCCTCCTCGTATATCTTATCCTATTCTTTTTTCTTCGTACAGGCACGGCCAGATTTACACTATTGTCTCTTGGCCAGCAAGTTCAAGGCACACTCCCTAATGCTGTATTACGCACGGATCCAAGTACAGCAGTGAAAATATGATGTACACAACCCCATCCTCTGGAAACATCACCTGCAGCTGAAACTGCCTGCTAACCACTTGCAGGTCTACTTGTAGTTGTTACATGGTGGAGGTGACAGTGCTAACAATTCACTGCCCATTCAAAAAATATTAAGTTAGAACACCAGTTCAAAGTTTATTTACCAAAAGAAACGTCCGCACTGTTCTTATTTTGTTAAGGTCAAGCAGAACTTTCTGTGCCTTCTCGTGGTTACTGCAGTATTCATCATAGATACGGAATTTCTCTTTCTGCAGAAACAAAGAAATACATTGTTCTTCACTTGCCATTTTGTTTTTTTTTTTTTAATTAATAAAACATGGAATGAACACTTTTCAAAGCTGAATAGCTAATATAGTCTTCATTTTGGAAGGTCAGCTCTTCCTCCTACGTTTATTATTTGAGGTCCAGCCTCAAATTAGAATTATGGACAGTCTGGAAGCATCACTTGGGAATTTCAATCATAGAATACCAGGTTGGAAGGGACCTCAAGGATCATCTGGTCCAACCTTTCTTGGCAAAAGCACGGTCTAGACAAGATGGCCCAGCACCCTGTCCAGCCCAATCTTAAAAGTGTCCAATGTTGGGGAATCCACCACTTCCCTGGGGAGATTATTCCAATGGTTGATTGTTCTCATCGTGAAAAATTTTCCTCTTGTGTCCAATCAGAATCTCCCCAGGAGTAACCTGTACCCATTACCCCTCGTCTTTTCCACGTGACTCCTTGTAAAAAGGGTGTCTCCATCTTCTTTGTAGCCACCCTTTAAATACTGGAACATGGTGATAAGGTCTCTCCTAAGCCTTGTTTCCTCCAGGCTGAACGAAACCAGTTCTCTCAGCCTTCCCTCATATGGCAGGCTTCCCAGCCCTTTGATCATCTTTGTGGCCCTTCTCTGGATCCTCTCCAGCCTGTGCACATCTTTTTCGTATAGCGGGGACCAAAACTGAACACAGTATTCCAGGTGTGGCCTGACAAGCACTGAGTAGAGTGGGATAATGACTTCTTCATCTCTGCTGGTGATGCCCTTGTTGATGCAACCCAGCATCCTGTTGGCTTTCTTTGCCTCAGTAGCACACTGTTCACTCATACTGAGCTTGTGGTCCACCAGGACACCCCAGGTCCCTTTCCACAGAGCTCCTCCCCTGCCAGGTAGATCCCAGCCTGTGCTGCACTCCTGGGTTATGTTTTCCCAGGTGCAAGACCTTACATTTGTCTTTGTTGAACTTCATAAGGTTTTGCTGAAAAATTTCAGAGGCTGGACCATCACAAACACAGGATAAAAAAACAGGAAGAAAATGCACAACTGAGCGGCTTATTTGCTGACATGATTACCTATTTTGTCTGCAAACACTTGTTTGAAATATGATCCATACTTCTGCAGAGTCAAAAACTGATGTTACTCAACTTCTGTACAATGTTTCCATGAACCATTAATAACTTTCTCCTCCCACAATGAATAAACAAAACTTAGCAAACAAATGGGACTCTAACCAGACATAACAATGAAACCTAGACTTTTTGTTAGGCCTACAACTGAAAGCAAACTAACTTGTCCTGATCCAGCTCTGTAACACTGACATCCTTGTTTTGCTCCAACAGGAAAAATAATACTCCTAGAAAACAATTACTACAGGACATACAAACGTACTTGTGGAGGTGCTGCAGTTGTGAGAAGTAAAATATCTTCACAGTCCAGAACCATGGAGATATTTTACCCAGCATATGCAATTCTTTGTTAAATATTCACATTTTTGCCTAGCATCAAAGGGGAATAAAAATAAAGCATATTATTACTTCTGCTGTTTCATGCAACCCTGATCCTTGTACCTCCATCTCACATATAGGCACCAGCCTTGCCCACGCTGTAGGGCTCAGTTTGTCAGCCTGGGCTAATTTGGCAAATATAAAAATGATGAAACAACAAAAGTTTGCCCATTTCATATGTTCTTTCTTCACTCTCCTCCCTGATTTTTTTTGGAAATGACAATAACCAAGAGATGACCTCAAAGTACTCTACATTATACAATCAAGTCATATTTTGTCCTCATGACTATGTACACTCATCATCATGACAGTAATTAATAAAGACAATTAATAAAGGAAAAAAGTGAAATAAGGCTGTAATAAAAGATAGCGTACATAATGAAGAAAGCAGCTTCCAACTTCATGCTGCGCATTAGGTTCTGGCTGTAAGCACTCCTCCACCAGGGACAGGAAGTTTTTGTGAACTGCAAGAATATCTTCAATATTTGAAAACAACATCTGGAAAAGAATAAAACATACATAAATAAAACATCAGATACAAAACAGAAGAAATATGCAATTAGTAGACTAACCTTAACTGTCTCTTCCGTGACATTTTTATCCACTTTGGCTGTAGCACATTGGATCATTCGGTGAAGGAAAGCCTGCGTGAAACAAGTCAAATAAGGAAAAAGTTACTTCAGGAAGACTTGAACAACTTTTGGCATTTTATGCTTATAATTTGTTTCCCAAATTTCTTATGCTTTGGATACAGAGTCACATCAAAATATTATTTGGAATCTAAAACAAGTATTTTATTTATAAAGCATTTAATAGTCTGGTTATCCTAACATGATATAAAACCCTATCTACATAGTGTTAAAAAGAGTTAAACAGTAAAATAGTTATGAAGCTGAGAAACTGAACATTCTCTGAAGTACCACTTCCACCCTGCACTCATATTACAATCAAGCAAGAGCAAAATGAGTAATTTTCAAAATCTTGCTCTAGCACTTTACAAATTGACTGCACGACAAAGCCAAAATAAGCCACTAATTTCTAAATTAAAACTAGTCAGGAGATACTACTATGAAATGTAACTTTTACCATAGAAACCACAAGTAAGGTTTCTGATGTATTAATAATCAAACCTATTGTAAAGTAAATTCACTTAAATAACAGTCAGCTGCACCTGGTTTTGCTTAATGAAAATGTTCACTCTTCCCTCCCCAAGACCTCATCCTTGGGGATCAAATGAGAAGTTATTAACACCACTAATAAAATACCCAAAGAATAAGTTTTCTTACATTTCACATTCAAGAATTGGAAACAATAAGAAGAGATGTACAAAAAGTCATTCCAACAGAAATAAATCACATTTCAGGTACAAAAGATGTAATTAATTCTTATTAATTCATTCCATTACAAAGACTGGGGTATGTTATGAAAATATCTACATACTGTAAACTAAAATCTTACATTGACAGTTCTTCACATAGACACACATATTCTTTAGTCATTAAAAACTGGCACCACAAGTGCACAAATGTCATGTCTTTCATAACCATTTAGCTCCAAGTCACTGTGCATTGTACACTGTACACAAACTCATCTAAATTCTGGCGTGGTGCAAATTCCATAAAAGATGCAATAAATAACCCCTGTGTGGAAGGATAGCAGTCACGGCATCCCTTTTTTTCTCTCTGCTGGGACTTAAACATTTTCATTCCCAAGCAGTGATCCTTTCTCTACTGAAGAGGACTATGTAATTGGCATTACACACTTT
This sequence comes from Calonectris borealis, assembly GCF_964195595.1. Taxonomy (NCBI): domain Eukaryota; kingdom Metazoa; phylum Chordata; class Aves; order Procellariiformes; family Procellariidae; genus Calonectris; species Calonectris borealis. Next base: position 38,813,787 of record NC_134313.1, read on the forward strand.
TATTATTGAAAAGACAAATCTAGTTATCCAGGACATAAACAGAATTAGGTTCGGACTATTGCCAGCACATTGGATGTTTCATATCACTTTCTACAGTAATGTAGATTTTCTACTTCTTTAAACCCCTCTTTTTCCTGACTATTTATGCTTTCATTCTTATGTTTTATTGATGGTAAAAAATGCCATTAATTCATTTGCAGCAGTTAACTATTGGTGGATGACAGACCTTTATATCCTTCCTTGCTATGAATATCCACAGGGGTTGTGGCAAATTTACTGTGCGCATCGCCTGTACAGTGCAGAACCAATCCCACATAGAGTGAGAAAGCCTGTTTAACTGTATGACTCTAAATTAATTTTTGGAAGTTTTCACTAAACCAGTCAACAGTATTAAATATACTTTAGAATGGAGAGGAAAAAAAAATTCACGAGAACTACCTCTGCACCTCATGTCTATTTTTACTGTCTGTAATCTCTCTCTGTTCACATTATTTCCCCATAGACCAAACATACTGCTCACCCACACTTATGTTATCCCACAAGATCTTCATTTCCTGTAACTGTGAAGGAAGGTGAGGGCGAAACAGAAAACGATCTGGGAGCTGGGGCATTATTCATTCTCGAGTGATTCAAGACACTAGTTGAGAGTCATGAGGTCAAGAAGAGCATACATCAGCTGCAATAAACAGAGTTGTCCAAGCAGCACTGTCCCAGACCCCACATCTGCAGAGGTTATCAGAAACTGAATCCAGGAAAATCCAAACTCTTGCAGAACCCAGACACTAATTAAGGTAGAGAGGCCTAGGATGACTTCAGCCCCTTCCAGCAACTTGGCGCAAACCCATATGTTATGTTGCTGTACTCATACTGCAGGGGTAGTATAGTCACAATGCCTGTTTTTCGTAAAGATTTGCCACCTGTTGTTCCCATCAATGCAGATTTGCTTCCTGAAAAAATCAGAACACTATGTCCCACAAATCTAGGGATGTGACCGTTTGAATCTTTCAGGGCACTTACATGAGAGCACTACAAAGCCACACATATCTCAAAGTGATCAGAAAAATCTCATGTTTTCTAGAAGAGCAGGGTAAGAGAATTCAGGGGAGTGCAGGTTGGGATGGAGGTGTCTACCTCCATCCACCTACCACCAAGACCCATCCTTGATGGTCTTCACCCGCTGTGGAGTGAGCAATGCAAAGCAATGATGAAACCCAGGTTTCCACGATGCCAAATGCCCCTGCCAACTCCCTACCTGAAACGCAGAGACACCGCTGACTCCATACACACAACACCTCTGCTCTGGGACTTTGCTAGGGAGAACAGACAGCTGTCATCAGGCAGGAGGATGGAGAAGTAATTGCTTTTGTTACAGCGTAAAATAACCTTAATCCAGCACTGTGACTATGGAAAGAGAGATATCTCTGAATTTGTATGAACACACAGTAGGTCTGAGGGAGAGATGACTATTCAAAAGACTCCAGAATTATTCAAACATCAACTGAGGACAACCAAGAACAGTTCTTCAAAAATTAGTAAACAAAGAAAAAGCAGGTCATTTGTAGACATAGCTTTAAGAAGGACCCCAACAAAGAAATAAAAGACCTTAAAAGGAAAATATATGAGCATGCTCAGAAACTACTCAGGAGTTGACAGCTGCTAAGCTAAGAGAAAAATGTTTATAGAAGTTTTTGAAGATAAACTAAATAAACTATTACTAACTATAGGAAAAACACACCTATAAAAAAATGAACGAAAAGTAAAATGGACATCTCAACTAATTTATGACTCACTGAAGAACCGGACACACAAAAAAAGTCAGAAACTCCTCTGAAATAGCACTGAGAGGTTTCTAAAAATTCTACCATAACTTCAAGTCTGCTGCTCAAAGTCCAGACTCATTACTGAGCACCACATTACATGGAGGAGCAAAGCATTACACACTGCAAGGACACAACTAAATAGCCCCTGCTCCTGGACTGAGCAAACAACTGTAGCAATCAATTGGCATACATGATTCCCATGCTCATCAAAAAAAAAAAAACCAAACCACCCCAAAGCAAAAAATCAGCTCAAACTTCACGTAATTTCATTTATCATGCACACATGTGAGTAAATCATAACTCATCTTTATTTTCTGGAGTATACTGCATGTCTTGCTGAGGTTACTTCAAAATTCATCTACATTAGTGTAGATGTTTCTTAGCACAACATCAAGCACAGACAGTAACGCGTATCTCAGTGCACACCAGGGTTCCAAACCTTTGTCACCTAGACAGTGATCCTCAACTTTCCTAAAGCTTTTCAAGTGGGTTCCAGAGTTTCCCTTAACTTACATTCAATTCCTAGTTTTCTCAAGGAACAGTAAAGCCATATGGTTTAAACATAACGTAATTTTCCATTTTCATCTTGTGCTACCAGTATTCTAGCTACATTGCTATACTACAGGGGTTCACCCTTGCAGCACTGCAAAAGGAGACCCGCTGCCCCTGGCACTCTCTGCCAGCCAGACTCTTGCTGATTTCTTGAATTCAGTGTTAAGAGACCTCCATGAGACATTCCAGAGGAGCAAGTTGGCTGGGTACCATAAAAAGCAGTCTAAATTTAAAAGATCAGATGAAGAGGAAACATAAAAGAGAGGATGTTTGTTATTTACATTAAAAAAAAAAAAAATCTTAATCCAGTTTCATTTGCCAACTTTTAGAACTGTCTACGGAAAACTCTGTCGTTCTAGGAATATCCTTCAGTCACTCAGATTGCTACAACCCTTGCCCCCGCAAAGTTCGAAATTTAAATTACAAACCTAAACTTCCTCAAGCATCTTTCCGGAAACTTTGTTAGCACAAAATGGCATCTAAATGATCAGTGTATAGCTGCTTTGGAGAAGAAATGCCCAAAAAAGCTGAGGAAATTCTAAACAAGAAGAGGCACATCTTTAGAAGTTTGATCTTTAGAAGTTTGACGAACTTGCAGAACAAAACATGGGGTACCAACTGAGCCTTTTGGAATAGGGGAGCAGCTGCACATAAAATATATAAGATAACTGTTTAGGGCTAAGGTTCCCTAACTCCACTGGGGACATAAAAACTCTATTTCTGGCTATGACTCAGAGTCTCTGTGCCACACTGGTAAGGAAGAGGGTAATTCACCTCTACCTTAGAGAAATGTGGCAAAGAATTACACAGAATATTTGGAGAAGATTCCATACTAATAATATCAATGAAGATAACTAAATCCTTTTTTCATGGTTGTGTATTTATTACTTCCAAAATATTTTTACATACTTTCTGTACTAGTCCGTGTTCTAACTCTTTTACCCTTTGCCTGACGCTGCTGTAATACACTATAGGAAACACCGGGACTGAAAATTCGAACAATAAAGACTGAAAATCCGAATTCAAAAAATTATAAAAGAATCTGTTCACTATGCCAAATAAACACTAATGTGTTTGCCTGTCTGTTGATCTGCTGCCATTTTGCGAGGCAGCGTGTTTCAGAGAGAATGCACACTGACTTCCTGTTATGGGGATTTTACTTCTGTCTTAGGAAAATAAGAGTAGCGTTGTTGGGTTGTTTGTGAGGGTTTTTTCCTCTATAGTTGCTCTGTGTGTTGTTGAAAAAAAAAAGAAAAACACCACCGCTACAGATAGCACAAGAAGCTGCCAACAGCACAAATGACTTCTCTGACATCTGGAATGAAATGAGGGAAGACAAAGAAGTCTGCCTGCAGAAGATTCCCAGGGCACAAAGAGTTTTTGCCTTCTTGACAGATAAGAAATTAAGTCCTGAAATTATGTCGGAGCACCTGGATCACAAAATATATGTAACTGTTCTTCTGAAAGCAATCATCCTACTTTTGTGAGCATAGAAAGAAAATAATCTTTTTTGTTTGAAAAAAGAATTAAAGAAGTTACTTATTTTTTCCCCTCAGACTTCTTTTAACATTATTTCTACCCTTAAATCTATACTGTCATAAACAAAAACAAAGTGGACTGCAAAAATATATATATTTTTAATAAGGTCATTTCCTGTATATTTTCACTTTAGGAAAACCAGTTCAACTGAAGCACCCAATCTATCATATTGAAGCCTGATGAATAAACCTAGCAAGGTGTTTTGTACATTAAAACTGAATAAAATTTTATTTTGCACACTGTCAAAAGACAAAATCCTAAAAGAAACCCACAACAAGCAAAATGTTCACATATTACATTTTTTATAAGTGTCTATGATAATAGGCTTATCTTCACAAATTTAGAAACACAAAGATGAAATACTTGTGGCTTTTATGTTTTCTCTTTACGTTCTTAGTGTATCTATAGGCATCTGGATGGTGGAAAATATTTTGCTCTTTTCACAATATTCAAAATGATCTTAGGGAGAACCCCGACACCTATACTTCGGAAAAAAACTCCTCGAGATTATAGGTGATTAGCCAAATGTATTTTCTTATCATGGCTAATTCAGCTCACAGACATCGAGATAGCATTTTGCACATCAGCCTGAGTTTTTGCACACTACAATTAATGCACGTCATATCGCAGGTCCTAGAAGAACACCATGCTAGTTTTGTTCAAGCGCTTTTGCTTGATTTTGCCAGGGAAAAAAAAAAATTCAATAGAGAAGACTCCAGCAGCAACAGCAGCTGTGGTAAGCACTGTGTGCTTATCCTCCTCTTCCCGTTAACCTGTGCCAGCAGCAGTGGCAGTAGCCGCTCAGGCTGGCTTCTGCTACTGAACAAAAGACTCTTCTTCTCTCTCCAGTAATTCACCAGCTGAGGCACCACCTGTTTCTCCCATCTTGCAGGACTGGATGAATCACAAGCAGCAGAGAGAGCATCAGCCAAGGTCAGATACATTCTTTCTCCCTACTGTACCTAGAACCACTTTCAAAGCTGGCTTCAGATCCTGCTGCCCATACAGATGGGGGATTAGATGGACCACATCTGCAATATTTTCCATTCTAGCACTAATTTCCTTTCCACAACTGACCAAACTATTCCCTTCTCCATTCATCTGACCTGAAGGGGCATAAGTCTGCCTGAAAGACTTATTTCCTTGAAGTAAACATGAACTCTCAGAAGTACACACACACAAAAAAGGTGATTGCATTGACAAAACATGGATCTTCATAACTTGCTCGTACATGATGAACATACTGCCAGATTTTGGGATAATTGCAACCCCTTGTCTGTCATGTATAATTTTTTATTTTCTGCTAAAGTTGTTCTCTATCGTATCAGAAAACGTTTTCCAACAGAAGAGCAAGAAAGCCTTTTCTCACGTTGTCCTGTATCTCAATCTCCTTTTCTGCATTTCCCTAGTCACTGACAATATTTTTCAACTTTTTACTGCACATCTTGTTCATGCCCACTGAGACTCCTAACGAAGTTTCCTCCTTTGACGAGGAAGTGCCCCCTAAACTGATCTCCCCCACCTCTAATCACCTCAGTTATGACTGTGCTTTCACTTTTGATCCCCTCCTTCCTTTCAGCCCCCTAGCAGATGAAAGCAAGAGATTTATAGTCGAAGTCCAGTTCCCCTCAGCCAGGCGGGAAGTCAGATGCCTCCACCCTCTTCCTTGTACTGAAGCCATTCTCAAAAAGATTTAGTACAACCTTTTCCTGGCCCAAATCAGAAGATATCTGTTCCCTTTTCTTCCCAGATGTCAAGAATCCTGTCACCCAGATCTAATATCTTCATTTGGGGAAACCAGTTTTCTGAGGACTAGCTATGCTCTTGCTGGTCAGTACAAGTTTGGTCAATGAAGAACAACGGAGTTACTCGCACAACTGCAGTTAAGATCATGCCTAAGGGAGTTGCCAAATCAGAGGCTGGATGCCAGGCTGGCTCACACGTGCTGCTGCAATCTGACGCCACGTGCAGAAAGCTGCTAGAAGATCATCCAAATTTTTTCTTGATTAAAATATAGCTTACCTAGAGCTTTAGAGAAAGGCCATATATTGGCGTAAGGGATGAATGCCCATCTGCAAGCTGAGCAGAAGGCAGAGTATGTCTAATATTTTTGGCAAATATTTTATGCAACATGGGTTGCTGGTAACCGAGCCTTTATCCCATTAAAAATGCAAACAGGTTAGATTTTGGTCTCAGCATCACCAACGGAGAGTTTTTGGAAGGGTAAGGGGAAAAGAGGGATTTGCCTGTCCCATATGAATTTCTGGGAGAACAGACGTCTGGGATTGCACCAGATAAACCAACCAAACAAGGGGCGTCCATACCAATAAAGAATAAAATTTCCAGAATAAAGTTTCCAGCGTGTTTGTGAAGAAGTACAAGATTAATCTTTATCATATTTTGAAGATTTCCTGATGAAGAAAAAGAGACACTGCATGGAAAAATGTTCACGTGTATGTGGAATTCCCTCTGGTAATACAACGTATGGTCCTGTTGGTGCACTTTACAAAGTGAATAATATACTGCTAGTCATACAACTGATCTCGTATCACTCTACTGGGAATGGAAAAGAAATGACGTCTACAGACATAGGTTACCTCTCATAAAAGTCAGCAGTTTCCCGAATTTACAGAACACTAGGTTCTGACTGGGAAATCTCAGTGAATTCAGCTGTGTTCACTACCAGCAAATCACAACAAAAAACTAGGAAATCTCAGAGCAATTGTAGATCTGGAAGTAACGGTATGTTCTTATTAAATTGCAATCATAATTAGAAAAGAATTCATACATTTGAAAGCTTTATACTTCATAGTATAGTTTCTGCTCCTTTTATGCAGACATGTCTACTTATTGTAATCAATAAAAACAATTTTTTCTTGAATTTGCATTTAATTTTTACTCCAAAACCAATGATTTTTCTAAACTTTTTTTTTTTTTAGTAGGAGAACACCGGTTTAAAAGAATTCAACATTTCCAAAATATTTTGGAGACAACTTTAAAATTCTACACATCAAATTATATTTCTTTTTAGCTTAAAGCATCTCATGAGCTTCAGAAAGTGTAAAATGATCAAGATGAGAAATACATTTGTCGCAAATTACCCCTTTGAAAGAATCTTTTATGTTTTCTGATTCAATTTGAGATATAATAGTTAGAAATCTTGAAAATATTACAAGAAAGTAATTTTCTGCTAATCTCCCTTCTTTATCTTTCCAAAATTCATTAACACGTATAAAAACAAGTTTGAGTCTTTTCTGACTCAAAAATATCCACCAGAATTAAGAGAGCCATAATCTTTATCGCCAATTATGAGAAACCTGAAATAACACATCACATCTTCACTTTCAGAATTAAAATTTAAAGCTTAATTCTGACTGCATCTGAATAAGGGAGGAAAGGTGACTCAGCACCAATGAAAATGCAATATTAAGTTCTTAATGATTAAGGCAGCTAATTAAATAAGCCAACTGTTTTACCTATAAACTGAGAAAACTTGACACTACAACAGGTGATCATAATGGAAGCCCCCTGAACGCTTTTTACATGCTCAGTTTTCAATACGTAACACATTTTTTTTCTAGTATTGGATTGCACAGTCCTTAATTGTGAGTTTATTTAATGTTTAATGTGGTTAGATGCTAATTAGGAATTAGAGTGTTTGAGAGTTCTACAATTTTTATTGCCAGAGTTGTATAAATAAAGTGTACTTCTCAAATACTTCTCAGTGCCAATTCTGGCTGCCATTTGTATTTGCACACTTATGCCAAGAAAAACATGAAGCAGGGAAGAGTATGAAACAGCAGTTTTCTATCCCAATTTCAGTTCTTCACAAAGCCTACAGGGAAGCTGTAGTGAGTATAGTACTTCTAAAAAGTGCCTTCCTGATCACAGAAAAAAGCAGAAACATCCCGTTTAAGTTCTTTTCCAATCAGTAGAAATCAGAACGGTTCCCTGTGTAAGGAAACCTCTCTCATGTCTGGGATACATATGTCTAATTCCTATCACTTGTCATTTAGATAGGTCCTGGGATGATCAAATGGTACAAAGTTAATAGGCTCATATGCAACGATGCCTCATTTCATGCAACAATCGTGTGCCACGTTTCCGACTTTTAGTAAGACAATAGTCTTATTTTGGAAAAACTCCCGGACAATGCTATGTACTCTGGCTTCTCCTAAAAATATACCAAACTGAGAATCTGCATAATCAAAAGACATCCAGGTCTATACTATGATGATGTTGCTATTTAAATGCATTGTGAAACAACTTCTATCTTCAAAGCAAAATTACTTATTTCACAGAGAACTAAGATGGTCTTGGCTTCTGAACTCATTTCAGCCACTAGTTTAGCAGCACAGACAGTATTGCAGAATTATTAAATAAATACAAACTGTAAGACACAGAAAGGCCTTGAAAACATAGCAAATAATCCCAGACCAAAAGCAAGGCTATACTATTGTCAACAAAAACGAGGGTATACAAAAAAAGCATCATGGAGAGCGAGCTCCCAAGAAATACAACAAAAATTAAAGTCAACCCACACTTACAGAGTTATCCCAAGCATGCTTAACTCTGCCCAGTAATGACAACATATACATATGATGATGTCACTATTTAAGAATACTAACATTTGCATTTCCAGATTCACGTGAAGTAATTTCACTAGAGCAGTTTTCATATGTTCAAGTATCCTGGCTGCACTCACGTGCTTTCATGTTCTGCAAATCATGGGAAAAAAAACCCTACCAATTTCACGTACGATATACCAGAGTTTATTCGAACTCCAAGAGAATACAAACCTGCAACCTTTCCACTGGTCTTAGATGTGTAGCATTAACCATAAATCAATTCAACTACAACTTCGAAGAAACGATGTACTAGAACAGCCAAAGCAACCAGAATGGTCATTAAAGTGGGCTTTAATGATAGCCCCCATGAACAATATGGCTGAAGCATCTCCATGAATTTGATCCTTAATTTGAAATCCAAGATGATATACCCCGCACTTTGGATTAGGAGAGCCATTCTGACAGCAGATTGTCTTAACAGCAGTTCTCCTTCTATGAAGACATATAGAGCAGTTAATTTTTGATGCAAATGTTCAAGGGCATATTTGAATTCAGGTAGATAAACCAAGCAGAAGTCCTATATGCCTGCCCAGGTAAAATTACATGCAGTTTAAAATTTCTTCTTTCCTCCCTCCTCCTCTCCTGAGACTGTGAAGTTCTCAAGATTTCATTAGAAAACTGGATCTTCTTCACAAGAGAATTCAAACACAGAGAGGAGGATCTCTTTGTAAATAGGTCAGAAAGCAGTTTCAGCTGTAATGCATTTCTCTACCCAGCAACAAATTTAGTGACAGACTACTTTTGAAGATAGCATTAGTGATAGCAGTGGGTATTTAAGAAAACATAGAAACACACATGCTTCCTTATACGTAAAGGAACAATTTACAGAGAGAATTATACCTATTCTTGCTGTACCATTACGTAATACAAAATGTCATCATCAGACAAATACAGTCTTATTGCACTTGTATAAAGCAACTTTAAATCTTTAATATTTGTTTAAACTAAAAGCTCCTACTATCACTTCTAGTTTGCACACTTTAAAATTTTAAATAAATTGTAACACAGTAATATGAATGCCCTCCCGCCATTCCAAACCAGGAAATAGCCAGTCTACAAAACCCAAGCTGCATTAACTGCTGCCAAGAGCAGCTTATGTGGCACCTGCACCTTATACGATATTTGTCAGATGTTGGAAATTAAACCAAATTAAAGGATTTCTCAATAGTAATGGAATCTTCTTGTCAACTAGTCAATGAACTCTTCCCAGGGCAGCACACAACACTGAAGTCACTCATATCTGGTAAGCAAGGCTGACCAAAGCAATTCTTTCCAGTAAGGCTGACCAAAGCCATGGTAATTACTTAAGGCATGAGGGTCTGAAAAAAAAATTGTTTCAAAGGAGAAACACACAACTTTATTACAGGAAGCTGACAAACTTTGCATCTCTTCTTGGAATATTTTGCCTAAATTTTAACTACGTCTTCTTGGGAAATGATCAAGACTGGATAGGTTGAACAAACTAAACCACTAGCCTACTCTGAGAAACACAAACTGGCTGCAGCAGTAAACTGAGGTTTACAATTTCTGCATACTGGCAGAGACCCAGCTCTCAGATTTGCCGGGCCAGACCCCCAGCACTTCTGATTCAGGATCCCACAGGAATCAGTGACATTCAATGCAAGAACAGGACCCCATTCAATTGGATCTTACTGCAGTGTTAAAAGATGAAAAAAACAGGATTGATTCTATATCGGTGATATTCTGATGACAAGAAATGGGCTTAAAATTCTCCTTGAAAAACTAAAAGTATTTTAATTAAAATACATTTATTTTTTAAAAAGTATTTAGTAAACACTGCAGTGGCACATGTATACTTATAGGATTTGTGACTTTAAACTCCCATTTCTGAACAAATATTTTAAAGTGTTGAGAAAAAAAAAATTTCTTATATCATCCATGGAAAAAAGTATGATTAAAACTATGCAAGTCTTGCAACCTGGCTTGAAAAACTAATTTTTTACTTCGAACCAGAACTTAAATATAAAGAATAAAATCAGTAAATGAGGAACTACCGGCTTCTGAAGATTAGATGCCAATGTTAGTTGTCTTAACTCCATTCCAACAAGAATACAACCATACCAAAATTTAAATTATTTTATTTCACACACAGCTTCATACAAACAAAAGATTGTTACATGCCCCTATTGCCTGCCATGAATTGGTCTCGTGAATTTTCATCTGCCTATATGGTTTTGAGCCAATTTCCATGGAAATGGAATCATTAATAATATTTTTTCTGGCTTATATTTGATTCATGAGATGCTTCAACTATGCAAATGCAAAGAATAATTCATCTTTTATTTCTTCATTGGTTTGATAACTATCAGAGTATATGATAAAAAAATTTTAGCTCTCTGATTTTTTTTCTTTATGCTACCATTGAAACATCTGCTGAACATTAATTATATCACAGGATATTTACATGCTAATCTCAGTTTACATCCATCAAAGAGGTTTCATTTCTTGAAGGATACAATGATCACCAAGGACATGATTTTAGAAAAATAAATGGAGCATATTCACATCCAGAATAGAGCTGCAGGAATAAAGCCATGCCATTTGAATTTATCCACATTAGCTGAATTGTCTTACTGTCAAATAAATTTGTAATTTCAAGAAATATGGACCTGGATTCTGTGTGCATGCTGGGGAGAAATAACCACACACTCACAGGCTTTCCTTCTCTCACTGGTCCTTCCTTTTCTCCTTCCCCTATCCAAGCACAAACTTATTTTGTAGGTCTTATGTAGGTCTGTAGCCCGTCTTTGGCTTTGATGAGTTCCCAGCATAATTGCACAATTTCACTGAACCGTCTGTGAAGCACGTGTTCTTCATGAACACAAAGATTGCATGGCTGTTCTTGTTCCTTTCATTAATTTCCATAAGGGAACAAAAGACAAAACCTGGTTACAGTACAACTGTAACCTGGTTACCGTTACAACAGTTGCCTTAATAAAATTTTTTGTTTGAATGCTGGGACATTAAGATGAGAGAGCTTATTACTACCTTTTCTGAAATGAGACGCTCATTTTGCTAGGTTCTAATCAAAAGCTTTAAACCATCCTCCACTTGAAGCAGGGAGGATTTGAGGATTTTTTTAAATATTAAAACTGTAAAAAATAGTACAAGAAAAACTGCCGCTCCCAATCAGTCCGCAGGAACAGCTTGTAAGAGTGTTACTTAAGTTAAAAAAGAAAAATATTCAGCTGTCACAACAGCACGTGAATACACCCTCATCACCAAACTACCTGCACCATAACTGCAGACAAGTACCAGCAGAGCACTTGTTGGTGGCAACTGCCATCTGCTAATACTCAACCGGAGTTTGACAGCGCTCGTACCAGGACATACTGCTGATTACCAAGACACCCACATTGATTACACAAGCAAACTGATGTCTCACAGAGTCTTTCCACATAAGGTTACATAAGGATATGGAACTTTTTTTTTTTTTTTTTCATTCATGAATTTGCTGTGAGGAACGTACTTTCAGTTCCTGTTCTCCAAAGAAAAAAAGTCTAAACCATTCAAAACCCCAGATACCAGACTTCTAAGAACAACACAAAGGAACAATGGTGCTAGTGGGACCAGGAAATCAAGAAACCATAAATAAATATTAAGTATTGTTTTCCAGCATCTTCAATAGTTTTGGATCCTGCAGTCCTTCCTCTGGATGAGGAAATGACACCTCTGCAAGTTTTCCTGATGTCCATAATAGACCACTGTAGTTTGCCATACCTGGGCAAACTGAAGGCATTGAACTTGCAGCTCGTGAGCCATGCACAGGCCCATCTGCTGGGCAAAAAAAGCCACTGTGACTACAGATTTGTTTTTTGACTACAACGTGCGGCTCCTCCACTACAAAGTCCGATTTAACCCTTTTAAGGAACAGGGTACGGCTGTCTCAGAGATGACCAAGCCATCTGAGCTATGGCACTGCATGAATGTACTGATAGAGATGATAGCTTGAAAAGACAGGCAAATTACCTTCAGGACAAATACCATGGCTAGGGAACAGCTTTAGGAGGACAGCTGACACCAAGATCAAGTCTGACAGTCTTCAGGTCTATACATGATCCTGGTAGAAACCTCTTCATGTTCCTTCTTCCCTTAGATCCTGCCCGTAGGAAGGACCAGTGGCAGGGAGGCAAGTGAGGCAGCAAGGCCAAGGGAACATGTTCTCTTCATCCCAGATGTGCAGTATTCACAATTATACCAAAAATGAAGGGAAAAAGAAGCAAAACTTGCAGGAAGACAGGTTCGCTTTAAATTAGGAAGCACAAGTCCAGAAGAAGAATTAAGACTTCACACACACAAATGAAGCAGACACTACACTAACAAGCTGAAATCCTGTCAGAAGGAAGCAAAAAGAAAAGTAGATTGCTTGGTCTTTCAGGCTTAATCTTACTTTAAAAAGTTACTAATTGCTAAACTTTTTTTTTTCCCAGTGGCATGTGAAAGAAACTGGGATAAGTACAAAGGAAAAGCTGCCAAATCCACAGACTTAGAAACTTTCCACAAGCATTTTTTTTAGAAGAGACGGAGTTTCATTTCAAAATATTTTTCTAGCCTCTTCTACTGTGAAGACTGCAGTGCAATGATTTACAGAATGGATGCTATCTCTATAGACAAACAAAACCATCATTCCCAAGAGATTTGACCTTCACCTTCCATCCCAAAATAGTATGGCCAATTACATAGCAGCAGCAGCCCACATCCTTAAAGTATGTTTGACTGAATTATGGAACTAAGTGCTAGTCTTGACTTCTGAAGTTTGCAAGGGACTTAAACTAATTAGAAGAATAAAATATACAACTAAAACAAACAGTTATGTTTGTTAGAAAATAAATTTCAGCAACTAAGTGGTGATGCAGTATTGCGTACTGTTGAATTTGTTCTAGTTAAAAAGAGGAGCTAAAAAAAATGCACAAACCCACTTATCATTGTTACATCAACTTGAGCAGTAAACTACAAGCTTGCAGGAAGTTTATCATCCTGTTTGCTGACTATAATTTGGCTTGTTGTGTTTTGATACGATGTTCCTGTTCCTTCAACTCACGTCCTCCAAACAGGGCAGGGACTGGAGTCTACTGCCTGTACTCCAACCGCTTACCCAACCCATAGACTTTCTCATCCCAAGAATGCTGTGAAGAGTGTTGTAGGGCAGAAACAACTTCACATCTTCCCTCAAATGTGAGGGAAAGAGCAGACCCGTGGCTCATTTGGCTAGAGACGGGTAACAAAAACGCACCTATGTGAAAAGCATCCTAAATATACTGGACATTTACTGACCAAACACAGGGCAAATATTTAGGTAACAGGATGTTAATCTGATCCACTGTCATTTAAACAGAAAACCACTGCAGGTCCAATAAATAAATAAAAATTAAAGTTTACAATTAGGCCTCTCTTTTTTGGATGTTATGTTACATTTTAATCCTATTCTTAACATTATTTTTATTGAATTTCCTTTCCATTAATACACTACTTCACCAGAACTACCATCAACAAAAGTGCAGAAGAAAATCACAAATCCACAATACAGATTCAGCCCTAATATTGCCACTATCATTTCTGCCACAAGAGCAAGGATAGCTCTATGATGACCAACATGGGATACTGCTCATTACATAATTGATATTTTCCTATCATTTAAATGGTTTTCTGCAAATTCTGTTCTACGTCCGGGATAACGGGATTAACTCTACCACACAAGAGCTAAGGAAAAATTTAAATCCTTATCAGTGATTCTGTAAGTCCTCTCTCGATGACCGACTCAAAAGCAGCAACTTTTGGAATACAATAGTCATCAGAGAAAACTGAGCTCCCTTATTAATAAGATAAATCAGCTGAACAACATCAGTTCAAAAATTAGCATGAGAGAAAAACTAATTTGGTATTAGGGAACATTTCCTTCTCTCCTTTGTAGTCTTTGCCATTATCTACGAAGCACAATAAGCGCTTATCACATTTTACTCTCTGCATAAAAAAACTCAGCATCCAGGACTAAGAACACTGAACAGAAATAAAATTTCAAGAAAGTCTGATAAAATGGCAAATATTGCACGCTTTCCTTCCGAACCCTGAGTGGACAGGCATCCTGGTCATACATAATAGAGAAATACAACATCCATTGTAACAGAAAACCCTTCTAGACTTGCCTCCATTTAGTGTTAAGGACAACCTGGCAAGGCTTTAGTGCACAGAGCTGTCATACGTGAGGGTGGAAATTTCCAGATCCAAAGAGCTATAGGGAGCTCTCAGGATCCCTTCTGGAAGCACCAGAAGGCTTGTCTCATTTTCCAAAGGGATGGGTGACATCCAGATATTGTTTTCAACTATCCCTTTAGACAGCAAGGACGCTGCTTTTTCATTGTCATCCAAAGAAATGGACCAAAGGAAAAGAGCACAATTTCCTGCCTATTTTGAAAAATCGGAGTTCACCTAAGGAACAAAGGAGGGTGGAGGCCCCAACACTACCAAGTCCTTCTGGACCAGAGTAAGTGCTCGGAAATAGGCCACACTTATAGCACACTGATTTAGAGCAATCAGATCATGCTCAAATAAGCAAGCCTGACAAACAAAAAAAAAAAAAAAAAAGAAAGAAGTCTCCGTGTGCAGAAAAGGTGGGCCAAAGTGAAGCCAAATCTCCAGTGAAGATAGAGCTGCTCCTGGCTGAGCTACTCCAAGCAGCTCAATACATCAGCACACTTTGCAAGGCAAATGCACAGAGGATTTAATAGCCAATGTCATTTTCCTGCCCATGTGATGTTATCTAGCATTGGACTGCGCATTTTCAGACAGAAAGGGGCCTTGGCCAAGGGCCTTTTTTCGGAGGCTAAGGCAGGAAAAGGATCAGATTAGCAGCTAGATCAGACTGAGAAGTCAACCAAAAGTACATACCCTGTCTGTCAAACAGCTGGTATGTAAACAGGTAACAGTGATTAGCATTGCTTTACACAAATATCTACCGACGAGACTAATTATGTTCAAGAAAGCAGGACTAAGTCATTCTGTAAATACCCCACAATACTGTGTATTTTTATTTTCTCTTCCAAAACCGGACATTGATTTGAAAAGATTTCATAACGTGCTCCCATTCAGCAGATGGGTAAGAATATTATAATTGCACAGCCAGCTTCTCCCACAATGCCCATTTTTGTCAAATTTCTTCTGCACATGAAAAATTCCAGAAGCAAAGTTCTGGATTACAGCACACTGTGAAAACAGCAGGGTTTCTGAATGCACCTTGCACAAGTCTCTGTGCAATGCTGTCAGTCTGGCATCCGCCCCAATAGCTACTCGACATTCTTCATTTGAGCAGTACGCAAGGTCTGGAAATTTCCCAAACTAAAGAAAACAAGCAAAATTGTCAATATTCATGGGCCTCTCGCTCCTACATAATCAGATTCTTACACGGTCCTCCCAGACTACTGTATCAGGGAGTCCTCTGAGAAAACACAACAAAACAAAACAAATCTCTCTTCTCCCTGAAGTGTTCAGCATTTATTGGAACTGAATGCACGTTTCCACTCACCACAAGGGAGAAAAAAGGACCTGCTTATTTATTGTATTTGCCCTGTTTTGTTCATGTCCTAGATAACGGAGGAACCGAGGCGAAGATCTGCTCTTGCTTCTGGAAAGAGCAAAGTCTCACATGTCACACAGGACATTAGGATCTTAATATAAAAGCCTCCATTCCCTAGTCTGAAATACCAGATTTGTTACACAGCGGAGTAACTTCTCGCTGGCTAAGCCACCGTACGTGGAGGTCAGACTGCCGCATTATACAGATTTACAATTACGCTGTCTCACACAAGGAGGTCCTACAAGTGAAACCAGTCAGGATATGATTAAAATTATGCATAATTGGGAAGATATTCTGTTCTGGGTTATTGGTTTTTGGTTTTGTGGTACTGTTGATGTAAATAGCAGGTGTGTTCCCTTGTTTGGCCCTCCTAATGAATGACATATTCTACCTGTATGGTCCAGTCCTGCCTCTGTAGTTCTCATGCCTGAGATGAGCCTCCGGGGAAAATAACTGAATTCAGCCATGTATTATGGCTGTTATGTATGTTACCCATTTAAAGTATGCTATCTTGATGTTAAACTTGGCTATTCTAAGCAAAAAATAAAAGTCAAATGTCAGTCCTGGATTTTTTCAGGATATTTTCACTTGTAGAACTCCCTCACGCGTGGACAGAACAGTAATGTTTTTTAGAATTTTAATTAAATGGCTACAGTAATTTTATAACATGTTTTAAAGTCTTCTTACATGATTCCAAGTATCTGGCTGGGTTTATACTGGGTTAGAACTTCAGGATCAAGCTATTTGGCTAATTGGATATACTGTCATTCATTTTCCGAAAGGACAGACACTCTTACTGAAACTTATTTTTCAAACATGAACTATCACTCAAAGCCTATGCAAGGCAAAATTGAGCATCGACCTTTTACTCTATTTTTTTGGTTATCTATAGGACTGTATGCTGAATATACCAGATTCAAGTCTCAAAAGCTCATAAAAGTGCTGGTTAGATTAGATATTGGCTGGATGGTCGCACTTAAAGAGTTGCGGTCAACAGCTCGATGTCCGAGTGGAGACCAGTGATGAGTGGCATTCCTCAGGGGTCAGTATTGGGACCGGCACTGTTTAATATCTTCATCAGTGACATGGACAGTGGGATTGAGCGCACGCTCAGCAAGTTTGCCGACAACACCAAGCTGTGGTCAACACGCCGAAGGGAAGGGATGCCATCCAGAGGGACCTTGACAGGCTTGAGAAGTGGGCCCCTGCGAACCTCATGATGTTCAACAAGGCCAAATGCAAGGTCCTGCACATGGGTCAGGGCAATCCCAAGCACAAAGACAGGCTGGGCAGAGAATGGATTGAGTGCAGCCCCGAGGAGAAGGACTTGGCGGTGTTCGTTGATGAGAAGCTCAACATGACCCAGCAATGTGTGCTTGCAGCCTGGAAAGCCAACCGTATCCTGGGCTGCATCAAAAGAAGCATGACCAGCAGGTCAAGGGAGGCGATTCTCCCCCTCTATTCTGCTCTCGTGAGACCCCATTTGGAGTACTGCATTCAGCTCTGGGGCCCTCAAAATAAGAAGGATGTGGACCTATTGCAGCGAGTCCAGAGGAGGACCACAAAGATGATCAGAGGGCTGGAGCACCTCTCCTATAAAGACAGGCTGAGAGAGTTGGGGTTGTTCAGCCTGGAGAAGAGAAGGCTCCAGGGAGACCACATAGCAGCCTTCCAGTACCTGAAGGGGGCCTACAAGAAAGCTAGAGAGGGACTTTTTACAAGGGCCTGTAGTGACAGGACAAGGGATAATGGCTTTAAACTGAAAGAGGGTAGATTTAGATTAGCTATAAGGAAGAAATTCTTCACTATGAGTGTGGTGAGGAACTGGAACAGGTTGCCCAGAGAAGTTGTGGATGCCCCATCCCTGGAAGTGTTCAAGGCCAGGCTGGATGGGGCTTTGAGCAACCTGGTCTAGTGGAAGGTGTCCCTGACCATGGCAGAGGGGTTGGAACTAGATGATCTTTAAGGTCCCTTCCAACCCAAAACATTCTATGATTCTATGATTCTATGTTCAGGATGCAAAAAGAACTGCTTTTCCACAGAATTTAATGTAGTATTTTGGAAAAAGAGTAATCCTTGATAGAGTGTATTAATTTAACTTGCAACCACTGGCATGTTCTTGCCTCTTTTTTTCCCCATCACAACACAGTCAGATTGTGGGAACTTTCAAGGTCCAACACTTTCTTCTAAGTTCTGTGAAAACAAAGCCCCAAAGATCATTTCACTCAACCTCCTTCACAAGAAAAAGCTGGACAAAGCAGGCAGAACAATAAGGATGTGCTGATGCAAGCAGGAACTCAAGCCTTTTTTTCATGTTAGAGGAACACCCCTCTCAAAGGGGCATTAGGTCAGAGACCTCAAAGGTAAGGGGCTGGTAGCTAACTCCTGGCTGAGACAAAGTCAAGGACAGTCTCTCCTTACTGTGCCACACTGGAGCACACCCAGTATTAATAATGCAATATCAGAGAATTAGCGCTCCTATCTCCTTTCATGCATTAGTCAATTATGCTTGCAGCTTGCAGAAATTTAAAGTTCTGGATTAAGTCCTATAAATTATGCAGGTTACATCTTAAAAGCAAAATACCAACTCCTGGGAAAAAAAGAATCCTTAAATTGCATAAGACTTACAAGCCGTGCTTTCAGAAACATGCCCACAGAGGACTGAAGCTGAGGCTATGCTTGCTGCAAGATGCTTTTCCTGGGTTCTGCTACACCAGCCAGCCCAGCACTGCTGTCCAGGCACCACAAACAGAGCACAGGTCTTGGGGAGCATTTCCAAGGTGTCCGTCAAAGACAGAAAAGAGGTCTGTGGTTTCTATTCTTGAATGGATCCCAGGAAGTGTTCAGTCAGTCAATATATATTTCCACACATTGTACTTACTCGGTGTTTACTGCAGGCTTTTTTCTCTCTCCCCCATTTCTTTTTTTTTTTTTTTTTAAGATTATTGGCACCACAAGTGCAAAAAACATCAGCTTCTCAATATTTGGAGAACAATGATTATGCCTCTGTACTGAGGCACAGTCATCCAGGGGTGTGGAAGCACTTCACAAACAACACACTGAGCTTCCACAGCTTGCTTGCAACATTAAATAACTCCTTCTGCATATTATAGCTATAGAAACTAAACATTTGCAACAAAGCACAACTTTTATATATATATAGAATCAACTGGCATTCTTTGCAAAGAAAAGTGAGTTCTGAAACAATGCAATTAAAAGGCTTAATTTCCGTGAAGGACAATCAAAATTGAGGGGAGTAAAGCCACATAATTCAGTAAGTCCACTTATGTTCAGCTGGAATACTTATTAAGGCCCGTATTCCCATAACAGATCTACGTAACTGTAAATGTACCCCATCAGGAAGCCTTCAGTGCCTAATAACTCCAACTAGTGCAGAACACAGACACAGCTCTGCAGCAAAATAAAGTGGAAACATCACACCTATTCACCTTCGCTACAGAATTTTAAGAAGAAAACACACAGACAGGGCCTTGAAAATGCAACACATTGTCAAACTTCAGCATAATGGTTATGATGGACGTTTCTGCTCCCTAGGCACCATGCAGCTCTCAGCAAGTAATAGCCTAATTAATTCATATAAAAAGAAGAATCTTAGAGCATAGTCAATGGTTGCACAAGAAGCATTTCCTGATGTTCTTACAGGAAATAAGGCACGTCGCTGTCTCGGTCACCTTCCGCTTCAAATGCGGAACACATTCCTTTGATTTTGCCTTCCCGTAACAAAAACATAGCAACAAAAGTATTTAAACAAAAAAACCCATAACCCTCCTGAAACAAAACTCTCAGCTGCACGTTTCCCCCCCGCCCCCCTCCCCCCTGCAGAACAGATGAGAACTCAAAGACCATATGACCAGTGTTAGTCACATCACTTAGTACACAAATGGAAGACACCCATCATAATATCCAAGATACAAGAATTTACATAGGGTTAAAAGCTTGAGAGCACTCTTACTATCCTAGATGGATATTTTTTAGCAAATACAGTTTGACAACAGATGCACACATTGAACTTCCACTGGTGCACAAGTTTTTCAGAAATGTACAGCTGTGAAACCTTCTTTTAAAACCTGTGTTTAAGTGTACATGCGTTAATTGCTGGAAGAAGCCATTTTGGAGATCCCTTAATTCTTGCATCAGAATTAAGTTGTTTATCTTTTTTCTATGCACGTTTATTACAAAACTCACAGCAAGTCTGAAATGCAAAACTTGCCAGTCTACTTCTTACCGATTGCTAACCTTTTCTTTTAAACTGCATAAAAGACAAAAATGGAATATCCCAGATTTCAAGTAGATATTTCTGCAAAGTTTTAAAGTGAATTTTTATATGAAGTTTTTTGCTTTAGAAATGAAGATATATTTAAGCAAGGTTTTGAGCTTCAGCAATGCTTATCTCATTAGCTTGGAGAGATGATTGTCTTCCCTTTCTTTTTTTTAATAAATAATCACTAAGAAGTTACAATAAAAAGCCACAGTTAAAAAAGAAAAAGTCACAGAGTCATGAAGCTTAATCACACTACCAGTTAACTGCTTCCACGGAACTGTGGGAGCTGTGGGCAGAACAGTGGGCCCTTCCTGAATTTACCAGACCACTGTGGATTCTCTGTAAATCTAAAAAGAAAAGAACCACAGTAATAATTTTTCTCCCATGTATAACATATTTGATGTGACAAAATATATTTACTACCTTCCTTTTTTCTCCACCCGCTCCTCATCTCAAGATTATAAGGTTGTGAAATACACCTGTTTGGAAACAGCATCTGTGTGCAGCATTTCTGAGACTACCACTGAAGCTTACCCTCTTGCTACCAACAATTCACTCAAAGTCTCCAGAAAAATACAATCTATTGCAATAGCAAATGAAGCTTAGATGTGAAGAGGTTTCCTTCCTTTAAGCGAGTTAAAAATCTAAAGAAAAATGAAGTACATCTATCCAGCCTACAGATGACACCCCAGGTATGAACGTGTGGGAAACAGCTGCCTTTGCAGCAGGAAGATTCGCCATTTGCCTTCTCCACGCAATGCAGAAATTCAATGCTCTGAGTGAAAAGTGCAGGTAGTTTAGGCTTGAACTCTTAACACCAACCACTCACGGCAACTGCGCGATCGGAGCCAGGGAGCTGGGCATCAGGTCAGTCCCATCCTTTACATAAAAATCAGGGGAACAGTGGATTCTTATATTTCATTTTCTTCTTTCACTCCCATAACATCAGTATGAATGAAATGGGATTTCTTCAAAAGCAAGGACTTCATTTCAGTGGCCGCCTTAACCTGTGCGAACCTGTACTTGTAAGAGCAATGTCAAATGATTAGTATCATCATCTGCCCTATAAAAGGTTAGTATTTCAGAATTCTGTCAATCTGCTTCAGAAAAGTAAGATTTCTGACCCACATAAACAGATTCCTTCAACAGGGATTAAAGAACTGGCTAAAACAGTTGTTAGTTTACCAGAGATGATCTTTAAAGTCTGAAGCTAACAGCAGCTGCTTTGGGTTTTCTCAAGAGCAGCACAGCCAGCACCCATCTTTGACTTTTTATACCATTTAATAATATATTCTCAAGTACGAATAGTTCCAGCTTCCTTCTGATAATAACGTGATCTTTTGCTATATGGTATTATCTCACACATACTCCTCTGCAGGAGAGCCCACTGGCTGACAAAGGAAGACAGTGCTGCCAAGACATCTTTGTGAAGGGGCTATTGACCGCTGCCTGCCGCATCGTTTGGTAGCAAGTGGGGAGGTCAGTGTAATAAAAGAAGGAGCTGAAGGTATATTACTGTGCTTGTTTATAATTACAGTAAGAGAAGTTTTAATTACTTCTTTTCTTATTAAACTATCATTTTCATACTGCCTTGCAAGATAAAGAAAACAACCATAAATTAGTATCACCTCAGAACTGAGGGAATTTATAACAGCAGATTTGTTTAAAGAGCATTTTTATCAACATCTACTACATAAACATCGTGTTTCCTAAAATCACTATCATTTGCAGTATCTACAGTTAATTGTTAATTAGTAAGCACATATAAGCCAGAAATTTCTGAGTTAGAAACACACCGCACATGCCTGGAACAGACAACAGCAGTAACCAAATCACTCAATGCAAGGAATACGTGGAGGAATTTACCCACTGAGCAATATATTTAAGAGCACTTTTAATCAAAAAACTGTAAGAGGAGTTACAGAAAGATTAGGACAGGAAACAAATACTTACAAATGTTAATATTCTGCCTACGGACCAAATTCCAAAGATTATTAAGTTTAAGCATAAATTTGGACTTCCTTCATGAACTGAGGACTTCCGAAGCATGAACTGATCCTTGAAATAAAAATATAAATTCCTTTCTTTGAGTTCTTTTTCAATTAACTGAATTGATTAGAGTATTTTATTACAGAAATACTTTTGCCTGTGTGCATGGCTTTAAAACCTCAGAATCTGAAGATTCAAAACTTTTCCCAGTTTTTACGTCTCTGACTGGACTGTCATCTGATGCAAAAAACAGTTACGTAGAACAACAACATAAACCCCATGAACGCACCCCTGCTACTGCCAAACTTCGTTTGGTAACAATATTATGACAAGTATCAGAGTTTTCTGGTGTTTAAAGTCAACTTAAAGCACACAGAAGGCAATACTTGATTGTGATCATCCTATCCTTGTGCTGGACAGTACAGGATAAACTTAAGGGCATCTGCATATCATGACCACACCTTACCACAGATTTCTACAATTTAATTACTTTTTAGTATAACCTAAGTATAATATTTGAAGTACAACTTCCCATTTGATTTTTTCAATAAATCCTTGCAGAAGCAAAATAAAATTTCAGCATATTGAAGCAGTATAGTATTCTTAGCCTTTCCTCCATTTTCATAGGTATTTACAATGCTGTGGACTAGGATGAAAGAGAAACAGTTGAGGGTGTTGGGTTGCCTGCAAGTAACGTTACAATGAAGCCTGTATCTCAGACCACTGAAGTTTGGTGCTTGCAAAGAGCACGAAGATCAGGAACAGACTGCACTCCTAATTACACCAACTGTAAGAGCATGGGACCTCAGTACCGGCGTCATCTGTTAACAACAACTTTGTTTAGATAAGACACATATGCCTGAAAGTCTTCCTGTTAGAAATGTCAGACACCTAATTGGATCTTATCACTAATTCACATTGAACTTCAGTGGGATACAGTCTTCAGACTCTCTTGACCTTCGAAAAACCCTAGGCTTCATTCACAAGCAATGAAACTAAGTTTAGGGAATTACAGTATTCCTTTTATAAAATAAGAAATACAGTGTCATCATCAAGAATAATCAAGATATTCCCTTTCTCAAATTCTTGGGTGCACCACTGAATAAATATTTCAGGGGTTGAAAAATTTTACAAATATTGAAAACAGACAATTTTGTTCCCCAATCTATAGGTAAGAAGCCAGGTAATCTGTGCAGCACTGGAAGAATGAGTTATAGCTGTTTGAAGCATCACTAGAAAAAAAAAATGTTGCATCAGAATCTGTTTTATTTCACTTTACATTTATACCTGTCAAACTATACAGAAATGAAACAAAGGAAATAATTCTCCAAGTGTAATGAAGCAATGGAAAAAATCCTCGAACAATTCTGGGTTTATGGAGCCTAATTTTTTGAAAATGCAAAAAATGGTGAAATTCTGCAACTGCTTGTAGGATTTCGGAGGGATAAAGAATTGAAGTAACTTTACTAACACACAGAGCTTCATAAGTCAATGTATATCGTTGCTGAAATCTGACCTTCAACTCAAGACTCATGGAATGTGAGGTATAATGCACTGCATTTCAAATATATTAACATGCTGGCGACATCTTTAACACATCACATCTGAAAAAAACACAAAAACTCCAATTCATATCCTAAAATTCAAGGGAGAGAATTGAGAATCATTGCAGTCCAAATTGTAACAGAAAGGAAAATGCCACAGCATAATTATTTCTAATTGGGTCCCACTAACAATGAGAACACTTCTTACCACTCGAAAAATAAGGCAGAAATATTAGTCTAATCATCATCATCCAGGGCACTGCCGTAAGCACTGTTTTGTTTTCATACACTTTTTGGGGTCCTTTTTCCTGAATAACTTTTCTGTTGGGTGCAAATAATTTAAATACCACCTCTCGGTTGTGCTTTAGTACAGCTGAGTATGTTTAATAACTAAACAAAACAGCTACACAAATATTTCAATTACAAAGACATTTTCATTTTTAACCATCATAAGAAACTGCAGACGGCTTAGTGCAATAGAGGGGAAAAAGAATGTCCTCAGATGGCAATAATAAACAAACACCCTTTTATTCTCGTCAGACCTAGTAATGATTGGGCACGACAGTATTTAGCTCATCCTATGAATTTAGATCACTAAGATCTTTTATTCTGATTCATCATCATCTTTGATTCCTGGAAATATTTAATTTTTTCTCATGCACTGAACCCATAACTGTATCACTACTTGAATGTTTCTGACTGCAGTTTGGAAGAAGTTTTAGGACCCTTACCTACCTACCAGATGGTCCAGGCTCATTCCATACACAAAAATGAGTCTATTGTGGCTTTAATTTCACTTTACAAAACAACTGAGACCTAAACTAACCCAAAATCTGACTGTATACATCCCATTGATCATGCAGAACAAGCCACAAAACCAGAAAAAGACAGCGTTTTGAAAGAGCGCCTGTTACTCGCATCTGAGTAACAATATGGAAAAATTCTGCTTACGTTTCTAGCTCTGCAGATCTATTCAAACTCAGCAAAGCTACGACAGTACAGTAGAAGATGATTGCATATTGCAAGAGCTGGTAAGCAAATTCATTTTCTAAGTCATACAGACTACTTTCATCTTTAGAGCATTAATAGCTAGTAAGTGGGAATGCTTCTTGCAATTTTATCAGCTACCCACAGAATTCTTTGTCCTTACTGGAAACAGTTTTATGTTCCAATTAACAGTTTTCATTCATTAACATAACTTGGGGGGGGGAAACAACCCACAAATTAAAAATTATACAGTTCTAATTAGAGACGTACACAAAAACGTTACATGTGAAAACAGGTATGGATAGTTTTCAAGGTCAAAAATGACAAAAGCTGATTACAGTCACAGTGATCATTACAGCTTTATTCTAAATTCTTGATAGAGTTTTTTTCCTTTACAAAAACAACAACAGCAGCAGCATCACTGCCCATCCTCCAAACCAAAATCACATTAATTAGCTAGGCCGCAAAGTTTCAAAGCATACCAAATGCTTACTAGAGCTCACTCCACTATTGTGTTTAACTTTGAAAACAAGTCATGATGAGGGAAATCTACATGGTAAGCATACTTCAGCTACAGAAAAAAGGTTTTAATCTGCCTAGAAATTGGCAACCGCTCGCTGTGTTTTCTATACTTTATGTTATGTTTCTCTGCTCACTGGAACGAATTGGCTGCTATGAATGAAAAGAAACTTTTGCATCTAATCAGTGGCATGAATTTAGACTGAAAGCTGCTGGGCAGGACTTCTATGAAGAGTCTGGGCCCTCTGCCATCCTTGTGCTTGTGAATGAAACGGCGTGAGCTTCATGCCCTCCTCCCCCCGCCCCAAACTGGGGCCTTCGCCCTCCCCTTTGCTGCGGGGACCGGGGAACCAACCCTTTGCTGGTGAGACGACCGTGACCCAGAAAGACATTCAGTGCCATCGGTGCGCTCGCTTGAGAGATCTCAGCTGTGCTTTCCATCCTGCGGCTTTCACTCCTGGTTTCTAAATCAACTGGTGAACCAATGGCGAGGCAGCCCTCCCGACTCATTCCCGTGATAAATAGGCCCCTAAACTGATCTCTGACCTCTCTGCATGCTTTTCCTAAGTTACTGCTGACCCCAGAGACTCTGCACCCCGCAGCCCATACAGGTTTGACTTTGTTTTTGTATTGGGACACACTGATGAAGAAGAAAACGCAAACAAACCAAAAAAACTTTAATACCATACAATTATTCTAACAGCAAAGTCCCTTTTCTTCTATTCACTCCAAAGAACTACCATATGTTTTTGATTAAAGTACTACAGCCAGTGAGTTTTCAGGAGATACAAAATAATAAAAAAACTATTTAGGCTAATGGAATTTCAGATTTGTTTCAAAATTAGTGATGGAAGCCCTACTTAACCAAAGAAGTTCATAACAAGCTAAATTTTAAATATAAAATGTTGCTGAATCTGGATAAAGAACCAGCTGCTGTCGAGTAATTCATTTAATTAACTTAAGAGCTGAGTCAGACTTGGAGAACAGGCTATTAAAAATTTCAAAGAACAAACACAACGTCTGTTTCAGATGTGTATTTGTTTAGCTCTCTTCTACAGTCTTTAGCTATGTTCAAGTACTACTTAGAACAACTCAATAATGCACTTCTCAAAACAATTCTAAACATATATACTTAAAACAGTAAAATTATAAAATACCACCATTTTCCATAGAATACTATATAGTGGTTTTTGCTTATTTAAAACATGAATTTACTAAACTTCCTAGTACATAATGCAAGTTTATCACTTCAGTTTTCAGAAACTTCTTGATATAATATCCAAGTTTTCCTGTTCCAGGAAAAAAATTCTTTTTATATATCAACGCAGAGAATTTATGCAGATTTGTTTCCATTCAAATTGTAAATGTTACTAAATCCTTGGGCTTTTGCATTTTTCATTAAATAACACTTCTACTTGGCTAAACTACTTTAAAAGCATCCCATTTTACTAAAAAAAGTATACTCTAATGCATCTCAAGTAATCTACAATAATATATGAAGACCACAACAGATCAATTCCAAACTGTCAAGGAAGTTTCTAGCTTCCAGTGCGAGGAAGGTTACTGATCTCCACCACATGTGAGGAACCTTTCTCAAGCACAGGACCAGTATGACTCCAGAAGCAGCTTCCCTCATCACCTCTCTTCACCCAACACACATGGCACATCTTTGTCCCATAGTCAAATATACATCCGACAGCAAAACTGCAGCTGAAGTGTGAGGTGCTTTGTCAAAAGTTGAGAGACAGGACTCAAAGCTGTCTTCAGAAGAAGATTTCGTATCGGAGGATACACTGTAAAAGCAATGGACTTCTACCGTGATCGCTCCCATTCCATGTCACATGACAGATCCTCAATAAAACAGATATTCCCTGGTTGTTGCAAAAAAATGGCGTTGGTCAAGCAAAGAGATGATCATGGCAGGAAGCAAAGTCAGGATTGATATTTTGGCTAACTGAAAGAGCAGGGACTGGCCTAGTTGTCCCCAATGTCGTAACACTGTTGCACAAACTATGTCTTTACAACACCAAGTAGATCCTATATGGAAAAAAAGTTGTTTGTATGATGACAGTGAAAACAACCAAGAGGAGGGTTAGCAGAACTTCAACAGACACCAGCCACTGGCACTGCAAAAAGGACTGATCTTGCCCTGCCCCTCTCCGTCCATCTCACTTAACATGAGCAGTGAAGTATGCTAACCTCTAGTAATCGTTTTAATTTTTTTTAAGCTGAAAAACATACATTCTGCCATGTAAACTAATACTCACTTCTGCATAAGTCATTAGCTTTTATATCCAGAGCAGAAATCTCTACTGGTTCAGTAGACTAACTGGTAATAATAATAGATTAAGTAATCCTCAGAGCTTACCAGAGCAAGAAGCACTTTCCTTGTGTTTCACAGCTATTTCCAAATAGTCAAGGAACAAACAGGAAGACCTAGGAATCCAGAATTTCAGTCCAAGTTTTTTATGCAGAGTGCACTTAAGTGTTCTTATGTATTGATTTCTGCTTACAATTTATTGGCTTTTCCTGCCTGTCCTCCTGCCCTTGCTCTCCAGTTCCACTCCTGTCATCCACTCCCAGCTCACAATTCTGTTGATTTTTGCTTTTACGCTTCCTTCTCCCTGATCCTGCATTTATTGACACATTTATCCTGCATTTATCAAGTGGGAGAAGAGGCACAAAGTCTTTCACAACTCAGCTTTAAGGGTTGGTACCGAAAGGGTCCAGGCTATCAGAGATGTAACTGCTTGGAAAATCCTGCTCAGGCCAGTGGTTCTGGACTGGAACAGGCTCAGCGGCTGTAGAGAGATGGCAGATGAAGAGTGAAATCAGTGCAGCGGTGTGCAGGGTGCCAAGAACACTGAGTGCAAACAGATTCTGTGGGCAACGATGGTGGAGGCTTCTAATTAGCCTCCGCCGAGAGCTTCCGAGCTTTTCACTTGGTTGAACTGACTGGATCCGCACACAAGAGTAAAAGCCAATTCTCCGACGTTAGGAAAGTAACCCCACCACATCCTCCACTTTGCCTCCCTCAAGTTTAATAAAGTTCTACGAAATACGAAGATGCCAGTTTTCTGACCAAACACACAGAGAACTCTGTTCTTGCATCTTATCTGTTTATTAAGAGCAAATGTAGTGTGCTTTACTGACTTTGCCATAAAACAATAAAGATAAGCTTTTCATTTGTGCAGAATGAAGTTACCACTCAGTGTGCTGTACAAAGTCAGCACAATCATATTTTCTCTATACTATAAAATTATCAAAATATAAAAACTTTAAAACCTCTTTTCACCTTAAAAACTTTAAATACTACCATCATGAGATCAAATGAACGTTTATTTTTAAATTAAAATGAATAAAGCACGGTCTAGCTACCTTTTGCTAACATAGAGCACGTACATATTACTGAAAGGCACCAGTTTATATTTAAACTATTGTTAACACCTGAAGCACTGTGTTTTCTCTTATCCGATTGCTATGTTTTCCCTGCAGTACCTTCAAATTAACCAACCCTCTCCTCTATCTGTTTCCAAAACAGTTATTTCAGCCAGATTCCCAAAGCCTGCTGCTTTCTCATACCAGTGATCCTGTTCAACCGGATGGCAGATCAGCTTTTCACATCATGTTTTCTTGCACTATGGCAGGACAATCTACCTTAGACAGAAGTAGCTAGAGGTTCAGTATTTCAGACACATCACTAGGAGACAGCGAAATTTACCCTTCATGCTATTTCCCTAACCAAATCCAGGAGACCTCTAGAAAGCTTCCAGCATCCATAGGTACACATTCAAACTTAAAGTTACCCATAATTATTAAAATGCTTGAGCTAATAAAATAAAATTCCAGACACTCAAGACTCTTCTTTTGCAATTTGTTATTGGCAGGGCTAGCAGTTGCCATAGCATTCATCAGTCTCTGTCTCTGGTCCTCCCTGTATTTCATTCAGCAAGGACTCCAGATGCCAGTCGTCAGAATCCCCACCCGCAGCAAGAAGTGACACCGCTAACAGGAACAGCGTGCTTTGAGTTCCAGTTGTTCCAAATAATGAAAGCCTGAATGTACCGTAAATAACACACAAGTCTCAGAATATTCTAACTGTGGCATTTTGAGAACACTTACCCATTATGTGTTATCCAGCACTATTATCAGAATACACAATCTACAATACACATTAACAGTCTTTTTGGCTAATGTAAATTTGGACTTTCAAAGTAAATATTTATTTAAACTAAGACAAAGCACTTCCATTACAACACTAGAGTTCCAAGATAATGTTAACTTCTTAGTGCTTTTTTGAGCTAGAAGTACGTACAGTAGCTCCTGTAAAAGCCTTTGGAAGCACAGACACTAAGTACGCTTCTGGAAACTTAAATATTTTATTCATTGCCACTTAATGAATTCATTCTTGCGGTTACCAAAGAGAGGTGATAAAATCTGTCATCTTTTATCCATACTAGGGACAGACAGAAAAGATAAAGTAAAAAATGGAATATGAATAAAGGAATTCTTTACAGAATAAGAACAGTTTTCAAGGGAAATCTAAAGCTGAAAAATTATAGACAAATCTGATGGAAATCTTGGCTGCTCACGTAACACCAGTAAAGAAAAATGGATCATGCAAAGGAAAAATCTATCACTCAGCATTTAGGAAGGGTATTTAACTTCATACGGTAGCTGAGTGAAAAAAAGAGACAGCCTCCTAACCAAGGCGCTCTGAATTAGTCCTTGAGGCAACTTCTCTTCCCCCATTAACTACCCAGATAAACAACTCCTAAAATAGGCACCTCTAGTAGATGTCTCAGGTTAGGACAGATGCCCATTCATATCTGCATATACACATATTACACAAACATAGATCTTTTATTATTCTGACATAGCATTGCTTTGTCTGCCTCTATCTAAAAAGAACCTGGAAATAAAACTGATATTAAACAGATTGGGATCAGCAGCCCATTCCCCATCCCACCCCAGAATTTAAGGTAAGTTTGTTTTCCTGTACTTTCCAATTAACAGGACATTCGTAAGTATGAGCACACAAATTTAGAAGTGTATTGAGCAAAAGTTTGTTTACAGAAAGTTAGGGGCAATCTAAACGTATTTTCATTCTTGCATTATCAAAGTACTTATCACTGAAACCATTCTTTCTCATTAAGGGAAAAACTGGACATAGACTTTTTAATTAAAAAATCAGAGCCTCTCTGGGGCCAGAGCAGCAGTATCTAATTCCCCAAGGCCAGATGGCAAAGTCCTGAATAATAGTCATTAAAAGAGCATTAAAAAAAAGAGCAAACTGTCAAGTGTAAGTACACACAGGGGCTGAGATGCAGTGCCTCGCGTAAGTCCTGCCTCCGTGTGAATAGCTGGGAGCAGCGTGAGCACTGGCAGACGAACTGCTTTCCCTCTGCACCAGAAGCACTGGAGATCTGAAGAGAATCTGAAATTTAACCAGCAGTCTGGTTCCTCAGGTCTTTGTCTCAGCCTGGGCATAGCATCAGGCTACGTCATAATTGATGTTAATTATCCATTTTTACCAGGATATTAATCATCCCCTAGAAATAGCACATTCACACGGACAGCTGACTTTTCCTGCTCTGTAGCCCGGACACCGCCTGTGCACATGCAGCTACAGAAAGTCAGAAGGGTAAGAACCAGCAGTGCCAGGCTGGTGCCTGCTGTGGACGCGCCCATTTAAGAGGGAGCTACCAGTCAGGGATTTCACAAGGAATTTGAAATCTCTTTACACCATTTATCTGAGAATATTCTTCCAGGACTGGCTATAGCCCTTAAATATTTTGAAGCACTATCTTCAGCTCTCAAGCTCAAATAGATTAGTTACCATTAGCCTATAGTGCTTTTTGAACAATTTTAATCAAAAAGAGAAAAATTATAATATAACACACTTTTCCCAAGGATACAAAATATGGGACCTGAATTCAAGTATCAATGAGATGTTATTAACTCCACAGACCAAGCTTTTTTAAAAAAAAAAACCACACACAAAAACAGAAAAAGAAAAAAAAAGACAAGCTTCCAGAGAAAAAAATATGCGTATAATATAAAACAGACATAAAATAAAGGGAGAAAATTAAAGGTTTAAAA
This sequence comes from Calonectris borealis, assembly GCF_964195595.1. Taxonomy (NCBI): domain Eukaryota; kingdom Metazoa; phylum Chordata; class Aves; order Procellariiformes; family Procellariidae; genus Calonectris; species Calonectris borealis. The sequence continues at coordinate 38,845,340 of NC_134313.1, forward strand.
TTTGTTTTAGCGATATGTTTCTATAACAATTAAAATGTGATAAACAACTATACTCATATGTGAGGTCTGGTCATGACTCATCATGGCTTTACAATCCACGTAATATTTTGGGATGTGTGTAAATTAGAATTGGAGACATACTAGGAACGGTGGGCTGGATATATCTGTATATGACAGTCTACTAAAGTAGAAACCAATTTATAAAGTGATATGAAAAGCCTTTACATAGAAGGTCGAGATTTGATAGCACTTGTGGTAGCCACTTTTCCTAACTGAAAATTCAGGAAGACAGTAGTCCCCTAAAATCTTGGGTTGCATTGTATTAGTAGAGGCTTTTTAGAGGCCAAAAATATTATTCCAAGATCCTCTCTGTACCTGTTGTGCTTCATTTTCTCTCAAAACCTTAGAAGTGAACTGAGTTTAAAATTTGGTTGCATGTGGCAAGTCTGCAGTTCATTTACATTTTTCATTAACCAGAAAAAAAACTCAAATCTTTCACTGTACAAGACTTCATATCGCAATAGGAATATTCAATATGCAAATATTTTCTTCCCATCCATAGTGCACAGTAAAGCTATAGCTGCCCTACTGCCACTGAATGTTGCACCTATCTCTTAAGTCCAGTTATCTACCAAGAACAACACTGTCTCCTGCAAGACAAAAATAAGTAACTAAAATTTGAATAAATGGGAGAAATAAAGGGTCAATAACCAGTATTGCTGTGATATACCGGTAAATTCCTTTTGGAATTCTGTGGGATAACTATAGTGAATGCTTCTTCCGTTACCACTAGCCAGCATATGAGAAATGTTTACTCTGTGAAATTAAAAGGTTTAGAAATAAACGGGAAAGTCAGAGTCTCATGCACTGTATTAGCCCGGAGCTGTTTGGTGGCTGCAAAACAACAGGAAATGGAATGGAATAGCCATTACAGCCTTTATTGCCATGGCACATTAAGACAGACAACAGCATATAAAGAACAAACAGTTTAGACACAAAATAACATTTTGCCAAAATCCTGTTCTACATGTAACAGTTCTTGCAGCCAAAACCAAATTATATTCGGCAAGTAAGTATGGGGAGTTTTTCAGTACAAAGACGCGTAATATGCAAATACATAATAGTAGCCATGGTGGTCATATTTTAATTTTTTTTTTATATATTGTAATACCATTTGGTCCAAATCTAGCTACTAATTTTTTTTATTAGTAAAAGCTACAAATGCAAAAATTCATTGTTACTTTCTGTGCTGGAAGCTGCTGTAATATGGATGAAAACTAATTAATCCAGTATATTTCCAGCACACATTTCTCACAAGATGCCCAAATTAACTTCATTTTTCATGATACAGCAGTTGCCAGCAGAAAGCAACACTTGCTCACACATCCCGTACAGTAACCTACACAAAATGAGTTTAAATGTCAGGAGAACCGAGTATTTTATGTAATGCTGTCATTGATAACTGTTGTAAAGTGGCATTTGTATACAAAATAGGTTTACCAGAGAAATAGGAGAAGCTTCAGAAGATAAAAGGCAATTCATTTTTACCAATTCACCTGAAAATTTTGACTCAGACCCAAGAAAGTGTCTGAAAGGATCCCATTATCAAAAACATTTCTCAGTGAGGAAGTGTCCTGCAAACAAATTTGGAAAACCTGTGCTTTACTGGATTGTACACGTTGAAAACTGCATTACAAAATCTAAGATAAGAACTTACTGAAACTGAATAGTAACTGTCAACTTAATGACTTAAAAATTGATAGTATAGCAGATGATAAACTACTGTAACTATAAATTAGAATTTACTTTTTTAAAAACCAGTTTTTAACTTAGCAAAAGTTTCTTCACTTGGTTTATTGAATGAAATGATGAATTAATTGTACCAGTACTACAGCTTCTGTTACACTTTTATCTTCATGTATTCCAACTAGAATAACCTTTAATCATGGCTGAAGGTCATCTCCCCCAACTGACGGCGGTGTTCTGTAATATATGTATATGAAATTTAAAGACAAGCAATCTCTTACGAACTCATCAGGCTGAACCTTGACTTAAAGGGTTTTTGCAGTGGTTTTTCTGGGAGGGTCGGATCCTATTTCTTTCCCTACCTATGGAAAACCGGCTTATATTGTAGCAGTATCAGTGTAATTTATCCTCAGCTTCACATGAAAATTTCATCACTGTATTTGCTAAGACACTGATTTACCAGCTTTCCTCAATTTTGTCCTGGCACAGTAGACTAAAAACACAAAAACAAAGCATGATTCCTTTTTGCAGTTCAAATCCTTATTATTCTGAAAAGCTCCCGAGTCTTCTATATTCATATTTTCCTCTGCTTCCCTTTTGAGGGTGCCAGAGCCAGGCCCATAGTAGGCACACAAACATGAGGATTATTTAATATAATTTTATTTCATCACCTATCCAAAAGCATTCTAACCACAGCACAATATATTTGAGCGTTTATACAGACCGAACTTTAAGCTTTCCCTGCTGTATCTAAATGCAAATACTGAAATGTAATCAAGACAGGTAGAACATTTAAGAGTGTGACCACTGCTTTTCAATAGAGATCACAGCAACTTCATACACTAATGAAAACCAATTATTTGTGCACTCACACTTGGACTGAAGAAAGCTTTACCTTCCTTAAGGCCAAAGACCTCTTCAATATCTGCAGAAAACAGGAACCTTTCCTTCCCATTGTTTCTGTCCGGTCTGCCTATTGTAACAGTTCAGTATAACTAAACATGGGAAAAAGTCCCTTTATTTCCTGTGAGGACAACCTCATAGCATATGGGAAGAAATTAACACACTCATACAGAATATAACTGCCAACTTCCAGGCATTATTCTTAATAAACAGGATCTCACGCAGTGTCAAAGAGGTAAATGAATGAGGAGTAACCTTAAAGTAAATGAAAATAAAAGTTATTGCTATCAGGTCTTCACTCTCCTGCCCCTGCCCACATAAAGAATGCTTCCAGGTATATTACAACGTATTTAAATGTGGTAACCACATCCAATTAATTTTGTAATTTCCATTCTGTGCTGGTTTTGGCTGGGATAGAGTTAATTTTCTTCATAGTAGCTAGTATGGGACTATGTTTTGGATTTGTGCTGGAAACAGTGTTAATAACACAGGGATGTTTCAGTTGCTGCTGAGCAGTGCTTACACAGAGCCAAGGCCTTTTCTGCTTCTCACCCCACCCCACCAGCGAGGAGGCTGGGGGTGCACAAGAAGTTGGGAGGGGACACGGCCAGGACAGCTGACCCCAACTGACCAAAGGGATATTCCATACCACATGACATCATGCTCAGCATATAAAGCTGGGGGAAGAAGAAGGAAGGGGGGGACGTTTGGAGTGATGGCGTTTGTCTTCCCAAGTAACCGTTACGCGTGATGGAGCCCTGCTTTCCTGGCAATGGCTGAACACCTGCCTGCCGATGGGAAGTAGTGAATGAATTCCTTGGTTTACTTTGCTTGCGTGCGCGGCTTTTGCTTTACCTATTAAACTGTCCTTATCTCAACCCACGAGTTTTCTCACTTTTACCCTTCTGATTCTCTCCCCCATCCCATTGGAGGGGGAGTGAGCGAGCGGCTGTGTGGGGCTTAGTTGCCAGCTGGGGTTAAACCATGACACATTCATTAATTCCAATATTATTATTAATGGTAGTTACGTGTTGTTTTGTGTAACTGAACTACAGAATCAACATCTTATTAGAAAATGAACCTTTCTACTTAGAGAAAACAGCAGATACGATCCTTTTATTTAAGAGGTCTCCTCTGTAATTCTAACCCACAGAAAGATCTCAACTCTGCCAAAAATATTTCCAACATTATAAAGCAATCTACAACTTGTCACTTTCAAAATGTTATATCAGTCACATCATCTTGAAAACCTGGAGGTCTCTTTTACTGGTAAGCTGGAGATCAGCTCACGTTTTGCTCTAATTACAAAATTCTCAATTATCTCTTGATAATTATTGAAACTTCATATTTTACCATAAAATAAATGAAAATAAGCAGACAATAACCAAATGCAAAGGTACTGGCATTTTCACACCTCAAGCTGACTGTATTGAAGATATCTAAGAAACTGCGTTTCTACCTTACTGCTAGCTACACTCACTTCAACCACCCAACAACATAGTTAACTTCTGGGACCAGGAGTGGCACCTAATTTAACACTGCAAAAGCCAGTGATGCCGGTCCTATTAACACAAATACTACAGTATGAGGAAATCTCATCACATACTTGACATGTTTCAAAGGGGTTTTTGTGTGCTTTTTCATTTTTAGAAGAACCAGTAACCATTCCCTCTTCCTCTTCTACCTTGTTCATTCCTTTTTTCTTCATTTCCAGTATATTCTCCTCCTCCTATTTCCAGAGCACAGTTTCTCCTGTAATTTCACACCTCTCATTCTTCATATTTATTGCTGTTGTTGAGTACTTTTGTCCTTCACTGAGCCCTCTTTCCACACCTTTTCCCCATACACTGTTTCACACTGCAAAACAGAATGGTGAGAAGGACAGCAAACAGCGTCTTCAAGCATCTTCCCCAACCTCTGAAAATATCACTTTCAATATTTAAAGGTAAATGAAGAGAGGAAAGCAGGGCCTAAGTAAGGTGCTAACTACACTTTGCAAAAGAAGGATAAGCAGAATTCTTTAACATCTTTCGGTACACGAAAAATCATACCTCAAACATCTATTACACACATTTGGAGGGTTTAATTTTTACCCTCCAAAAACTGTGCAAAAGATTAAGAACAAAACCAGGGTGAAGATCAATGATACTGACACCAGAAGAATTCATCCCAAAGGAGTTTGAAAGATAATCAGAAGTATGAAAGGGCTTTCATAACAGGAATAATTAGACTTGGACTTCTAACAAGAAAAATAGTGACGCAAGTACTTAGTGAATTTTTCAGACGGCATTTAAAACGAGCAAAAGGAATTATTTTGTGGGAAACACATTCAGAAGTTACTGGTGCCAAAAAAATACCAACTGTTCAAAAATAAAGCAGGCAAACTCAGAAATTACTCAGTTTGCATCCAGGCCCTACGTCCACAATCTCCAGTCCCCACTGGTGCCTGAAGTTAGGAAGGATACACCCCCCTTAAATAATGCTACTAATCACCATTATAAAATAAATTACTGTGATAGACCTATTATTAAATCTATCACAGCAACTCACAGGTTCGTTCCAACACCTCTCATTTTAGGTCTGTATCTTACACTGCAAGTTCATTTTTAAGTGGTATCGTATAAGCTTTCAGGAACAAAAGTCAGCAAGCACTGGAAGGAAGGAAGCAGCTATCATCATAAATTTAGGGTGGCCATTTTTACAAAGGCATTCGATGAATCGGGACCTATTTACTGTCTTCCTGTTTTATATGGCTTCTGAAAAATAACTCTCTTCCACAGACAATAAAAGGATAAATAGGAACTAATCAGCGATGAACATTTTACAAGTGACAAAACACAAACTCTGCAGGTATGTGCCACTCTTTCCCTTCCCTCTACCTTGTAAGGCTTGGGTATCTTTTTAATGAAAGCACTGCTTATACACTGCAGAGCTTCAGTTGCTTCCACACCTGCTTCAGTCTCAAATGCCTCTGTGACTCTTAAAGCCAAGTCCCTTTACCACACTCACATTACAGAATCCAAGGATTTTGTCTCAAAACATCCTGTCGTATGCTATTTCTTCTAGGCATCTGGATGCACCAGATGCTTAAATTCCTTGGGTAAGGTAACGTAGCACATACTAAGCAATAAAATGAAGTGATTTTCCAGTCTTGTTAGACAAATTCATAGCATCCCAGAGATCAATCACTTTGTTATACAGTACATCATTTCAACTTTATAGCATTGTGCTTTTAGTGTCCAATTTTTTTCAAAATGTCACAGTAGAGATTAAGAACTAAAAACATGGCCAATTAAGTTTACAGAAGAACCTGAGAACATCCTGAAACTCTATTAAAGGCCAGAGAAGAGAAATCTTGCTTACAATTCTTCCATTTTGTATCTAGTACTTTCTAGCCTATTTCAGTAACATAAAATGGGAAGTTGATGACTCTTACGGTATCTTTTGTTAAAGAAAATACAAACTAATGAATTATTTCAGGGATTGTTCCACTTTCGTGCTGTTACCTAGCAATCATTATTTAACTTAATTCCCAATCTGGAATTTTTAGCTGAGCAGTAACATAAAACTAGCTTTGTTTTAGATATGCATTCATCATGTTTTGAACTGTCATGCTTTTGGGGGTGGGGGGCAGTGAAGACACAAATATAGATGATTTGGGATTTGCCACTGGATGTGTCTCAAAGTGTCTCATCTACTTCACCAGTTTGTGCCTATTACAAGATAGTCTTTCCAATACAAATACTTGGCTACCAAACTCGCCCTTCCCGGCTTGCCAGCAAACTCTTCCTAAACAAGTCCCAAAATACAGGTCTCTGAAGGCTTTCTGTAAGCACAACTTCATGAAGTTAGTAAGGTAAATAAATTAGGCTTTTCAAAAAAATGGATATTTACAACAATTACAACAAGTATAAACTCAATTCTAGCCCAAGTGAGAAAACTCTCTTGTAGTTTAGCATTTCTGACTTACAGTTCCTGAAATATGTCCCAGCCATTTCAGCTGGGGACTCACAGGTCAGAGCCACACATATATTCCAAGTGTTTCTCAGACTGCCGAGTACATGACACCAATCATTGTCCCTCAGCCAGCCAGACCTGGCCAGCCTTTAAGCTCTGACCAGCCACTACCCAATTATATTTTCTCAATTGCTTTTTGTGATGCAAATAAAAACATCCTTATTATCTACCAAGAGGTCCCAAGTACAGAGAATTTCCCATGGCCCAGCTCATACCTAACCAGCTACAATGAGGATTAACTGCATAAATCTCATGGATAACTCTTCCCGGCCTAGATATTCTCCATGTTTGCAGCCTATTTCCCCTTTTCTATTCAGCCTGACAGCTGATTGCTCTTGCCTAATCCACGCTATTCAAAATTATTTATATCCCTGAAGGAGCTCTTAACACCTCATCTTTAAATATTACAGAAGACACACACCTCAAGCAGCTCAGCTCTCCAATACATTACCACATTCCTGTTGAGATCACCTGTAACACCTTACTAACATGAATACCTGGTAGGGCAACAAGTTATTTTCCGAGACTTGCTTAAAAGCACTCTGTCTCCACTGATGCTCCTCTGTCACATCATGTTTGATTTTGGCATAAGGAGGCTGGGATTGTTGAGTCAACATGTAAGAACACACCCATCCATCTCTCTAGGAATAACTCCATTTAAACAGCCTGAGAAATTAACAGTATATTTCACAGGGCAAAATATAAAAAACTTATTTAATATAAATTCACTTATCAATAAGAATCATAGAATTATAGAATCATTAAGGTTGGAAAAGACCTCTAAGATTATCAAGTCCAACCGTCAACCCAACATCACCATGCCCACTAAACCATGTCACTAAGCGCCTCATCTACACGTCTTTCAAATACTTCCAGGGATGGTGACTCCACCACTTCCCTGGGCAGCCTGTTCCAAGGCCTGACCACTCTTTCAGTAAAGAAATTTCTCCTAATGTCCAGTCTAAACCTCCCCTGGCGCAACCTGAGGCCATTTCCTCTCGTCCTATCGCTAGTTACTTGGCAGAAGAGACCAACACCCACCTCACTACAACCCCCTTTCAGGTAGTTGTAGAGCGCGATGAGGTCTCCCCTCAGCCTCCTCTTCTCCAGGCTAAACAACCCCAGTTCCCTCAGCCACTCCTCATAAGACTTGTGCTCCAGGCCCTTCACCAGCTTTGTTGCCCTTCTCTGGACACGCTCCAACACCTCCATGTCCTTCTTGTAGTGAGGGGCCCAAAACCGAACACAGGATTCGAGGTGCGGCCTCACCAGTGCCCAGTACAGGGGCACAATCACCTCCCTGCTCCTGCTGGCCACACTATTTCTGATACAGACCAGGATGCCATTGGCTTTCTTGGCCACCTGAGCACACTGCCGGCTCATGTTCAGCCGGCTGTCAATCAGCACCCCCAGGTCCTTTTCCTTTGGGCAGCTTTCCAGCCACTCTTCCCCAAGCCTGTAGCGTTGCCTGGGGTTGTTGTGACCAAAGTGCAGGACTCGTCACTTGGCCTTGTTAAACCTCATACAGTTGGCCTCAGCCCATCGATCCAGCCTGTCCAGGTCCTTCCTACCCTCGAGCAGATCAACACTCCCGCCCAACTTGGTGTTGTCTCCAATTGATACTGGTCACTTGCTCTAGCTGTTATAATAGGCAAAACTGTGTTTAGAAAGCAAACATATGAATACATATAATGTATTTAAACTTCAGGTGTAAATATCAGCAGCTACAACCAAATTTCATTTTGAAGTGAGAATGCATATAAAACTTCCCTAGGAAGGTCAAGGAGTGGATTATTTACTCTGCTCCATTCAGCAAGATAGTACCGATTTGTCAGGGGGCCTGCATCACACAAATGACATTGAAATAAAGAAAGCCACCTTCCTACATCGTATTACTGTTCTTTCTACTGCTCTTCAGTTCTAGCTGTTTCTCCTACCCATTCCCCTACACTAAACTCATGCTCTTCAGCCTTGAACTTGAAAGCTTATGAGGTATGCCAGATGACTTGGCAGCCAGGTTGCCAAAAGCAAAAAGGAGAATCAGGAGGTCTCATGGGACCTAAAGTGTCAACCCTTAATATCTCAGTTCTGTCCCTACAACAGGATAACTTCAGCTGTGAACAGTCTATGAGAGAATCACAGGAGCAATAAAGCTTGGACAAAATGAAGCTGGCTTTGAGGAATTATCCTTGCGGTTTCTCAGACATTTTAAGTAGACAACCATTCTTCTAGCATCTATTATATATAAAGCGAAAGGACTGCTTTGCTGTCAGAGTACTGAACTGGGAATCAAGACATCAGATTATTTTTCTGGCTCTGCCACAAACTTCCACTGGGACCCAAAAATCAAGGCCTGTCTCTTAAGTTTCCCATTTGTAGAACTACTCGGACTTGATTTATTAATGACAGCAATGCACTGAGAGATCTCTGAATAGAAAATATTACAGAAGCACCAGGTTATCTGTTTCCTGAGCAAATATAACACAGTGAAAAAAATAACTGTCTATCTGAGTTTCCTCTTGGATTTTGAGTATTTGTTTGCTGAACAGTATAGCCTGGCCATTTGTATTGCCATTTCAGAGGACAGAGGAAACAAAGTAGAGGTGCAACCCTAAAATATTTGCTCTCCTATAGAGTTGAAACTTCAAGACAGTCTGCCTTTTTCCTCATCATATCAATAAATTGCAAAATTGATGAGTCGTGCAGGTTGGAAGGGACTTCCAGAGGTCATCTAGCCCAACCGCTTGAGCAAAGCAGTGTCAACAAGAACAGGTTGCCCAGTCTTGCCTAGTTGAGCTTTAAACAAAATATAGATATTCCACAGCCTCTGTGCAACCTGGTCCAGTTTCAACCATCCTCATGGTAAACAATATTTTTTCCTCTCATATTGAGTTGGAATTTCCCATTTTCCATTGCCTCTGTTTCTTCCACTGTGCACCTCTGAGAGGAGTGTGGCTCCATCTTCTCCATATCCACCCATCAGGGAGAAGCAGACAACAATAAAAATTTCACTGAGACTTCTCTTCTTAAGGTCAAAGAAACCTTGTTCTCTCAGCCTGTTTTTGCAAGTAATATGCTCCAAGCCTCTCATCACCTTGCTGGCCCTCCATTAGACTTGCTCCAGTACATAAATTTATTTCTTGAAATAGGGAGCCCAAAGCTGGGGCCACAAAGGTCTCACAACTTTAGAGTAGAGGGTAAAGAATCACTTGCCTTGACCTACTGGCGACACCGTTGCTAAAATAGCCCAGGATGCTGACTGCTTTCTGCACTGCTGACTCATGTTCCAGTTCTTGTCCACAAGCACTGCCAGAGCCCTTTCTGTAAAGCTGCCTGGCCCTCAGCCTGGACTGCTGCATAGTGTTATTCCATCCCAGGTGCAGGACTCTGAGTTTGCCTTCACTGAACTTCATTAGGCTCCTGTCAGAACTGTCAGTACTCCAGCCTCTTGAGATCCCTCTGATGAAAGTGCACCTTCTTATCCCACCACTCAGGACTTTACTGAAGACATGATACAGTATTGGTTCTCAAGGGACACTGCTCATAACTGGGCACCACTCGTAGTTTGTGCTGTTGACAACTATCCCTTGAGTTCAACAGATCCACCAGTTTCCCACCCCCCGTATTGTCTGTTTATCTAATCCAAATTGATGAGATCTGGATGTAAGGATACTGTGTCAGACCATGCCAAAGATTTTCGTTAAATCAAGGTAAACAATATCCATAGCTCTCACAAAGTTCCCTGAGCCAGTCATCTCCTCATAGAAGGCAATCAGATTGATCAGGCATGATTCACCCTTGGTAAATCCCCAGAGGCTGCTTCCAATCACTTGCATTTCCATCAGCTGCATGGAAATGGTTTTGAAGATGATTCACTGCATCACCTCCCCAAAGACTGAGGTGAGGCTGACAAGCTCGTACTTCCCCAGATCCTCTTCCTTGACCTTTCTGATGCTAGGTTTGACATTTGTGTTTTCCCAGTCATTAGGAACTTCCCACAATCACCATGACCATTCAAAGATGACAGACAGGCCTCCCACTGATATTGGCCAGCTTCCTCAGAGGCATCCCATCTGATCTCAGACTTGCTTATATCCAATTGCCTTAAGTACTTTGTAACTGTGCCGCCTTCTACTGTAGGCAATGACACATTCTCACAAAATCTGCAAGTACGCTTCAAGAGGCCTAAGGGAATCCCTTATCGGTGAAAACTCCAGGAGAAAAAGAATGGAGTATCTCAGCCTTTTCTATGTCCCCTTTTCACAAGGCTTCCTGCCCTTCTGAGCTGTAGGCACACATCTTCCTTAGCCTTTCTTTTGCTACCAAGGTACTTACAGAAGTCCTTTCTGTTGCCCTTCACATCCCTAATTTCAAAGCCAGCTGAGCTTTGGCTTTGCTATCTCCAATCTTGCATGTCTTTATATTCCTCCTGAGTAGCCCGTCCCTAAGCTCTCTCTTGAGTCCCACACCAATGCATGCAATCTATTCACCAAAGAGAGGGACAATCCTGCTCAGTCCAAAACAGAAAATTGAACCAATATGCATGCAGTTTAGAATTAAAGCGAAAATAGTTAAACAAAATTCCTGAAAAAGAATATGCGTTGGTACATAAGTATACAAAGTTATTCAAGATACTTACATGAAACAGTAGAGCCTAAATTATTCTAATTATTAATAAAAATTACTATCTTAGTCAAGTCTATACTTGATTCATGGGTAGCCCAATTCCTTTCCAAACAGAGACATATACTTAACATACAGACACATGGTTATAGCCTTCTACAGACTGGCAAGTTGCCCCCACCAGTATCTTAGGTCAACCCTAGGCAGTTTGGATTTGTTTATTTTGGCCAAAATACAGTTCCTTTTGGTTTCCAACGTGAAGAACTTCTCAGTTCCTCCTATAGTGTAATACTGTTACTAACTTTGAATTCCTCTGCTTTAACAAAATTGTTCTTCATGCTCACCCTACCAAAAAAATACAGACCAACCTTGGAATGCATAGTTTCAAAGCACTTGGTGTTTTAAAATGGTGACAAAAATTACTACTGAAGAGGGTTGAAAAATATGTCTCCATAAATATTTGAAATCACTGCAAACAGCATACTATTCAACAGCATTAAGCTGCACAGAGTAACTTAAGTCTGGACATATTGATTGACGGTCCCCTCCAAATAGTCTCTTCTAAATTAGCAGCTCACATTACAAACTTGTGAAATATATGCGGCAGGAGAGTTAGGACTGAGCTATAAGGCAGAGCAGAGGAATAACTGGAACACTGCCAATATAATGATATTTATAAATACAGATAAATCAAGAAGTTGTACAACACCCCTAAGCATATCATGGTCTTCAGCATGATATATCTTAGTCTACAATAAGTCTTATGAATAGAAAAGTTTCTTAAATGCTATGAAACACAGATTTCTCCTTTCAGTATTTTAGACTTTTCACAAAACAGTTAAACAAACCACCTTTTTTTCTTAAACAACAGCTTTTCAAAACATAGTCTAAGCACATCTCAGAGCAGTAAGAGGAAATCCATTGAAAAGTATGAAATATCTCTCTAGAGTGCAGTATAATTCCTTACACTTCTAAACAAGATAAGATATGTGCTTGAAAATTATTCTGAAAAATCTCTGCTTTTTGCCATTGTCATACCTCGCATGAACTCTGTGCTTAGCTAGTAGAACTGCGAATAATCTTTCTTGCTAATCCACTTCATAAAGCAAGCATTCAACCTTGGGGGAGGGGGTTACAAAGAAATAAACAGCTTTTAAGCGGTTACCCTCACTCTGATAAAGACCACAGGTGGTGCTATTGATATAGCCAAGCAAAGACAAATAAGAATAGAATACCACATTCAGATTTTTTGTGACGCTTAAGCAAGTTAAAAACAGCAGAAATTGGAAGCAAATGGAAAAGATATTGACTTTCTATGGTAATTGTGTTTGCACTTCCTTTTGACTTTTTATGATGAAGTAGCCATAGAATGTTGTTTTTCTTTTCCTGAAGAGAAAGGAAATCACATAACCTTATCAAAAAATGCAGCCAGCTAAAACCCTTCCCTTCCATTCATTTAAATCCCTTTTATAAAATATAAATGCAATTATGCAAACCATTATGAAGTCACTAAGCATTACTGTAATTGAGAAATACATGTAACATATTTAGGGTGTTGGACTCGATGATGCTTATGGGTCCCTTTGAACTTTAGATATTCTATGATATACACACACACACAAAAGTAACACACACACATTATTGTATCAAACTACAGCCATAAAAGACCATTTAAAAGTGGTTCTTTTGTGAAAGGCCCAACATCTAATTTCATCGTCTAGCATAACCATTTGAGGAGTTGCAATCCAGGACACAAATCCTCTATTGCTGGTCAGGGTTAGTAACACTGAATTTGACTAAAGTTTACCTGGAATCCAAATTACTATTAATCACTTGTCCAACTAATTAGTCTGCTCAACAATCAGAGAAATATCTATTGAGCCAAGAGAAAGGAAAGGCTCAGTGTGGCAGGGAAATACAGATCCTGAGGAGTCACACAGCCACCGAGGAGGCTGGGCAATAAACCTTATGAACAAAATCTTTTTATGCCCATTGAAAAGCAAGGACTCGGCTTCCCTTAACAGGGCACACATTTAAAGAAAACAAACCCTTTTTCCACTTCAGTGCAAGCAGAAGAGAGAAGAGAAGATAGTACAGTAGGATTTAATGGCATTAAACTGAGATTTGAGAGTTAACTGGCAGAAATGTATATATATTCACAGAAGAGATTCTGTAAACCACACTATAGTCTACATAATAAACTAGCTTTTTTTTTTTCCCCCAGCTGCTTCAGTATCTAACTAGTCACCCCAGCTGAGGCCGTGGGGTTTTGGAAGGCTTACACAAGTGCCAACATCTGCTTCTATTCCCATCAACGTCAAATTTGTCAGAACACGAAACTGCACCAGAAAAACAATCCCTGTCACAGAAAAAATAAACTCTACTTCCATGGCTATCCCCTGAAGTACCAAGTGTAGCAGATCTATTACATTTCCAATTTCTATTCCAAAGTAAAATTTCTTTCCCAAATATATATATACATTTACATATATTTATTTTTATATATATATATTTACCTACTATTTTATCTAGCCTATTTCCCTGCAGTGTATCTGCATCATAAAGTTTTTCATTGCTTGGTCTGCCTTTACTGGCCAAACAGTTAGTGTAAAGCACAATCATAAAAACTAAGTCTCATACCTAGTTACAAAGTGACAAATTACGCCAGCCACTTTTTGGCAACTTTCTACTAGTAAAGACTTTTTAATTTCTCAGCAACTTCTACCCACAGTTTTACTGGTCTCTTTACTACTGGTACGTTGAGGGTTCAGGTAAGTACCCTGATTTATACAGTAAATGAAACCTTACATGAAAACATTAAGCAAATTAAAAAAAAACTTATTTTTTAAAACATTCCTTAAAAAGTCAGCATAAAATTGTGGACCAAGGAGAATCTTGGAAAAGTTTATTCAGCTTTACTTCAGTTAGCTAATTGTGCCTATAGAGCAAAATAGGAAATTTTCATTTTATTTACAAAGAGCACATTAAATATAGATGCTTTGCTGTTTGCTGTAAAGAATGAAATAGATAAGGTACATATTGATAAAGTCACAATTTTTTTTTAAAAAAAGCATCTTTACCATGAACACTAAAGGTAATATTAATTAGTCAGTTACACAGTTGGATGACACATAACTATTTTAGATAGAGTAAATATTCACCAATTGTTGCTTTCACTCCCCTGCAGAAAGTGCATTTCGGTGAAAAAAGATTCTCCTCTATCCTTGCAAGCACAGCTTCTCTTTCACTGGAAAACAAAGATTTCGCCATCGGAAGACGATATGATCACCAGAGAGATCACCCAGCAGCAGAAAAATCCCAATTGTTAATTTAGCCAGTGAAGTATCAATAGTTTGTAACCAAACCCGCACATTATAGCTCTTAATAATCTCCATCTGTAGATAGAGTTTTCAAAAGAATTTAGTGCCTTAGGTAAATTCTTCCATCACTAGATTAATTTCTTTCAAGAAATACTAAATGCTAACAAGAACAAAAACTCTGGTATTGCAATGACACTCCAAATGTTATAATGAAATGTTTGAAGGAAAAGTGTAAGCCTTTCTTCATAACTTCCTGTGCATGCCTGCTCCCTCCAGCATTGCTGCAACTACTACTAAACTTAAGTTTATCCACCTCACATATGTTTACATACCTCACTCAAATGGGCTCAAAATTGTTATTGCTCAGTCTGATGTCTCAACATACTGAGCTACTATAGTTTATTACTGGAAGATTCAGGAGATCCGAAAGAATAATATTAATACAACTGGACCTTTCCACTCAGATTTGATCTGTGATGAGTGCAGATTAAAAATAATATACTGTATTTACACAGCATAAAGCCAAAAAGAAGAGGTGAACAAACTCACATGGGAATGACTACTCAGCTGCATCTATCTAATAAAATAATTAATATATTAAATCTTCTGCTTTGCACTTAATAGCCTCGTAGATTTTTGACAGAATACACAAACCAAGCTGCTTTTCACTACACTGATGATAACTGGAGGATGAAGAATCACAGGGGAGTAGGGGAAGAAAAATACTTTAAATAACCAACCAGAAATTTGTCCTCAGTGAGACACTCTTGAATTCCAATATAAACTGAAGAACCTAAATAAATCTAACGTATAATAGAGATGTTTCCAGTGTGAGGAAACGAGCAAAGCATTTCCCATGTTGACACACACCAGCAAAGTCACTTCCTCCTTATAATCTCTTCGTTCTCCAGCCAGCCACCAGCTGTACCAGGCAAAGCCCCATTTCCCCAACATGACTGCATCAGCTACGGGGGTCTCCTCCTCCCACCACTCGGATAAATCAGACTTACACTTCACTTCCACACATGTTCATATTATGTACCACCCATTGCAACAGCGTAATTTTGCCTCAGCCAAAGGAGTTGTAGATGTTATCAATTCACTTCACAAGATCTCATGAAATACTCAGGAATATGAGTTAGGTGAGGTATGATTCCACGTTACGCTTCCACACAAATCTCTCTTATATACTGTCCCTTTCCTACGCAGTAACAATTACTTGAAGAAAATTGATTGAATTTTTTTGTTCCTTAACTTAACTGCCTCCTCAACAGGGCATGTACACAAAATAAAAATTTCAGTTCAAATGAGTGAAAAGTTAGCTCTCTTGCCCACCACTACCACACAAGTACTACTGTACTTTTCCATATGAACCGTACACATCATAAAAGATTACATTCTGTAACCCTGCAGAAGAAATAGGCACCAACCCTGAAACCACAGGGTTGTTTCATTTATCTAACTGAATACTCTGTTCCTATTAACTTCAGTGAAAAATGCAGGTACTCCGTGCAAACTGTCAGAAAAACTATAAATGGCTTCAGCTTTTCAATCATAAAGGAAACATGGTTTCTACCACAATGAGCTCTACTGATGGCATTGAGGAGACCTGGAAGCCTAACTCTTAACTTTTATTGGAACTTCAACCCCTCAGGCTGCCTCTACTTTAACAAGAAGTCCTGCAAAATAGGATAGGGTTTGGACAGAGAAATAGTCGGTGCTGGGACCCTGTTGGGGGGGGTTGTTGGTGAGGGGGGGGTCACTTCAGACTTGCTCTAGTCTAGTCCCAAGAACTGCACACTCATTAGCAGCCAGATGTGCTCCTACAGAAAACCTTCCAGTTCACTTCCATCCAAAAGGAACCCAGGCTGTGTGCCCCAAGACCATCTCATGATGTGAAACAAAGTAAGCTGGGATAGTGTTTGTATCTCAGAAGAGCTGGTCCTAGGGAAATGGTTTTAAGAAAAAGAAAGGGAACCATAAGTCTAGGACACCTAAATGACAGGATCTAGCCTTCAGATTAAGAAGTAACCATAGGAACAAGTACAATGATGGTTTTGGTGACTTACGTAAAATAAATGTGACGGCCTCCATACTGGCCCTAGTCCAGAGTTGTCCCCCTTGTAAAATCCACCACCACAGCTGTTCTCAACAGCAGTCCTAGCAGGTAGGCCAAGGAAAGCTCAGAAGTTGTTTCCTCAACCCAAGGCTGAGGTACAGTTAAAACGCATGACATTTCCTTGTGAAGGATTTACATCTCTGAACCGTCACTTGAACCCTGTTCACAACCATTAATGAATATGAAAAACTTGACGTAGAACCAGGTATTTAACTCCAGCTGTCCTCTCTTTCTCCATATGATTTATGTGGATCATCTTGATCCATACTGCAAACAGACTTATTACTGAATTCAATATTTGGGTGCAACTTGAAATACATACAGAGTCTGCTCTTTAGAAGGAGCTGAGCACTTACTGCTTGAACACCAGTATCTGTTATGTCTTAAACTGTAGAATCTGAAATTAAAGATATTACAAATTCTTTAAATTACCTAGGACTCTGACATACACCAAATTTGAGGCTTAAGACAAAATACTGGAGAACATTCCCTTAGGATAAGTATTTTTTACAATAGGTAAAATCTGATTGTTAAATGGAAACATGTAAAGCACAATCACACAGACACTTTCTCAAATATACAGGTTAATTTTTTTTTTTTTTTAAATAGAAAACACATTGGACCATTTACCATTTTTCATGGTTCTGCTGAGGATAAACATATGGAGAAAATAAGCTACTCTGTAGATCTTATTTCACTCCAGTGTCTGTGCTTTTATTCTCCCTGTCACAGCCAAGTTAGGAATTTCCTCTTTCATGATAATAAGCAGAAAGTTCACAGATCTCAATGCAGCAAAGCAGGAAGTTTGCAGTTTGAAGGATTTCCCCTCCTCAGTGGGACAGGGGAGGAGAGAAAAGTATGAGGGGGCTACTGTGAAATCTTTTGCAAACTTAAGGAGCTGATTTGGACGTACTTATCTCAACAGGGTCCTAAAGTGATGCTACCGAGACCGTGCGCAAATGAAACACTGCCCGCATCTGTTCTGTAATAATTTGTCACTTTGTCTTTTTGAGAGAGTGAAAAGTCCTGCCTTTCTGATTAGGGCACTACCTGGCACAAATAATCCTATCAACAGTATAGTCAGATGTAGAAGGAAGCTAAAACTGCTGCAACACAGCTCTCACTAGAACATGCTACCTTCCCAGCTGACCCCGTATCACAAGGCAGGAGTGAATGCCACATGTGGCTTTAATGCCAAGCAGCTGCTTGCACACCAGCACCGCCTCTGTCCTCCTCCTTACCCCCCTGCACCGCTGTGTTGCACGGGCTATCGCAAGCAATGGGAACTGCGGCGCCCTGTAATGAACACAAGCCCTCACATCCAAGGCAGACCTGAACCCAAACACATTACCCCCTCAGCCCCCATGCCCGGAGAAGTGAGATCATCCGTGCTGAAGTGAGATCACCAGTGCAGGCTCTCCGAGGAGGGCGGCCGGGGGGGAACACGCGACCCCTCCCCAGCCATTTCAAAACCTGTTACTCCCCCTCCCTTTTAAGCAAAAGCGGCCGCCCCGCAGAGCTCGGGGCGGAAAACCCTCTCCCGTCTGCGAGTCCCGCCGTCGGCAGCAGCCCGCCCCGCTGCCCGCGGTGGGCGCCGCCTTCCCCGCGCAGCAGCGGCAGCGGGAGCGGCAGCGGCAGCGGGGCGAGCGCGGCCCCACGGGGCCGCCGGGGGAGGCGAGGCGAGGCCCCCCCGCTTCGCTCCGCGCCCCTCCGCTCACCGACACCAGGAACTCCAGCGTGCCCACGTAGTCCCGCTCGGTCTTGAGCAGCTCGTTGAGGACGCAGACGCGCAGGCGAAGCTGCTTCTCCAAGTCCTTCCCGCTTTCCCCCTTGCCTTCCCCTTTGCTTTCCTCTGTCATGGTGCAGCGAGGAGGAGCGGTGCTCCCAGCCCGGCGCCTTTCCCGGCTGCAGGCAGCGCTGCCTGAGCGCCCCGGCACTGCGCTGCGGACAAGGACAACAAAAGACCCCGCTAAGTTACATAGCGGGGCCGGGCTCTGGCCGGTCTCCAGCCGCGCAGCAGCCTCAGCCCCTTCTCACCCAGCTCCAGCAGCCGCCCGAGGACCGGAGGCGAGGAGCCACCCCAGTGCGTGCTCCTTTCCCGTCAGGAAGGGGACACAGCCTGGAGGAAACGAGCGGTCACTGGTTCCCAGCTCGCCCTGTTAGCTGAGAGGTTGGAAAGCCTCCGCAGCAGCACAGACTTGGACATTAATCAAAAGCTTTGTATCCATGTGACTCCAACCCCTTCCCCCCCTTCGCTAAATCTCAGGAAAAAGGAAAGGAAACAACTTCAGGGAAGATTGCGTGCCAGCAGCTGCCTGTTTCACACACAAGCTGCGAGCTCCGGTTTGAGGCTAATTGGAGATCTCCAGCAACAGAGCACAAGAATTATAAAAATGTCCCAGCAAGCTGGCTGGCCAGGGAATCAGCAGTTGGTTTTGTGTTGGTTTAATCATCAGCAAAAGAGCCGTTTCAACTTCCCCTTCCACACCTTCCCACGTATATTATTACAACGTCTATCACAACTGATGTGTATTACAAATACGTGCTTTGATATTCTTCTGAACAAACATACACAGCTAAGCATGTGGATGTGCTAAGCAGGTACAAACAGTATCTTCTACAATAGATACAGAAAAGTTCCTCCAAGATAGGGGGTTTTGGGGCTTTTTAGGTTTTTTTGTTTAATGAAACAAGGTGCTATAAAATCCCCAGGTTCTACAGTTTTCCTGTCTGCATTGGAAGTTCAGATTTGCATGATACATTAAAAGAGTAAAAAAAGAATTCAGTAACATTTTCAAACAGTTAGCAGAAAGTATATAGCTACTTTATAAAAGAGGAACAGATTTCTTGAAAACTGAAATACGTCAGGACACTACCATGTGAATTTTGAAGCCACTGTTAAAAGCTGAAGGTTTCTCTGGCTAGCTCTTCGATCTGTGACTGGAAAGAAAATCCAGGTATTCAATTTTGAGATGCCATATCAAAGTATCTTTCTCAACCTGCAACATCCTAAAAGGAAAGAATAAAATGGAAACCAGGGTGTAAAACTCTTCTACAGCCACAGTACAAGCTGAGGCAGCAAGAACAGTCCTTACTGGGAGAGAATAAGCAAAGACATTTGTGCTCTGGTAACTAGACATCGTCTAGCTGTCTGCCTCAGACACCTACTGGGAAATAGAGAATACAGTTCCCACAAGATGTTTCTCAAAGAGCAGAAATAAAAAAGCCTGTTTCTTTGAATGTGTCCTACTTCCCTGCACCCCCCCCCTTCCCAAACACATGCAGCTCCCTCGTGTAAAACCTAGGCAAGAAGCAGCGGTTGCTGGGCATGGTTCTGCTACATGTATCCTGCTCGGCTACTTATGCATGTGCCAGACAAGCCTGCAGACTTGCCAACTGGCCTCAGTGTAGCTCTTTGCTCAACGGGACACTCATCCTCAACGGGACACTAGTCCATTCCAAAACCAGACACTGATTTTCATGAAAATCAGAACTTCATGTTTTTAAGGACCTCAGTCCCCTGCCAAATCTGGTTCAAATGGACTGATGGGTTGAAAACAGACTGGGGCAGAAAAGGCAACACAGTTCAATCATTGAAACTTGTTTCCTTAGGAAACCTGTCTAAAATAGACAAGGTGTCTGATGAGTAGCCCACCCTTTTGGGTGGGCTTCACCAGTGAGGCACAGAAACGAAGTCCCAAAGCTCTGTGGCATCTGCCCTGATCCTATGGAGGAGATGAAGTGCTTCACACTTGCTTGCACTAGCACCAAGAAAGCTGATGCTATGGTGGACAGGCAAAAGAAAGTGTGATCCACTGAACCCTATGATAGTACAAGTTTTCCCAAGTGACAACAAGCAAATGGATCCAAAACCACTGAAGTAGAACACGAAGCTACTGCTTTCACCAAGCTACTGCTTTCCCACTCCTAAACACATGTGGGTACCCTTTCTCAGGCAGTCATAGCCAAATGCCTCAAACTAGTTAAATTTCCTGTCAGCAAGTACCCTCTCTTTCTTTTAGGAGAACAGAAATAAGAGATGGCTACAGTTTCTGATTTCGGACATTCCCCTTTGCTCTTGGCTTCAGCCACGTGCCATTAGTTTTCAGAACCCACATGCACACTCACAGACCAAGGTGAAGGCTGAAAGAGGCAGGAGCAGCAGCTTACTGTCTTTTTCTTCCCCATCATCTACAGCGGTAAGAATCCCTTCGCTTCAAAGGTTGGTCATCTCATTGCCAGGAGACCTTAAGGCCTAAGTGATCCTTGTCCCAGCTTACACTCCTGCTGTCCTCACACAACTGATTCTTGCTCCTTCATTCAGGCAGGCAGCTCCAGGTATTTGGGCCAGCAAAAGCATAACTGACAACACTGAAGAGATTTTTATGACTCACTTAAGGCCACTGAACCCAGCAAAGCCCACAGCAGATGTGCGATGATAGGGAAAGTAGTTCTAAATGCCAGACACAATCTATGGAAAACATACGTGCATACAAGCTAAGCCAATTTTCCTGACAACCTGCTTGAAGTACTAAAGACAAGGGCAAATTACTTTTTTCCCCCTAGTTTCAGGAAAGCTGAATTGCTCCAATTGTAGTTTTCACTACACCAAAATTGGAAAAAGATAATAAAATGAAAGAAAAGTAGAGCATACACACAAGATGAAAAATTTCAGCCCAAACAAAACGTTGCAAGCAACTAAAGAGCAGATTTAGGATGTATCAGGGAACTGACTAATAGATAGCACTACCTGTCTTAAATAGAGAAACGAGTTACGTAAAACAGTATATTGATTATGCTAGCATGTGAGAGACAGCAATTCTTGCTCTCTGTGGGGAAAGCCACAGGTTTGGAGAAACTACCAGATTGTTCCCATGGGATAATGCTACACCTTTGGAATGCAACAAGAACTGTTTCGGTCCAAGGGTACTTGAGGCCCAAGTTTGAATTCTATTTAAAGAGTCCTGTTGAAAAAATATGGCACTGCACAACTTTTGGCCTATTCACAAAACGACATAATCATTGAGGATGGACGGGACCTCTCAAGATTATCTAGTCCAACGCGCCTGCTCAAGCATGGTCACCTACAGCAGGCTGCCCAGGACAACAGGACAAGTTGTCTAGCAGGTTTTGAGTATCTCCACAGATGGAGACTCCACAGCCTCTGTGGGAAACTTGTGCCAGTGTTCGACCAGTGTTCTACAGTAAAAAAAAGTCATCTTTTGTGTTCAAACAGAATTTCATGGTTTTTAATGTGTGCCCATTGCCTCTTGTCCTGTCTTCTCTTCCTGAGAACAGTTTGACTCTCTCTTCTTCATTCCCTCTCATCAAGCATTTAGAAACATGGATAAGATTGCCCATGAATCTTCTTCTTTCCAGGCTGAACAGTCCCAGCTCTCCTCATCTGTAAGATCCTCTATTCCCTTAACCATCTTCATGGTCCTATCTGATGACCTGGAACAAGTTTCCAGATATTAAAACCCTTATGCGTGACAGATGGTAGTAATTAAACTTGAACAATTTGCCATGACACTTGTGTCCTGTATGGGAAAACCACATGGATTTGTTTCTGTATTGCTACTGAACGATGGCTATCAGTGCAAGACAGTTTCAGTATCACATGTGAATGAAATCAAACATTCTGCAGGGCTTATTATCTTATATCACAGCACTGAAAGGGCTCTTCAGGCCAGATGGGAATTTCAAATTGTCTTCTTTTCAGAGAATGCTGAAATAAGTTCCTGAAGCTGTATCAATAGATGAGATAGTTTACTCTGCAGGCTGCTCGCCAACACTGAAGACTTTCCTCTCTCAAAGAGACAAGCCAGCCATTTTTACTCCCCTTGTAGAAAACATTACTGGTGGTCCCCTTTCTCCAGGTAATCTTGATAATGCAGCGATTTCTTCCACTCTAACCTGCCCAAACAGTCCATGCAATGCAGAAATTGCTGTCAAAGCTGAAACTAACAATCTTCACTAGCAGAATTAAAAAAACCCACAAGAATTCTTAAGAGACCCATCCAAGAAATGTGATTAACAAGCAACACTAAAAAAGTTCACCTGAATAAAAACGGTTTGTTTAGAGGTGGCTCTGTACTGAGCATTAAAAAGGTTAATATCTAAGGCACTAGCTGTAAACTGTTATGAATTTGGGGGGGGTGAGTACATGGAGGAGTTCACTTTTGACACACTGCTGTCTTTTCATTCACCACGGAGTTTACACTAAACCATCTTTTCAGCCACAGGTTTTAAAGAGAAGTCATTATTTGTACAGAATGGACTAAAATAATCAGTTTTGTAATCTCCCTTTATGGTATTTTTGAAGGAAGATAGAGGTACTTTAACCACGAAGACATTTAAATGGCCCCAAGCATCTATATTTTTGGAGGCAATGTAATATCATCATCAAGATAATACTTAGAGTGAGCTCATATAATCAAATTATTTCTTCAAGTATTCTGAATACCAGCTGGTCCCCCCAAAAAAGAGACTTTTTTACCCCAAACCTCTATAATATTACTTTCCAAGTATTAATACACTGGACTTCACCACATAGTTTTTCCACAAGCTTCTCAATAATGGTGCATATCTATCTGCAAGACTTTCAACCATTTTATTCCCACCAGCCAAAGGGACACAGCAAACATCTGTAGCAAACACGAACTTAACATTCAGCTTTCCTTAGCATGTTTAGAATTACTGTGTAATGTAAATCTGATTTATCAAAAAATAATCCTAAAAGGATATATTTAGATTATAACTCTTAAGAAAAGGGGTGATTAGCAATTCACTTGAAGGAGCGTATTTTGACTTTCGCTATAAGAATCAATTGTACCTTTCAGAAACCCTGCAGCAAGAAGCCACGTAAGTCTTATAACGGCAAGTGATTACTACAGATGGTTTTTCTTCAGAAGGATATCTAGCATGAGCCAGCACATCTCCAGAACCTCAAGACAGGAGCGCAGTTAGTTCACATATCTTTTGAATTTAAATTGGTATTAAAAGAACATGAACTAACACAAATGCATGGCAAGTTTTCCTCAGGAAACTCTAGTTCAGGAAGAAACTCACTTTACATGGAGCCAGCATGATAAAATAAAAATGGTCTCCACAAGGTTCAACACCAACTTACTGTACCTTGATGAAAGCTATTTAAACTAAAACCTCACCTTATGTAGTATCTAAGCAGAAGGACAGAATGGACAGCTGTGGACAATTACTCCACCTCAATTTCAAGAGGACATCTGATTACAGCTTCTTCACACTAGACTTTTAACAACCTTTTTTAAAGCTGATAGGAAACTGGAAAAAAAAATAATTATAAACCATGCAAGCTGAAATAAACTGAATACAATTTACCCAAATAATGTCAAAAAAAGTCCCACATCTTAGTGAGAAAAACAACAAATTAACTTCAGAGTATACAAGGTCTTTCATGTTGCTAGCCAGATTTATATCACTCTGGATTCTCCATGGGAAAGAAACCATAACTGATTGATTAAAACACCTTTTTTGATCTGCTCTGTGTTATGGGAGCAAACAGAGATTGAGGAACAGGGCTTTATGTGGAAACAGTGACAGAAAAATAACTCAACCACTTCTTTGACTTTTGGATAATGGACAGTAAAATAAAACTTGATACAAAGGAAAGTGTAAGGAATTTCCCTTTGGTTTACTTTAGGGTAAAAAGGAAAATTATCTTCTAATAATAAGAAGCTAATTATGAGCTTTCAGAAGAAATGTTAGCCGATGTACAGTGAGTTCTCCAAAGACAATAGCATGTTTGTTTATAATTAACCAAAGGACAGTAACTAATCAATAAGTTTCCAGCAATTATGGTTGAACTATTATATAAACATGCCCAACTATTCTGTAGTATTTAGCAGGTGGAAAGAACATTAGATTATCAGCTGGTACAAGCTGTAAGACAGATACATCTGTATCTGACTTTCACAGGCATCGTTTATACCTTGGCAAATACGTGATGTGTAGACCTACTTGAAGGCACTCTTTCACTCACACACTTTGATACAAGAGGTAATTTTATCGCATCTGAGTAAGGAACTTTTGTCCGTCTAAGTGCAAAGACTCACTAATGTTATTCAGAGGCTAATACATTAAATATTTTATTTAACAAAATCTTTGTTTTGCTGTTCAAAAATATAATTTTTCCTCAAGTATTTTAATATTCTTACTCCTGTACAATGACTTAGAAGAGGTTTTTTCAGCTTTTTTCGATGTGTAAAATTGATCAGTAATCTCTCTAGTCATTGCATGTGCAGTGTAAGGTACTGTCAGTATTTGCTGAAAATCTTAAATTAATCTTAAATTAAGCAAGGCTACTAATGAGGTTAAAATTTTTCTATCTTGCTTTAATTGCTGGATGAAGTGATACAGGAGTCTCAAATATCAATCAATTGAAAGCCCAAGACAAAAAAAACCACCTCAATTCCTGCTTTGTCAAAAATTATTTTTTATGCTTGCAAATGTGTCTTTGAGAGAGAGGATGGTGAGCAGGCAAGGAGAGGTAACATAAAGCAGATGTCCAGAAGCAAGCTATACATACATGTAAGCAGAACACAAGTCACATTGGTAATACCAGCACAAAACAAACAGCATTTGACTCGTCTCAAGATTTCCATTTTGCGTTAAGTAACCGATACCTGTACTGTATCTCTTTGTCTCTGCCAAAGCAAGAGTAAATACAGACTGTTCAAGTTATGATG
Source organism: Calonectris borealis (assembly GCF_964195595.1). NCBI lineage: Eukaryota > Metazoa > Chordata > Aves > Procellariiformes > Procellariidae > Calonectris > Calonectris borealis. The sequence goes on from NC_134313.1 coordinate 38,870,794, forward strand.
TGCTATAAGGTACATGGCAGCTAAGTTTCTTTTTTCTCCTAGTTTCTTTTGCCATGCAACAACTTGAATAGATAATAAAAAACAGCTGAGATACTGAGTTCACTGGTTAAAGTTGAAAGTACAGAACAAACTGCCATTATGCTCCAGAGATTTAATGTTGATGATACCCAAAGCAGATATTTTGTATTTCCAACCCTTCAGAGAGTACAACAGTGTAGAGAGGAATATTTTGAAACCATTCCAAATTAGGGGTTCTAGCAAGACCTATCAATCAAGAAAAGATAAACTTTAAACCAAACTGAAAAATTAATTTGAATTTTATTATAGTTGATGCGTTTTCTTTATTAAGGAGCTGAAATAATTATAACTACTACAGAGGAATGTAAATATATTCTCCCTTAGATAGGATTGTTCCTGTCAGAAGATGAAGCTTCTGCCAAAATGAACCCTTTAAAAATCTTTTTCTATTAGAGATTATCACCAGAAAAGCAGAGTGAGACTGGACATGCCCAGAAAGCATAACCAACTACAGCAGAGTATTACAGTATTCATTTGGTAGAAGGTTTTTGTAAGAAGAACTGAAACCATTCCATTTGTAAAAGTAGGATTTTTTTTTAAATCTGAATGGTATGTTTACCACAGTGGCAACTTACTGTTTTATAGCAGGTTATTTTACAGACAGACTATGATTTGTATGTTCTGATGTTCTCTGTTCATTTGTCCAAACAGGGAACAAGCCAAGGCTCCGCAGTCAAAGCCATGTGCTTTAACCATGAAACAACATGACATAAGGTTAGATCATCAGCTGACATAAATCACCGTAATTCCATTAATTTCACTGACCATTAAAGACTCACATGAAATATGGACTAGCAGTCTAACCCTGCTTGAACTATCACCCATTTATTTTAACTATGTACATGAAAAAGAACAAACATATTACCATGAAGTTGCAGTAGTTATTTGGAGGCAGAAGTGTTGCTATTTTACAGTGTGTTCCTAATATACTTTTCTTCTCTGGGAAGGTAGGAGAAGGACAGAAAACATTGAAAACAAAATGGAAAATCGCTGCCAAAAAATCTATGAACTAAACAACACCACACAGATTTCTTCATAAATATACTTAGTTCTTCAACCATGAAAGGGTTACACATTAATATTAAATGTTTGTAGAATACTTCAAATAAAACATGATAATTTGCTCTGAGTCACTTACTTTCTTTTTAACTTTCCCTTTCACTTCTACCTATCGTAATAACATATATGACTTTATCAATATATTTACATCATTTGCCCCCAGTGAACTATAAAATGTCAACTATACCAGTACAAGTTTCTTTCAGGCAAGACTGATTGAACAAGGATGTACAACGTTTTTTTTAAAAAAGACAAACTTCTTCATTCAGCTCCTCTGTCTCCCAGAATTTTGTTTCCATAACACAACCATTTTGACATAGAATCATAGAATCATAGAATCATAGAATCATAGAATCATAGAATCATTAAGGTTGGAAAAGACCTCTAAGATCATCGTGTCCAACCGTCAACCCAACACCACCATGCCCACTACACCATGTCCCTAAGGGCCTCATCTACACGTCTTTTAAATACCTCCAGGGATGGTGACTCCACCACTTCCCTGGGCAGCCTGTTCCAAGGCCTGACCACTCTTTCAGTAAAGCAATTTTTCCTAATGTTCAATCTAAACCTCCCTTGGCACAACTTGAGGCCATTTCCTCTTGTCCTATCGCTAGTTACTTGGGAGAAGAGACCAACACCCACCTCGCTACAACCTCCTTTCAGGTAGTTGTAGAGCGCGATGAGGTCTCCCCTCAGCCTCCTCTTCTCCAGGCTAAACAACCCCAGTTCCCTCAGCCGCTCCTCATAAGACTTGTGCTCCAGGCCCTTCACCAGCTTCGTTGCCCTCCTCTGGACGCGCTCCAGCACCTCCATGTCCTTCTTGTAGTGAGGGGCCCAAAACTGAACACAGTATTCGAGGTGCGGCCTCACCAGTGCCGAGTACAGGGGCACGATCACCTCCCTATTCCTGCTGGCCACACTATTTCTGATACAGGCCAGGATGCCGTTGGCCTTCTTGGCCACCTGAGCACACTGCCGGCTCATGTTCAGCCGGCTGTCAACCAGTACCCCCAGGTCCTTTTCCTCTGGGCAGCTTTCCAGCCACTCTTCCCCAAGCCTGTAGCGTTGCCTGGGGTTGTTGTGGCCGAAGTGCAGGACCCGGCACTTGGCTTTGTTGAATCTCATACAGTTGGCCTCGGCCCATCGATCCAGCCTGTCCAGGTCCCTCTGCAGAGCCTTCCTACCCTCCAGCAGATCAACACTCCCGCCCAACTTGGTGTCGTCTGCAAACTTACTGAGGGAGCACTCGATCCCCTCATCCAGATCATTGATGAAGATATTGAACAGGACCGGCCCCAAAACTGAGCCCTGGGGAACACCGCTCGTGACCGGCCGCCAACTGGATTTAACTCCGTTCACCACAACTCTCTGGGCTCGGCCGTCCAGCCAGTTTTTTACCCAGCGAAGAGTGCACCTGTCTAGGCCGTGAGCCGCCAGCTTCTCTAGGAGAATGCTGTGGGAGACAGTGTCAAAGGCCTTACTGAAGTCCAAGTAGACCACATCCACTGCCTTTCCCTCATCCACTAGGCGGGTCACCTGGTCATAGAAGGAGATCAGGTTGGTCAAGCAGGACCTGCCTTCCATGAACCCGTGCTGGCTGGGCCTGATCCCCTGGTTGTCCCGGACATGGCTCGTGAGCACCCTCAAAACCAACCGCTCCATGATCTTCCCCGGCACCGAGGTCAGGCTGACCGGCCTGTAGTTCCCCGGATCCTCCTTCCGGCCCTTCTTGTAGATGGGAGTCACATTGGCGAGCCTCCAGTCGTCCGGGACTTCCCCAGTTAACCAGGACTGCTGGTAAATGATGGAGAGCGGCTCGGCAAGCTCCTCCGCCAGCTCCCTCAGAACCCTCGGGTGGATCCCATCCGGCCCCATAGACTTGTGAACATCCAGGTGGCATAGCAGGTCATGAACTTCATCCTCTTGAATTATGGGGGGTTTATCCTGCTTGTCGTCCCTGTCTTCCAGCTCAGGGGGCTGAGTACCCTGAGGATAACCATTCTGACTACTAAAGACTGAGGCAAAGAAGGCGTTGAGTACCTCAGCCTTTTCCTCATCCTTGGTGGCAACGTTCCCCCCCGCATCCAATAGAGGATGGAGATTCTCCTTGGCTCTCCTTTTGTCATTAACATACTTATAAAAGCATTTTTTGTTGTCTCTCACGACAGTGGCCAGGTGGAGTTCTAGCCGGGCTTTTGCCTTTCTAATTTCCTCTCTGCACGACCTAACGCGATCCCTGTACTCTTCCTGAGTTGCCTGACCCTTCCTCCACAAGTGATAAACTCTCCTTTTTTCCCTGAGTCCCAGCCAGAGCTCCCCGTTCAGCCAGGCCGGTCGCCTTCCCCGCCCGCACTTCTTGCGGCACATGGGGACAGCCCGCTCCTGCGCCTTTAAGACTTCCTTCTTGAAGAACGTCCAGCCTTCCTGGACCCCTTTGCCCTTCAGGACCGTCTCCCAAGGGATCCTCTCGACCAGTGTCCTGAGCAGGCCAAAGTCCGCCCGCCGGAAGTCCATGGTAGCGGTTTTGCTGGCCCCCCTCTTTACTTCACCAAGTATCGAGAATTCTACCATTTCATGGTCGCTAAGCCCAAGCCGGCCTCCGACCACCACATCTCCCACCAGCCCTTCTCTGTTCGTGAACAGCAGGTCAAGCGAGGCATCTCCCCTGGTGGGCTCGCTTACCAGCTGCGTCAGGAAGTTATCCTCCACACACTCCAGGAACCTCCTCGACTGTTTCCTCTCTGCCGTGTGGTATTTCCAGCAGACATCCGGAAAGTTGAAGTCCCCCACAAGAACAAGGGCTAGCGACTGGGAGACTTCTGCCAGCCTCTGGTAGAATATTTCGTCTGCCTCCTCTTCCTGGCCAGGTGGTCTATAACAGACCCCCAGCAGGATATCTGCCTTGTTGGCCTTCCCCCTCATCCTTACCCACAAGCACTCGACCTCGTCATCACTATCATCGAGCTCTAGACAGTCGAAGCATTCCCTAACATACAGGGCTACTCCACCGCCTCTCCTTCCTCGCCTGTTCCTTCTGAAAAGCTTATAGCCGTCCATTGCAGCACTCCAATCGTGCGACTCATCCCACCACGTTTCCGTGATGGCGACTAAGTCATAGCTACCCCGCTGCACAATGGCTTCCAGCTCCTCCTGTTTGCCGCCCATGCTGCGTGCATTGGTATAGATGCACTTGAGCTGGGCTGCCGATTTCTCCCCCGACAATGGCGTGCGGACCCTAGGCTCTTCTCTAGAGAGCCTGGTTTTATCCCCGTCCCCCTTCAAATCTAGTTTAAAGCCCTCTCGATGAGCCCGGCCAACTCACACGCGAGAATCCTTTTCCCCCTGCGAGACAGCTGAACTCCGTCCGTCGCCAGCAGGCCCGGTGCCATGTAAACCTCCCCGTGGTCAAAGAAGCCAAAATTCTGTTGATGGCACCAGCCCCTGAGCCACGTGTTGATCCGATGAGTTTTCCTGTTCCTTTCGGTGTTCCGCCCCGCCACTAAAGGGATCGAGGAAAAAACTACCTGTGCTCCCGATCCTCCTACCAGTCGCCCCAGCGCCCTGAAGTCCCTTTTGATCCCTTCGGGACTTCTCCCTGCAACCTCCTCACTGCCAGCCTGTATAACCAGTAGCGGGTAGTAATCGGAGGCCTGCACGAGACTAGGGAGTTTCCTAGTAATGTCCTTCACCCGGGCCCCAGGGAGGCAGCAGACTTCCCTGTGGGATGGGTCCGGCCGACAAATTGGGCCCTCGGTCCCCCTCAGAAGGGAGTCACCAATGACAATTACCCTCCTTTTTTTCTTAGCGGAGGCAGTCGTAATTTGTGGGGCTGGCTGCCTCTCCTCGGGCAACCCCCTGGATGGGCCTTCATCTTCGTCCTCGTTCGTCTGGCCCTCAAGTTCCAGAGCCCCATATCTGTTGTGTAGGGGCAGCTGGGAAGGTTGAGGCGAGGAAGGCCGGCCGGGGGTTCGCCTGGCGCTCCGAGCAGGGACCTGTGTCCATTCCCCTCCGTCGCCTGGGTCTCCTCCTTCTGCCTGGTGGCAAGAGGGCAGGGGTTCCTCCGCTTCTTGCGGCGCCTCCGTGTGCTGCCCTTGCCTCAGGGATGGCAGGGTGCGGCTCCACCAATCTATCTCCCTCTCGCACTCCCTGATGCTCCTTAGCCTCTCCACTTCCTCCTTCAGCTCTGCCACCAGGCTGAGCAGATCATCCACCTGGTCGCAACGCACGCAGGCGTCGTCTCTGCTGCCCTCCTGTACCAGGGACAGCCTCAGGCACTCCCTGCAGCCGGAGGCCTGGACAGATGTGTGTTTGCGTAGGGGCTCCGTCTGGGTCGCCACGTTTCTCCTGGCGATGGCTTTCGGCCGAGTGGATACCATGGCCAGGTCCTCTTCTGGGAGGGCAACGACCACGAGCTGAGCTGGCCTCTGGAGTCTGGAGGGGGGCTGCGCCCTGCTCGCACGCCCTGCCCTGTGCCAACTGCCGCGCAAACTGCCGCGCCACGCCCTTCTGACGCGCCACGCCCTGTTTGCCCGCCCTGTTCGCCGCGCTCCGGGTCGCTCGCGCTCCCTGGGGGCTGCTCTTGTACCTGAGGGGGTTCGGCTGCCCAAACATATCGGTTTAAAAACTGGCAATTTACTTAGAAAAATGAAGATTTAAGCCAGAAAAGTAATTTTATACAGTAAAAAGTGAAAAGATTCAGTATTATGCTTACTTCTACCCGAGTTTAACATAAACATCTAGATCTTGCAGTCAAGTCATACTGACTAAACTCCAAAGTTTCTTCAGATTTTTTTTCCAGTTTGTTCATATGTGACACTACAAATCTAGGTTACATTGGGGGTAGAAGGATCTCAGCCTATCAATCATCACAGCTTTCCTCCTTGGCTGGTGTTCCTTCAGAAGCCACTGATGCGCAAAACTAGTATCTTTTGACCAAAAGTTTTTCCACTTTCCACAGTTTTCTGCACTGACTACACTTCTGAGACTATTGTGTTTATTTTTTAGAAGCCTCTTCTATGTAGGTTTTTACCTGATCTTGGTATGATCCAAGTGACTATCACTCTGGCATTAAGCAACATGACTGGGATCTGGTACATGTTTATTCTCTTGCCCTTCCTTTAAGGGAAAAGGCCTATGCTGTTAAGTGTCAAGGTTGGGATTAAAAAATCACATTCCAAGACACAAATATTGCTATTTGTAATGGAGGAAGGACAGTCAAAGCAACACTCCTTGCACTTCAGGCAAAAACTGGTTAAGACAACAACAGTCCCCAATTTTTGGGCAAGTTAATTGCAGCCCTTTGAGATTATGAGAAAGTTTCTTTTTTTCACATGTACAACTAATAATACAAGTGTTTAAGAAATACTTTGGCTAAGTAAATCTAGACTTTGAGGCTTTGTCTCTTTTCCCTGCACCATGGGATCAGATAATAACCAGTTCTGGATCCAGCCAAGTAAATCAGACAGGATTCCTCTAATCTGTGTGGTTTTATCTGTAGCTCTAAAATCCCTTTTGCCTGGTCCCTATACCAGGGGTCTGGAAGGAAATACAAGAATTGTTACAGTAACATATAACCAAAAAATCATATAGGTGGAAGGGACCTCTGGAGCACTTCTAGATCAAACATTCTGCTCAAAGTACGTACGGTTAGAACAGGCAACACAGCTGAGTTTTTAATATCTCCAAAATACAGCAGTTCAAGAACGACTCTGGGCAACATGCTCCAGTGTTTCATGGCTCCTATGGGTTTTTTTCCCCTTGTAGAGTCAAGCATTCTCCCTGTTCTAACTTGCGTCTGTTGCCCCTCATCCTTCAGCTGTATGCCTCTCAGAAGATTCTGGCTCCATCCCTCTACACCTTGCCATTTAGGGAGTTACGGAGAGCAGCATCACCACTGCCTGCTCTTCTAAAGGTTGAACAAACCCAGTTGGTTCCCCCTTAGCCTACTCTTCTAAAGGCTGAACAAACGCAGCTGGTTCTCTCAGCCCTTCATCATACATCATGTTGTCCAGCCCTATAAGCTTCCTGTTGGCTCTCCGCTGGACTCATTCTAATATGTCAATATCTCTCTGCTACCGGGGAGCCCAAAACTGGGTACAGTGCTCCAGCAGCAGCCTCTGAAGTGCCAGACACAGGGGAGGAATCACTTCCCCCAACACCTGCTGGCTACACTCTTGTTCTTATACTCAGCCCAGTATGACATCCATCACTGAATAACTTCTCTTTATGAAGGAAATGCAGGACTTGCTGACTATGCTGATTTTAAAACACTTTTGTTCTGCCAAGAAGCCATGCAACCTGAAACAGAGCCAAGTAATGTCTCAATATTAATCTTCTCTTAGTTATTAGCTAAGTTTAGCATCGTTCTATGGCTAAGAGAAGTGTTAAAGGTCAGCAGCAGTATAATGCTGCTCTGAGACAAAAGCTTACTAGATGTATGATATAAACGTGCCTGCCAGTGACAGCACACTGATTTATGAGTGCTGAAAAATCAGTAATTTGAATAAAAGTTAGGTTTGGAACAGCAACCGTTTATGGCCATCCATTAAGGCTGTGTAGCAATAAGTGCAGTAAGGCAGCCATGGGAATAGATGATTGGGAATTTCCGGTGGAAGTAGCATTTTTTTTTCCATAGTAAGAATTCCCACTCAGCCACTATGACATTGTTTGGAATCTAGACAGTTTCCTGTACAGGTGCTCCATGAATGCTGGAAGGAACTGCAGAAATGTTTGTGTGGCTACGCAGCACACAAACATGTTCTGTCAACAACATGAAATCACAATTAAAAAAATGTTTCAGTACACTGATGAAGATACATGGATCACTGGCCAGGAAACAGTAAACTAAGAACTGAATCTGGAGTTTACCACTAATGTGTTGTGTAAGCACCATTAAGTCATCCCACTACATGCACCTCTGGGTTCCTACCAGCTATTGGCGCCATTTATACACTTCTGTACCACTAACCCTCAAATCAATAGAGTCTTCTTTTTAGCAGCTGTTGTGTTTTCATAGGCCTTCATAATTCACACTTCCTTGCTCACATAATGTCAAAAATACTTGGCTCCACAAAGTACCTCCCACTGAAAAGAGACACAAATTTGCTGCTGTTGTAAACTGGAAGTATCGGTGAAGGGCAGCTCTCTTACACTAGCAGGAATTTCACCATAGAAGACTAAACAGTAACACCCATGCAAATCAGCGTAAATTGTAATATCTGATAGGTTTTCCCTTCTCAGACACCAGAATTTATTCTGTTAGACTAATAAAGTTGCCTCAATATTTATCTTTTCCATTATTTTTCAAATGACTGCAATACATAAGATTTTATTTTTACTTTACAAAGGAGTTTATATACAACAGTAGCACAGCTGTAAGATCTGCTGTCCCAGCGAGTTATCACAGATTTGCATACCACTTGCTAGTGCAGTTGGCTTCCCTGTGAGACAGTGGTATACATGAATGCTTAACAGTGACTCCATGAATGCTTAATAATGCTGGATGCAGGACTTCCAGCAAGGACTGGTGAACTGAGGTTCATCCAGCAAATGACAAGAATGATTGCAGAGTTTGATTTGAGGAGCTGAGCAGTATCGTTATATTGAAAAAATCTTTGTAAGATTCAGATTAATAAGCCCAGGATGGTCATGTCGCTTGTAGGATGAAGGAGTTGAGCCACTTCCCATGTACAGCTTCAAAACCCAAGGCTTGCACTCCTTTTGGTAGAAAATATACTTTTTATTGTGTCATGCTTTGATAAACCATGACACATTTGGTAATACAGGAACTTTATATTGCTATATATATCTGGGACTGTTTAGCCTAGACTGAGACTCTGTAGCCTGCAGAATCATAGAATCATAGAATCATAGAATCATGGAATCATACAGGTTGGAAAAGACCTCTAAGATCATCGTGTCCAACCGTTAACCCAACACACCATGCCCACTACACCATGTCCCTAAGTGCCTCATCTACACGTCTTTTAAATACTTCCAGGGATGGTGACTCAACCACTTCCCTGGGCAGTCTGTTCCAAGGCCTGACCACTCTTTCAGTAAAGAAATTTCTTCTAATGTCCAATCTAAACCTCCCTTGGCGCAACTTGAGGCCATTTCCTCTCGTCCTATCGCTAGTTACTTGGCAGAAGAGACCAACACCCACCTCACTACAACCTCCTTCCAGGTAGTTGGAGAGCGCGATGAGGTCTCCCCTCAGCCTCCTCTTCTCCAGACTAAACAACCCCAGTTCCCTCAGTCGCTCCTCATAAGGCTTATGCTCCAGGCCCTTCACCAGCTTCGTTGCCCTTCTCTGGACATGCTCCAGCACCTCCATGTCCTTCTTGTAGTGAGGGGCCCAAAACTGAACACAGGATTCGAGGTGCGGCCTCACCAGTGCCGAGTACAGCGGCACAATCACCTCCCTACTCCTGCTGGCCACACTATTTCTGATACAGGCCAGGATGCCGTTGGCCTTCTTGGCCACCTGGGCACACTGCCGGCTCATGTTCAGCCGGCTGTCAATCAGCACCCCCAGGTCCTTTTCCTCTGGGCAGCTTTCCAGCCACTCTTCCCCAAGCCTGTAGCGTTGCCTGGGGTAAGAAGGTAAGAAGAGGGAGCCAAGCTCTTTTCAGTGGTGCCCAGTGCCAGGACAAGAGGCAATGGGCACACCCTGAAACACAGGAGGTTCCCTCTGAACATCAGGAAAGACTTTTTCACTGTGAGGGTGACCAAGCACTGGCACAGGTTGCCCAGAGAGGTTGTGGAGTTGGAGATATTAAAAAATGGTCTGGACATGGGCCTGGGCAATCAGCTCTAGGTGGCCCTGCTTGAGCAGCGAGGTTGGACCAGATGACCTCCAGAGGTCCCTTCTCACCTCAGCCATTCTGAGATTCTGTGAACTGCCAGGCTCAAAGAGTTTTGATCACTGGCACAAAATTCGGGTGGAGGCGCGTTACTAGGGGTATACCCGGGGGCTGGTACTGAGTCTAATACTGTTCAACCACTTCATTAATGATCTGGATGATGGGACAGAGTGCATTCTCAGCAAGTTCACATATGACATGAAATCAGGAGGAATGGCTGATACACAAGATCATTTTGGTACCATTCAGAGGGACCTCAATAGGCTGGAGAAAAAGGCAGAGAAAAACCCATGAAGTTCAACAAAAGGGAATGTGAAGTCCTGCACCAGGGAAGAATAACTCCATCCATCAGCATGCACTGGCAGCTGATCAGCTAGAAAGCAGCTTTGCAGAGAAGGACCTGGGGGTTCTGATGGACAAGATTAACAGGAGCCAACAATGTGCTGCAGCCCCATGGATAAGACCAGCATGGAGCAGAAGAAAAATGTAAGAAGGAAGAAGCAGCAAAAGAGAAGAAGTAAGGAGCAGCAGAAAACTGCTACAACTGCCTGTGCCACCCATCACCTCACAAAATGGACTGGGAGTAACCCGCAGCGATAACTAGGGGAGTGAAGACAAGGAAGATGCAAGAAGAGGTGTCTGGAGTGAAGGTGAGCCTCAGAAAAGGGAAGGAAAGGTATTTTCCCCAAGTCTTTCAATGTTTGTCTTCTTTCTCAATACTCAAATAAGTAATTAAATGTTTATGTTAATTGGCAATAAATTCTCCAACTGGAGTCTGTCCTAACCGTGACTGCCCATTGACTCCTGCACAGCTGTAGCCTACCACCCCCCCACCTTGACACTTCTCCCCACATGCACACACGCATCTGCCCACATCTACCCTTGCAGTCTTAGGAGTCTCCCCTGCTGTTCCCTACAGACCCTCAAAACTTCCCTTGACCTGCACCCAAACAGCACCAGCGTCCCAACAACTAACAAACCCACCACAAGTCTACGCCACCAGCAGTGCCCCTGATACCAAACACTAATCAAGTACACCAGTCTCTATAGTCAGAAAATATTTTCTGCATGTTAAGTCATTATGTGTGGAATTTAGTCTCAGGTTGTTATTCAAAGTATGTGAAAGTTGCTTTCTTATCTCAGTCTTGTTTCACCCCTGTGCTGCCATGTCAGCTGGTGTGGCCCACCCTGCATTTAGGTCTACAGAGCTGGAACAGGACTATTGCTCCAGATTGTATCTGCTTCACTGTCCTGATCCTCCCTGTTTTCTCAATCACTCATGAGAGAAAGCAGAATCAATAAGACAACATCAGCAAACCACCAAAACCTAAATATACTTGCTCTGATCTTCACCTAGAATTTAACCATGTTAACTGCAGCACTGCTGCAACCCAAATCCTACAGCTTCTGCTCAGGTTTTGGCACAGTATCTCAAATACTAAATACAACACAGCTGCTGTGTGATTTACCAGTATGACACCTAACTGAACAATTCCCCAATCTAAAGCAACTAGAGAAAAAACTTTTTCTGAAGCAACTTTACTGTGAAAGCAATCATCGGCCTTTAGAATAAAGTACAAAGTCTGGTGTCTTCCCCTAAAATTGCACATGCATAATAAGAACAGCTGTGTTGAGGATTTAAAGAACAAAAATTTATGTCGGATATAATCTATTCCACAGGAAAAGAAAAACATTATGCATACAGCAGGAAATCGATAATCTGATCTATATCAATTAGAGACTACATAGGAGACAGTGACTGAAATAAGGAAATGGCTGAAATGCAGCCAAAGGGCTGTCTCACTGCTTGAAAACAGCCCAGTTAGTTACTTTAGGGAGCTCAGGATACCTGAGGCAAGACAAAACCCTGCCCAATTTTCTTTCTTATTTGGAGGTAAGAAAAGAGGTGTACAATCCTCTGCCAGGGATTAGACATCTGGACATGGTCCTGGGCAGCTGGCTCTGGGTGGCCCTGTCCAGGCAGGGGGATTGGACCCTAGGACCTCCAGAGGTCCCTTCCCATCTCGGCTGCTCCGTGATTCTGTGAGATTGCCTTTGTACAAACTCATAATGATGACCCTATTTTGCCATTTACATCTTAAAAAACTCACAGACAGCAACTTCAGGTTACGAGTATTACAACAGATACATTTTCTGTCAAGTACAAATACAGAGACGTATATACTTTGCCAGGGCCCTGAGGGCACTTACCAGCCTTAACAGCCTTGCCCTGCTTCCCCGGGGCTCCCCTCACCCTGCCCACAGCCCAGGAGCCCATTTCAGTTCCTCAGGGCTCCCCCGACCATGCCCACAGCTCAGGACCCCATGTCAGCTCCCTGGGGGTCCCTCCACCCTGCCCATGGCCCAGGACCCCATGTCAGCTCCCTGGGGCCATCAGCCCCCGCCCCAGCGATGCAGCAGCAGGGCTGGTCTCCGGCTCCCCACAGCCCTGCCCAGCCATGGGCCCTGCTGAGTCAGGTCCACCCAGGTACTGCTGTCCCAGCCTGGCTTCTGCCCGGCCTCGTCCCCGTGGCACTGCCCAGCCATGTCTGACCCTTGTTCTCTCCAGGCCTGATCCTGACTCCCAGCTGCAGACCGATGTCCCGGCCTGGCCCCAGCCTGGCCCCGTCACCATGGCCCTGCCTGGCAGCCACGGGACCCCACTGCAGACTCTCCCTCCGTCATCTTCTATATTTTTGTTCCTGTACTATCAAAGCGTTACTGATGCTGCCTCTGCAATGTGTTTTTCATGTGCGGCTCCGCATTTTCTTGAAAAGCAATCGCTTCTGTCTTTTTATTCTGCTCTAAGTAATCTCTGTGTGCTTAACAGAACTGGTCCAGATCACAGCAATTAATGTAGAAACTGTTTAGAAGCTTAAAGTAATGAACAACATGGGAACAACTGCCTGAGTTGAAAGGTTCATTACATGACTGCTCGTCTCCCAGAGCTTTTTTGCTTTGGAAGTAAGAATTTCTTTTTCTTTATCACCTTTCTCCCAGGCTAATTTTACCTGAAGACTCTACTTTGCTGTTAACCACATTTCACCTTCTAGAAAATACTTTTTTTTCATAATCATTGCTTCCCCTGCTACTCATACATCTGCTAAAAATCGCAACAATTTCCCATTCTAAAAATGTAATGGTAGCTTGTATTTATAAACAAAGGCAAATGTGTTACTTGTCAAATGAAGATTTTTCCCTTATGCACTGCGCTACAGCTATCCTGTGTATTACTCAGCTCATCCTCCAAATCTCAATTTTTATTTAAAATACTTAATCAAAAAAGATAAAAATAACTCAAATCATACTAAAGAGAGAAACATACAACTTCTAAATCAATACTTGTGTAATCTATCCAAATATGATTCTCTGAAGTCATTAGGGACCCAGTCACAACCCTTCTTTCAAGCACAGTGAAGTCAACAAGAGTGCTTTAAGTTAGATGTATATCATTCATCCACCCATCACCATACATGTAAGCACTTTCCTGAATACATTAAGTATTAAATATATCCTTGAATGTTTAGTTAGCATCACTGGAGTTAAATTTTAAGCATTTCTCTAAATGTTTAGAGTCATTGCCTTCAGGACAGAAGAAATGACAATATATACCTTGTTAGAGCATAACTGTATCTATTAAGATCAATAATTGTAGTTTTTTAAGGCATTATCATGATAAATTTTTGCAGTCATCTTAGGGTTCCAGAGATTTGGCCATGCATTTTACCTGTGTAACCCACATTTACATATCCTAAGGCTATTTCTAGGGGAGAAGCAAAATTCAGCTCAAACATTGACCAGTGTTATGTAATTTAAAGCTATATAAATTGGTCTATATTGTAATCTTACAGAAGTGTGGTCTATATTATCACAGAGTTGTGCTGAATACGCTTGCTTGGATTTTGATGGAGTTTTTTGTTTGGTTTGGATTTGGGATGTGTGTGGAGGGAGAATATACTTACTTTCATGGAATCACAGAATGGCTGAGGTTGGAAGGAACCTCTGGAGGTCATCTGGTCCAACCCCCCTGCTCAAGCAAGGCCACCTAGAGCCGGTTGCCCAGGACCATGTCCAGACAGGTTTTGAATATCTCCAAGGATGGAGACTCCATAACCGCTTTGAGCAACCTCTGCCAGTGCTCAGTCATCCTCACAGTAAAGAAGTTTTCATATGGTGGATAGCAGAAAAATTATTGTCTCCAAGTACCATTCCATCACTATACTGCCTTTTTTTGTATGTATATATTCTGGTCATTTACCAGCTAACTGACAAACAGCACTTCTGACAATGCAATTATTTTTATGCTTATTGAAAGATTTAAATATGACTCCCTTGTGTGCAAAAATATCTGGAAAAAAGTGGAAGCTCAGAGATTCTAATGTGGCATCAGAGAGTAAGAAAAGAGTAGTTCTGAAGCAGAAACAGTTGTCATGATCACCAGCACAGTTCACAAATCTAAAAATATATGAGAACTATGAAAAATCTTCATGAGGAACATTTGAGAAAATCACAGAACACGTTGAGTCATTTTGTGGAACACAACTGAAGGAACAAGAGCTCATTGATATGCCACTGGAAAATATGTCTTAAATGTAGTTGATCCACTGCCAATATTGTAATATTGTCGTAGCAACTGTAATTAGGACAGAATAACATTTAAGAGCATCTGAAGTACTAAAAGCAAGTGAAGTGGTGATGGTGCCTCTCTCTGGTCATTAGCTGTGTATCAGATGCTGTTTGATCACATTTTTCATAGCTTCCAGACTGATTTACACTGTGTAGGAACTTAACCCACAACATTTTAGATATTAATCATCACAGCTTTTCAAAATGTATTTTAACATTATTTGATTTCCCAGTAGAGGAACAGACACATCCAGTGTATTTATAGATCCTCCAGCGCTGTCTAGTCTGGGAAATGAACAATCTATTTTAAAAATGTATTTGTTTTGGTTATATTTCCAAACTGATGACTAAAACATTTTAAATACCTAAATAACAAATAAGAATTTTTTGATGTTTTCTCACAAAAAACAACCTCTCCGAGTTGTGTATGAAGACAATGGATAGCAGCAACAGCTGAAGAGCAAGTAAGAATAGACATGCAGGTAAGAAATTAAAGCTGCCCAAGTATCATTTGCCATATTCTTCCATATTCACTACAGAGTATAGATTTTTATCTGCGATCTTGAATTAAGTCTCTAAGCCCACACTCTACATTACAGATAACAGTCAACTTTTCAACATAAGTGCAAAATAAAAGCATAAGCTCACATCTTCTTCTCTCATTTATTTTCTTTCTAAATAGCTAGGCCATAGAGTCCTTATTAAGCATGGCAATGCATGTGAGCCGCAGTGTTGACAGCTCTATCAGCTTTCGCAGGTGTACTGGGTCTGCTGGGATGGAGTTAATTTTCATCATGGCAGCCCGTATGGTGCTGTGTTTTAGATTGGTGACCAAAATACGGTTGATAACAACCAATGCTTTAGCTATTGCTGAGCAGTGCTTGCACAGGGTCAAGGCTTTCTCTGTTTCTCACTCTGCCCCTCAGCAAGCAGGCTGGGGGTGGGCGAGAAGCTGGGAGGGGACACAGCCAGGACAGCTGACCCCAACTGACCAAAGAGATATTCCATACCAGATAATGTCATGCTCAGCAATAAAAGTGAGGGGGAGTTTTTCTAAAGTAGCCGTTGCTCAGGGACTGGCTGGGCATCGGTCTGTGTGATGAGTGATTGCTTTTGCATCACTTGTTTTCTTTTCTTCTTTTTTCCCCCTGCACTTATTAAACTGTCTTTATCTCAACACATGAATCTTCTTCTTGTCTTTGCCATTCTGATTTTCTCTCCCATCTCGCTGCGGGGAAAAGTAAGCGAGCGACTGAGGGGGGAGGTTGCCTGCCAGCCAGGGTCAATTCACTACCACAAGTTTCATATTTCTCATTTTATTTATTTTTTATTGTCCAGTGTATCCACTGATGGAAAAATCCCAAATTGTATTTATATAGTTCAAGGCTATTCTTAAGTTTCAAAAACCCCAGAGATTTAGTTAAATACGAAGCTTTTCCCAACACTTCAATTTGCAGAGGCCATCTTGACTGTTCAGATATTATAGTATTATGTCATGCAACATTGTCTTTTGAAGTGTGCTTTCAGTCTGAGCTGGAGGAATTAACTTCTTTCTCTATGGTTTTAAACTGCCTTGTGTTGCCTTGGGTTCAGAGAACACCTGGAGACTGATGCTCTGACTTTGGGCATCCATACAGTTTTGTCTCTACCTCAAACAGTAGCACCACTGATTTTAAAAAGTACTTCTCACATCAATAAAGTTAAGCAGATACATAATTAGTAACAGAATAAGAGATAAGTTCAAAGCAATTAATTTACAGTAAGATATTTTTCTGACTGTATAGCTCAGCCAGCTGATTGTGCTCTTATGCAAAGCAAAGACACACTGCTAATTGAAAGCATTTAAAAACATTTTAATATATGTTTTCCAGTACAGCATCTCAAGGAAAAAAATCAAGATAATATTTCTCTTGTGGAAAGTCTAAAAAGATTGGGGGTGGAGGGCTGGCAAGTATTGGATTCTCTATCACTAATAATGGAGAAAATTATATCATTCTCCAGTAGTTTTGATTACCCTATATCTTATAAGCATTTGATTAGTTAGGTTTGGGATTTCCTGCTTAAAATTTCAAATAAGAGAAAACAGCAGTGTAAGTCTTATAAATGAATGCTTTCTAAAAGTCATCTTTTGGTAAAGTAACTCACCGAGAAAAAGAAAGAGAAAACTCCAAGGAAGGGAAACAAACCAATGAAAAGAAACCCTGAAAACAGGAAAGGCCAAACAACCTATAGCAAAACTCAGTTTTAATAATTGTAGATGTTCAGTATATTTAATTTGTTTTAAACATCCTTTTCAACATGTACCCTTTGATTATTTCAAAGGCACCAAGGAAAGAGAAAGAACATGGCAGATTAGTTCATTTTTGTATACTTTTAAGTTAGTCTCCTCAGTCTTAAGATTGTTTAAAGGAATAATAAAATTAACATTTCTTGGCAAAGGATGGCATTACACTGTCTGTTTGATCCTAAGTTTTTATCAATTTTTTTCCTTTGAACTACTTTTCTTAGTATCTCTTCCACATACAGAAACCATGATAAAAACAACACTGCCACCTCAACACATTCACCCCCAGATACTAATTTCTTTACTCACTTCAAATAGGAATGACTCAGAAAAAAATGTTTTTCTTCTGGAATATGTTCCATGTGTTCTACTGTGCTGCCAATAATGATTAGGAGAATGATTTCTATCAACAATCTGTAGCTTAAACTACATGTATCAAACAATACAATATCCTACTATCACTTCTATTTTTATCTGATTTTCATTAGGACTACTTATATTAACTTATTTCTCCTTTAATGATAAAAATGTCACTTATTTAATGTCACTTACATAGTTATTGAGCAAAAGAAAAGACAAGTGAGTGTCATACACAATTTACAATTTCTTTTGATTAATCATCTGTTGGCAGAACTGCTCATCTCTCATTTAAAAAGCTTGGATACATTGGGTAGTTCTACTGAACTGACACCATATAAAAGCTACTTATCAATTATTCATAAACAGATTAAAGTGAATTAAAACTGTAATCTTGGAACATTAGGAAAATATAAAATGACCAAGAATTATTAATATAAAAACCTTCAAAGAAGTTGTAAAAGTCAAATTCTCAGCTACAAGACTACTGTTACCTTTTTGGTCCAAAAGATCGAAGGAAAACTTATTTTCTTTTTTTTATATGGTCATTCATTCTTTCACAATTTCAATTAATTCTGCCAAAGATTTCAGAGAATCTTGTTCTTATTAAAGGGCACCATTTCAAGGGAAAAATTGCAAAAGTACTTCACAGGATCAATTCACAGTTTGATGCTGACCTCAAGCCTTATGCAGTCCTCTCATGACTAAAAAAGGCAATCTGGAGCTAAACACTTCCTTGTCTGCTTATGATGTCTAGGACCTGTAACATTTATGTCTTCAGTTCTGTCACCAACTGGGAAAAAAAGAAAAAAAATGAACCTAGCATTGTGGAGCAACATCATTCTGTAATAAGAGCACCAAAGAGTTCTCAAAGAGTTGAGTCATGCCTTTCTCAATAAGATTCGGCACTCATTTCAGTGAGGCTGAGGATATCATTCAGAAAATCGCAATAACATACAGCCAGTCTCTCACCTGACACCTTGTTTTGCACCAAGAGTTGCTGGTCTGTAACGATGCCAGTGAGAAAGGCACTCAGACTCCGTAAGGTATTATTTAAAATGCTATCTATTAGAGATAACACTATAAGGAGAGAGCAGTAAAGGTAACCTTTCGTCCCTTTAGATGCTGGGAACTCCAAGTGGTGTGGCCTCTGATACACGTGTAGCACATCATGCAGACCCCATCTGTAGAATTTTGGTCATCTCAGCTATTATAGGATTTTATTGCAAGAAAACAACTGTATTCATCATTTCTACTGTCAAACAGAAAGGATGTTTGCATGAGAACTTCTTGCTGTGCTTTTAGATAAAGGCAAGGCCACGCAGGTGGTGTAATCGCCGGTACCTGGTGGGAGCTGCCTGCAGGCTCTCCTTTTCCAGTGAGCTGGCTGAGTCTATCCCAAAGCCAAAGGATTTATGCAGCACAGCACCAGCCTGAAGGCAAAGCTGCATGTGCAGCACGGCACAAACCAGCCCTGGGCTTGCTCAGGTTGACTGTTTTGTGGATCACTAACTCCTCAATGCACAATGGTCTTCTGGTCAGGATCACTACGCACATCCTTCAGTTTGTTTCCCTTAGAACATATGTGTGGCTGATGCTGTATTTTTTACAGAGGGACAATATAATTCTGAAAGGAATTTACATTTCTCCCCATAAATTTAACATACCCATCCTGAAGGCTCCCTCTCTCACAGCTGCTCTTCTACTGCAGAAAGAGCACAGGTCTCCTCATGGAGCTCACATACAACTAACAAAAATTCTGCTTCCAACCATCCCTTTTCCTTTCCTGTAACTGTGTACCATTAAATACATCATGCATAAATTAGCATTAAGTCAATTTAATTGCACAAACACACCACTAATTTTTTTCCCCACCTACTTGTTCAGTTGCACTTGGCGCTTACACTTCCTGTGGCTTTTTACTCATTTTTAGCTTTTCCATTCATTCCTTTTTCGAACAGAACACGCTCCTTATTTCACCAGTCAATTCTACTTGTATTCACCTCTGTTCATCCCAGCTATGCAGAGTCAGGGGTTTCCATGCATGCACACTTCACGTGCTCACAGCCCCTCTGCCTGAACAGCCATCCTTCTTCACTTCTACATGCGAGACAAAATACAGAGAGGGAATACGACGTTGTATGAATGTGTGTGTATATATGAGTCTGTGTGTGCTTTGGTGTTTATCCACAAAAACACACAGACATGCACGTGCATTTGGCTGGGTCCTGGAGTAGAAGGGGATGCCGGCAAGCTCAGTGGGACACAAAACCACATCCCCACAGGGAGTGAAAGAAACAGAATTGTTTCTCCATCTGCAAGCTGAGACATGTAGGATCTTTATCAATGCTGCTCTCAGGGCTGAGCAGAGCTCAAATCCAAGGATAAATTCTAACAGAATAATTGAAGTCTGAAAATAAAGAAGGCTGAAGTCCTGCACCCAGAACTCCCCGTACCTCACCCCTGGGGAGGATGAATTTGATGTCCTGCCTATACAAGTCGCTGCCTTCTGTACTAATATTCAAATTGTGGTGCACCAGAAGTAGCCATAGAGAATTAACACTGCTTACCTCTATGCAGCGCACATATAAACAACCGTGGCCACGCTGCAACTTGCCCTACACTGGACACTTACTGCAGTCGTTGTGCCTACTGTGGCATTTGCAGACAGGAGGGTAGCACCCAGGTTAAACTGCCCGCTGCACAAGGCACCCACGTCACGGTCAGTGCACAGATAGAAGTTGTCAGGAAGGCTAAGGTTAGGAACCTCTGGTAAGTATCTATAGAAAAGTTTCCGCACCTGTTCTCACTGAAGGTAAATTTCAAGCCTAATGTGTGACAAATGAGGTATGGCATCTCCTACTATGGGAAAGAAAAGTGAAAGGGGCACGCAAAAATACCTGTTATGTCTGCAAAATGCTTAAAGGACACTTGCCACTTTGGCTTAAGTCTTTGTTTAGTTTCATTAGCTCATTAACTAAGTAATATTCAGAAAGTCAACTTCTATTAGGGAAGACAAATTTCAGTCCATTAATACTCAGAATTAAAATAATTCCATCACAAATGTATGCTGAATTTTTATTGTACATCAGGTACATCCTTTTCATCACCACCACATTGCAAAGCCAACATACTATTGTCACAAGCACAGGTGATTTAATCACTAATTAATGAAGTGCTGCAGTCAGAAACATAGCATACCAAGCCTTTGAGTCTAAATGAGAAATTCTAATCAGATTTAAATATTTCGTTATTCCAGTTACTGCAACAATCCTTGAATTCATGGGGTTTTTAATAGGATGAGACAATCTGACTGTGTCAAAAATGCCATTGCCCGACTACAAAACTATACGTACTGTAGACACTTCTTATTTGCCGAGTTCTACGTGCTATTTCAAGCCTTGAAACAGCTGTCGAGTTTGTTGTGACAATTCAGTATCATTAATTTTCACAGTTTTTATTTCACTGCCTTTGTTTTTTTCCATTAGGGCCACGGCACCTTTAGAATCATGATTATTTTCTAAATCCAGCTTGATTCCTCCTTTCAATAAATATACAGAACTTGTAGTTGTGAAAACAGGAACCAAGTATAACAACAAATTCCAGTGTCAGAAGACAAAGTTCACCTAAAATTACACTAAATATCATAATTTTTATGTACTTGACTCAAGATTTTTTTTTTAGTACTGTAAGTGAGCGATGCTGGGGACCAACCTCCTTATTCTTTCTGATTGATTGGGTGCTGTTTGAAGAAACCTGCAGTAAAAGGCATCTGCCGTTACTCTTGCTGTGTACTGCCCTCTCGTGGATTTGTGTCCAAAAAGAAACCCAAAAAGAAATCGAAGAGAGTAAGAATATACACCCACTAGATTGTTTTCCCAAGCCCTGTAAAGACTCTGTACCTGCTTGAATTCAGTCACAGAAGTGGGTCCACAGGAATTCACACTTAGGCATATATATAAGCATTTACAGAACTGATCTCTAATTAAGCAGGGATAAATATATTAACAACACTTTGCATTGTGTATACTTTAAATTCAAATTATACCTCTTTATGTCACCAGGGAATACCTATTCATGTTTTTTACATCCAAATATCTCATAGATTGGTACTTGATAATTTCAGCTACAAAACTTTCTCTTTGTATCCATTATAATTGAAAAATGCTTTTATTAACGAAGGCCTTAAGCTACTTCAGAATCAAGCCAAGTATTTTAAAATTAAACCAAAGTCTACTGAGGTTTTTAATAGGCATTTATAAGTAATGCAAATAATTTAGAGCTCATGTAAATTTCTGATATACATCTTTTTAGGCAAAGACTGTTAAAATATCCAAATTTTGACTACCAGAAGGAACATTTTATACAAGCTGCAGAAAAGAGTCAATTCAATACAGCTGACACACTGAGCAAGACAGATCTGCAAATATTCTCCAACAAAAAATCCTTTGAGCATCAAGACTGTTGTTCACTCCATGTGAAAATATGAGTTTCACTACAATTCAGTCTGCTCCTGAAATTCACTAATTCCTGGCTTTTTTTTTTGGTAAATAATTCAAGCTAGGTAACTAATTTATCTCTGAATTTGGGGTTTAGTAGTTGGCTGAGTTATTTTTTAAAGGCAAAATCGGATGTACTCAAAGGGATGCCACAGGAAGGCTGCTTCAGTCTATAAAGTGTATGGCTAGAAGTCTGTCAATAACTGCATTCAGCCCAGTCCAAAAAAACCACATCCCCTTCCACCTCCTTCCCCAGTTAATTGATTTGCAACTAATTCTGAGAGTCATAAGGAAAAAGATCAGAAGCTCTTAATTAGCATGGTTTACATACATGGTATGACAAAACAAGCCCTGCCACTGATCAAGGAACATAATACATACATAGTTTCCACCATTTTTTAAATCAATACTTCAGAACAGGGTAAATTTTTCTTTATTTCTCCCCTATCAAAAAGTCTGCATCTCACAATGCTTTCACAATAAGCAGATGGACATTTGACAGGAAAATCAAATCCTGGTAGTCTAGGATTTTGTCAACTCTGTTATCACTCAAATCATGTAGTCAACTCTGTTATCACTCAAATCAACAGATCTTGGCCAACAACTTTGACAGGAAATAAAATCAAGCCTGTGTTGGAGATGAACAGTTACATTGCATGACTATCTCCAGACATGATGAGGGATAACATAGTTCGGAGTTCAGTGCTGTAGTGAAACTGAAGATTCAGCCCACAGTCTGAATTCATCACCAACATCTGGGGCAGATCAAGGGTATAGATTGCCCCATGCCAGCAGCATGTCCTTCCTACAGTGCTGCAAAAGGCTCCACCAGAGCCCTTCTGCTACCCCCATGAGTCTGTGCTTCAGCATGACTCTCATTTCTTCCAAATCCCAGGAACCAGAATACGCAGTGCTTTTCGATTGCTTCATTCAGGATTTAACTTTTGTGGTATTGCCCATTTTTAAATATACATCAAGGAACGCATGGATAGGATGACAATTTTGCATGTCCGTGCAATGTAATTCTGTATGAAGCAAGCTGCCAGATTTCAGTATTTCTAATTTACAAGAATGTTTTTGTACCTTTTATCAGCGTCAGACACTGAAGCTAACTTTCAGAAGCAGCTAGAAGTAAATAGCTGTGGATTTTAGAATGGGTAGAAGAGGAATGCACTTCAGGGAATTTCAAATTCAATAGAAGTCTATTTGAGCTTTCGGTTCTTTTATCCGGGCATCTTTTAGAGCCAACTAGGAACGCTACAGAATGAGTGCAGGAAAGTTTTCCCTCCCTGGTCATCCAATCAAATTGAGTAGTTCAGCTTTAGAAAGGAAAGCGTTCTTCTGTTTCCCTTTGAGACTCATACTCGTGCATTGATGTGATATTCTGGTTTGCACCTATTCTCTACTCTTCTATTAGCACCAGAGGACCCAGGCTCAAGAATACTGGTCTTTTGTTTGATCTCTCTCACAGCAGTAAAATCAGAGCAAACCAGGATTCACCAGAAGAAAAGGTCCATAAAGAGCTTTAGAGACTTGTGGATTCCACTGATTTCCATGGCAGTAGCAGAAAACAAAATCGGTCTTATTCAATTTCCTTCTATGGTGCATTGCTTCCTTCCTATGCTAGATGGCACTAGCAGCACCTATTATCAAGTTTTCCAGTTTCCACCTAAAATGTTGGGTTTAGTTGTTTATAGCTTTGCCAAGTATCAGTAGTTTGCCCTTAGATTTTGTTTCCAGGCCAAGTATCATGTCAGCTTGAAATCTGGGGAGAAAGGGCAAGAGAAGGAAAGGAACAGATTTCAATAAAAATAGTTCAGCTGGGTAGTCAGAATTGGCTGAGGCTTTGCCTGTATTTGCCTGTGTTAAAAAAAAAAAGCAATCTTGTTTTGTTAAAAGTTCTAGCAATTTGTTCTTTGAAGTAGGGAATTGAATTTCAGGCAGGCAAGGATGGGAAGGAGGGAGTGCCAGCCACTGTATCAAGAATGTGGCTTTTTCATCCTTTTGAAAAATCCACACAAATTTGTATAGGTTTTAAGTTCACAAAGAACTACAGTATGAAACCCCTGAGCTGGGTTGACGGTTGGACTCGATGGTCTTAGAGTTCTTTTCCAACCTTAATGATTCTATGATTCTATGATTCTTTAACCCCATCCAAGCAAAAGCATTTTTGGAATGGCAGTGGTTGGCTGCTGAAGGCTGTGTTTGATCTCAGTTCAGGTGTGTGCACAGAGGCTGAGATGCCTATCGCCTGGGTGCTTTCAGGAGCACCCATCCTGGAATCATTTTCTGCAGACAAGGAACACACATGTGTACACACACACACACAGAGCAGGAACAGCATCCAGACATGCTCTCAGTGAGGGCTTTGAAGGAGCTATCTGAGAATGGGGGAAAATCCAGAGGCAAAGGGAAGTGCAAAAGGAATATGAGATTATGGGGTGACCCACCTGTGGGCAAGAGAAGAAACTTGAATTCTGAGACCCAGAGGGGTCTGAAAGTGGGATTTAAACAAGCACAGGTGCTAAGTACATATACAAATCTCAGGATATTCAGACAGCTGTCACTCAGCATTAAAAAGATAGAAAAGACCATTTAGTCATCAAAATGTTTGCTGCTTTAGAGCACTGAACTAATAAGAGCCTTTTAACCCTGTTTTGATACATGGACAATGTCATCTTCATCCTTTCTCCAGTAGTATCCTGTTACTGACTAGCCAACACTGAAAGCTTTGTACTCAACACGCAATTTCTTAGGGACTCCATTTTGAGTTACTTGACTTTCGTGTGCATTGAATAAGGAGCCTCAACAGATAACACAGGCAGCCAACAAGAGTGCTATTTCCACACAATGTTGAACTGACCAAGTCTTTTCATGGATATAGCCTTGGGTCTGGGAGGGGGAAGGCAAACACGTTGATACAATGACTGAAAAGGAGACCATCTCTAGGTGGCAGAAGGGACAACTGGAACCAACAGACAGAGAAAGTTGAGACAGAGCAAAGAGCCAAAACACAGCCAGGGAGTGTGTGGGGCTAAGAATAGATGAGGAGCAAGACTCAAACACTCTGAAAGGCACAGAACAGACACTGGCAACAAAGATGAATGTGGTTAGGAGGCTGGGTACAGCAAAAATAAAGGGCACTGGCTGGACAAACTGATTAAGGGTAGGTGCAGTAAAACAGAGAGCTGGAGGTGGGTTGGAGACTGGGTAGTAAGTTCGAGGGAGAAAATGTATTGAGATAAAGTGGCAGACAGAGTGAAGAAAAATGGGATTTTTTTGAGGAGGGGTAGGCTTGGCAGAGAACTAGGATAAGGTAGAGAAGGATACTAAAATTAGGAGGAGAGCCGAGCCCAAGAGTCTAGGGCATTGGACTAGAAGTAGGGGAGTGTGCCCTGGGAGAAACCTGAGGAGTGGTGCGTGCAGCTGGTTGAGAAACCAAACTGAACTTGAAACAAAGGACCAACATAAGGGAAGAGGCAAGAGTAGGGCCAAGAGAGACTAAAAGGAACAGGACAAGATTCACACCTAAAAAGCTTACTCCTCTTTCAAGAGATGAAAGTTTCACTCTTCCGCTGAAGCAACATGAAGCAATGACCTGCTACACCATCTGGACACTCACAAGTCTATGGGGCCGGATGGGATCCACCCGAGGGTGCGGAGGGAGCTGGCAGAGGAGCGTGCCAAGCCACTCTCCATCATTTACCAGCAGTCCTGGTTAACAAGGGAAGTCCCGGACGACTGGAGGCTTGCCAATGTGACGCCCATCTACAAGAAGGGCCGGAAGGAGGATCCGAGGAACTACAGGCCGGTCAGCCTGACCTCGGTGCCGGGGAAGAGTATGGAGCGGTTCATCTTGAGGGTGCTCACGAGCCATGTCCGGGGCAACCAGGGGATCAGGCCCAGCCCGCACAGGTTCATGGAAGGCAGGTCCTGCTTAACTAACCCGATCTCCTTCTATGACCAGGTGACCCGCCTAGTGGATGAGGGAAAGGCTGTGGATGTGGTCTACCTGGACTTCAGTAAAGCCTTTGACACTGTCTCCCACGGCATTCTCCTAGAGAAGCTGGCGGCTCACGCCTTAGACAGGTACACTCTTCGCTGGGTAAAAAACTGGCTGGACGGCCGAGCCCAGAGAGTTGTGGTGAATGAGGTTAAATCCAGTTGGCGGCCGGTCACGGGCGGTGTTCCCCAGGGCTCAGTACTGGGGCCGGTCCTGTTCAATATCTTTATCAATGATCTGGATGAGGGGATCGAGTGCTCCCTCAGTAAGTTTGCAGATGACACCAAGTTGGGCAGGAGTGTTGATCTGCTGGAGGGTAGGAAGGCTCTGCAGAGGGACCTGGACAGGCTGGATCGATGGGCCGAGGCCAACTGTATGAGGTTCAACAAGGCCAAGTGCCAGCTCCTGCACTTTGGTCACAACAACCCCAGGCAACGCTACAGGCTTGGGGAAGAGTGGCTGGAAAGCTGCCCAGAGGAAAAGGACCTGGGGGTGCTGGTCGACAGCTGGCTGAACATGAGCCGGCAGCGTGCCCAGGTGGCCAAGAAGGCCAACGGCATCCTGGCCTATATCAGAAATAGTGTGGCCAGCAGGAGTAGGGAGGTGATCGTGCCCCTGTACTCGGCACTGCACCTCGAATCCTGTGTTCAGTTTTGGGCCCCTCAGTACAAGAAAGACATTGAGGTGCTGGAGCGTGTCTAGAGGAGGGCAACGAAGCTGGTGAAGGGCCTGGAGCACAAGTCTTATGAGGAGCGGCTGAGGGAACTGGGGTTGTTTAGCCTGGAGAAGAGGAGGCTGAGGGGAGACCTCATCGCCCTCTACAACTACCTGAAAGGAGGTTGTAGTGAGATGGGTGTTGGTCTCTTCTCCCAGGTAACTACTGCTAGGACGAGAGGAAATGGCCTCAGGTTGCGCCAGGGGATGTTTAGATTGGACATTAGGAAAAATTTCTTTACTGAAAGAGTGGTCAGGCCTTGGAACAAGCTGCCCAGGGAAGTGGTTGAATCACCATCCCTGGAAGTATTTAAAAGACGTGTAGATGAGGCGCTTAGTGACATGGTTTAGTGGGCATGGTGATGTTGAGTTGATGGTTAGACTCGATGATCTTAGAGGCCTTTTCCAACCTTAATGATTCTATGATTCTATGAAGACTCCAGCACAGCAACATGCAACCTGGAAACCTCTGTCCCAAGCTTATTCTTGGATCAGGTTAAAAGTTTTCAGAATGTTCTGAAGAATCCCTGTGACTTTGTATTTCCACCAGTGTGAGATTCCTCAAAACACTTCCCTCTGTTTATACCCCCATTCAAGTCCTACAAGCTTCTAGCCTTCTCAATCCTGCAAAGGTCTATTTTCCGCTAACATCAGGCACAGAGAAAGAACTATCTGCCAGGAAGAACTTTATTTTCTTACATGACAAGCAAGGGAATGGATTCAAGTTCTAGCTGACAAAGCTGCATCAACTAGCATCCCAGTACATGGACTACTATTAAAAATGCACACAGTATGGAATCCAGATCCATATCCAGCCCTGAAACAGACAGAAAATTTTAACAAAAATGAACATCGGCCCTTCGGGCATCAAAGTAAGATACTAAATAGTAATATTCTTAGCCCCAATTTAGGACCTCTGTTTTCCCACTGGGCATGTGGCATTTGGAAAAGAGCCTTCTGAATCCAAGAGGAAACAAAGGAACAGAAAGTAGGAATAGACTGAGATGCCACAGGCTCTGTTGGCAGTGCTCCTTTTCTAGCTTCAGCCTTGGAGACTTGGCCTGAATAGGTTCCATTTTCAAGGCTTAAGTATCCACTATTACCAGTACCAACTTCTTTACTGAACTTCCTATTAATTTTCTCTTTATTTTAAGGGCAGGTAGGTCTGTTTTTCACCATCACTGGGGCTTACCACTTCCCTCTTCACAGTCAGGAAACCATTCCTCTGAAGGAAAGCAAGGATTGGCAACGTGCACTCACCTTAAGCCTGTAGGCAAATATCAGAGCCCAGTGCTATCAAGAAGAAAACCAGCATCCGCCATACTATTTGAGGTGTGTGAGAGTGTATTGGGTTTACGTAGCAAGGTTTCGGTAGCAGGGGTGGGCTACAGGGGTGGCTTCTGTGAGAAGATGCCAGAAGCTTCCCCCATGTCTGATAGAGCCAATGCCAGCCGGCTCCAAGATGGACCCACCGCTGGCCAAGGCCAAGCCCATCAGCAACGATGGTAGCACCTCTGTGATAACATATTTAGGAAGGGGAAAAAACTGCTGCGCAACAGCAGCCGGAAGAGAGGAGTGAGAATATGTGAGAGAAACAACCCTGCAGACACCAAGGTCAGTGAAGAAGGAGGGGGAGGAGATTCCCCTGCAGCCCATGGTGAAGACCACGGTGAGGCAGGCTGTTCACCTGCAGCCCATGGAGGTCCACGGCGGAGCAGATATCCACGGAGGACCCCATGCTGGAGCAGGTGGATATGCCCTAAAGGAGGCTGTGACCCCATGGAGAGCCCATGAGGGAGCAGGCTCCTGGCAGGACCTGTGGCCCCAGGGAGAGGAGCCCACACTGGAGCAGATCTTCTGCCAGGACCTGTGACCCCATGGGGGACGCACACTGGAGCAGTTCATGAAGAACTGCAGCCCATGGGAAGGACCCACGTTGGAGAAGTTTGTGGCGGACTGTCTCCCGTGGGTGGGACCCCACATAGGACAACGTAGTAACTTCTGTTAAGTTTAACATGGCATTGAGGTGAGGTGCTATGGTTGGAAGCCGTAGTTCTTTTCATTTCAATTACACAGCTAAAAAACTTCAACCCCTCTTTCCAAGTAGATGTTACTTATCAATACTGCTCACACCAATTTTAAGAAAGTTGTCCTGCTTGGAAGCTGCTTTTCAAACACTATAGTCACTAGTACTAGTGTACTAGTACTTCACTTGTGACAAGGAAAACTAGGAACATCTTCAGGGGAGGTTATATTAGTCACAGTAATCATGTAACTCTAACACATAAGATTCTTTATTTCATTAAAAAATGTACGTCATATTATGTGCTGCTGGCATACAAAAATTAGTGTTGCTTCCCTTTTTAAAGAGCTGTTGTTTCTCTGTTGTAAACATAAGCAAGCCCTACACATTCGTCTAGCAATATTCCTCAGAGCAATGAGATCTGCAGCTTTGCAAGGAAGTACTAAGTCCCACTGAGGTGAAAATATGGCAGGGTAAAAATAACTGCACAAGTGCCAGTAAATCAGCACCTATAAATGATAATCTGAGAAGTGAAGTGTATTCAAAGGGGATATTTCACAAAAGTGATGGAATGGTGATCAGAATAGCGTGTGATGTTCCCAGGAGTTTTGAAAAGCAGGCTGTGACAAAAATCTTGAGAGCACTTTGCACAGATGAGAGCTCCAAGCAATTTGGAAAGTGACAACCAAAATATGGAAAACAGTGACTAAGCTATTTTCTATGAAGAGAGACAAACAAGTGCATCAGGGAAATGAGGTCTACAGATTTACTGAGACTCTGCATTGCTGATCCTCTATTTCATATCATAGACAGCTCTGCTCTGCTCTGAAATGCTAACTGGAAAGTTCTTTAGCAGCATTGTTAAGTCAGCAAAGAAAAGGGTTCATACTGATGGCTTTTGAAAGTCAGGTAAACCATCTAAGAAAACTGCGGAGAGGTTCACAGAATCACAGAATGGTCAAGGTTGGAAGTGACCTCTGGAGGTCACTGGGTCCAACCCCCTTGCCCAAGCAGGGCTACCTAAAGCCAGTTGCCCAGGACCACGACTAGATGGCTTTTGAGTATCTCCAAGGATGGAGACCCACAGCCTCCCTGGGCAACCTGTGCCAGTGCTTGGTCACCCTCACAGTGAAAAAGTGTTTCCTGATGTTTAGAGGGAACCTCCTGTGTTTCAGTTTGTGCTCATTGCCTCTTGTCCTGGCACTGGGCACCACTGAAAAGAACCTGGCTCTGTCCTTTTTGCACCCTCCCTTCAGGTATTTATAGACATTAATGAGATCCCCTCTGAGCCTTCTCTTCTCCAGGCTGAACAGTCCCAGCTCTCTCAGCCTTTCCTCATAGGAGAGATGCTGCAGTCCCTTAATCAACTTTGTGGCCCTTCTCTGGACTCTCTTCAGTATGCCCATGTCTCTCTTGTACTGGGGAGCCCAGAACTGGACACAGTACCCAGGTGTGGCCTTACTAGTGCTGAGGAGAGGAGCAGGATCACCCTCCTCCACCTGCTGCAGCCCAGGACAAATTAGGCTTCTGTGCCGCAGAAGCACATTGCTGCCTCACGGTCAACTTGGCATCCACCAGGACCCCAAGGGCCTTTTCTGCAAGTTATCTTTGGTTTCTCCCAGCAGCACTTTTGCTATGCTCCCTCTCTTCCACCCACTGCTTCACCTCTTTCTTCCTTTCGTTTCCATTAACTGAGAGGCTTCTGGGATTTCCACAAGGTCTTCAGAGTGAAGACAGGAAAATAACTATAGGTTGTCTTAGGAGGCACAGTTTTTGAAAGTTGTATTTTCAAAGAATAGTATATTTAGATGAATTTGATTAACCTGAAGTTTAAGTTTTATACTTTAAAATACAGTAGGAGAAATTTAAACATGACCTAAGTCATAGTTCAGTAGCTGAAGATGCCAGTGATTTGAACTGGGATTATTAGCAGTGTTCATGGTGGTAAAAACAGATGCTAGACTATTTGAAGGCTGTTCTGTAACCATGCACACAATTTTCCACACTTTTCTGTTCTTTTTTCTGTGCGTCTGACGTGAATCCTACTCAAAAGTACTATGTCAAAGTCACAGCTTTAGCTTTAGGCAGAGGTTCCCAAGGAAGGAGGAAGCACAGAAGCAGTAAGACAAGGTCCTGGCTCACTCCCTCTTGCTGATGCCGAGGCAGGGAAGTCCTGTGCACTTCCCAGCACAGGGTCTGCCAGCTGGCCCCATGGCCCTTCTGTCCTTTCTCCTCCCAGGGCCCAGGACAAGAGCAGAGTGTGGGAGCAGTATCCCCACTGTGATCTGGCGCCAGCCCCAGGCCAACACCTCCACTGTCTCTTGGCAGAAGGGAGCCTCTTATCTCCCTGACTGCTGCTACAGCTTTGGTGTGAAGCAGCCTTCATCTCCAGCTTGACCCAGCCATGTTACACGTTATTCCTCCAAACCTAACTCAGCCACACTGCTCTGCATCCCAAGACTAGGGAGAATGGCAGCTACCCCATATGCCGTATCACAGAATCACAGAATGGTTGAGGTTGCTGAATACAACAAGACAGCTAATATTGTATATTTCTCCTAGTGTTGATATTTCACCTATAAATCTTGGCAATACTGAAAAACAAACAAATAAAGGAACAATGTAAAATTGTAACTTCGTAGTTCAGCTTCAGTTGAGAGTTAGAAAAAATGTAATATCTAATATTTATGTTCTTTTAACATTTGGAGCAGGGTGCTCAAGCAGAACCACAAAAACCTAGTAAGACAGAGAAATTCAAATTAAAAAACAGCATGATGTACATTTGCACATATTTTGTGGGGATTTAGATCCTATGCAACCAGAGATATCAGTGATTCAGCACACAGTGTGAATTAAAAAGAGAACTTTGCCCAAATTGTGTAAATAAGTGTTTCTTATAAGGCGCATTGCAGTTTAGTACATACCCCAGCTTATACTGTATATTCCAGGCACTTAAGTCTACAAGGTCAATGATTCAGCTGCACTGCCAGAAGTCTCCCTTATGACATCACCTTGTTCCCAGATGGTTATGAAACAAGCACATTGACGCTCTGTCAGAAATCTGTTGGGTATTTTTCTCTCAATGTTTAGTCAGGTGTCCTGGTTTTGGCTGGGATAGGGTTAAATTTCTTCCTAGTGCTGTGTTTTGGATTTAGTATGAGGAGAATGTTGATAACACACTGATGTTCTCAGTTGTTGCTAAGTGCCTTCCTAGTCCAAGGACAGCTCCCGTGCCTACTGACTGAGCTAGGTACACAAGGTGGGAGGGAACATCATCAGGACAGCCAGCCCAGCTGGCCAACAGGGTATTCCATACCATGTGACATGGCGTGATCCAGGAAGTACCGATCGCTACTTGGTTATCGGTCAGCGCGGGAGGTGAGCAATTGCATTGTGCATCACTCATTTTGTATATTTTATCATTATCATTATTATTTTCCCTTTTTTTCCCTGTTCTATTAAACTGTCTTTATCTCAACCCACGAGTTTTTCTCACTCTTACCCTTCCGATTCTCTCCCCGTCCCGCTGGGGGGGGGGGGGGGGGGGGGAGTGAGTGAGCGGCTGCGTGGTATTTGGCTGCCTGCCAGGTTAAACCACGACATCAGGTTAGAGCTACAGAAGTGTGTGAATGACAGCCCTGGTGACTGTATTCCTTTGTGACTTCACAAAAAGGTTCAGCTTGAGCAGAACTGGCACCAGCCTCCCAACAGTGTCTTATCAACATCCATCAGCCCTGGCCTGCAGTGACCTCTTCCAGCAGTGAGCTTCCTTAAACCCAATTTAGGCAGCGGTTTCTGTGATGGCCAAGGGCTGCAATGCTGACAGCTCTGTTGATGTGGCCAACTGAATCAAGATCACCAGCACATTTCACATAGTTCTCCAAACAGTAGATAGATGGTAATTCTTTGTCATTAACTATCCAACCTGGAAGGAGTTATTAACTGATTTTTATGTCCATAATGATTATTATTTGCATCTATATTGGTATCTTTTTAAAGACAGCTCAGGGAGCTATTCCTATACTTGATATTAGTAGATAAATTATTCCATAAAGCAATTAAAACTCTGCAAACAGCAGGAAGAATTCCAAAGGGATTGCCTAAAACGAGCCAGCAATGTGGGCTAGCAGCCCAGAAAGCCAATCACATCCTGGGCTGCATCAAAAGAAGTGTGGCCAGCAGGTCGAGGGAGGTGATTCTGCTCCTCTGTTTGGCTCTTTTGAGACCCCATCTGGAGTACTTGTTCAGCTCTGGGGCCCCCACCATAAGTAAGACATGGACCTGCTCGAGCGGGTCCAGAGGAAGGCCACGAAGATGATCAGAGGGCTGGAGCACGTCCCCTGTGAGGACAGGCTAAGAGAGAGTTGGGGTTGTTTAGCCTAGAGGAGAGAAGGCTCCAGGGAGACCATATAGCAGCCTGCCAGTTCTTAAAGGGAGCCTACAGGAAAGATGAGGAGGGACTCTTTATCAGGGAGTGTAGTGATAGGATGAGGGGTAACAGTTTTAAACTCACCACAAGGGTAGATTTAGATTAGATATAAGGAAGAAATTCTTTACTGTAAGGGTGGTGAGACACTGGAACAGGTTGCCCAGAGAAGTTGTGGATGCCCCATCCCTGGAAGTGTTCAAGGCCAGGTTGGATAAGGCTTTGAGCCTAGCGAAAGGTATCCCTGCCCATGGGAGGGAAGTTGGAACTAGATGATCTTTAAGGTCCCTTCCAACCCAAACCATTCTATGATTCTATGATTAAAACCTAAAATTATCCTGTGAAGACTACTGTCTCCAAGCTCCCTCGTTGTTCAGCAGTGAAAGAGAAGTTTTCTTGGGCACAGTTCAACACAAGACCAACTTTAGTCACCCTGCATCTCCCTCTAGAAGAGTCCCAGTGGAAGCCTAGGGCTATAGTTTTACGAGGCTTAAGTTAATAGGATGTAAAAGACTCTTTAAGAGGCACTTTGTACAGTAAGAAGAACAACAGGGGCTTTGCGGGATTTTTTTGGTTTTTACATTATTTTTGACTGCTCAAAAATATTCCATAATTCTGCAGATCCATAAAATTTTAATTCTCAATGAATAACGCTGTCAAATTTCTTATAGGAGAAATTTGTAGGGAAAGATGTTACTTTTTATTGGTTGTACCCCAGAGTATGATGTCCCTGTAACTTCCTCTGCGATTTTGTTATTTCCCCAGGCCTATCTGACAACAACTGTGTCCTGGTTTCAGCTGTCATGGTTTAACCCCAGCCAACAACTAAGCACCACCCAGCCGCTTGCTCGCTCCCCCCCAGTGGGATGGGGGAGAGAATTGGAAGGGTAAAAGTGAGAAAACTCGTGGGTTGAGATAAAGACAGTTTAATAGGGAAAGCAAAAGCCGTGCACGCAAGCAAAGCAAAACAAGGAATTCATTCACTACTTCCCATCGGCAGGCAGGTCTTCAGCCATCTCCAGGAAAGCAGGGCTCCATCACGTGTAACGGTTACTTGGGAAGACAAACGCCATCACTCTGATCGTCCCCCCCTTCCTTCTTCTTCCCCCAGCCTTATATGCTGAGCATGACATCATATGGTATGGAATAGCCCATTGGCCAGTTGGGTCAGCTGTCCTGGCTATGCTCCCTCCCAGCTTCTTGTGCACCTGGCACAAGCTGAAAAGTCCTTGACTAGGTAAACACAACTTAGCAACAACTAAAACATCAGTGTGTTATCAACATTATTCTCATACTAAATCCAAAACACAGCACTATGCCAACTACTAGAAAGAAAATTAACTCTATCCCAGCCGAAACCAGGACAAACTGCCGTGTCAGTCTGACAGCCCAACACATCTGCAGCAGGGAAACGCAACAACAAGAGTTAGAGAACAAGATAACACCTATTTTGACATGATTTATTACCATATTAAAAAAAAATTAAAAAGATCTGATGTCTGGTTATGGGCACATGAGGTATATAACCAGGTAAACTTAAGTCTTGGGTGGGGAACAAGGGAAAGGAGAAAGGAAAAGCACTGCCTGCCTCCACTCACTAATTCCACAATTATACTGCAGACACTGTTGGGATCCCCTGTTGCAGAGACCCACACCCAGCTACCTTTATTTTGTAAACCTGGCTTTACAAAGCTTTACCTAAGGTTACTGGTTTACACTATTCCACTTATTCACAATAAACCTCATATTAAGCTGCAGTAGCTTAGTCATTACAATATTTTGACTCAAATAGTATAACAAAATTCTACCAATAGAACTAATAGTCTTAGACCATCATGATTATAGCATGGAAATTCCCATATATTTTGAGGGGAAAAAAAAAACAACAAAAAACTATTTCGAAATTATCAGTTTGAGATGCACATAAAGAAATTGTATGATCTATAAAAAGCTTACTAATAAAATGCTTTACACTACTAAAGTGAAATATGCTAATTAAACCTCTCAGTGGCCATTTCAGAATTAGATATATATATTTTTCATAGTGTTGCAGTTATGGTAAATTCCTGAAATAGATTCCCCAAGCCTTACAATATTTTTTTTAATATTATAAAACTGTATTTTTCTAGTGCAAGTGCTTAGCAGTAAAGAAATTAAACAGCTTATAGAAAAAAAAAGGATATACTGATTTTGAAACACAAGTACTTCTGATACATAAGTGACAAAACTGGATGGAAATATAATAATGTGGTTAAACACTGGTTAAAAAACAGTAGACCAGAATCCTGATTCCACACATATTATCCACAGGAGTTGCCCCATACAAGCCTGGATGGCATGCTAGCACATCCTGATGCTCCAAACCATGCATGCACATCTTAAGGCACCTTAAATGCTTCCATGAAGAAACCTGAAGTGATCTGGAATCCAAATAGCTCTTACTGCAAAGTAAGCAGTGCAAGATATGTATGTACACATGATATATCAGTCCTTCATGGAACGTAAGAATTTTTACATGTGGTCTGAGTGATTTCGTGATCATGGAAGAGGTATTTACAGCAATATAAAATGGTTACATTTAGGGGATTGTCTTAAAATATTTCCATGATGCTTAAAATTCTTCCCATATATATCAGAATTAAGATATATACTGCAGTTGTCAAGCAGCTGGAGTGATAGCACATTATATGTTACAGCGTGAGAAACAAGTTTAATTGGTTCCTTTTAAAGAGGCAATCTTGGCCTTCATATATAATTTGGGTTATAATTCACTGGAAGCAGCCCAAAGGGGACTTTTCTGTTATTTTAATCACGGCGAGTTCATTCAGACAAAGCCTTCTTTCAGATCAAATTCATAATCCTATCTGGTAATATTCCATGCATTTCATCTAAACTTTCTAGACAACTGGCTAGCTACAGGGGAATGGAAATTTGCCATTGAAGTGTTCTCCACAGCCGTACCAGAATATAAAGCAACTGGCACACCTTTGACAACTTTTCCTCATTTGGGTTCCTGCTTATCCTATTCATGCAAGAAGTTGATTCTTAAGATCTCTTATACATTCATTGCTTAATTTTTTCTTTCTGACCAGCATTCAGCATGTGATAACATCTAGCTGTTTGTTAGCTTATTCTCTTTGAACTGATTAAACAGCTTAGCAAACTGATTTTTCATCACATTCAAAACTGAAACCTGCTCTATCACTTTCCATCAAAGAAGATAAGATTACCAAGGTGCCAACACATTAGTGACCTCTGAAAAATCTCTTCCATTCCTACCTTTCTCTGCTATTGCATTTCACATCTTCTCTGCAAATCCTTTACTTTCAGTGGTAGTGCCATTTCTTCTGAAAAAAAAAAAATTATATGTAACCAATTATACAGAACTAAACTGGTGCTAAGAAACACTGTGCTGTTTCACTGTGGCGTTTCACTGTGGCAAACAATTGTTTCAAACATTTCCTGTTCCAACATCACTGATATTTCTTAAGTTAGAATTTCAAGGCCACAGCTCCTGTAAAAGTCCTACTCAAGTAACCCAAATATCCTGTTTAGAGACTATATAGTTGTATTAAATGATGTTTCCCATAAAAAGATAAACCAAAGGCATAGGGATTAATGCAACCACTCTTTGGCAAAGCTTTTTAAGAAGCTAGCAAAAATTAATTTGACAGATATCCAGGTGGTATAAAAGCAGCATGATGCTGCTCCCTCCTCAGCACATCATCTCAGGTTCCTACAGCAGCTGACAATGTGGTCTCCAGTGCAGTTTTGGCATTTTGTTTCCTTTGGTTTTGAGAATTTTCTTTCGTGTCACAGGGCTACTAAATACTGTTCAAGAAAAAATGGTTGCCAGAGCTAGAGGTGATTATTGCTATTCCAGAAAAACTTTTTTTTTAACCAACTTATTTCTCACATGCTAAAATCTGAATGTAGCAAATAAATTGCATGTATACATATATAGAACTGAAACCAGTCTTCTGCTTAAAATTAACCAGGGACTTAATTATACATAGGCTAAATTAGGTGCTAAGTACTCTCATTTGCCATCATTCTAATTTAAGGGAAAGAGATTTATCTGCAGGTGTTTGGAAATTAACCAAAAGATTCAGTGGTGCCTTGTCAAAAGCTCACTATGTGTTTTCCATGGAATTTATCCAAGAGACGTATCCTGTTTCTAAATGCCAGACACTATCTATATAACTAATAGGTCACTGTGAATTTTTTGTATGTTATATAAACATGTTGGGCAGAACATGCAGAAGGTATCAGTCTGCCTGCTGCTAGACCGAGGGAATACACCACAGGAGAGCTCATCCTACTTCCATTTTCAATGGACTTTGTAATTTTGAAGTTTAATTTGAACACATATGTGTTTATCCATTTGCAGCTCAGTTCAAAGAATGGCTATGTGGCAAGTAGACAATAAAAAGCACCTAAAAGAGTCACAAGCTAGAAACACCAGTCAGTGGTGATCTTGTTTTTCCCTACAGTGCTTCTCCTAGTCTGTCTTTAGACAGTCTTGAGAAAGGAGATGCACATGAAATACATTGTCCAACAGCAGCCTGGAAAAGATGCTGTGGCTTAGTCTAGACACAAACATCTTCCAATTTCCCCTTGCTAAGGAGGAAGGAATAATTTGCGGGTGATCTTTGCCTATTATATAATCCTTCCACCACAAGTGTTGGGAAGATCCGTGGTTCTATTAATTCTCTAATTTCCTTCCCACATCACTTCCTTGACACAAAAGCACATTGACATCTGCCTACTCATCACAAGTGTCTTACTGACTGGCATAAGTGTTAAAATGTAGTCTTAATCTAGATATATATCAGTTTGTATGTATAAACCTGCAAAGTTCAAAGGGAGATAAATTTTTAAAGGAAGTAACTGATATGGTATTTGCCAAAAAGCCAGGGTTAGAAGGGCTCATCAGTGGAGTAATGCTGTGTTTATGGGAATCTATCAAAACTTTGTCTCGCCATTATGCCACGTCACCTTGCACCAAAATTAAAATGTATTCTTTAGGTCAATGGTATATCATGTTTTGACATTGGACCCTTTAAGCTCAAGAAAGAGTGAAACAGTGGCAGCAAATTTTAAAGGACTGTCAATCCAAAGCCTAGTAGATGTACTCTTCACTGGGTAAAAAACTGGCTGGACAGCCAAGCCCAGAGAGTTGTGGTGAATGGAGTTAAATCCAGTTGGCGGCCGGTCACGAGCGGTGTTCCCCAGGGCTCAGTACTGGGGCCGGTCCTGTTCAATATCTTTATCA
The DNA here is from genome assembly GCF_964195595.1 of Calonectris borealis. NCBI lineage: Eukaryota > Metazoa > Chordata > Aves > Procellariiformes > Procellariidae > Calonectris > Calonectris borealis. Next base: position 38,909,005 of record NC_134313.1, read on the forward strand.
ACGATCTGGATGAGGGGATCGAGTGCTCCCTCAGTCAGTTTGCAGACGACGCCAAGTTGGGCAGGAGTGTTGATCTGCTTGAGGGTAGGAAGGCTCTGCAGGGGGACCCGGACAGGCTGGATCGATGGGCTGAGGCCAACTGTATGAGGTTCAACAAGGCCAAGTGCCGGGTCCTGCACTTGGGTCACAACAACCCCAGGCAACGCTACAGGCTTGGGGAAGAGTGGCTGGAAAGCTGCCCAGAGGAAAAGGACCTGGGGGTGCTGGTTGACAGCCGGCTGAACATGAGCCGGCAGTGTGCCCAGATGGCCAAGAAGGTCAATGGCATCCTGGCCTGTATCAGAAATAGTGTGGCCAGCAGGAGTACGGAGGTGATTGTGCCCCTGTACTGGGCACTGGTGAGGCTGCACCTCGAATCCTGTGTTCAGTTTTGAGCCCCTCACTACAAGAAGGACATTGAGGTGCTGGAGCGTGTCCAGAGGAGGGCAACGAAGCTGGTGAAGGATCTAGAGCACAAGTCCTATGAGGAGCAGCTGAGGGAACTGAGGTTGTTTAGTCTGGAGAAGAGGAGGCTCAAGGGAGACCTTATCGCGCTCTACAACTACCTGAAAGGAGGTTGTAGTGAGATGGGTGTTGGTCTCTTCTGCCAAGTAACAAGCGATAGGACAAGAAGAAACAGCCTCAAGTTGTGCCAAGGGGGGTTTAGATTGGATATGAGGAAAAATTTCTTCACCGAAAGGGTTGCCAAGCATTGGAACAGGCTGCCCAGGTTGAGTCACTGTCCCTGGAGGTATTTAAAAGACGTGTAGACATGGCGCTGAGGGACATGGTTTAGTGGTGGACTTGGCAGTGCTAGGTTAACGGTTGGAGTCGATGATCTTAAGGGTCATTGGCCATACCAAAGTGCCTCAGGAAGGTCCTACCTGCCTCCCTTTCTTTATGGCAGCCCAATCTTTCAGTGATGCAGAAGCCTTCCAAAGCCTTCACCTATGCTGCTGCAACAACAGACTGCCTCAAGACACCACAAAGTCAGTGAAGAAGTTAGCAAAGTATGTTTTACTGACCACTGGTTAATATATTTTGTATTACCCCCAAAAATACACAAGAAAATATGCATGCTTACTTGATTGAACATATAGGGTTTTCCTAAACTATGCTGTGCTCAGGTACAAACTCACACCTTGTTTCAATGCCAAACAGATTCCAAAGACTGAAAGCAAGGTTTTGGTGCATACATCGGAATCAATAAATACAGAAAAGATATCTTGTCATATATAAAAATATATATGTATACACCTATTTTTATCATGCTAAGGTGCTAAACACTGACAAAAAAATAACTCCATGATATTTTATAATTTTTGCCATGCACAGTTTCAAGTTGCAAGAGCATGTGTCAGCTGTAGGAGGTGCAGATGTGTTATTTCTGACACTAGATGGCAGGAGATCGAAGTAAATTATTTCCACTGGGTCAGAGTAGCCTTCTTAATAAATCAGTTTAAAAAATAAATGCCTGCTGTTTCGTCAATCGGGTAATAAAATCAAATTGAAAGACATAGTGAGGATTCTGAAATAAAGCAGAACATAATTTTATGTTTTTAAAGCTAAGATGTTCCTTGGAGAATGGCTGTTCAAATACAAACATAATCTCAGTAATTAGATGGAGTTCATCATGGGTTAAAAAAATGGTGGAACTGATTCTACAAATTTCAAACCACAGTGAAGTTTTCCCAGATGTGATTAGAAGCCAGAAGAAACCAAATTACATGTACGAAAGTTGTGAAACCTCAAACCTCAGAGTCCATGTTTGTTAGAAAAAGAGATTGGGATGAAACCTAATGGGAGAAACAGACTATTCAACACCAAGTAAAGGCTTTTTCTATCTTCTACTAAAGTGTTACTTGGCGCAGCTAAGGGAAGGAAGCTGGATTAGAGGGACTGAGGTTCTGATAGGCACTTTAGATAGGTTCATATCCACCCTTTGCTCCCTTCTGAAAGTTTATTCTTCATAGTCTCTGGCTTAAACCTTCACTGATTTTGGACAGGAATCTTCAGTGTTATCAGCGCAAAGGGACTTCTTAATGCAATTCGTACAAGTATCCCTTGTGATTCGTCACACAGCGTCATGTCATCTGAGAGGGATAGAGGTACTACAACAGCCTTCCTACAGAGCTGATAGCTTCTTTGGGCTGCAGGGAGCCGCTCACTCGCTCGCTCACCCCTTACAGCAGCTCTTGCTTTAGCATTGGACTTGCAAATAGGCAGTGCCTCCTCCAGTTCTTCAAGCCCATGAGGCTGATGTGCTGCAGGAAAGCTGGAAAAAGAGAAGTATCACATATGCCTTATGGGTGGGGGATCTTTTTTTATAGGTTTCTTTTTAAAAAATAATAATTCTTGATAGGATTGGTTCTGTCAATTTTCATGATTTTCTAGAGGTATTGCTGTCACTTGCAAGCAAACTTCAGGAGAGGTGCATATCCACACGTTTAGTATGAAAGAGATTGTAAAGAAGGGAATGTGGCATTTTTACTGAGAAGTTTCATGGTCAAAGTAAGTAGTTCCTGGTCAACTGCCAAAACAAGGCCCTGAAGCTTTGTCTGCAATTACCTATCTCATGCCACAAGAAAGACAGAGTACGTCTCTACAGCTATATGGGGCTACTCTGCAAAAACAGTACAGTGAGTTGTGGTGATATATTGTCATTCTGATTTTTTGAAATTTGAATGACATTGAATGCTTGGAAGGATACAAGACTCCAAAAGACATCCTCACCTTTGCATTCATTAAGTGTTTTGTCAGCCTGTTTCTTTATCAGAAGTATGTTTTAGAGCAGTTGCTAGCTACATCCGTCACACAAGGCTGTAGTTAAGGTAATACAGAGCCAGTAAGACTAGCTGGCACTTTTCACTTTTCAGTAAGTGCTCTTTGAAAATGGTGAGTATCATTATACCTTTTCTAGACAGGGAAACTTAAGCTGAGGAAGATGATGTATTTTGTGCAGGGTTATCAGCAGGCTAGCAGCAAGGTCCAGCCAAAAAATTAAGTCTCTCAGACTCCTGGCCGCAGATTCTTGCCACTCTCTCCCAACAGCACGGTAAATACCAATAAATAGATTTTGGTTTCTTTTGTCATATAGTAATTTTGCTTTCATATTGATATTTTATATGTAGTGAGTGATTAGGAGATCAACTATCCCCTGGTAGTAGAAACTGGACTAGTCCAAATCTCCTACTAAACCACCTCAGCTGATGGTCCCTTCCACATTTATTGTGGATCCTGTCAAATACAGGACACCTGTCTCAGATGTTATAAATTACCCATTTACAAATAGGAAAAGCAGATCATACTGAACTTAAGCCACCCAAATGATCCTCTGTAACTCATTGCTCCTCTGCTTATTGCACTGGTTGAATTTGGTTTGTAAATAAATGCCTTCCAGTAGTGATTTTACATTTACTTCCAAATCACAAATGTAAGTCCTAGATCAGACTTAATACTTGTATCTATGGAGCCTTGCTTAGATGTTTCCCATTAATTACAATTTCCTAATAACCACCACTTTCTGTGTTTATCTGTCAGCTAGTTCTAAAACTATGAATTTGCACTTTATTGATATTGCATAGAGCTATTCTTGATTTATGCTAATCAGAATATCAGGCAATATGAAATCATGTATTGTACTTCTCAAAAGTCTGAATATATTGCACCTATATGGCAATCAACCCACCTTCCAGAGGGGTAGTTATACTTTGTGAACAGATGTCAAGCATACTTGATTTAAATCTTTTGAGGTATCTTTTTTCACAAATCACACTGACTAACATTACTTCCACTCCAACCCTCAGATTTTTTTTCTAATTGCACCCTGTATAAACCACTCCTCTGTCTTCCCTAGGACTTGTGTCAAACCAACAACAAGCTTATGCTTATATAATATGAAACAGTATTTGACTTTTCCAGAAACTTTTCAGAAATCCAGTATTTATTTAAAATCATGAGGGGCCAGGATACAGCTTCTCTGGCCATGTTGACTAATTTTTTTTTACCTCTTGTTAGACATTGTTCATGTTCCTCCTTGATTACTGCTGAAATCTGACTTCCCGATTCTCTTGTGGTATAAGGATATAATGTTGCTTCTTTCCAAATACAGAACAGATTTTCCTATTGAACACTCCTGCTATTTCTGCATTATTATTAACAATTTACCCATCAAGCAGTGGCTCTTTGCCACTGCTAGGATTTACACTGTACCCAATGCATTTAAACCCTTTTGTTCTTAGGCTTGCCAGTCATGAATTTCTTCCTGATAGTTTTAGATCCTCTCATAATTCAGAATTTATGAAGTGTAGAATATATGTATCCACTGCTATATTTCTCCTTTTTTCTTGTTGCATATTGCCTTTTTTTTTTTTTAATTGCTGCACCTATTTCACCACTGAACCAGGGTGGGCTTTTAGCCAGTGCTATCCTATTTCCCGGGAAATAGAAATTGTTGGATTGTGTCTTCAGACCATAAAACTACTTCTTCCTAAAGAACATTCAATTCAATGCAGTTTTTATTTCCGTATATTAGTGTTTAGGAAATAACACATCTTTTTCATTTAGCCTTTAACAAATCCCAACCAGTGCCCATCCTGGGCTTTGTTAATATGTCGATCCACAAGTATTCAAGATCCCACAATTCTTTCTTAATCAGCTTTAAAACAGGTAACGGTGTATTTAATGTGAAAGACCTTACCGTTACATGTTTTTTACTCTCTCCACCTTCACTACATGGGTTAAAAGTAGTTTCTCTACAGTAGAGTAACTGGTCTTTTTGAGGCGTTACAGAGGAAGACTGTATTACAGCTGGAAGGTAAGAATATATTCCAGCAGTGGGATGATACAACCTTCAGACAGCTGTGTGGCAATTTCCTCTTAAGTATTGACCTTCCCAGCTCTTAGAGAAAGCTCTAGATTATCAGCCTGAATCCTTGGATTTAATCCAGAGAGAACTGTCTCTGAGCTAAGAGATTTTTGCTATGGAAACAGTTTCCATGGTGCATGGATAGTCTAATTCTGACTATCAGCTATATCAACCAATTTGACAAAATTTGACCGAAGTACATACAGACTTATTTTCCATTTTCTTGGAAACAACAGTATTCTCAGCTGCAGTCACTTGTTTATCCCCAGTGATAACTGCATCACAGGAAGCAAAATGGGATTCTTCCAAAATACTTCCATATTAATGAAGACGTTACTTGGATAGACTATCCCTGACAGTTCATATGGATCTTCACAACTAAGCTTTGCATTAATACAGCAAACTGTAATTCATTCCCAGGGAAAAGGTCCCACAGCTCTTCTTACTTGGTGTCTTAGAATAAGGAGAGTTTTCACTCTATGGAGCCCGGGTTCAAAAATGTTCATTGCTTGTCTGGTATATCCAATGTATGTTGTAGGCAGGAAAGCAGGACACCAGCTAGGCTGGGGAAAAAAAAAAAAAGACTTTTAAAGTTTAGCAAGAGAGTTGAATTGATAATTGAATAATTGAATTGATAACTGAATCTGAATTGAGTTTTTTCACCTGGAGAACTTATCTACTATACTTACTTAAGCTTCACATATACCTGGGTTAAATGTTATCGTAAAGGATTATCTCACTTCTACAGTCACACAGAGATTGAAGGATGATATGTGAAACACTTTTAACAGTATTGAGAAACAGCAGAGAAAGGCATCACTTACAGAGATAACAAGTCGCCATCCACTGACTGACTACTCAGAGAAGTGAAAGACGGTTTAACAGGCTTCTAAGGGGTAAAGGTATCTTCCACTCTGCTTGGCTGTTACTGCTCAGTGTTTTCATGTGTTTATGTTTCTGGACAGTAACACAGCAGCTGAAAAACTTTTTTTTTTAATGTATTGCTTTCAGGCTTTTTTCTTGTTCCTCCAACGGTGAAACAGCCTATCAACAGACAAGTACATTTTTACATTTGCAGGGGGCTAGGCAGGGGTGTCATTTCCTTATGCAGGAAAGTTCAATCAATCCAACTAAAAATAAAGTGAAAAAAAAATTGCACTCCTGTGTCCCAGCCACTTGCTGTCATGCCTGAAATCACCATGTTTAAGAGAGCAATGAATGATGAAGACTACCTGCTACCCGAGTTATCAAACATTAGGTACTTTACCTAATGAAGAAAAAGAGATACTGCATTCAGATCACATACTGTAAGGTCTAGCTTAAACGTCACGCTCTGATAACTCCCTATCAACAGCAAAGAGAAAAAGCTAAAATGTCATCTGAGATGTTATTTAACTATATCACATGTCCTTCCTGCACTGCAATGCTGTGTGAAACAGCATTACCAACACGGATGTCAGCTGAGAACAACTCTTGGTCTGCCCTGGAGGAAAATATTGATGAGCATCTTTAGCAATTTTTTTTTTCTTTCTTTCTACAAACTGTTTTCAATCCTTTCTCTTAGTAAAGAGTTAGAAACAGTTTTACAGGTTGTCCTTTAAAATTTTTGAATGGAAAGAGTACATAATAGTTCACTTTTAAAGGAAGGGACCCCCAATAGCAAATTACTACAGATAACTTTTTAGGCATATTCTAATCTTTCAGTGCAAATTTCTGTATCCCACAACTTCCACCAGATGATGAAATTCTCATGATGAAATTCTTTCCTGAACCAAAATTATGTAAAGTCAGCTCTTGTTAAGTCAGTAGAATATTTGTCAAATTAACTCAATGGCTATAAATTCAAGTAGAGTGTTAATCAGAAATATGCGGGTTTGAGTTCAGATTATTTTTTTGGCATCGTATTTTCGTATTTATGACTACGCTGCAACTTCTGGTACCTGCAAGCTTCTGCCACCCTGCCTCTTCTGGTTTTGTAACCACTCGCCTCTGATTTGAACTGCAAGGCTATGCGTGTGTTCAATGCCTCAACTACCAAGATGGAGAAGATAAACATCAAGTTAATGTCAGGGAGCAGCAAAAGCCGGCAGCTCCCTGTGGGCCGGGAGCATTAGGGGCTCCCCAGGGTGGCAGAGCACCGCAGGGCAGCCGGGGGGGACCCGGGCGTTGGGCACCTCCCTGGGGACAGGCCCAAGCCAGGCCGGGATGTGGGCCGGGGGTGGGCCTGGCTTGGTGGGGCCCATGGCGGGGCAGGGCAGGGCTGTGGGGAGCCGGAGACCAGCCCTGCTGCGGCGTCACGGGGGCAGGGGCTGACATGGTGTCGCGAATGAGTGGTTTTGAGGCCGCTTAAAGAATCACTGGCAAGGGTATCAGCAAAAGGTGATTTTAATAGAAATTTGTAAAAGCACAACTTAACAGAATTCGGTGGCAAGGTTCACTCTATTACATGGATTAAGTATACACAGTGAAAATCATGTCAGAATTATGTTGGAATGATTTACAGAAAGACCAAGAACAAAACGGTAAGGAAGACCCTCCCGTTGAGTCACAAGGTTCAGAAAAGACCCGGCTGAATCCGATCTTAGTCTCAGACTTGGACAACAGTTTGTGTCTAACACAAAAAGGATAAGGAGACCCTCCCATTGAGTCATGAGGTTCAGAGCAGACCCCCTTGCTTTCTAAACTCCTTCTCAGAGAGGAGTCTAAGTGCAGCTGGATCTACCCCTAGATCTCAGACTTGGGCAACGGTTTACGCCTAAGGGGTTATATGTGTTTAGCAGCAATTTAAAGTGTCTAGCAGCAATCTAAAGTTCATTTACAGTTTTAAGGTAGATCATAAGATTCTGACAGCACTTAATCATTGACTAATTTAACAGTTACAAAGCAAGTTAATCAAGTTTACTACAATTACTAAATTACAGATTATGTTTATTGTTAGTTATCTAAATCAATACCTCCACACACATAATACAGATCTATTCACACACTCAAGGGCCCATACCTAGGTAAATTCATGAAAGACAAAGGCCTATAGTTAGATAAAGATACCAGTTAAAAAATCCCCTGTGAAATACTCACGATAAATGCCTTGGCATTTCTCAACAGGTGAAGGGTTGAGCCCCAAGGAGTGTCTTGGCCGAGGAGTGTTTCAGCCCAGGTCCCGACGGTCCTCCGAATATCACAAACTTGAGAGTTTGTGAACTCTGAGAGGCGTCCTACTCAGAGGGAGAGTCTAGGCACAGCCCACTGCGCTCCAGGAGAACTCAAAAGGGTCTCGCTTGGGACCGCTGTTTGTAGGTTTGCAAGATGATTGGCTTTAGTCATCAGTAAATTTCCATCTTGGCCACTATCCGAGATGGTCCAGGGTAGTACTTACGGTATTGTTCCACGGTAACCATGGTATCATTCCACTTGAGCTATGATCCAGGTAGGGAATGCTTCAGGGCTGTCAGAGATGACGAATTATCCCCTGCTTTTGTTCCCCACCTTGATCAGGTTGCCGGTGTTCCTGGTACGATCAGTGTCGCTCCCCACCTTAGCCATGCAGGAGTGCCTGGTACGGTCAAGGGACGCCCAACCGCCCAACTCGTTACACAATGGCTAAGGCCTAACAGGTGTTCCCGAGATCGTAGAGTGGCCCAGGGGGGAGTGGGGAAATGCACCACCACACATGGGGCCCTGGGCTGTGGGCAGGGGCAGGCAGGGCTGGCAGTGCCCTCGGGGCACTGGCAGTTCTCTATCTCCCAACTGAAACAATTTCCTTTCATGGCTGAGCTCACGTGCATCCAGTTTTTTTGAAAAATTGATGACAGACAGGTGGTTTTGTCTCGCTGTAATGCTGCCTGCTAGACTTTATTCCCTGGCTTTTTAACGTTTCAGAACTGGAATGACAGAATCCTGTAATACCAGTATTTTTCGCCATTCACGTTTTCCAGTCTTTTCAGCATTTTTCAGTATGCAAGTTGCATAAAGCTTTGAAGTACATGCTACGTAATGATATACAGTTTCAAGCTATTGAGGCATCCAAATTTGAAGGAGGACAATCAAAATATCATCCCAGGCACAGATGGTAAAATGACCTGATAATTACCAGGCAATGTTAAGGGTGAGAAAGGGAGGAGGAGGAAAGACACTTTTCATGCCAGTGCAGCTGACAGATAAATTAACAACTCAGTAGTTTCTGTTTCACCTACCTCCAGTATGATATTCTATGTAATGTTCCCTTTCCTCCCAGAAGATATAACAATAGTCCACTGCAGAACGTCTGCAGCTGGGAGTTGTCTGGGGAGTCGCACAGCACACTATTGTACTGAACTTACTCTTTTGAAAGTACATTTTCCTTCTAAATATTTTCATATGTGCACATATGGTAAACGCTAGTTGATATAAATAAAACCTCAGCACCTGTCATCTTTTGTGCGCAGTAGCTGCTATAGAGCAGTTATAAACACAGTTCACTGGTTCAGAAGTCACTTGGATTTCTCACAGTGTTTCAAAATAAAAATTGTTATTATTTTTCCTTTCTTCTCAACGTTATAAAAAATCACTACTGGGTATCCAATGATTGCAAATAACCTGTATATTAAAACTAGATACTGAACATAATCTTTCATTGGAGTATGCCACTCCCTTTGGAGCAAAATAAGTGAAACTGTAGCTAAGCCTGAGTATGCTCGGACAAGTTTGAGACTCTGGGAACTAATATGTTTGCCTTTTAGATTAAAAATACAATCTAATACAAATTCACTAATGGCGTATGTTCCAGTGGTTATTGTTAGGAGATCCAAATGCTAGACTTACAGTTGCCAAAGACTTGCTCTTTCTCCTGGGACAAATTATTCAGCCTCCCCATATCTTAGTACCCCCATCTGCAAAACAACTCCAAAACACCGGTTACATGAAGTTAGAGGAAGGCCAAGATCTTTAATGACTGCAAAGTATAGAAATTCAGAGAGGGCTGGAGGAATGTGCAATACAAGTTCAATGTGTTACTAGACACAAATCATTTGTACAGAAAGTAAATACACATGATTTGTGTAGCAGGTGCAAGAAATCTTTAAATTGCCATCCTTGTATTTCCCAGTCCAAAATTTTCACCAGAACAGAAAAGCTAGAGAAATCTCTTGCCTAATGAAAGACACTATTTTCACTCAAATAAAAATCCTGTAAGTTCAGATATAGGAATCTTTTTTGATGTTGTTTCTCTGTAAGTGCTAGCAGGAGTAAAGAGACATCTGAGACAAAGTCTACATATAGTCACACTGCAATTTGTTTACCCAGTTATATACATCTCTCACTTAGCAAAAGAAAAAAAGTTCTACAGAATTGTCATGAGCAATGCTTTTTTTCAGAACTCTTGGCCAAAAGTTTAAAACCAACTGTCCACACGTGTCTTAAAACTCTCAAGACAGAACAAGCTTTCCTTCACAATGTTGCCTGCTGCAGATCCTTCAAAGAATTTTTTTTCTCCTATGGGTAGTTTTAAGAAGGAATTCCATACGTATAAAGAAAGCTATGAACACAAGTGTAGCAGTCTTTCCAAGACTAAAACCATGCTAAGGAACAGAACTCATCACGTTTGTAATACTGTCATCTGATGTTATCTATCAGTATGGTTTCTAAAGACTCCTATGGGGGATTGATCTGTTGATTTGTCTGTTACACATCTAATTTCCTTTAGCTGCTTCTAAAGCATACCCATATTTAAATGTCTCTCATTTCCACAAAACAGAAAAGAATATTTAACCTGTGTTCCTGTCCCCCTGCAGAATAACAGAATAATAGCAGAACAGAAGATGGAAATACTTTAAGTGAGAGAGTTCCATTCTTTCACTTAATTGAGCCATTTTATAAAAGTTCAGTGCCATTGACAAAAGTCTAAATAAAATGACTCAGTTCCAGTAATGCAGCATCCCCAAGTAAGCTGAAGACAGAACGACAAGATCCTTAATTGCAAAACTCATCCCTTTTAATGACACTTGTAATTCATTTTAGAAAGCTAATTACACCTGAATACGCTCCAAGGCAATGTTCAGCACTGGTTCATCGTTACAAAACTAGCCGATCATTTATTCTTTCCTGTGCTGCCATGTCTTAGGCCACAGCGAGGGCAGGGTGATGGTGACACCTTCCCAAGTACCAGTTGTCAGCAGACCCAGGAAGAAGGACCGCAGAGCTGTGTTAGCAGGCTGAGCAGGAGGTTGAAGAAACTTAAAGGAGATGGGAGTAGGGACAGGGAAGCACGCAGGTGAAGGTAGCAAACCTACATAGAGAAGCACAGGCACCCTAAGTGTCTTGCCTCTGCAGCAGCCCGGTACCCCAGCTAAGTTTAGACTCGCTCAAGTACCAACAGCAGCCTGACAGTACAAAGCTCAGCACAACCTGAAGAGCCAACCCTAGGAGTGGGTAAGTCCTCAGGTTATCAGATCTCTGTTGCTACAGTAACACTTCTGACTACACAGAGAGGGTAGTTAAAGTTAACTTGGCCGTGGCACTCATGCCATAATCCATGATATGGATTATATCGCTTTCATGTCCTTTTAGACCCCAAACCTAATCTAGCAGAGAATCGGCAAGGCCACTTTCACTGTCCTTCATCTGTCAAGGTCTCTGTGTGAGTTAAAAGAAATGGAGACCTGATCTTGAAAAGGACATTGCACTCAATCAACTTCCATCTCTTTTAACTAGTTCTAGCAGCGCAAATCCCAGCATGAACATGCTTATTCCAATTTATTACTAGCCGGTATGATTTAAACTAGAACAACGTAAACCTTGTTTAAACTCCTGTTTCTGAACCATTATGGCTCTAACAAATATACAGCAAGGATTGTTTATTCAAGCTAATGCAACCTTCTCATGAAGGTGAGAGTTGGAACAGCTCAAAAGTATAAAACATGCGTATAAGAAACTATTTCTCTTTTTCTGCTCTTCTGTGCAATTACAGGCTTCTCAATAAATGGCATGTTCTCAAGTTCAGGTACCAAACGTAGGCTGCCTGCCCACTCGCTTTACATGAAGCCTTTCTTGTTGTCATGCCATGTAGAATTGCCTCTGTTTCAGCAGCTTGTGTTCCTTGTAAAGTGTGGAATGCTGTGATAAATCCCACATCTTGATTCATTAGGAGGGAAACCATATCAGTCTTCTCTCTCCTGTTCCTCCACAGGCTCCCCTCACCTCCAAGTCAAAGCTGCACACCAGAACCCTTCGTGTTGGCAATTCCTCTTTTCAGCTCCAAAAAGTGAAGGAGAAGAAACCCTTACTTTCTTCCTCCCAAATCCTTTGGTTAGCTGGGTGCAAGTTTATAGCCCCATCTTGTCAGGAAAGTAGGCTTACCACACGCATAACTTCCAGGCTCGACTATAGCGTTTTAATCCTTTCCTAGCTGCCAGAATGACGGCGTTCCAGCCCTCCCTCCAGCCTGCCCCGTCACCTACTATGATTTAAACTGATGGATCACAGAGAGGCCGAGGGATCTGTACCCCCCTTACTATCCCTACCTCTGTTAAAGCCCTTTTTGATATTTTTGAGCTATTTCACTCTCCAGCTTCTCCACAGCTCTAAAGGTGTATTTTTAAATTTATTTTAAACAGGCAGAAGTAGTACATATTAACAAAGGTAGCAATACCTTTCTTTGAGTATTTATTCCACATTTCATTCCATTTCTTTTTATTTGGTTTTGGTGCTTGAACTCCCTTTCTTTCTCATATCTTCTTGCATTTTACTTTCAGGGAATATTGCAGAAAGGCAGGATTTAAGACTGAAATCTAGAGCCTCAGAAACCCATAATAAAATTCTCCCTAACTCCAATGGAGCCAACTTTTCCTTTTGAAAGCAAAAATTTTAGAATAATAGCCAAACTATTTTGCAAACAGAAGCCAATAGTAAAATTCTTCCTAACTCCAATAGAGCCAGGTTTTCATCCTGAAAGCAAATATTTCAGAATAGCCAAACTACATTTTGCAAACATTTTAATAAATTGGTCTATTACCTGATGCACTTCAGGTGTAGCAAGGATACATAGTAAGAAAAGTAACTAAGAACAGCATGTGAAATAAAGCAGTGGTTTTGTTCCAATATCATACTCATGCCCTCCAAAAGTCAGTTACTTGACTTCACGACAGCTGACTTTACCTTTGAAGTCACCTCTGGAACGTACAGTAGAGCTTCTATTAAATAGGTGTCTGCAAAGTTAAAGTTGCATTTATTACAAGGCTAAAGATTCACAGAAAAGGTTTGGGGTTTTGCCTGTAGTAAATGGAAAGTGTTTTCAACAAGAGATGTACAACATCTCATGCTGAAGCACATCTGTGTATAAGCACACACACCCACAAATTCACCTCTGCATAGCCTCACCAGAAATGAATTTGAGATTTTAAGCAGGGTATGTTATGGGGGGACGGGCAGCTCAAGGGAGAGAATGCCAGTAACCAAACAGAAGGGAATAATCCTGCCCTGGACCAAGTCTTTTCCATCTCCAGCCTCTATCACACAACTAGCATCAGATTTGGTGCCAGTATGGAAAAGAGACAAAGGAAAATGTTCATTTGCCTTTCAGCCATAGAATATGAAGTGTGTGTGGTTTAATACAGTCCTTTTTCAAAAAGCTCCCTGTGTCTCTCAAACATTAACAGGGATTTACAGTAGTTCTCACACATGTTCAAATGTCAGCTGGTTTTATTTGTCTACAGCCCACTCGTTCTTTTTGCTCTCAGAGAGGCTGAGACTCAGCTGGTTTTGAAGCACTTTTTGCTCCTTTTTATGAAAGTCAACATAAAAGTATCGAAGGAGCTATCAATTTATTCCATATTGGCCTTATATTTTTGCCAACTTTTTCTTTAACAAATACTCCATGTGTTTTCTATAAACTACAATTATTTGCAACAAAATTCTCCCCATTTTCCTTGCTATTCCCAGTCCTCCAGGGACTTACCTTTATGTGCACCTTTCACCCGCACCAGTGCGGAAGAGATAGCAAACCCCCAGTTGTCAAAAAAATGATGAGGGTTTTTTTTTATTTTATTTTATAATAGCAGTCTCTCTTCCCCTTCCCACTACTCAGGCCCAAGATTTTTGGCAACACTGGTAACTTGAATCCCACTTTCTCCTCCCTTCATGGTTCTTAACAGAGTCTCCACCGCTTATGTTTTATGTAAGCGTTATCTCTGCCCTCTCATCCGACTCAACTCTTTTGCCCAACCGGGAAAACCACGGCGATAATCCCTCCGCTGCCACTTACTGCGCGTTAACCGGCCCTTGGCCGGCTGCCTCCCCGCAGCACCTGCAGGCGGAGCCCACCCCGCGGCACCCCTCTTCCCGCCAGTCCCCACGGAGCCGCCGTCCCCGCGGGGGGCCGGTGACCGCCGCCCGGCCCTTGCCAGCCCCCGGTTCCCCAGGGTAGGGCGGTGGCGGGGCCACGCACCCCCCGCACCCCCCAGCCCTCCCCGGCGGGCGGGCCGGCGCCTCCCCGCCCCGTCCCGTCGCCGTGGCCAGGCGCGGCGGGGCTGCGGGCGACGTCCTCCCCCGACTTTTTCCCCTCGCCGCTGGCGACCAGCGACACCTCCGACCGCCCTGCTTTTCCCGGCCCCCGCCTCCGCGCCGGCTTTGTGTGCGCGGCAGCCGCCACCTGGAGCGGGCGCGGCGGCGGCGGCGGCGGTGGTAGTGGTGGCGGCGGCGGCGCGGCCCCGCACCATGCCGCTCCGCGGGCGCCCCGCCGCGCTCCTGCCCCTTTGTCTGCTCTGCCTCCAGGCTGCGCTGCCGCTCCGCAGCCACCGCGGCCGCTACGCCGGGTAAGTCCGCCCGCCGCCCTTCTCCGCCCCGGAGGGGCAGCGCGGAGGCGCGGCGGCTGCGGCAGGACCGCAGCCGCGCTCCCTCCGCTAACCTTCCCCAACGCCGCCAGCAAGAACCGGCTAGTATGTACGTGTTCGGGCTTTTCTTCCCGCTGCTGAGCTGTTTGTTTGCTTGTTTCCATTCAGCTGTAGCATGCTCCAGCGCTTTCTTGCAATAGATACTGTAAGTCTCTGCTAGCAGTAGGAAGGATGCTACATTGGGGGGGAAAAAAGTTTTAGCGTCCTTGTAGAAAGAGAAACTGCGATTATACGGGGGGAAAAAAGTTTTAGAGGCTTCACCGTGCTCTGTAATGAATGAAGACTTGTATTTTCCTTTAGGGGACGATTTTAATGGAACTTAAAATTGTTTTTAAAAAAAGTTGAACAATGTGCAGTCCTACTGAATGCCTAAAAAGCTCAACCAATAAGGGAACTTGATTAACCTCACTGTAAGCAAGTGAAGACTTTTACATGTAGTTCAAACGAATTTTTTTTTTTCATTTGAAGTTCAAATTTGTATTAGAAAGGGAAAGATTGAACTAAGTAGTAGTAAAAGGTCAACTGTGGTATCATTGCTAGGCTCTGCCTCCAGAGTATATGTTCTTTTTGCCTGGTTTAGAGAGTTTGTTTTTAGCAAGTATTTAACAAAATAGATAGATTTATGATGCAGATGAAAAGACAGCCAACATAGGAGCATTAGAAGCCAGTGGCATCTTTTCACATACAGTATAAAATTCATTCAAACTGACCAGCAAATTCCTCAGGATAAGCACACCTCCCTATGGAAGTAGGACCCATATTATTCTTTTTATTTTATTAAGGTAGCTAAGCCAGGCATGTAAATTCTACTACTAAAATGAAGTTTAAAAAAAACATTGCCTGAGCTTCAAGGATTTGGTAATGTGATATGAAGCCATTCACCCCTGGGTCACTATTAGTGACAGAAAGTAGTTAAACAATTGACAGCTGTTCCACCATCTCTGTTCAATTCCTTGGGTCCCGGTATCTGTCTGCACTGCGAAACCAAACTGGCCACCCCGGCCAGGAACCCTCCTCGCAGTGCCAGAAAGGAACAGGACAGAGAACTAAACTGTTCTTTAAAGCCAGGGTCCTGTCGTAAGTGCAGCAGCACTGTTCTCTCTGTCTGGAGCCCATTGCACAGTTGTGGTCTCAGACCCAATTTTTTTAAATTCGGGGTTATATTCAATTTGTTTGCAGATGAAATTGAGATGAATAACACATTCCCAGTGCTGGTACATAACTTTTTCTGACTATTAGTTACATGAAATATCTGTTGATCGATGTATGAGATGTCAAAATACACATTTTAATATCCTCTACGTTGATGTGAGATTGTCAATCTATTACCCAGTTGGTTAAAATAGAAAAAAATGCATGCAGATTCAAGTATTGTACCTCTGCTCATTTATGTGATTCACCAATTTTGTTAAAGTTTTAAAAATAATTTTCTTGTTCAAGCATTTTATGTGCCCTGGGTGACGTGTGAAAGACCCACCCAAACTCTCCCTGTTGATCCCTGTCCTAGAAGCTTTCGCATAGAGTCTAGTCCAGAAAAAATGAGACTTCTCATCAGCTTCCAGAATTTGGGCATGCAAAACAAAAATCACTACTCAAAAAAAAAAGGCTAGAGCTCATTATAAAAACTCTTGGTCAATAGGCAATTGTAGTAGGGAGCCAAGATACATTTACAAGCCTTGCTGAAAATGTGGTCACATTTGTAACAGAAACCAGAATGTGTACCACATGTGTAATGCAAAGTGGAAAAATAACCTGATATTTTTCCCACTCGACTAATCTTTTCCATTTCTACTATCCTGGCATTATTTGTGTCAATAAAAGATGATGAAAAATTAGTTTGAAGCGGGATGAAGGTTTCTTCAGAATTACAAATATATCTTGTCCTTCTGAGGCATGTGTCATCAGCCCAGTGTCCTGGGCAGGATCATTTAATTTCCTCTGTGTGTGCAATTGATTAGAAACAGTTGAGCAGGTATTGCCATCACTACTGAACCTGGTCATCACCCAAGCGGAAACATTTTTTGGTAGGTTTTTTCTGAGAAAGGCAATCAGGAGGTGAATATCGTTTTCTAATGTTCATCATTAAAAGGGGTGTCCCAACCACCTGACTTCATTTTGTGCTAAGAAATGTGTGTCAATCCTAGTCATTTCTATCGTGTCAGAAGCTGTACCATATAGGGGAAAGGCATAAATATAATTAGGGCAAAAGGATCAGAAAAAAAAAGAACAAAAAAACATTTCTCATAAACTCAGGCCAGCACTAGGAGGCACAGAGCAATTGTAGGTCTTTAGCTGAGGGCTCTGACCTAAGACAACCGGTATTACACATGTTTCTCCAAACTAACTTCTCCAAACTGTGTTCAGAGCAGGCCAGGTATGCCATATGGACACATCTTTAAGCAAATGCGTTCCAGATACCTTTGGGAAGTCAACAAATAGTTGGGAAGTCTCAGCAAAGAGACAGCAGCTCTCATGCCCATTGAGTTCTTGCAAAGACTGAGGAACAGGTGTACTTGCCTTCTGTGGCCTCACACAGTACGCAGGAGTTCAACCTGTCTCTCTGCTCCTGTGCCTGCAGGAGCTTAAGAGGAGCTTGGAACTACTGCCTTCGCCTCTAAAAGACATTGCTAATCAGCTACCCTACAGCAAACTTACAACTATACTCACACACACACATTTTTCTTTCTCCCATTTGCGTGCTCTGTCCAAAGGTTCCAGGGGAGATAGGCAAGGGAGGGGACACATCAGGGTTTGGACAGAGTAGGTGTGGTATATTCAAGAGGATTTTCCAGGAGGCCATTACCAGAACTTTAAACAGGGGCAACAAGGATAACCAAATGTATGGAATGGCTTAAGTGCCCGAACAACCACATAAGCTGGGACTCTTTAGTCTGTAGTAGAAACAATTTAGGGCCTTACAGGTGTCTACAATCTTTGAGTGACATGGAGGTGGTGGATAGAGATGGGTTCACTGTTTCTTCCCGTTACAAGAAGTAGGAGGCATAAAACGAATCTAGGAGGAACGAGGTTGAAAAGAAACTTCTTCACCCCACAGGTGTGAGACCTGCGGAAATCCTTGCTGAAGGATGTGAAATGTTTAGAAGGATTCAAGGGGACTTGACAGGTCCGTGGAAAGGTGGGTTACTAGGTATGCTACTGACATGACATCCAGCCCAGGAGATCACTGCGTTGAAAGTAACTGTAGATTGGGAGAGTACTTAGTGGTAATATCATACACTTTTGCCTCGTTGTTACTCTTCCTTGGGTAGTTGTCTTTTGACAAGTTTTCCAGAGTAGGAGACTGGAGCAGATGGACTTTTTGTGGGTTTTTTGACCAAATGCAGCAATCTTCCTACTCCTAGGAATCCTGTGAAGAAGGAGATGACTTCCCATTAGCAGGTCAAGGTTTCTTAGGACAAAAAGCATCTCTCTCATTTGTTCTTTAAAAATCACTACTAAGATCTTTTTACTCCAGCTCACCTATCTCCACCTGTACATGGCAGTTGGGCATGTTCCCTCCATTTTCTACCCCACTTCCTGTTCTTCCAAAGCCTTTTCAGAAGTATGCCTCATCTCACCTCAAATAACCAAATGCAGGCAAAGGCTGAAAAAACTTGGCCAGTTCTTCTCTTAAGATTTTTCCTGGAGGTTTTGGAGTCTTTTTAAATATTGGATCGAGATGTTAACTCCTCCAAAACGTTATTCTTCTGTGGGTTGCAGTGCTGCAGATAATTATTACTTCTCTTGGTCAGATGAAGGCTGTGGTACATGCTTACATTATTGTGTAACAACTGTGTAAAATAATCTGGGAGTGATGTTGAGGTGGATAACGAGGCTGAAAACAGTAAAGAAATGTTCTGTAATCCAAGATAAAATATGCTGCAGCTACTGGGACATCACATCCTGAAAATTGCATAAACCAACTGTTTGTGTAGATAAGCACAGATAATAAATCTGAGAGCACTCAGCAAATTTCAAGTATTTTAATGCCCATTAATATCCCTACATACCATAGCTAAGTGCCTCTGATCCCACAATACCTTACACACAATAGCTGGCAATTGTTCTGTCTCATGGAAAAAACACATGGGAGTGTGACGAAAACGAGTTGCTGAGGGAATTGAGAAGTGGAAAGGAACTCCTTCTGTGCTATTCCCCTCTGCAGATTTTTTCCAAATGTTTTAATTGGGGACTAGAAGATCTGCTTTGCTGTGTAAAAAATGTTCTTTCTCTCTGCTGCTCAGCTCTCCTTCCCCACCCCAAGTCAAAGTAAAATGTCATACACACAACTGGCAAAAAAAGCATTTGGAAAGCACGCCACCAGCATTAGATGGAAGTTAATCATATTCATTCAGATGAAGACCACACTTAGTGCTTCTCTGGATGGTGTCAGGGAGCTTCTAAAAGGTGAAGAGCTGTGTGCTCTCTAGCACAAACAATTTTAAGTATCCTCTTTTCAAATAACCAATAATTCTGTAATGAAAGCACCACTGATTCCTAAAAAGAGCACAGATCAGTGAAATCCACAGCAACTCTGGGATCTCTATACTCATTCTTCTCCCAACACCACAACTCTAATTTTGTGTTTTCTCATCACATGATATTCCCCCTGGACAATATCATTTATGGTGTCCTAGAGGAAAAAAAAATTACGGCCAAGTTTTGATTCTTTTTGTCCTCTAAGTCCAGGCATGATAAATTTACCTTTTAAAGCCTCTCTGCGCTCATTATAAATGAGAAATATTAAGTGTTTCAGTTGCTTTTTTTTTTTTTTTTAAATAGTTGGAACAATAGTGTGTATCCACATTACCCAGCTGAAGTGAATGCCAGGCAAGGAGGCTCCCAGTTCATTATGGCTGTGTCTGAACTGATCTCCAGGTTCATGTCACCACGTGAGCCTGGTCCCATACTTGTCCAAATCGGGACCTATTGGGTGGTGTTGTGGTTCCTGTCTGGCCTCTGCAGGTGGAAGAGAGAGGCAGAAAGCATGGGGAGTAAGGGAAGACATAAAAAATCAGGACATGGGCAAAGCTCGCACCCATACTTGGGAGCTCTGAACCTTTCCTAGGTTTCCTACATTAGATGCAACCTATGGTCTCACAGTAAGAATGATTCTTTGGAAAGTGTAAAACCAATTCCAGTAAACATTTATATTTTCCTCATTTTTAAAAGTATATATGTTACGAATGGGAATGTAGTGTATTATTAAAGAAAATTCATGTTCAGGCTTGGTTTTTAGTCCAACAATTATGTTCTGCAAAAAACAGGATACATTTAAGGTGTACTTAGACAAAGATACTTACAAAAAAAGAGAATTCATATATCAAATCCATCTAGACCCTCAGTCTAAAGCATCCACTTTGAATTCACAGCTTCACTGTCTCATGGAAATAAACAGACATACAGCTTTTCCCAGAGCTTCTGGTACTAGTTGCAGTGAACTCCAAAGCTCCCAATTCTACAGTATACCCACTTCTAGCTGCTGCTGGTGTGAATTCACTCTCCCAGAGTCACTTACAGGCTTCTTAAAATGAAGTTCTCAACTCTGAATGTTTTGTACAGGAGTTTAACAAGCACTTAACAGGGGACAGATACTATATAAATTACGTACATACTGATTTTTTTATTAAAAAGATTGGAATCTAAAATATGTCAGCAATTCACATGAAAGACAGTGGAACTTACTTGCAGTCCAGAAGGAAAATCACAGTTCTGGAAGGAGCAAATTTGGAAAAGGGAAGCTAAAAATCACTTTTCTGGAGTACATTGCTAATAATTTGTAGGGAACTCTGATACACTGCATAGAACATAGTATCCCACACTGCACAATAAACAGGATCCCAAGGTCTCCTGCAATTCTAGTATCTGTAAAAATGTCATCCATATGTCTGAAATGGCCTTACACCGTCAAAATGCCGTAGGAAACGTTTATTGCTCTATCCAGTTGAAGGTGAATGGCCACCATTAATCATTTCTCACTTATCTCCAGGAGATAAACTCTGTCATCTCTGTTTTGCAGAACTGTCCTTCACTTATCTTTTCTCCTTAATTTTACCTCTGAATACGTAACAGAAATTGTATTCCCTCTTCTAGTGTAGAACATAGTATTTAACAGTGCACTGTGTGCATAATGTTCAGGCAAAAGTCAAGAAAGGAACAGATACGTTGATCATATATTGGGCATCTGTTCAGTAGTCCTGTAAGCAAAACCTGCTGTGAGTATGCATATAGCAGTAAAAACTGAAAACAGGCAGTGTAGTTCGCCATTCAGTATTTTTACTGTTCAAGCAGTATGATTTGTTTTGCTCCCAGGCAGGAGATAAGGAGAATTTTCCTGCAGTTTGACCCTCTACACCCAAAAAAATTAAAATAAACAGCATTGTTACTGTCCCCTGCCCACCTAGCTTACATATTTATGCTATCAGTATTATTTTTCATGTAGAAAACAACTTTCAGTGAATCCTGTACTCTCTGTTCTATTTACAATGATAAGCAGGTTTAGTTGCAAAATGAGAAACAATAATTACAATTATACATTAGACCTCTGTCTGAAAACCCTGCTGCAGGCAAAACTCCTTGCAGAACTTAACAGGACTTTTGCTGGTCTCAGATTTGCAGGAACAGACCTATAGTAAGCAAACTTCTGGAGACAATTAAGCCCAATCCTATCTTTTTCAGTAAATTTTGATTCTGATTTAAAGGCTTTGTTCACATGGTTGAGTACAAAGATGTGGTTCTCATTTGATACTGGTGTTACAGCAAAACGTGCATGGATTTTAAGGGTGCTACTAATTTACACCTCAGTGTATCAGATCAGAATCAGACCTTAAACAGACACTGATTGTAAGAAAAGCATCTGCAAAGAAAACTGCAAGGCACCTGACGGTAGGTGAGCCAAAGTACTCTGAATTGAAAAGATACTCAGACCAACAAATGGATGGGGGCAATATATTCCATTTTTTCTCATACTTTGTACCTTTTGAGCTTGCAAATGAGGAGGAAGGCCAAGGACCTCACTGCTTTCTTGTGCAACCAAAAGCCAGGCATTGCGCGTCGCCCAGGAGGAGCAAGGACGCCAGGTCTTTGAGGTGGGTGCTGACACAGGCTGGCATACAGCAGCAGGCAGGGAGCACGAACCCGTTCCTTCTGCCTGTATCTGCTCTGTGGAGGCTGAATGCTCTGGATAATAAGGTTCTGCCGAGCCCCCTGTTCCCCTGGGGAATGAGGAGACTTGCAAGTGTGCTTATTTAAAGAGAAGCCACACCATAAAGTTGCCAGGCAAAGCAATACACAGAACAGCACTTGCTAAGGAGAAGATGTTCTAGACTGCTTAAATACAGCCATGAAAAAAACAGAAGTATCTTATCAAATCAAAACATTTTTTTCTTTTCTTCATCTTCTGCAGCTCAGTTAAGGCCTCTATAGAGGGGAGGCTACCAAAGCAGGACCTTGAAAATGAGTTTGTAGGGGGTTTATTACAGTTACTCTGAGAAAAACTTACTGTCATCATACTGTATTTCAAATATCTTCAGGAGAGTAATGATACAGTTTGCAGCACCTCATGGTTGACTCAGAGGGAGAAAAAGAGGCTCTCTCTATTTTTAATTTAGATTTTTGTGTTGCATTTGGTTAATAACTCATGTTTACAGTATCCTACAGGTTTGAAAGCCGCAGGTAGGCAGCACAAAAGGTGGTACATCTTAAATACAAGACAACATAACTGCTTGTTAGGCCAGAAGATTAGAAGACTCTTTTTTTTTTTCTTTTTGAGGGACAGTAACATACATGATAAAACTGTAGTCTGCAGATGGATTTTAAATGTGAATGTTTTGGCCATTTTCATTTTTTTTTCTTCCAAAGCACTGAAGGTATTAACATAGTTGGAATAAAAGAACAGATTAATGCATTGAAGTCAGGCATTGGATTATATAAGTATGGGGTAGGACCTTGGAAGAAAGTCAAGCCTCGAGGACAGATGTGAGAAATGACTTTAGCAGGCGTGATGAAAAACTGGTGCACTCTCTGATTTACTCCACCATACTTCTACCAAGATTACCACCAGATGCTACTCTAAGGCTGCAGTGCAGTGATAACAGCCAAACCCCACTAACCCCCACTAATGGCCGGCTGCTGCCAGGGCAGGCGGTTGTGCTCCCGCTGTTCCAGATGTGCAGCCGCTGCTCAAGGACTGGCACTCCTCTGCCTACAGCGAGCCAATTCCAGGAGCAAAGAGAGCAAAAAAGCACTTTTTCCCTCTTTTTTTTTTTTCCTGGACTAACTTTCAGCTTGTCAGGCTGTGATCTGGCTGCTGCAGAGTCTCTGGAGTGTTCATGTTGGCACAGGGAAGGGGCGGGAGTGGCTGGTTTTTCGGTACCTGCCTGCGTACCTCAAGCTTCTCAGTCTCCTTGTGCACATATGCACTGGAGATGGTTGTCTGAAACCAGTTAATTCCAGGTGTGAACTCCAAAGAGCACATTGTGGTTTTACCTCAGTAGAATTTGGCTTCCTGATCAGTCCTGACTGCCAGATTCCTCTCCAGACCGATGTCAATGGAGCAATCCCAAATGAGTGTTTCAGGCTCACAGAGAGAATAGTGGGATGCTTATTTTCAAATAACCACCTTCCTAAAAGTGCAAAACCAAAGAAAAAGTTAACCTTGGTACTAGCTGTCATCACACATGGGTTTTTGAAGCAAAGGGACTTCATCATTCCTAATGTCTGAAAAAGCTGTAAGTCCTTCTTCACATAACAGACAAGACTGACATGATAGTGTCTACAAACAAATAACCTCTATATTTATTAAATAGGTTGATGTTAAGCAAACAATAGCTGTATTTGTCAAGGAAACGGGGAAGACATTTAAATGAGGACGTTTTATTAAGAGCTCTGCCTTTTTTGTTACACTGCAGTTTCAACAGGGAAATAAACCTTAGGTTCACTTGAACTGTATAGGACAGGCAGCCAAGAACAAACTCTGCCTAAAATTTATACCAAATAACAAGAGTCACCATGTAAGCACACTGCCAGGTCTGGGCTAGTAAGCCGAGCGTCTCTGCAGAATGAGCTCGTGTCTTTGCCGGCAGTACACGGTGTAAACATGCCCTGTGGCACAAAGACAGCCCGTCCTGTCTTTATCCTACGCCGTTATCAACAGGCTGGATCCCTGATCCATCTGCCTGCTAAAAAATACATATGGAGACCGTTAATAGAACGTAAAGGCTAAGTAATTTGCTTTCTTTGTGAAAAATTACATAGTTCCACCTTCAGTCTGTTTAGCTGACATTCTTTTGTTTTGCTTTTACCAAAAGCAGTTATCTTAGTTTTGATATAGTCTTAAAATCATGGCCTATTCAAAAATGCTTCAGAGGAAATCAAAGCATTGGAGTATAAAGGGTAAAAGCTTTTATATTCACTATCCAACAGCATAAAGGTAATTCCTGATGTATTTTCTGAGGCCTAGCCTAGAATTGCAACTGCAGTGAAATATGTAATTATGCAGGTTTTGACCCCTACTGCAAGAGTTGTTTCTGTTCAACACTAAGTCGTCCTGAGGGAAAGTGGTGGTTCTCCCTCCGAAGCAGCTGCAAGGAGCGGGAAGCACAGGAACCCAGGGCTCCTCTGCTCAGCAGAGGGGCGGCCACGTCTTGTGAGGAACCCTGTCTGCTTGGCACGGGCTGTGCAGCGTCTGAGCGCATTTGGTGTGTCCTGTCTCTCAGAGGCCCCAGGCAAAGAAACATCACCTGGTCAACATCGTCAACCTCTGTCAGACAGACACATGACAAAGACGCTGGTCTACTCTTGCCGGATGGTTGTGGGCCAACATGGAGACAGAAAGGTGGGTATTTCAGGCTCAAATTTGGTGAGGGAGGACTCGGGGGCTTCAGCCTTTCCTCCCGTCTACGGCGCATGCTGTTTGTCACATGAGGTAGTTAGTCTTTCAAGGCCTTGCATCTAGCCTCACCTGCCAAAAATGTGTATCAAATTAGGAGATAGGTGTCCAGTGAGTTCAAGTGCTTTTGCAGTTCAGAAGCAGGTTAGCAGGTGTCACAGACCTGGAGACTTTAGGACCATCGATGTCTCACCCTAGCATCCAGGCCCTCCATGTATGCTTAGTCCTTAGCCAGTCGTTGTGTTATTTTTCCCATGTCCACCCCTCTTTCCTTGGACCTATCATCTCTTCTCCATAAGATAACTGGCATTTTTTGGCTATATGATGAGTGATGGACAGAAAGGCACCCAAAAAGTCTGGTAGTCAGCACAGGCTGCCCCTGCCTGACCAAAGTGGAGAACGATTTGTAATGATCAGCACGTATCACCCACAAACAGATGGGAAAACAGTACAAAACCGTAGAAAGATTAATTAGCTTAAGGCTCTGGGAGATGGTGGAAAAGTGAAGTAAAGCCAGTCTCCTACATGGTAAGGAGTCAGTATAGACTAGCGCTCAAGAGGAGTTAAGCTTTGCGTCTCCTTTTTATGAGGGGCGACCTCTCCAAATGCTATAAAAGCTCCACCGAGGAATGGTGGGTGAAGGGGTCCAGGGACCTGCTTCTGCTGAATGAAGCTGTAAGAGTGAGGAGAAAACCTGCAGATTTTACCTTGTCAGACCAGATCAGTCCTACCGATTTGCAGACAGCGAGACAGGGTACAGAATTACAGAGAACAAGGGATCCACACTGTGCTCTGTGAAATCTGATCTTTCTGCATTGTTTTTCTTCAATCCATTATCTCTGCTGAAAAAATACACGTGAGCTTTTATGTATGGCAACTGCACTGGGGGTGGTCTTTGAATTAGAAGGCATTTGCTCGCAGAGCCTGCAGCAAGTCACGTGACAGTTATACTGGGAAAAAAGAAGCAAACAGGAGACAAAAAGCATTCTCCTGGGTGGTTAAAGAGGAAAGGTCTGTGAAAACTAGGAGGTCTGAGGAAAGAGGTTCCTAATATTCAGGTGTATTTACTGTGAAGTGACATTAACTGAGGGTAGTGAGAGACAACATTTTAAAGGTTTATTCTACAGATAATGGATTTACCAGATTTCAGTTATCTTGTTAGAGCTAATGAAATACAGTCTTAATGATGGAGTAGCGAATAGCTGGTCAATAAAAATGCTAAATAGTCATTCTGTTAAAACATGTAAAATAAACAGAACAAAAAGAGGACTTCATGCAGGAGGAAAGTGCAGGGATCTTACTGGGAGGACCAGTTTCACAGCACGTAATTATCAGGGTGTATTTAGCAACTGGCAGTCCCTCTTCCCAACTGGAAAACATTACTTTTTTCAGGAGAAAAAATAACACAAACTTCAAGCAAGCAAAGAAGGAATTTTTAAATTAGTTGTTTTATAAAGAACTTTGCTGCTTACAAGAATAAATAAATGGGCGAATTTAAGGTAATATTTTTAAACTTATCAAATTGTATGCAGAGTATTTGTTTTTAAACTCCATGGCTATAAAACACCAGATGTTGTACAATGAAGTAATGTCAGAAGACGACTGGAATCTGTTGTCTATGAGGAACAGGCAGATGCTCGCTTTTAGCAGCGACGTCTTGCTCATAAAACAAGAAAGTTTGCTTTCCAGTGCAAGGATACCAAACGCTCTTCACTGCATTCAACCCCATTGCCTGTGGGGTTTTGTTGTTTTAAGCTTAATTGTTACTCATATGAAACAGGGAAGGGGGAGTTTCAAATTAGAGTTTATGATGGAAGAAGTAAGAGTTGTCTTATCTTACGGTTAACCAAAGGATGTTGGATGAGTGCTGCGGCCAAAGCTGAGAGGCCTTTGCTGTTTTGGCCATATGTTGTCTTGATGTATGGCTTAGGTCACTCCACTCTCTATTTTACAACAGAAAAATGGAAGTTCTACAAAAAGATGTATTTTGCATTTGCGATGGAAAAACCAAAATTCTGATACAAATGCAAAGTATCACCTCATATATTGTGCTGCTTCTTACATAATGTAAGTTTTTGGCAGCTTATTCATAGCCATGTAGCATGCCAACCCCATTTTCCATGAAACTTTATGTAAGGATAGCTGGGCATAAAAAGAGTATAACAAGAAAGAAGCTGCAGAAATATGGAGCTGACAATTTAATGGTTTTGTACAGCTCTAAATTTGTGTGGAATTAATTCACATAACATACCACGTGTAGCTCAGTGTGCACATATTTTGCACATCACAGCTTTATAGACTGAAATAATTGCAAATGGAAATTATTTCACTTTATTAATTTATCTCAGTGTACAATGTAAAAAAGACAAATTGTAAGTGTATATTCATATAAAAGCAGAGTGTGATTTTAGCTGGATTTTTTAAAATTACCTAACAGGAAAAATAAACACAGCTGTGTATCTGGGTTCTGATTTTAGTGTTTAGTGGACATCTACTGTTGCTGCTAATTTCCAGAAAAAACCCTTCAGTTTATAATTTTGCTAAATGCCATTCCTTCAGGCATATCAAAGCAGCTGTCCTCTTCTAGGACAAAATATAGAGCAAGGCTGAGGTTCAGTATTGATCACAGGTTTCAAAATTTGTGCACTCAAGATAGCATAAGACAATACAAACATCATATATTTCTTCATGTGAAATTTCCTCTCACTCTTCTAGTCCATTTCAGTCAAATTGAGCTACATCCTATTTATCTACCAAAAACTCATCAAAATTAAATAAACCAACCAAATCTTTCCCCTCCCTCGCTCCAGCATTTCACCTTTAGATGGGGAGCAAGTACATTAGAGGCTCTAACTGATAAAATCACTGGGTGCTACAGAAGCAGAAGCAGATTTTTAGTGAAAATGCTGCTTGGGGGACATATCTTGGCAAGCAACAGCTCCCTGATGGAAATAGCATCTGGCATCAAAAGTTCTTTCACAGAAGGCCCATGTACATAGCTTCAGTTGTCGTTTTCAAAGGACCTTTCCTTTTGCTGGCTGTGCAGGTGCTGAGCTGAGATTACAGCCTGCTGTGTAAAAAACCTTTTCCTTGTATCTGCCTCTCAGTTCTCACCCCCCTTCTACCTCATTGTCCTCATGTCTCCTTGTAATCAGCCTAAAGAACCGTTCTGGGTAGGGACTGGCATTTCACCACGTGCTGGATCAGCAGGTAACTCCAGGTCTTTGTTGTCTTGTGTCTGCAGTATAATCAAGTAATAGTAGTTTCAGCTCTAACACAGGTCTTTTGGACAGTGGATCCAGCCAGTATGATAAATAGCAGTCTTCACTGGTGAAAATAAGCTTAACAATTTTTTATTAAGGTGGATGCTTTCAATTTAGGGATTTGTTTTCAGTTGGACAGAAGGCTACAAATGCTGATGAGATGATTTGTTTAAGGAACTAGCATTCTTTGCTAGTCCTTCAGCATTTCATTAATTTTTGTGAATTATAATAGCAGGAAAGAACCTAAATTGCATTTATGAAATAAACTGATAATTTCCATCAAGTACTAACAGACAAAGCTCCGTTTCTTAATGTTGATATGAGCAAGCTTGAGAAATAGCTGATACCTAAGTGCAAGACTCTACTGACACCCTCTGAACTCGGTATCTTGTTCTCCTCGATCCCTTTGGATTTTCTTGGTTTATTTGCTTGGATTTAGTAGTTTTCTGGATGTGAGAGTTGAAAATTGTGATCAGTTAAGAGACGAGTAAGCAGGAGGTCATAAACAATAGCTCTAACAGACATTATCTACCCTGTTCGTTTCAGCCCAAGGTAACTCACATCCTGGATGAAGTTGATAGCAATGTCCTTTTTCACTAAAAATTACATGTATTTTTATACATTTACACAACTATGTGCATCGACATTTCTGAAATGGGAAAGGCATCCATTATACCTCCAAACCTGTTAAGTCAAAGCAACACACACAAAGGTAACTGTCTTTCATACAGAAAGTATGAATAGCATGATGTCATTCAGTAACGTAGACTAAACAATCTGTCTTTTTTAGATAAAAACTATAAAACCTTTAGAAACATTTACTGTATCAGGTATCTGATGAAAATTATAGTAATAAATCTGAGATGTTTTAGAAACCATATTCCCAGGACAATTACAGAATGCCCTAGGCATTTGCTGTCTGCCTGTTGTGAGGCAGAACATGTTTGCACCATGTTTTATAAATTCAGCTTTTGCATGGAGTGTTTTCTTCTAAGAGCACAGCAGTGAATTCTCTAAACAAAATGAATGACATAAAAGCTCAAATGGAGAGTTTAGTAAAGACATGATACTAAAGAAGATCTCTGCATTTGTGGTTTTTCTTGGTTTAGCAAACTAGATTCCAGACTGATGTTTAACAAATAACCAGTGCAGTAAATGCTTTTTAACAATCAAGTAATAAACAAATGTAAAGGCATGTCTCAGGAAATCAGTTGTAGGTTGTTAGCACAGTGCCTATAACGTCTGCTTGCGACCATGGATGCCACAGACCTCCAGCACTGAGAATGGTACTTGGCCGATTAATGGGATTTGCTGTGTCTTGTCAGTGGGCTGAGTCTTGCCAAGTCGCCCCTTCACCATCTTCCATGCCTTCTCCCAGTAGAAGAGCCAAACTCATCACGTCACACGTCCAAGCCATAACTCAGTTGTAACCATATCCTGAACTTTGAAAACACAGAGTCACTGCTTTGCAAGTTAGTGTTTCAGGAGGGCAGCCAAGGTACTGCAGGGCGGTTTTGATGGACTTACAGCAATGAAATCAGAATCCAGCCACAAATGAATGCTCCTTGATTGAAGTAAAAAGTGATTACCAGGCAGATAGGTGAGATTTTCACAAGTTTCAGTTCGGAGTACTATGCCTTTTTTTACCTGGCTGGAAACAAAAGCCTTACCATCTAATAAAAGCTCTGGCTTTTTCGTTTAGCAGAGCTCCCCAAAAGTAGATTATGTTGCTTTCCTTGGTAGCATAAGGGAATCCCAAACCCTACTGCATTAATTCTCTGCTCAAAGAATGTTTTTCAAATCACACTTTTTCTTCAAGCTTGTAACTTTGTTGTCGCTTTAGATGACATGAATAACACTGCCACCTTACTTTCTGATTTTTGATTTACCTATTGAATTGCTGGGGAAAAATGGGGGAAAATTGATTCAGGAATCTGAATAATTCTGCGGAATATTGGCTCAGGAAGTTCACATTTTGGACAGTTGATAGTAAACAAGCTGTTTTCTCCAAAACTTACAAAATTCTCCAAAGTGAATGAAACTGTAATGCATTTTAGTTCATGTTGTGATCAGAATTTCCCAACCTCACCCCACATCTCTACACAAATATTTATATTATCTAGCCATAAACTGACTTCATTAAATTAAATAAGAAACTCCATACTCCATTTACAAACATTTCTCCATAAATTAAGTCATATTGGTAACAGATTGTGAGCCCACAGAAGCCCAAATCACTACTTGAAGTAGTAAGATGAACTATTTAAAGGGTCATTTTTCGTGTTTTAAATTGTTAAGAAAGATTCTTATCCTTGAAGAAAAAAAAAAAAGGGAAGAGCTTTTAGGTGTGCCAGTGACCACAGTACCTCACATCAGATTGTGAATGTTTTATGCAGTCCTTTTGGGATATCAATCACAGGACCCATAAGCAAAGAGTCAGTAAAGGAAGGAGAGTCTTCCAGGCGTGAGACATCTGGTTCTTTGGCAGCCTACGCAGACTTTATATTGCCAGCTTTAAATTGGGCCTTTGAGTTTGCCGAATGCTTTAACTGACGATGGGCTGTCTGGACTGCCGTGTGTTCCTGGTTGCGGTAGCTTTGACATTTAATGTTTAGGCTTATTCCCCTCCCTTCTCTCTCTCGAGGATCTCCACATAGGTAAAGCTTCGCACTCAGCCCTAGTATTTAGGGCTTACAATATTGCTCTTCTAAGCCTCTAAATATGCATTTCTAATTGGTTTTCTAAGGACTAGAACAAATTTACAGTACTACAAGAATTATGATCCTGAATATTCCTCTGCATCACCCAAAGTTCTACACTTGCAGACATTCAAAAGAAGCAATTGGAAGAAGATTCCCCAACCACAAGACCATTAACACATCCATTGACTGGTCAGAAACTTCTCGGTCGCTTACTTTAGTCAACTGAGTCTGAAGTTTATACAATTGTTTCTAGCTTGGTGTTGGGCTCAATTATCAGGAATCTATTACTAGAGGAAGTCAGCTGGAGGAATTGTGTTTGTCAGTTACGAAAATGAAGTCTAGGATCAAAGTGGGCATGTCATCGGAAATAGATTGTAAATAGGCCCATTTATGTATATCTTGATTTAAGGTATTCTGCAAAGAAGCCCCTTACTGCTTGTAGAAGTAGAAGAAGCTGCTGTTAGGGAGAAAAAGAATTCTGATAGTTATCTCTTGGGTATTAAACTCTAATAAAAACATAAAGTTGTGTAGAAGGAGCATCAGTAGTTTCCAGATTAAGTGAGCTAGGAAATAGAGGAATCGAGATAGTTCATTCTTAATCTATTCCATTTGTGTATTGACTACAGCATCCTAGCACTCTTGCCCCTACATCTGACACTTCAAGCGTGTATATGACATATCTGCTCTGTTGAATGGTCTGGGACCATCGTATTGTCAGGCCTTCTGGAGTCATGGAGCCAGTTACATTCATACTGATCTTAAGAATTAGTTGGGTTTTTTGTTTTCTGCTTAGATGATGCAATCAAGAGAATATCTAGTCATCTGAAATGTCATGGAAAATGGGTCTCCACTGTGAACCTTTGTATTCAAACCCAGCAGATAAATAGCCTAATGCTTTTGTTTTCTTTTGCTCATAATTTTTTAAACTTTTTTTAGAGTGCACAAACTGTTTGAATACTCTAAATCATACTCACTCTAGCAATGACTGGGAAAGCGGAATAGCATCAAGCCAGAGGATTGCAGAGTCTCTCTAGCTCTGTGTGCTATTTATCGCAAGTGTCACTGACTTCTCCTGTACCTCAGAAAATTATTTAACGCCAGTATGTTACACTGAGTGACAGTCAAGTGTTTTTGTACAAATGCTTTCTAACCTCTTCAGGTAGACCTTCTTCCCCAATTGTATTTTCTATAAATGATGTGTTTTCTGTAAAGATGTAAAACCTTCTGTCTTTATGCCAGTCCCTCTGACGGTCTGCCCACCTCTTTATGTCCAGATTCCCATTTTCTACTTCTTCACTTCAGTTGCTGCTCAGCCCTGCTGCAGCCTCCATCTTCTGCAGTGCCCTCCCTGCTCTTGTGATAACGATGCTCCCACTTCTCTTCCAATTTAGTGCTCATTTAGAAATCACCACTGCCCTCAAACCTTAGACCAGTGATGGGCCACACAATGGATTATGAATCTTTCATAATCTGATATAAAAAACATCGTAGTGTGATATTATTAAGTATGCTATTAAACTGATTTGACAACCATTAAAATAGTTTCACTTATAATATTGGTATCAAAGCGAGCGTAAATAAAAGGGCTTCTGCTTCTTCCCTTGTTTTCACTGTGAACAACAGGCCCTGCTCCCTCAAACAGCCATGGATCTGGTGCATTTCTGTATTTTACTGTATTCATCTAGTCATGTGTGATAGCACGGTCATTTACAACAGTAATAACACAGCACCAGGATGGCACTTGCTGCTGCGGCGAACTGTATCAAGCTCTAGCAGATTACCAGGCTTCCTGCAGACAAATAGCACCCAAATATTCATCTACCTGGGGAATTGGGCATCTGTTCACTTCATCTACTGAACTGATAGCCTCTCTTTGTTACACAGTTCATTCTTTTGGCAATTGACCTTCAGAATAAATGTGAAATGCAAACCTTGGAGCATATAAATAGCCTCTAAAATCTATCAAATCGCTTCGTAAAATCCATCACTTTGGTTCAGACAAAGTACTTCCTAATTCAAGGCTGACATTTATATGTTACTCAAAAATAGCTAAACATGAATACTGAAAAGAGGAAAAAAGCTAGAAGCATCAGAATTAGTAGTTAAACTTTTACAGCACTTAATTTTAAAAGTTAGGCTAACGGCATGAGATTCTAAAATCTGTAAGAACAGAGAATTTATGGTTTTGCAAAAGACGTTTAGAAAGCTATGTTCATGCATAGCTGGCTCATTAAAATATTTTATGGAGAAGTTTTGAAGAAGAGTGCTTTGGTTTCATTGGCACTTGCTTAAAACTGTAATATTTCACATAAGAGTCTAATGTGGAACTGAGAAAGCTTATTTTACACATTTAAGTATGTATCGACTTTGATAGCATTCAGATCTCATCACTTGTGTAACGTAGTGGCCCTGTAGGCAGAAAACATCTGTCAAGTAGAGCTGGTAAAAACAAAAGTTACTCTGTGTGTTTTTTGATGAAATTGGCCTTCAACAGAATAGAAATTTCTGTGAGAGGTTTTCCATGCTTTCACTGACCCCCAAAAAGAGGCAGCAGAGGTATTTAAAATATATTTTATTAAAAATCATCTGGAAGCTAAATAGATTGACTTCCTTCTTATTATTTCTCTGGAAATAAATAAATTTCCTGAGTAGTTATTAGCAAATCAGGATTTACCTCAATTATAAGAGAAGTCTGAGGGTGAAACTTCTCTCACCACAAAGGTAGGATGACTTGTAGCTCATGTGTTAATGACATGGATTTGAGTGGGGAAAAAAAGTTTTCCGCAAGCAGCAGTGTAGGATATACATCCACACTCTCAAACACCGTGGTCTTCTGTAGGAAAAAATGCCCTCCAGTAGTTACACTACCTTTGGTAAATTTAAAGTATTACTTTTGCTTAAGTTTAAACCTAAGCAAAGATCTACTCATAAGTCTTGGCATATTGAGTCAAAATAACCATCCTTGCAGGTTATGTCTATGTTGGCAAGTAATGCTATGTAGACACGCCGATGAGACTGGATCAGCTGGTGCTGAGGACCAGACCTTCTCCGCGCTATATGAATCTGGTTGGGTTTTGCTTTGGACTGGCTTATCTGATTCCACGGGCTGAAAGGCTGTTTGTGGTTCGGGCACATTACATGCACCCCGAGTGCATCTCTCAGGTGACGTTCAATCCAGTTCATGTACCTTGAGTCTAGTCCATCGTGTGACATGCACCTCGAGGCCGCTTCATAGTGCAAACCACATGTTGGTAAGAAGGGACACTCGGGCACGCTTCAGAAGTGCATATCCAATCTGAAATAAAATGTTTATGTAGCTTCTGTCCCTCTCCCAGCACTAAGTCCTAAAGAATAAAATGTCTGAAACACTGCAGCTGCTAAATAGCGTGCCTGCAGCGAAGGTTCTTCCTAATCTCCATCATTTGTCATTGATAGAGAGACTGAAATCTCTGAGGTGTCTTGGAGGAGGATACGAAATTGCTGTATTTGTGATTAGTTGGTTTTGTAATTTGTGGGTACAGTGGGGAGTAGCTTCTGTCCAGAGCAATCCACGATTCCTTTCTTTGTACATTTTCTAAAAGCTTTACTCAGCTGTTGGCCCCTTTTTCAGAAGAATACTTTTCCATTGTAATCAGATTTGTATTGCCTAAAAATGAAGTCATTGCCTGCTCTGTACCAGGAATGTATTTAAACTAGCAAAATTTTTCCTCTCCTTTGCTTTGTGGCCCAGACATGATAACTGCAGAAGCAAATGTAGTTAATATAAAGCATTGCCATATACCGTCTGTTTGTTGGGACCTGTATGCTGAAGGATGTTGCGTCAGTAATTATCCGGATCACCTCAAATCACTGTACTCGGAGATTAGAAATCAGCTGGCTGACTAACTACTGAAGCAGTTCAGGATCATCCATCCCATTTCTTTTGTTAGCTGAGGACTGAAGTGAGTCATATTAGTCCTTCAGTAAAAAATTATATTGGGGGAAACAAAATGTTTACCTGTGTGTACCTGAGCCACCCATCTGAGGGACTTTGGAGAAACGCCCCGTCAGCCTTGGCCTGTGCGGCAGGTCTTGCATGGCTGGGGAGAGCCGCATGGTGCGCTGGGGTCCGTGGCTGTGACCGTGCCCACCTGGCACTGTCTCGACGGGTGCTCTCTGCCTCCTCAGCTCCTGCCGTGAGACAGCTGTGCATCACCATAAACCAGCCCCATATGTGTTAGCTATGTATGCACCACACCCAACACAAAAGTAGCAAAGCATGAATTCTCAGTATCCATTTTTTCCTTGAATTCACTTGCAAAAGGTGTCTTTTGAACCTGTCCTTTACGGAAACCGAGACCTCCGTAACAAGAAATACAAATTCTCCAATAACGAAAGTAGTTAATACCAGGCTTTCGCTTTTGAAGTTACTATGAATGGAGTCGTATTACCATGAGCAGGCTTAAGAAATGTAGGGCAAGTCCCAACAGCCCTGGAGAGGGACTGCGGCTGGGCTGAAGATTTAGGAGAAGACACAGACTTGTGTGGCACTGGCAGCTTCCCTTGTAGTAAGCTGAGCACAACTTCTTGCTTGAGGGCAGAGGGGGAAAACCTCCCCTTACACATCACGCAGTGCTGTTCTCCGCATTACTTCGGTTTTATGGCTTACTGAAAAAAAGTGAACAGATTCGCGAGGGCAATTCAAAGTGCTCCAGCATCGCACTGCTGTTCCTCGTGCAGGTGACACTGTACAACCGAGCGGCCGGCTGGCTGTCACCTACCGCAGGTATGTCCTGCTGACTCTGGCCTAGAAGACTGGTCCAAAATAGAGAGCTCTCCTTGAGATGCTTTGATAAAGATAACCACCTTGTGACCCATGCTAACATTCAGAGAATCTCAAAGCAATTTTATATTGCGTATGCCTTCCGGAGGCACATCAAGAGGTATTTAAGGAAATTAAAGTGCTTGAGGGATTAAGGAAAGGAAAAGGGAAGTGTCCTGCTGTAGGCACCATGGCAGAAACAGTGACTGGAGGCAGGAAGCTGGCTCTGGTCAGGGCAAGTGGGATTACTGCGGATATCTGAGGCTCCTGCAGTGTGGTCCTTCATGCAGCGATGCTGGACACTTCAGTGGATCTGTACTGTGGTAGTCGTTCATTTAATACCTATTTTGTATATTCAGTCATTCACTATGTAGTTCTTAATGTTCAAGACTGTACTCCTTGAGGTAAAATGCTACCTCAGAGTTTTCTGTTTACAAAAACAAAAAAATTCACTGCTTTTCTCTTTTTACTTTCATGTTTTTCAGCAGTTCCTTATTGTTGTGCTGAAACTGCCTTAACCAGCTTCTACTCGACATCATTTTGATGTGAATATTTTAATCTGTTACTTCCTTGCATTGTTCACTTTTACTGTGCGCTATTTCCCAGTTCAGTGGTATTAAAAAGTTTGGCAATCTACTACTAAAAAAAATTATTAATATTTATTAATTTAAATATTTATTCATTTTAATATTTATATTGGCTTTATTTACAGTATTAATAAGATTTAATAACATCATCTTTGCTGTTCCTGTAAAAAGATGATAAAAACAGATGATCTAACATCCTTCTGTAATTTATTTTCATGCACAGCTTGCAAAGGTTTGTCCTTACCAGAAGGGATTTAGAAAAGACTAGCTTGACTTTTCACCATTTTCACAAAATCAAAGTGCTAAATGTGATAGATGAGCTAAATGTGAACAATGAGGTCTAAAAGCCGACTTTTGCTCTGGCAAATGGGCAGATCTGAACAGCTTTATTGTAGCACTCACTACAAGTAGTTTATGCCTGTATTAACAGACCATATAAAATACGTAATTGCCATGTTAAGCACAGCTATATGGATCTGTTAGGAACAGGCTACAAAGTCATTTGCATTAGTCCAACATTCATAGCATAACCTAATCATCACTAATCATCACTGATCTTGCTACAGCCTCTTTTATGAGAAGTCAGAAGACTGTTACTCCTTATTTCATGCAGACTGCATTAGTACAGATGATTCCCAATCCTAGAGCCCATTTCTGCCACAGAGGAAGAGAACAGCCTGTGAGAAGTTTCAAACTAAAACTGAACAGTGGAAACAAAAAAATTCTTAAAAGACACTGTACTTAGGACGTTCCTGTGATGTGGTAAACTCCCTTCACTCTGTCATTAAGACCAGCCACCTAAACAGGAGTTTTCACATGCTGCCTGATTTATATCCATGCTATTCTGGGCTACTGAGTCTTTCTGTTGGATTTAAAATAGAAAAGTTTTCATTTTCTCTCCATGCAGAATGGGAAACTTTCTGGAATCTCCCATCATTTCCTGCTCACCCAAAATTGTCATCATTGTCAAATGGTGTTTCAGGTGTAGACTATCATTCCAACGTGCTTCAGCTCAGTAAGCCTTCTGGTATCACAGGGAGAATCTCAGTGTTAGCGGCTTTATTGGGTATTACTTCTAACTCACCCTACAATCAGGTTATTTTTAAACAGAAAAAAGAAAGCCATCAGGATTGAAAATATTGCTGTGAGGGCTGTACTGCAGAAAGATTTATTTGCCCATGCAAGGTAGGTGTCTTTTAAATGAGTACCAATAATGAACTCACGAATTGCAGGGCAATAAACATCCTGCAATAAACATTTTGCCCTAACATCTGCACATCACGGATGTCAGCAGATAAGAAAACTCAAGACCAGATTCTCAGTTTATGCGAGCAGGTGTAACTCCATTGACTTGAATAAAACAATGTGTATTAACACTAACAAAACAGAAAAGAACACCAAGTTCTTTTGGAAGATATTTTCAGAAACAGTTTATTATTTAAATATGCAATATAAATCTTTCTCCTTACAGTCATAAACATAGATTGCCAAGAAGTTAAATATCAGCCTCAAAACACAGCTATAATATGCAGACTGCATTTATTCCTTGGTGAAGTATTTTACCTCACTTTGGTTAGGTAAATAACCTCACCAAGACCTGTTAATTGATTCATTGCCTGTTGATCCTTATTTGTCACCCTTATTTTAAAAATATACATTTATCTTGTGCTAATGGGGAACAGGATTAAAACCCATTCTCAGCTGATTCAAGGAAGCGTGTCAGAATGTGCAGAGTGGTTAGGTTAGCGTGCAAAGCTCAAAATAAAATGCTCAAAGCAATCATATCCCTGGAATCAAAAAACAGCAAGTTTGGGTTCCTTAAAGGGAGGAAAAAGGCAATAAAACAGATAGCTCTAAGGTAAAGCTGCCAGGGGAAGAGAATATAAAAAAGCTTAAATATATTGTGCTCTATACTGTATTGGTTCTTCTGCAAATATTTCACTGTGTAGATGATGAAGAGAGGACTTCCAGAGGGTGATTCGTATCTTTAGCAGTCTGAACAGTCTTGAGATGCCCATCTACTCATTATGGGCTATATAGGGTCAGGTGGCCTAGCACGATGGAATGGACCTGGACCTGTAACACAGGTGCTGCGAACACCTGCTAGAAGACAGCTCTTCAAGAGGTGCTTTGCCAAGGTACCTGCCTAAGGTCATTCTTTTTACAAAGTACTTCCTCTCAGCAATTCAGAATTTGGTTTTGTGTCTGTTCTATTCATGAACTTGTGTTGGTAGAAAGGGGCAACATTTTATTAGATGCCTACAAACATCATCTCCCATGTCAGTCCATCTCAGACTGTCACAATATAACAAAATTATTCTGTCTATTCACAGCTCTCTGCTAGAAGTTGCGGGAGTGTTGCAGTACTGCTTAGGGAAAACCTGTGGAGTTGGCCTCATTTTCAATTGTATTGAAATTGCAACAAGCTAGATAGGTGCAGTTAAGCTAAACATTATTATCTTAACCACAAACAGACTTACCGCTTTTTTGCTTAGGGAAATCTTACTATGGCATCCTCTCTCTAAGGTCAGAATATTAGCAAATTAAGAGGCACAGAAGTTTCTGTAGGATTCCAAGTCATCCCGCCCAAACAAGTATTAATACAATAAAGAAGTAAAACCCAAGATTTTACCTCCATAATTATGCAACATGTATCTCCAATATTCCCTTAAGTCAGAAGCGATTTTGTAGAGAACTGACATAGCATTAATCTAGTGGAGAAAAATAATTTCTCAAGCAGCTTATGAAAATGGCAAAATATAATTGCCTTAATGGCTGGTGCAGCTGCCTTACAGGAACTGTCTTCAGAGAATAAATAATTTCATTGCTGCTAAAATATTTATTTCCCTCCCCAAGCCTTCAGTTTTATTTTGTTCTTTAAATAGTATTCTGCATTTGGTGTGCTTCGGTTTTCTTCAGCACTAAAGGTTCCATTTTTCAATGATAGGATAGCAGGTCAGTTTTGTGTAAGATACTCAGGACTGGTTTGTGCCATGAGGAAAAAGAAGAATTCGTTTTAGAAAATCCAGATCAAAGGAGAATCAGATTGTGTATATGGATATCAAGACTCAGTTCAAAGATTCAGACCCATCAAATTATGCATAGCTATCTTGGTTTTATGTGTGACTGTGTTATACACTTCCTTCCCATTCGTTGCCCGCTGTTAAGTGAGACTGCAAACTTGTGAACTACTTTAAACATGTTTAAACTTAGCATCCTGAAGTCTTTTTTATCAAGACACATGGTTAAGTATGTGCAAGAACTGTGATGTATGTATTATAACATCATTAGGGCTTAAGACTGTCTTATGTGCCTACACAGGGCCTCTCACAAGACAACACTAAATACCACTTGAAGAAATGCACGGCCCTGGGAAGCAGCTGCAATCTCATCATGAGCAGAGCTCTCTTGGGTCACCTTTTATTTTCTGGGGAGCCTGGCCAGGAAGCTCCTCCACTCTAATTCTTCCCCATCACTTACTCTACATTACGTATCAGTTTTGTCTGGGTTTTTTTTTAAGCTTTCACTTTTGACACTGAAAAACAAAACAGGCTGGATCCAGCTGAACGAACAATAAAATGTATGGCAGCCCATCTTAACAAGTAATTGGCCGGCACAAATGTCAATCCTACTCATCGCAATGTTGCATGGGTAGTCTGCCCCCAAGAAACCTTGTGCCAGGTTGGAACCTAAATTCATGGCTATAAAAATGCATGAGAAGGATAAAATGTAGTATCCTGATGGGCTAGACAAATGCAAAGGCATTGGGAGTCTTGCACAGCCTTTATGAAGGGAGCCCCATGTCCAGCAAAGTGAGTCTGGTTGGCTTCCACACCCCAACTCCTAAATACAGCTGACCTCAGGCTTTCCATGGGTGCATCTGAATGGCCCTTACTGATACTTAAAACCACTTCACTTTTAAAACAAAAAAACAACAAAAACCCCACTTTCCCCCTTCCCTAAAAAATAACCAAACAAAATCCAGTATGTTCAAAACGGAGGTTATCAAAGCAAAGGCACTTCTATATGGCTATTGTGCTGATTTTCACAGCCTGTAAAATAAGTAATGGAGAAGAACATACTTATGATGATCACATTAAACACACTTTTTGGCTGTTTTTTTTTTTTAATCCACTGATATATGCAAATACCTCCTAAT
Source organism: Calonectris borealis (assembly GCF_964195595.1). Classification (NCBI taxonomy): domain Eukaryota; kingdom Metazoa; phylum Chordata; class Aves; order Procellariiformes; family Procellariidae; genus Calonectris; species Calonectris borealis. The sequence continues at coordinate 38,949,175 of NC_134313.1, forward strand.
ATTCAGATCCTGCAAGCAATTAAGTGTACTATTAATTTTACTGATGTGTAAGGTGACATGTATATTTACATGCAGGTCCTAGATTTGGTTCCACTGAGATATGAACATGCATTTTCTGTCTTTATTCTTCTCTATCCTATTTATTCTTTTGACAAAATATTGGTAGAAGTGCTGCAAGCAGTCATCTGAATAGCTGCTGGCCTGTGAGCAGTGCGTGTGGCAGGGAGGACTGCCTGCACGCACCCGGGCTGGCAGCACCAGCTCTCCACAGTGGCTGGTTCCTCCCTGTGGGCAAATTATCACCTAACTGCTGTGGTATGAGAAACAAATGGGATAAGGTATAAAAGGATGTAAACCCCATATTTCGACACAAAAAGGCTCAGGCAATAAGTTACAGAGCCTGAAACTAGCTTAAATTTATGTATAAGCAAAAAGACTATATGCACCTATAAAGCTGTGTGGAGTAGCTGCATAAGTGTTTTCTTGTTTGTGTGCTGAAAATGTCCCACCACGGAAGGTTTCTAAACCTTGTCTATAAATTCATCACCATGGAAAAGTGGTCCTCAAGAGAGGACATGCTGTGAGTCATGAGGTTTCTCTTTGTAGTACTACATCTAGTTCCAGAATGTTGTTTTGAACTCTCACGTTAAAAAAAATCTGACCTTTATCTGAAAATTATAAAAATGTGAACGTTAAAAATCTGTTATAGTTAGTAAAATAACACTTCATACGGCAGGCACATGCATACTTAATTTGCGATCACAGGTAATTGGATTGATTTCATTAAGGAAAGATGGTTCAGTAAATACACTGCAATTTGAAGTATATGTGGTGCAGAATTGGAGCTGCACTTTTCAGTGTATAATTCTTTAAAGCTCTAGATTTCTGTGACACGACTGATTAGAAACCAAAAAATTTTCATGAAAATTGCTTCTCTCTCCTCCTGCCTCACCCGTTTGTTTTCCATCTTCACTGAAAATGTAATTAAACATTTTTATTTTCATACTTACTTCAAAAAATATTTCTGAAAGTTGATTTAAAGAAAACCCCTTACATAATTAAACATCCAAAAACACTCCAAATTTTTCAAAACATTGCATTGCACAAAACCTGACAATGCTAAATGAAAAGCACATTTGGTGGGATTTGTGTATATTGGTTCCCCAGTGATCTAGGTTGCTTCCAGTGCATACACAGACTCCCATCGGCGATGTGCACCCTGCATCCTTTCACAGGGAAGCGATGGTTGAACGCAGTGCAGTGCGGTCACTCGGGATTCAGCTTGAAGCCGAGATACATCCAGGTTGTGCGTTAAACTGGGAAATACTCCCAGGTACAGCTGTAGCTTTTACAGGCAGCTCGACTTACTGCTAGGTTTGTCTCATTGGTCTCTTTATTCGAGGTAGTTGGTAGAGAGCAAAAATGACGCTACGTGCCAGGGATCATGGAGACCAACTGTCTGGCATTTTTAATTCAAAGACTCTACCTTACATCTCTGCTTTATATATATTTAATCTGCTCCTTTCCTGCAGTATCATTTTCAGCTGATGGGAAGATACTCTGCTGTACAGACTGTTCAAAGACAAATTTGCAAATACCGTTTCACCTCGGTCTGGGTATGCAAGGTGTCCCCTTGCTGAGGGACTCTCCTTGTCCGTGTTGTCAGAGACACTCCACCTGGGCACAAAGTATTGCATCTCAGGTCAACATCGTCACCTTGTTCATGTCCCTGTGGGGAAAATAAGAGGGCTCCCTGTGAGACTCCCAGTCGTCTGCTGTTATAGGATTTAGCAGTTAACATGTATAATTGTTCCTGGGCTTAGTGCTTGCAGATTTACAATTTCTTCTTCAAAATAGTATACTAAGTTAATGAACAGTTTAGTGCCCAGGTCTCTATTACCCCTATCTGAAACACAGGAATAACTGATTGTCCTGTCATGAAAAAAAAGCCTGCTGCTTTTTTCTTGCTTAATCTAGCAAGAAGAGGTAACTCCTTTGAAATCAATGGAATTACACCAGCCTACTGCAGTAACACCAGCAAAAAGAGAAGTAGACCCAGGATTTTCCTTACTGCACTCAGTAAATTTGGTGTATTCCCCAGCTTTGAAATCTACGGATCCTGTCCTCCTGCAAAACTGTGGAGAGGGATGTCCTGTTTGTCTTTATTTGTATGGTGACATTAAAGGTGTCCTTTCTATGAATTAAAATACAAAATCACTCGGTGGAAGCAAACTAGGTAATAAGTCATGACGGAATAATTTGGGGAAACTTAACATGCTAGAGGCATCTTGATGCAACAGTATTTCATGTCATAACTTTTTTTTTTACTCCATAAATACTTTCATCTTTCTTGCTGCAACTTGCATAAATGAATAAATACATAGAAAACACTAATGATAAGGCCTAAATTAAAACTAAGTTCACCATCTTGACATTTACTTTTTAAAATATGTATGAGACAATTCCTCTGATCTCTTTTTTATACACTTACAAACTCACACACTTACCAGTTATTTGTGTTTCTGTGCCAAGCACAGTAATGAGTACAGACTTCCTCCTGCTAATGCTGAAAGCCTTTATACATTCATGAAAGCTTGAGGATCAAGGTCTTAAATTGAGCTCAAGAGATTGCCTATCAGGAATAACCAAATACTTACAGACTTTGTCCCATTCAGCAACAGGAATTGCTTCATGCTTTTATCCCTCATGCTCTATGCCTTGAGTTATCATTACCCACAAAAATACAAAGAGTTTTTCTTTATCTCCAATTTATTTTCTCAAGTTATTTATTCAAGGAAGGTTCTAGACGTGTATTGGAAAAACTTGATGGACTTAATGATTGAATTAAAAGAACTAGGATGAAATTCAATAGTTCAAATTTAAAGAGCATACATACAGGAATTGCTCCTATAACTGCAAACCCTTGGGTTGGATCAAGGAGAAAAAAAATAGCAATGTAGTATTCAGCCAGACTGTGGGCTCCGGTGTGTTAGGACCATAAAATTGAGTTTGTGGGAGTGGAGACTTTTCAAAGAAGTAACAAAGTTTACACAGCACTTCCAATTCATGTTCAAAACCAGAAAACTAGGAGCAGGTACAGAGAAGAGCTACAAGGGTATCTGATGACATGATCTCCAGATAGCCCATCAACCAAAATTATTCTGTTACTCTATGAAATTACTTCTCCAGAGATAGGAATCATTTTGGATTGAATTCATTACAAACAATGAGAGGAACAGACTACTAGAAAAGACCTGCTGGTCGTAAGAACTTCCTCTTTGCTGTTAAAGGAAACTACGTAATAAATTTAGTAAGTTTTTTATGGGCCTCCTATAGACATTCCATTTAAATTATTAAAAAAAAAAAGAAAATAATTACAAATCTAAGTGAAGAGCATGACTCATGAAAATAAAAGTAACAATTTCCTTTCTGTTTTTCAAAGATTGAAGTATTGTCTGGTCCTTGAGAAGAAGTCATCAAGGCAGATAAATTACATACCGCATTCAGTGGTTGTCACACAGTTGGAAATGTGCAGGTATTTGACTGAAAGGTTCCCTTCTTCAGTTGTGGCAGGTCAAGTAAAACTATATGTCATAAAAAGTGAGGTCCGCACAGTTTGTGTTCTGTAAATTAAGGATTTTCTGTGAACTTCAAACATTGTAAAGGAAGGTTTTAGACGTTACATTTGTATGTGGTAAACTATTTATTAGTATCAGAAAAAATAGTTATTTTACTTACTTCTGGGTATATGAGAATTTTAATATAAACATGTTTTAAAATAGTATATGGTAAATCAATTTTACCATGTTTTTTTCGTGGAAAAATATTAGGGTTTAGTATGCAATGGTGACAACTTACGCAATTTTGTCAGAAAACCACCAGTCTTTAAAATTTTCTTTAAAAACTGTAGAAGACCGCTTTCATTGAAAATATAGTACTTCATATTTTCCAGGTTGTAGCTTGCCTGAACAACCAAAAATGGTGGTTATTTCCAACCTTTGAGCATATTTCACAATTTCGTAGCTGTCTCCAAAGCAAGAGAGCATGGACATCTCTTGTTTGGACTTTTTGCTGTTCATTATTTTACAAATATCAATTCATTGTCTGTGGAAAAGCATAAAAGGAAAGAAAGTACAGCACCTACTAATTTTTCACTGAACGTTGAAAAGTAAGGATCCTCTGCACACCCTCTTTGCATACAGACAAGACTTTGGCAAATTATCTATGTTATCAGGAGGCTCGTGTATCGAAAAAGCTTAAGATATGGAAAATACTAGATTATTTGGAAAAAAGTTTTTATAGGATATTGAAAAAAGTATGAAGTTGAAAAAAGGGTGCAAAGGAGAAGCACCATATAATAAAGCATGACTATTACATTTTTTAAAAGACATAAATTGTGGCTTAACTTACCTTCCTTGTGCAGATTAGCCTTGATTTTTTCAGTCTCAAACAGATTTACTAGAAAAGCAAACCCACGTCCACATGGTGTGATGGTACTTTGGCTTTAATAAAAGCAAAGTTGTCAAGGAATAGTGAAGTTTAAACTTCTGCGAAAGGATGTAGTTTTCAGGTGACTAGGCAGAAATGCTGATTTTTATTTCCCCACCATGAGTGAATCACGAGCAATGGCATTTACTGTCTTTCTGAGGCATTATAAGACCTGCTGGGCAACTGATGCCTTTGTCCAGTCTCATGCAGTACAGTCTTTGATAACTCTAGGGGAAAATACAACCATTAGAACAAATAAAGTGCTCTTCTGCCTCTTGTGTGTGTGTGTGCGTCTCTAATAGAAAACAGGGCTTGAAGCTTTCCTGTTTGGGCAGGGGAGCACCCAGACGGACAGATAAGCATCCTGGTACTGTCAGGCCCATGCCAGGCCTGACAGCATCACCATCTACTCATCACTTCCTTACAAAGCACAGAGCAACTCACGGGAGAAATGTATGAGCGATGGGAATAAAGAAGCAGAGAGGATTATAGCAGAAGCTCCTTTCAATAATCTCTGTTACTGGAATGATGATGGTCCTTTCTTTAAAAGTAGCTGTGCTTGATATAATATGTCATTGGAAGGATTACATCCAAGCTAAACAATCGTCAGCTGTTTCATGCAAACATGGTACTACGTTTCTTAGGAAGTGAATTCAAATGAGTATACATGCTGTTTGATTTAAGCAGACTACTGCAGCCTCCCCCTTGGGTCAAAATGGGCATCTCCCAAGTTTTTGCATACCTTAATCCTGCATAGTTAGCACCATATCTCCTTGTCGTCTACTTTCTTACTTTGGCTTGTTTGTTTCTCTTAAGTGTGCATTTGTCTTGTACCTTCGTATTTTATTTTCTGCCCTAAGCAACTGCCTTCTTTCTCTCTTCTATTTGCATACGACTGGATGACACTTGGTGAAGCAAGGCGGTACCATTACCATACACGCACTTTTTTTTTTCTGAGGCAGAGACATGCACTGAAGCAATTGGTTCCCACTTTCTGTGTTTGAGCTAAATGGCCGAATATGCAACGTTCACGAGTCATTGGAGGCCAATTTTACTTGGAAAAGCATTGTTCCTTAGTTGGAATGAAAACTGGAATTTCTGCAGACATTCACCTTTCCAGACCATCTGTCTCTGGAAAGAAGCTGTTTAAAGGAATAATGCTACTAATATAGCATTGGTTTAGTCCCTAAGGTTTCCTGCTCAGGTAAAGTAGGAAACCCTTTTTGCACCTGAAAAACTTCTATGAAACTCAGATATCCCGTGCCTGGGAATTAGCGGGCAGCTTGCATATAAATTCAGTTTTCAGAGAAGTCGTCTGTGCTACGCTGATAAATATCATGCAATAATATATTTTGCCTCCTCAGCATTTCTGCCTACATTACCCAAGCAAATCTTTTTCATTCAAAATTATAGACTTGCTAGCTCTTCTTTATAGAGGAATAACATCAGTTTTCCTGCCTTAATAACTAAAAGGCAGGAAATACATATAATGCTATCTAGAAAATACAAATGGTGCTCTCTTCTGTTTGGATCAGCATCTGCTGTAATACAGAAAACCATGAAGAAGGGCTCAGGAAGTTTTGTAAAGTAAAGTTCCCTTTCCGGATGTCCCCATCAGGTCTCAGGAAGGAGCCCAGCCTTATTTAAGTAAGTAGTTTTTGTAACAGTATTGAGTCCCCAGTTGAAACTCTCATCCCAGTAATGAAGAGAGATTAAAAAATTAACATTTGAATATTTCTTAACATTTTGACTAGCAGAAGAGTTTAACAGAGAAAAGGGAATGAAGCAATCAATCTTCCATTCCAAATGGTATCTGATGGCATATTGGGAGCTGATGAGAGGCTTACATGCTGTAGCTTTTTTCAGATGTGTCTTTCAGTGTGTAACTGGTTCCCAAGCCTTAATGAACCGCCTAAGTGCAGCAGCTATGGCAGCCTGTTCTCAAGAACTATAATCCCTCCTCTACCATTAGGAATGGATGCTTGTAAGTGAGGATTTATTTTCGTTCCAATTTTTTCTGTAGTTATTTGATTTATAACATATCATTCCTCAAACTGTGTTTAAAATACTTGTAAAGCCTTTGTAAACATACTTTTATTGAATTCCATGGGAGAGGAGAGAGCTGATTAAGGTTCACATTAGTCAGGAAAATAAAACAATACGAAGGATTTTCCTGAAGGAAATGAGGAATTTACATAAATGCAGTTCATGCCATGTGACTTCAGCAGGAAAGTTTCATGAGAGAGCAACTAATTCCATCAGTAAAGAAGTTGTATATGTGCTGCAAAATGGTTTCATTGAATCCATCTGGTCTGTTCATAGACGAGTAAAACTATGAAGTAAATGGAAAAAAGTAAATTAAAAGAGCCAAAGAAATAAACCAATAGGTTTTAGTCCCCATTGGCGGCAGGGAATATCACCCTTCCCAGTCCCATGTAGCATATTCTGTGTTTCAAAAGCAGCTGTGTCATTTTTCATGCTGTACTTGAAAATATAAGGGGGTAATGAAGGAAAAAAAAAGTCATTGCATGTCAGTGCTAGCCAACAGCTGGTCACCCATTTTGCTCAGACTCAAGGCTGTCCCTGGGGACACCAGCGGTCTGGCTTCTACTCTTTGCTCACCACTCTCATCTGGTCAGTTCATTTCGTAAAGCTTGTGTATTGCTCTTTGCAAAGGCTTTCAACTGTGTGTACACAAAATTCAAATAATCTCACTAAGTCCCTAGCTTTAAATCCCATTACCCTAGTTGCTAGGGGTCCTGGGGGATGTAAAGTTTTGTATTAATTTCTACAAAATATATCCCATCTTGCTGTTTGTTTAGAAATTTTAAAAATAGACTTCAAAAAAAAGTTTAGAGGCATTATGGTTAGAAAAATAACCTTGCCTGCATAAATCAGCAGAGTGCTGACATATGTCTGCAGGCAACACAACTTTCCCTAGATGTATACATGATCACTTGCTTCTTTCTCCTCAACAGCTAGACATGAGGGATGGCAGGGGACCTCACCAGGGGGTGGTTCTGAGTGTTTGGGGTACAGCTGCCATTTATCAGCCACATTAGTCTGTGATCTGGTGGATTTTGTCGTTGGCTCTTAAATACTGGGTAGGCTGTTGAATTTCTACCCTAAATTCAATGGGTATTGCATAGTGTTTAAGGTAATCGTTAGTGTGAAATGTAACTATGAAAGCTGTAGAGCTAAAAAATAACCTTAGGACTATGTTCTTTGACTCGTAGATATCAGGAGTAAAGCCGGATTTGGTATCTGTGCTTTTTTGAAGAATGCATAACGATTATCCACCGGCTGGCCGGCCTACAGAAGTGGGTGTTAACAGATAGTTCTCAGGAATTCAGTGTATTCCTACATCTTGCATGGACAAAAAACGAAACTGCCTTGTCATAATGGCTTAACCGTCTTTTCATAAAATACTAACAGTACCAGGTATGCTAAACTGCTTGCTATGAGCTCTCTAGCAGCAGACCCAGCCACAGCTTGAGGCATTTCCCAACAATGTGTCAAGTGATCAATCTGTCACAGCACCAATATTTTCCTCTTTAAGGCAGGTCTTTCATCACATTGGAAATGACAGAGTTGCTGAGCTAATCCAAGACAGTTTAGAGTGATGTGTATTAATTTGAGACTGTACCTAAATGATATCCGTTCCTTCGAAATTCCATTACAGCTGCGTAACACATGCTTAGCTACTTATTTCATTAAAATCTGGTTTTTATATGTCCGTGGTTCCAGTCCTTCCAGAAATGTCCAATGAATCTTTATTAGTTACTTCACCTTCACATGTCCTGGGCAATCATTACTTCTTTTTACCCATTTCCTTCTTAACAGCAATTTAATACTCTGAAATAAATGAGTAATGGGAAAGAATATTACTGTTGTATGTATGATAAATTAAAAGCATCTATTTTCCTTGAAAAGATGCAGCAGTTGTAGTACTCTAAGAGGCTTATTCCCTTCTGTGTAAGTTCCTGTACAGGACGTTAAACTTGGCTTGGAAGCATTGTAATTTCCCCTAAAATTTTAGAGTTGCCAAATTATAACGAGTGCTTTGAGAAATCTTCCTTCTTAGGCATAGACCATTTGTGAAGTAAGGTCAACAGCAGCCAAGCAGAATGGACTGGGGTCCACATCTCTGGGTACATCAGTGTTATTGCAGCCATAACCTGGAGTCTAACCAGACCAAAAACTTTAAGACCATGAAGCTGTTGGAAGACTTAGGGGTTTTAAGGCTTGGGACCTGTCTACAGGGAAAGCTCGGCAGGGGTGAGAACCAAAACTGAAGAGCTCAGACAGAAAGAAGGATCAGAAGCTAACCAAGGGGAGCAGGTGTTGACTGGAGAGAAAAGACTAAAGAAGAATGGGGGAAGGGAAAATGGCTGCCAGAAAGAGGTGGAGTAAGCCATTTCAGAATTCAGCATGTATTAGTAGTACTGAACCCAACAACCACTGCATTCTTCTGAACCACTTACTGGCAATATTTAATGCTTACCTATATATGCATCAGGGATTCTTGCAACAAAGGTGAGTCCTACCAGAGCTGTAGCTGCAGTACACCAAAGGCAAGACCTGGTACCTGCTTGCTGAGAACAGCAGCAGCTTGGGAGCCTTCCTAAAATGGTGAGGCTGGCAAATGCACACTCACCAGCGTTGCTTCTAGCTGGCCAAATATCTTCTCAGCAGACTCAGAAGCTTCAGGAAAGTAGGAGAGTTAACAATGTATTTAAGGGACAAACTTCTCTCAATGTCAAGGGAAATTCTACTGCATAGAATTCCCAGATAATGAGGAAACTGGAGATAAAGAATTTTTTTAGAAGAGTTTTCTGACTAGTGGATGGAACTGTAGAAATAAAGATATGCATAACCTCCAAGGTCTCTTGGAAGAGGAGAAGTACTGATTATCAACAGTACAAATTCAAAAACTCAAAATGTAGGAAAATGCTGGAATTAGCATTGGCCACGCAAATTTATTTCAGCCCTCTTGTGTGGATTATGATAATGATGTCTTAGTTACATGATCACCCCCTATATTTTCTGTAGTCTCCAGCCTCCCATAGTTCATACCATGGATGGTGGTCATTGAATGGACAGCTATTCGGTTTCTTGTTTCCCGTTTGCAAAGTTATGTTCATTGAGATCTGCTAAAGAAAGTGCATAAAATGAGGTGCTGTTATCTAGCTGCTATTGTCTGGCTGCTATTATCTATGAACAGCTATTTACTTCACAAAATTTGTACTTTAATGGATAAAGCAAAAGGCATGCCCCTGATATGAAGGTCACCTCTCTTCTAACGTCAAGTTCCCTCTTTAACGCATGAGAGCACTGGACTCTTCAAAGCCCATTAAATGTTTAAACATACAAAAGCAATGTATCTTACCTAATCTTGTCCTCAGAAACAGATTATTTGTTTTGGCAAAAAAAAAAAATTGTTTTCATCTGAGGCACATATTCAGTATGGAAGATGTCAGTCTGACTGGTTTAAATTAGAAGGAATGAACAAAAGCATTCACATAGAAATGGAGGGTCAAGCTGGCACCCTGATCTGTAAAGAGCAAATCATTTCTATGGAAGTGCATAATCCAGGGAGCAAGTTTAGAAGCAGAGCTCCAGTTCACCCGACATTTTGCAGATGCTGAAAAAGAGCACAAGTACGGTAGCTATCTGAAGCTATTTACTGTTGCATTGTGCTGCTGCAAAGAGCCTTAAAATGTCATTTCAATGTTCTGTTATTGGCAGTGATAAAGTCATACGAGTCGTTCCTGAGAGCGAGAGGGAAACGCAGATCCTGAAGGCTGCATTTAACAGGCTTGAGGTGAGTTTGATTAATTTTCATCTTCTTTTTCTGATCTTTGTTGAAGACTGTAGTGGGTTAACTGACATGCCTTTCATTTGGCACTTTACTTCAAGCTATTTTATACTCTGGAAAGCAGTCTTTGCCCATTAAATTCCTAATTTCCCAATAAAATAGCGTAGGAATTAGATTCATCATGCCTGACAATTTTAACAAGAAACACTTATTGTGTTAAAATAATATAGTGCCACACTTGCAAATTTGCTTTTTTCGCTATTGCATTTCTTGCTAGCATATACATAGTTGCATGCTTCATTATCTGGCTGATGGTTTTATTTAAAACACTGAGTTAATTCAAGATGTGAACACACACAGGAATAGGAAAAAGGAAGTGGTTTCAGTTTGAGAATCTCTCTGGCAGAATAATTTTCTGGAGGCAGTTGAGAGAGTGTCTACAAGACTCGCTAGCAAGCCAAAAACCTTCTTCCCTGGCCTTTTCCTGCAGATATAAATGAAAAGCAATGGTGCCACTGTAGCAGCGCAGCACAAGAGCACTCGGCAGCATGCTGCTTTGCCGGCACAGCTAACGAAGGCGCAGTAGTGTGGCCCGTTGTCTCAGAGGAGGATGGGGAGTACCTGTAAGCCAGGTCTCTGGCCCCTGCGACAGCGTGGAAAGGACCGCACCATGCACGTGCTCTGCCCTCAGGCACTGGGGGAGGGACAAGGCTCATTAATAGTCTCCAAAACACAGCCTAACCAGAGCGGAACCAGGGAAGTAACAACTTGATCGCTATGTTGAGTTTGTTCCAGGAGTTGAACGCGAGTCCCAGGCTCTACCTCTTCCCCTGTGTTAGCTCATACTCTGCTTGAGCCCAGTGGGCAACAGTTGACTTCTGCCTGTACCTGTGAAGGTAAAGGAGTTTGATGGGCAGCCTTACAGGCAGCACGGGCACAAGCTAAAGTCATTTGGCACAGCAAACTCAAACCTTGGTGTGTCTGGCTGAAAAGAGCTGTATGGACATAGACAAAGGAACACGTTGGTAACTTTGGCAGTCCTGTGACATACAGTGACATACAGGAGAACACCAGTGGTACCAAAGTGATGGGAGCACGTGCAAAACCTCTGGGCTGCTCATTGCCTTCAACTCCAGCAAACTATTAGGCAGTCTGCGATGTATCTCTGTCTCCGTTGTTGAAACCTCATGTAAATGATTGTGTTCTCACTGAAGCAAAGAATGAAGGTGCATATAATTTTCTAGTCCAATAGTTAACATCTGGGATACAAGTAAATCAAATCTCAGTCCGCATACTAAATCAAACAAAATGAAGGTCTTAGCAAAGCTCTTACACTCTCCTGAAAAGCATTCCATCTTTCAGTTATGACGAAGCTTTCTTGCTACCATTTTTTAAGAAAGTGGACAGTGCTACCGTAGGTACCTCAGCCCAGGAGAAGGCTTACTGCTGCGAATACTCCAGCAGCCGAGACATTGATGCCTTACTAGCTTTAAGTAGGAAGGCTGAGGCTCTCTTCATCACCTCTGCATTTCTTAACGATATGCTCCATTGGTTCCCCACTCGAGATGCCATCTTTTGCAAATCCCATTCTCAAGTCATCCAACCTGTGCACATGTTGCATGAGGAATTTCAATGTTCAACAGTGGTAGTGTCGCAATGCTATGTATTATAGCACTTTGTACTGTAATGCCCAACTCTCCTAAAGAATATTGTCTTATCTTTGTTTATGCAGTGCTTACTAAGGGCCTGGCCCTCAACTGTGAATGTTACTGTAATACCAAATAATATCCAAAAAGAATAATTGTTTTACTCCCAATTAGGAAAAAAAATCTAACCATAAACCCAAGAAATACATGTGGAAGCTGGTTTTTGCATTAATTTCTTCCCCCTGGATGCTGGAACATAAAGAGGGAGCACATGTGGTTTTTTCCTTTCTCCTCATATTGCAAACCCTGCGAAGCAAAAGGGTTACTCACCTTCCTGCAACTGTTTCTCATTACAGAGCTCCCTTAGGCTCCCAGAAAGAGATTCCTTCACCCAATTCCATCAAAGTGGGAGCAGTAGAAACTTAAATAAATAATTGCATGCTATAACTCTGAGAGCAGGATAATAAAATTTTGGCAAACTGCATCGGAATCTGACTAGTTAATTAGAAAGTGATTGATTCTGATGAGGTAGTAAGCTGAGGAGGTTGAAGGGAAGATTCAAAAAAGAGAGAGACTATTGACACCCAGTTTCGTGAAAACAGGCTGGGTTTGGCTGCATTTCAGGTCTTAGGGCTCTTCCATCTGCAGCTGCTTCAGTGCCCATCTACATGGGGTCAAACAGAAAGAGACACCTGGGAGGCTAACAAGTAATGGATATGTTTAACATTAAATTATCATTATGTTTTAAAAAAAAAAAATCAAGTTATTCCCTCATGAAGGAGTGGATCAACAATGACACTTCTAAGAAGTGCCAAGTACTCACAATACCAGCAAAAGTCAGTAGCGGCTGCAAGTCATCAGCCTCTCTGAAGAACCATGTATTTCGAGTTGTGCAGTTTTTTAAGTCTCCATGTCAGTCTCCCCTGTCCTTCCCCCACCCCTAGATTTCCAGAGTTGGAAACTCAACCAACAGTGGACTTACGTTCAATTTTTTAAACATGAGTCTTTAAGCACAATGCTGATAATGTGCTCAGGAGAAAATAGAAGACAGTGCACCAAAAGAAACCCAACAGTGCAAAAGAAGCTACAAACAAAGTCCAGCTACAGTCCTGTTGCTGTCATAACACAGTATGATATGAACAGGGGGGTCAACAGAGATATACAAATTGCTGTAATTACAAGTACTGCGCTTTGGATTTTTACATTTTAGAATCTCCTTTGAATCCATTTTGGTTTGAACAGTAAATTAATACCAACCTGTCATATCACTCACATGTTCCTCAAGGGAAAAATAAAGCTGGAACCAGGATCCTTTCAAGACGCAACAGTTTTGTACCTAAATAACTATCGAATAGCACCAATTTCACTTTTTTTTTCAGAGAAAGTATTTTGGGATTAACTGCAAGTACTTGGTGTATTGAAGAATGCTAATGTTTTATTTAAAGCCATTTGAAGACCTCAATCCGAATGGCCTGATAATATTCTCCACCATTGTCAGTATTAGAAGAACAAGAAAAGCCAGTGAAAATAAAAGTGACATCACTTTCATTCTCGAAGTGAGAAGGATACCTGCACTTGGGTTTAAATTCAGACATATGTTTCTCTACCCTGGCAAGTTGGTCTATTAGAGATGAGGTATATTTCAAAGGTACCAAAAGTTATGCTCTCTACTGATGTCAGGAGTAGTCCCCATTAGTCAACCCAAAGAAACACAGAAATTGCAATGCAAAAGTCAAGTTCGGGGAGCCCAGTTTGCCCCAGTGTGATCCATGCACAACTTAAATGTTTTGAATAAATTCCCAGGAGAGTGCAAACACAGAGTAGATTCTGCACAAATGGATCGTATTCTCGCTGCAGGATTTCCTTGCATACCGCAGACCATCTATGCTGGCAAGAGAAAGAGAAGACACTCCCTCCTGTCCCAGGCTCCCTCCTCACTGTGTCTGGTGGAGGGAGCTTTACTGTAGACTCGTGGTGTTCTGTGTTTATTGCAGCCATTTCCTTCTGCCTTTAACATCTACACATGTAAGGCAGAGTCACTTAGAATCATAGAATCATAGAATCATACAGGTTGGAAAAGACCTCTAAGATCATCGTGTCCAACCGTCAACCCAACACCACCATGCCCACTACACCATGTCCCTAAGGGCCTCATCTACACGTCTTTTAAATACCTCCAGGGATGGTGACTCCACCACTTCCCTGGGCAGCCTGTTCCAAGGCCTAACCACTCTTTCAGTAAAGAAATTTTTCCTAATGTCCAATCTAAACCTCCCTTGGCGCAACTTGAAGCCATTTCCTCTTGTCCTATCGCTAGTTACTTGGGAGAAGAGACCAACACCCACCTCGCTACAACCTCCTTTCAGGTAGTTGTAGAGCGCGATGAGGTCTCCCCTCAGCCTCCTCTTCTCCAGGCTAAACAACCCCAGTTCCCTCAGCCGCTCCTCATAAGACTTGTGCTCCAGGCCCTTCACCAGCTTCGTTGCCCTCCTCTGGACGCGCTCCAGCACCTCCATGTCCTTCTTGTAGTGAGGGGCCCACTTAGCCTTTGCTTCTGGCCTATCTTTCATAATCCAAAGAATTAAAAGGAAAACTCATCTCTGTCCAGTTCAAATGAGTGTATATTTCTGAAGGGCTTTATCACAAAGAAGTTTGAGAAAATTATCCTGATGGTCCTATTACAAAGCAGTGTATTTCGGTGTCAGGCAGAGAATAAAGCAAATGCAAAGATACCCCTTCTTATCGCCCACTGATTTGGACAATCAGGAAGAAAATAAACGGCACTAGAAAGAGTGGCAATGTATCTTTTCACTCATTTTGGTTTATCTGCCTGTTTCTTAATGACTGTCCTTACCACTGATTTTTCCTGAGTAGATTTTGTCATTTAAAGCCTGCTCTAGCTGCTTTCTTTCAGAAAGAAACACCAGGGCAGTGGGGAAAGAAGTGGGGAGAGCTTTGCCTTCTGCCACACTGAAGCCATAGAAGTCAGCGGGTTTCAATGTCCGTCCCTTTTGGGAAGAGGATCAGACACAAAAGGAGTCCTTTCTTGAATGTGCATTTACAGAAACCTACACTGAGACATCCTTGAAGGATAATCTTGGAATTGGCTATATGTCTTGATGCATTTGAAGTGTCTTAGAATATGCCCCCGGTAATTAACTTGGGCAGCAGTGGCAGTCTAGCCATAGCATAAGCGACAAAACTCACAGAAGTCGGATGACTACTCAGGGGCTTTAGTCCACATGGAAACCTTTTGATCTTTAACAGGACTACTCTTCTACCAATACCTGAGCTGTAAGGTTAACTCATACACTTTTACAGAAGGTGTAGTCCCTTCAGACTTTTTAAATTTAGCATCTGGAGCTCCTTAGGAGGGATATTTGCCCCTTTTTTTAAAGGAAAAAAAGTCCATATAATGCTTAGTGTAATAAACCCCTGAAACCTGCTTGAAGTGTATAGGCTCTGCTACAGTACAAATGCCATTGCCTATACTGAGTGAATAATGGATAATGAATGTTTCATTCCACACGTTTAACTTTTGGTTCATGAATTGCCCAAAGGCAAATCACATTAGTCATAATCACTTGCTGAGTAATTTCCACAAATTAGTTTTGGTCTGTAGCTCCATTGCCCACAGTGCTTTGTTATTAATCATTATTATAAATTGATTCCTTCATTGGCTGGTTCTATTAACT
Source organism: Calonectris borealis (assembly GCF_964195595.1). Lineage (NCBI taxonomy): Eukaryota > Metazoa > Chordata > Aves > Procellariiformes > Procellariidae > Calonectris > Calonectris borealis. Next base: position 38,964,822 of record NC_134313.1, read on the forward strand.
TGTAGGTGACAAAATATTGCTTTTTTCCCTGATGGGGTGAACATAGCATGTAGACCTGCACTGACAGTAAAAATAGCCAGCCCTACAGATGAAAATTTGTCTGCTGTGAGTTCTGTAAAGTTGCTTAAACTTGCATGTATTCAACCAATAAACTCATTCACAGTAACGAAGCAAAAAGGAAGGCTAAATGTACTGAGTCCGATCAGCCACCATCCCAGCCTGCAAAGCAGCAGGAGGTGGCTCTGGCCCTGACCGCTCTTGCCCCAGACAGGCAGAGCAGGGTTCCCCGCGCTCCCCCTGCCAGCCCTGCCCTCCCCCCGCCAGGACCACAGTACCACCATCTCTCCAGAGCGAGTTCTCAGAAAGCTCTTGCGCGTCGTGCACTGCCGTGCATGCAGCTGTTTCTTAGGGCAATACGTGTCTGAGGTCGTAAGAAATGAGGCAGGTGGGGAACAGAGAGTCAGGCTCTGTTTCAAGGCAGGAGATGCCAGTTTCTGGTTTTCACTAAGTGACAAAGCTAGTAGCAGCTGGGAGATGCCATCAGTATGTATGCAGCAGTATGTATCTCTTGTCTCCAGCATGTTCCTACATCAAGTTTCTTTCTGTTTCTGTGGGGGAAGAAAAATAAGAGCCTGATAACTCTGCTTTCCACCAGCAGCACCACCCCACACCCTTAAACACGTTTTGCACAGTCCCTGTGCCAAAGACCACTGGAGCAGATACGAGGGTGAGTATGACAGAGGTAAATGATGGTGGAGCTCCTCCAACTTTCATATAAGATGACAGGTATGTTGCATAGCAGTGTTAAGGAAGATTTTCATATGGTTATGATAGACTAAAATGCAGCAAATTCTTTAGCAATTCAGGTACAAACTCATGGAGTTATTTATTTTTCTAGCTATAGATCACGGTCACAGTTTTTGGATTGGCTGCTGCTCTAACACAGTCACAGGCACCGATCTTAAATTTTAGATGTTCTGCTGCAGTCCTTTGCTTTTATAAATACTATCTCTTTCTATAGCTACGGTACAAATCTTTGTTCCTCACCCAGTGTTTGAGACCAGAAATACCTTTTTGCAAGTTCACTGTTTCACACTAATAATTTGCAAATTATTACAGTAATCAACAGACGAAGGAGAAATATTTAGGATGATAGTACCACAGTGACTTGAGTATTACAGAACTGCCCACTGTCTGTCCCTCAGGGCTCCTCTTGTCTATCCCTTGTCCCTCTGCCTCATACACCTCCCCAATGATTGGCTATTGTCTCCTGCTCTTTCTTGTTTAGGAGACAATTTGAAGAGCCTGTTGCTGATTTATGAGCCCTTTCATGGTTTTAATTCTGTTGGACCTGACTGACAGAAACAAATGTCACATTCCCAAGTGCTTTGCAAAGAAACCGGGATTTGATCGGGTCCTCAGACGCAGCAGATTCTAACACAGTCACAGGCACTGATCTTAAATTTTAGATGTTCTGCTGCAGTCCTTTGCTTTTATAAATACTATCTCTTTCTATAGGTACGGTACAAATCTTTTTCCTTTGTAAGTGTTATTTTTGAAGTGCTACTTCGTTTGAGCCTTGACTGATAACTTCTACTCCATTGGTGGTCTACAAGCACTTTTTATCACATACGCCTGACTGGGATCGGGGCTGTTTGTATAGGTAGCAAAGAAGCTACTGCTCTGTGAACATTCCTGGCATAATAGAGTTAGACCACTCATTCTTCAGTAGCTTTTACAAAAGAAATTCCTGGGCACTTCTTTAACTTTGGGAGGAGCCAGCCTAGCGGGCCTTGAAGCCACAACTCCATTCCCCTTTGTTTGTTTTCCAGCCCCTACAGCAGCTGCTTATCCATTGTAATCCCTGAATTGATCCTGTCATTGCAGTTCAGGGAATCAGAAAAATATCTCATAGGGGAAAAGGATCACTTGGCTATAGATCTGATCGTTTGCAGCTCCATAGGCAAATGCTGAAAAAGGCTTCAGAGAACAAAAGCCCGTCTGAAAATGCAGTAAGAAAGCGTGTCAGCCCAAATGGAGCTATTCCTACTTTGTGGAAGGAAGGAATTAGCTCAGTAGCCAGGGCTGTGTGCATTTTACTTTGCACATACAGCAAATATATCTATATAGCCAGATGCTTTAGTCATCAGTCCAGATTTTACCCTAACTCATAGTTAGGGTTCCAGTCAGTTGTGCGTAGAATATTTCAGATACACAGGGAACATCAGGTAACAACAAAGGTTATTCATCAATATATCAGAATACGTGTCTGTAAACCACTTGCCAGGCTCAGAAGGAAAACGTTGTTCCAGGAAAACTTTAGTAGGAAGATGCAAGATAGAACAGGAGAGCCCAGGTAGTGAGTGTATTGTTCTCGCAAGACGCAGAGAGCCTGGACTCTGAGATGGGAGGAATCTGCTTCCTCTTTTACTGGTGAGGAAGCCTGAGTCCGAGCTCAACAAAGTCATCAGCACAGCCCCACTGGAGCAGGATCAGACCCAGGGCTTACTATCCCATTTCTCACGCAGTGCAGCAACAACTACAAAATGAACCAAGCCATAAATAGTTTAATAAGAAACAAAATAGGGTTTGGGTTGGGTTTTTTTAATGAGTCTGTTAAAGCCTGTTTCACGTCCTACAAATATGCTTAGCCCAGTGGCATCTGTACTTGTAAGAACAGATGTTCAATTACTGTATAATTGTGTATGAGTTTTTCCTCAGTGACTCTCTTGAGGAATAGCCTACGAGTTCTTTTCTGCAGTGTAGAGCCCTGTGTAAAATTATATCAGTGTAAGTAGAGTGGCAAGACCATTGCTGTGTTATAGTTCCACAAAGATCTGCAAAACTAAAAACTTCAAGCTGTGCATTGTTCACATTCTGTTCCTGCCAGTGTTATGGCTGCTGCAATCCTGTGAATCAATCCCGATTTATTGGTACAATTATTCTTACCAACCTCACTGAAAAGCAAATAAATACTGAAAAGTTAGAGCCAATTACATGTCTAGTGTGCTCAATCAGAAACTTAAATTACTTTGCACCAGCAACTAGGACTACCTTGTAAGTCCTTCTAGAAAGCACAGGGAATCCCTGTGCTTAATTGCCACTGGACCATTTTGCTGCACATAAAGGACAGCTGAAGATTTGCAGTCAGGACTGTCAATTAAGTTCCTTAACTGGCAGGAGCAAGTGAGGATGAAATCAGTCCTGATCCTAAAAATATTTGCAAGGGTGAAGACATCAGAGAGGAGCAGTTCTACTCTTTCCAGGTGAACTACAGCACAGCTATAATTATCCACCAGTGTCGGAGTCAACGGGAGTCCTTCTTCCTTCATTCTTTCTTTGCAAATATACCAACAGAAGCCTAAAATTCTGTTGCACACTATATATGTGCATGCGAGGGGTGTTTGCGTACATACATATATGACTGTTTCTCGTGTGTTATGTGATGGAGCCTCCGATAGTCAGACCTCTGACATCATCAGTGAGACTAGAGCAGTTTCTACTTCTTCTGTTCTCTACCTTCTTCTATCAGATTTCTAATTGAAAACATATCTAATGAGCTTCAGGACTGCTTAGGGTCACACTGTTTATGTGTCTATACACGAGCATATGGATGTAAATGGAAAACCCATACATCCTGAGAGAGCCCATGACACGCTGATAGAGTCCATGAGCGAAGAGCATCACTGCTTGCATTACTGACTGCACGTTCCTTTTTACAAGAGGCTCAGAAATGCCAAGCCATTTCAACTGATGGCATCATAACAATAATTATATCCTGAACTTCACAGTTGACAGCATTTCTCAAAGAAATCTGTTCATAGTGATGTTAAGGACAAGGCCAGCTTTGGCACATGTATTGCTGTATACAACTCAGTAAGTATAAAAACTGGAATTGCCAGGTAATAAAGCATAACAAAATTACTGTCTTCATGGGGCATAACGCAGATAAATTGTATAAACAATTTTGTCCAGATACTAAATGTAAATTTTGGCAGTTATTCTAGTTACTTTCAATGACAAGCATCAATCATCTCTTTTGATTAATACACGATCGCAGACCTGATGAATGCGCTAAGCGTCTTCCTTTCAGGCTAAATGGAAGAAGAAATTAAACACCTGTTTACAAAAGGGTGGTGAGGAACAACTGGAGGCTACTGTCCAAGAAAATGGCTTTAATTAGAAAGTATGAGCCAGACTAAGCCCTGTGGTCTAAAGAAGCTGGGGATTTCTTTCAGTGACTTGCATGAAAAAAAGGACTGTGGGATTTATGCAGCCATGAGTGTGTTCCTGGGGAAAAGCAAGGAGACTCCTTTCTTCTCGGGCTCCCTTTCCACAGGCACAGAACGAGCTGGAGGAAAACCTGGAACTAGCAAAGAAAAAAACTCCCTGCTCTGGTTTCTGTCTGGGCAACAGAGCTTTGTTTGCCCTGTCTGTTTCAGGGCAACAGAGCTTTGTGTACACCATTTGTGATACATAGGGTTATACCAATGAAATGTTTGTATTCTTGGAAAATTATTTGCATGATTTTTAATTTTGGAAGAAATTCTGAATTCTCTTAGCTCAGCACCCAAATCTTTTTAAAATATTTGTCCCTTTGCCTTGTGCTGACTTTTCATCACCATACTGCCCAAAATCTAGAGACATGACTAATGAGTTCAGAGTTGCTGTAGCTTGGAAGGTGTCCAGGTATTTATACTCTTGAGCTGTCTTTTAACACCTTGGTTTAAAGAGAAACTGCCTACAAAGAAACCCAAGGAGTGTTGGCTTTCCTAAGCACAAGTTGAATGCCAGGGACTTTTATGGGACGAGTGAGGTTGGAAAAAGTAAGTGCAGCTAAAAAAGAATACTTACTATGTAGTCACGATTAATATTCTCTTATACCTTCTTCGCTAAATACAGCAATAATTTGTTTAAATCCTCTGGGAAAAGGGAGCTGTCTGTATGCTTTTACATACCATTCTTCTCAAAGAAAGCAAGGCAGGATGCTCGTGCCTCCAGTGAGATTCTGAGAAAGAGCATTCGCTGGGCATCTGCGGAGCCACCACTGTCCCCGAGAACAGGTACCTGGAGTCACACCTGAGTGCAGCAGCAGGTGGCAAATAATTTGTCTTCAGGTCCCAAGCCTGAGCCTGCTGAAAAATCCTGCCTGGGCTCTGCTTATTGTCCAGAGGCTTAAAAAATCCCAAGACCCTCTAAAGGGGTCTGAAGAGATGTGCAAAGGAGACGGTTCTGCAAAGGAGATGATAAAAATATTTAGCTTTGCAGACATACTCTAAAGCGTATCTCTTTTCCTCTAGCCTCAAGATACCAGGTGAATTTCGAGGTTCAAATATTTGGCTGTGTGTTCAGGGGGTTCTGTAGGATTTCTGCATTTGTTCGTTTTGTAGCTGGAGAATCTTCCCCCCACCTAGCAAATCCCGCCACCCACACAGCAAATAAATGTCTTTTGGCACTGACTGGTACATAATACTATATAACAGCTGATGTGTAATGTCTGGGGATAACAACATCCCATTGCAGATAGTAAAGAGGATAGAACAATTAATATCACTACCACTCGCCAGCCAGCGGAGCCCAACGTGGAAATCCAAGGCATGCTTGCCAGAGGAATGATGCTGAAAAAAGAGCAATGACTCCGATGGAGCCCTCAGTATCCATGGGAGATGCAATGATGAAGTCTCCTAAAGTTGACAGTGAGTAAAGGATAGTTGGACTTGCTCAGTCCAAACATGCCTGCTCTGAAATCCATCTTCTGTTTGTCAGTTTTCATGCGCTGTCTCTATGTCACGTCAAGGACAAGCTGAAAGCCGCAATATAAATAAGATGTCTGTTGGAGAAATGTGTTTCTTGTTATATGCTTTATAAAGCAAAATCAAGTAAGCAATTCAAGTGGTGCTCTGGGTAGCACAGGTAACATCTCCCAGATGAACACTGAATGCTTCGTTTACATTGCAAAGGATGAGAAGAGGGAGTCAAATGAAACCAAACTACCCAAATAGGGAACTGAGCTGAAGAGGAGTGATTTGCATTCTAAAAATGGGACTTTTTTGTCTCACTTCCAGGACAATGCCAGGAGTGAAATATTGCGTTTTCGCCAAAGGAGGATAGCAGTGTGCAATATACTGCTGATTTCATTAGTTAAAAGAAGATTGCTTCTGCTTTTGATACTCCCTTGCAGCCAGTAATGTGAGGAACAATTAGAAGACCTCGGAAATTAAAAAGCTTGGTGATGTTGTAACCAATAGTGTGAATATTGGTTGGTTTATCCCCTCCACGATGATGGAGAAATTCACCAAAATTAATCCTGAGTAACTATCAAGAACAAAGACAAGTTTGAGGCGTATCTCAATCATGATTTTTTTTTTTCATTTTTGTAACTTCTATTTCCAGTTTTGCGTGCTTAGATATTGCAGTTGGCCAGGAGACACTTCACTTCAGTTGCTCTTAGCTTGTGTATAACAATTTGTTGTTATTTTTATAAAGATGGCTCAAGCTGAGCTGATTGATATGCTGTTACTCCAAGAGCAACGAATTTACCCTCTGTGATGTGTATTTTTAGGGATAAATCTTAAAAGTCAAACACACATTTCTAATTAACCATGTGGAAATCAACCATGTTGAATTAGGGGGGAATTTCACTGGATGTCTATAATTAATCAAAATACAAAAGATAGATAAACTAACAAACATAAGGTGTTAGCGCAGTGAGAGAATCTTTATTTATAAGGATCATTTAGCACCATTTAATTAATGAGTTTGGTTTCTACTGACCATCTGTCATAGCTGCTGTCAGCTTCACAAGCCTCATGAACTTTGCCAGTCCTGGTGTTTTCTTCAAAAGATGCTGTGCCCACCCACCACTGTCACATGGATCCATAGACCATATTGTGGCAGCGTGAAACAAAGAGTGGTTTTGGCAGGAAAAGAAGGGGCTGCCCCTGTGTTTCAGTTTTTCTCCTTCCAAAGTAGCAGGCATTTAATTGGATTAACTGGACTGAAGTCACTACTGCTTGAAGAGGTAGCATCAGGTTCAGCATCAGATGCCTTCTTGGTAATCAGAATATTGTTACTCGGGGCCATTTGAGAAATGGTGGGAACTAAAACCCTGCTGCAAATTGTACTCTCTTCTCAAATGAGGTTCGTAGCAAGACCAGGTGAAGTGCATTAGATATTTCCAAATTAGCTTGTATGGCATAGAAGAAATCAGGAGCTTTTAAAATATAGATTATAAAAACCTTCTTAGAAACCTGGAAAGCAAGTAAGGCAAGGGACACTTGTGAGCTGTATCCATGACTTTCATCAATGTAGCCTAGCACAGCTGATTGCAATAAACTTCAAAAGATATTTATCAAGTATTAATTCTTTTTAAATTCTCTTTAAGAAATGTGGGGACATCGTAGTCCCTATCAGTTCCTCTCTCTGTATTCAGCTCACAAACTTAGGTATTTTTAAGGCTTGTGGATCTTGACATGCATATTTGTCACATTGACACAGAGGTTGTTGCTGAGACTCCTTTCCATAGTCTCCTGTGACTATGCAGCAGCTCTCGGAAGAGGTTGGTTAACTTGTGTCCTCGCCACTGTCCTCACGCTGGCTGAGGAGGAACTGTTCTCACCTCTGTGGAAGAGTATGTGGATCTGTTGTTGGTAGGGCTGAGCAGTACAACACCATTTTGCTACGGGTGCAGAACACGGAGTTTCAAATCCCTGTTTGCAAACTTCATTGCTTTCTTGAAAATTCATGTTCTGGGCTAAAATTTCCAAGTGTGTTTCAGATTTGGCAATAAAAGAAAGTAAAAATGGACAAGAAGCATCCCTTAGGTATGCACAGATATAGATAGCACATTAATAATTGTGGTATCATTTAGTAGCTATCATTTTTTACAAGATTGTAATCATTTTATTATCTTAATCCTGTTATTTTGACATTTCGTATAAAATTATTGGGTAGATCACAGCTTCCTTTATTGGATGCGGGGGGGTGGGGCCGTTGCCACCAAGGACGAGGATAAGGCTGAGGTACTTAACGCCTTCTTTGCCTCAGTCTTTAATAGTCAGAGCAGTTATCCTCAGGGTACTCAGCCCCCTGAGCTGGAAGACAGGGACAACGAGCAGGATAAACCCCCCATAATCCAAGAGGAAGTAGTTAATGACCTGCTACGCCACCTGGACACTCACAAGTCCATGGGGCTGGATGGGATCCAGCCGAGGGTACTGAGGGAGCTGGCAGAGGAGCTTGCCGAGCCGCTCTCCATCATTTACCAGCAGTCCTGGTTCACTGGGGAGGTCCCGGACGACTGGAGGCTTGCCAATGTGACGCTCATCTACAAGAAGGGCCGGAAGGAGGATCCGGGGAACTACAGGCCAGTCAGCCTGACCTCGGTGCCGGGGAAGATTATGGAGCGGTTCATCTTGAGGGCGCTCACAAGCCATGTCCGGGACAACCAGGGGATCAGGCCCAGCCAGCACGGGTTCATGGAAGGCAGGTCCTGCTTGACCAACCTGATCTCCTTCTATGACCAGGTGACCCGCCTAGTGGATGAGGGAAAGGCTGTGGATTTGGTCTACCTGGACTTCAGTAAAGCCTTTGGCACTGTCTCCCACAGCATTCTCCTAGAGAAGCTGGCGGCTCACGGCCTAGACAGGTGCACTCTTCGCTGGGTAAAAAACTGGCTGGACGGCCGAGCCCAGAGAGTTGTGGTGAATGCAGTTAAATCCAGTTGGCGGCCGGTCACGAGCGGTGTTCCCCAGGGCTCAGTGCTGGGGCTGATCCTGTTCAATATCTTTATCAATGATCTGGACGAGGGGATCGAGTGCTCCCTCAGTAAGTTTGCAGACGACCCCAAGTTGGGCGGGAGTGTTGATCTGCTCGTGGGTAGGAAGGCTCTGCAGAGGGACCTGGACAGGCTGGATCGATGGGCTGAGGCCAACTGTACGAGGTTCAACAAGGCCAAGTGCCGGGTCCTGCACTTTGGTCACAACAACCCGGGCAACGCTACAGGCTTGGGGAAGAGTGGCTGGAAAGCTGCCCAGAGGAAAAGGACCTGGGGGTGCTGGTTGACAGCCGGCTGAACATGAGCCGGCAGTGTGCTCAGGTGGCCAAGAAGGCCAATGGCATCCTGGCCTGTATTAGGAATAGTGTGGCCAGCAGGAGCAGGGAGGTGATTGTGCCCCTGTACTCGGCACTGGTGAGGCCGCACCTCGAATCCTGTGTTCAGTTTTGGGCCCCTCACTACAAGAAGGACATGGAGGTGTTGGAGCGTGTCCAGAGAAGGGCAACGAAGCTGGTGAAGGGCCTGGAGCACAAGTCTTATGAGGAGCGGCTGAGGGAACTGGGGTTGTTTAGCCTGGAGAAGAGGAGGCTGAGGGGAGACGTCATCGCGCTCTACAACTACCTGAAAGGAGGTTGTAGCGAGGTGGATGTTGGTCTCTTCTCCCAAGTAACAAGCGATAGGACGAGAGGAAATGGCCTCAGGTTGCGCCAGGGGAGGTTTAGATGGGACATTAGGAGAAATTTCTTTACTGAAAGAGTGGTCAAGCCTTGGAACAGGCTGCCCAGGGAAGTGGTTGAGTCACCATCCCTGGAAGTATTTAAAAGACGTGTAGACGAGGCGCTTAGCGACATGGTTTAGTGGGCATGGTAGTGTTGGGTTGACGGTTGGACTCAACCGATGATCTTAGAGGTCTTTTCCAACCTTAATGATTCTATGATTCTATGATTCCTTCATAGTATTGGTGACCTTCTGTTACTGTCCTCTGATCTGCTTGTTATCAAGAATAAAACTTGGGTACACTTTGCAAAAAGACTGGTATATGCTACGCTTTCTACCTCTCTTCAGCGTTCTTTTCTTTTACTGCCCTAGTGAACACAGGAAATACCTTATGAAATAAAAAAGACTCATGGACTCCATAGGAGCTAATACACAGGGAACGTATAGTAGTCTGAGGAGGCGCATGAAATTGGAGGTAGCTTTTGTTGCAAGCTGTTTGAGGAGGCACATTCCTGAGATCGTTCTCTCTTCCCGTTGGCAAACCTCCCGCGAGAGTTGTGATAAGCTGGATGCAATCATTCCTGAAAATCTGCTCCATTAGCATAGATGTCGAGCTGGAGCAGCCAATACAGTTTTATTGTCTATACCATGCCTAGAGTGTTTGCCTACATAGCTTCAAGCGTGCTGTCTCCTGGATTTCCCCACCTACACTGAATGCATATGAATTACAGGTTGGTTCCTGCACTACAGGTGGACCTGTGGCAGCCCAGCAGCCCCTTCCACATCGTCGAAGGTATGGTCACCGACGTGCGAGTACCACAGAACACGTCCCGAAGTCTGCTGCCCTACCTCCAGCAAGCAAACATCCAGTACACGTAAGCCTGTGCTTCGCTTTCTGTGCCTCGCTCCAGAGATCTGGCCTCCAAGGCAGGTCTGCGTCTACCACACCAAGCGCGCTTGAAAATACGTTCCACATCATAGCGATTAGACTGGCAGACAACTAGACATTGCCAAGAAAACAACCATTTTAATGGGAGAACAGAAAATCTCCCACAGGCAGGCAGTTTTAATTAAATGTCCTCCTTTGGAGTCAAGCTGAAGTGTTTTCAATGTATATGAAATCACATCTGTTAAGAGAGGGATGGTAATTACTAATTCTACAGCCTGCTTTGCCTCTCTCTTTATTTAATAGGAGCAAGGTTTGTTTACAAGTCTGCTGCAAATGCAGAGGCAAGCCTTCTTCATGAATTATAAAGGAATGTGCTAGTTCTGTTTTATAACTCTCCATTCCTCGTGACCCAACGCAAGTCATACGGAACAAATACATGCTAAGGATCACACATCATTTATAGTGTTTCTTAAAAGCATTCAAGAGAGTTTTGGAGTATGCTTATTTCATATTTATCAATATGATATACTAGACGAGTAATGATCTTGTCATTAAAGCCCTTTCAGTGAGATGCTGAAGCATCTGAATAATCAACTGATGAGTTATTTGAATTCTCAAACATTTGCTGAATAAAGCCCTACGTGAGGCTATTTATACTTATTTCTCAGAAAAGGATGGCGCAAATCATACTGTATATTATATGTAATCTTATCAGAATTCCATTTTTATTACAACAATGGTCTCTTATTAATTTGCCATTCTAAAAATACAAAAACAAACATAAGGAAATGAATTATGCAGGCCCGGTAGCTGAAGTTCAGAATGACTTTCATGTGGGTTCAACACTGCTTCAGTTTTGTTTGTGTTTAAAAATGAGATGGGGATTTCTGTAATTGTTTTCCTGTGCTTATACAAAAAATGTCCCCTAATTACTGTGCCCTGGCAGTTGTAGTCATGTCTGCTGCTGTTCCTGCTCACAGTAATCACCTTTAATGAAATGACAGAAGGCCATTTTATATGTGTTACAAATGCTCCCTGTACTTGAAGACCTTTACTTAGGCTGCAGAGCAGAGTGTGCAAGGGCAAGAACAGCGAGAGCGAAGGGTCTCTGCAGTTTACCTGAAACAACGTGCTACCAAATACTAGGACAACATTACATTAATTTTCCACAGGGAAAATTTCCTCTCTGACATTTGGCGTACAAGTTGAGGGCGCTTAGAAGGAAGCTGGGCAGCATTTTGTCAACTGTTTCTTCGCTCTCCCTCTTCATCTCCCCACTGCCTGTTTCAAACTTCTTGTCCACTGGGTCCCAGCCACCAGAAACAAAACCCTGCAAAGCCTCGGACGAGCGTGTGCTTGTCCTGACGAGCCTCCTGAGATCTGTAACTCCACAAGAACCGGCAGGATTTGCCATGAGAGCAGCAACAGACACAGTCAGGGAGCAGCAGGAGCAGGGCGGCCGGGCACAGCCATGTCCACAGAGTGGCTGGGGTGGGGACCACGGCCCTGAGCCGAAGTGCAGCTCCACAGCCAAGGGGCCGAGGCACCGGGCAAGGTTTCATACGGCTCCTTTTCTCATGGCTGGTTTTCACAATATTTTTTTTTTAATTTTATTTTTGACATGCTATTTGCAAAGGAGTTAAATTGCTACGTCCCTTTTGGAACTGGAAAATGTGAGGCAAACACCATGTAAAACTTCAGCCTAACGGAGTGACGCTTGCCTAAATTATGACAAATTTCTAAAGACAGGAGGCATTAAGCAACCCTAATCATGAACAAGGTGACCGGCCCTTGCCTGTAAGACAGGCTTAACTATCCCAGTGTTTGACTTTATGAGAAGACGACAGTCATGAAAACAAGCCAAGCATCAGATAAACTCTTACTGCACCAAGTTGCCTTGGTTGTAACTTCTCTGACAACGAAGCCACTTAGGTTGTGACCTAAGGGACCCGAGGGAATTAAGAGCCTTTGTGTTATAAGCACACACAGGACACAGTCATTTAAGAGTAAGGAAAGATTACCAAATCTCATTTGCAGTACAGACGCATAAGCAATCAGGAGCTGTGAAATTAAATCTATTATTGTAAAAGTGAGCAAGCAGAGCTTGATCCTGGTAGGTACTTATACTAATCAGAATTCAGCAAAGCAGGCAAGTATTTTTTTAACATATTAGATGTCCTAATGACTTGAATAAAACCACTGCTTTAATCTAACTACAGGGTTAAATGCTTTACAGTACTGGTCTTAGAGTGTATAGCACTTTGCAAGTCAAAGACTATAAGCCCTTAGTTTGCTTGATGAAAGTTGCTGATGTAGAACAATGTAATTCCTAATTATACAATTACTTCACTAATACATTTGAAGATGGGGATAACCTTTACTTTGATATTATATGTAGATAGACCTACTATCTTTGAGGTATCTGCTGCACAGCGTGAACACAGTTTCTTTCCACCTTTTTCCAATCATTGCAGCTAATGCCGATAAAATTTTAAAAGGTTGGATGTGACCGTCATTTTACAGGAGTGATGAATTAGTGGTATGGTGATTACACATCGCCATGCTTTAGGAGAAGGTGGTATACAAGGATGACTGTCAATTTTACAGTGATGTTGTTACTGATGTCAGTGACGATATTCCCAGCTCCTGCCACTGCATGATGGAAAGGATAGATGCTCCAACTTCTTCAATATAATTCTTTTCAGATATACAAATATAAAAATATAATATAGAAAATCATTATTTGGTTTCACCCTAAAATAGGAAAGTTTTCAGCTTACACCAGTGTTTCTGCATTTTGCTTTTGATGCAAAGAACCTCTTACTGTTTATGCAAGCATATTTAATTTTCACTTAGTATTGTTTCATGTTTTTCCTGAGTTATTTTAAAATAACTGGCAAACAGCTATTGCAGAGTAGATAATGTAAACAACAAATCACACTTAAGATTTTTTCTTCGTTTGTTGTTTGTTGTGTTTCAGACAGAATGATAATGCCGTCAAGTTCTTCATTTTTTTGTTTTGCTTCTACAACTTGTATGTGTATGTACTGTTCCAGACCAGTACAATAACTCCTGAGAGAAAGTATGTGCATGTTTTTCTAAGCCGAAAAAGATTTTTTTTTAAGGTTTAGAAATCAATTTTTGAAGATCCATGATGACATAGTGTAACTGGATTATAAAAGAAGACAGCAAATGCTGCTCCATAAACAAATGCAAGTGGCTTCTTCTTCCCATTGGCTACATTATTTACATCATTCTGTTTTATTCGCTTAACAAGCTCATTGTGTTTTTTGAAGGCACTGTTACATTTCAAAGCAGCTGGCGTATTTATTTGGCAGCATATATTCAAATAAGCCTGAAGCACTCTGTTGTCAAAATATAACAGATGAAGTGACATCAGGATGGTTTAACTCCTGCTATATTTCTTCTAAATGTGATTGTTGTTCTGCTTTAGCCTATGTGTTCTGCTAGTTTTTCAGTAATACCGCTATCTTTTTTTACCTAGGATTCTCATATCCGACCTACAGAAAGCAATAGAAAACCAAACTGGACTGAGGTCATATAGGAATCGAAGGTCCCTTTCTGGATATAACTATGAAGTATATCACTCCCTGGAAGAAGTACGTGAAAATTCATATTGTTCCTCTTACCTGCTACACTGTTGTTTGTAATAAGGCTAAGATTTCACTCTCTCTACAAGTTATGGTTATCTGTTCATCTTCAGAAGTGTTCTAAATGTTTCTTCTTCAAAAACAGGCACCTTCTTGAAAATAAGTATTTTTTTAATATTTGTATTCAAGGCTTATCTTTACATGTAAATATCTTTGACAGCTTCTGAGTTTTGTTTTCAAAGTAGGTCTTTTTCTCTGATGGAATAAGAGATTTCAGTGAGCGATTAGTCTCACTGAGTCATTTAAGTAAGCAATATGAGCAAATGCTTATGTATTTGCACAAGGGGCCCAAAGACTTGAAAACGCTTAGATACAAATTCATGTATAAGGGATACTATCCTGGAAGATAGCTGGGTAAATAATTTCTGTTGATTTCAGCGTACTCACATACACAGTTTCAATCTGCACCAAAACAAAGTCACTAGGCTGAGCACAGAGGGTGCTGCACCTCAACGAGATCTGATGCCTGTGAAACAAATATTGCAGATAGCATTGAATCCTGCGGGTCAATGTGTTCGCCATTCTGTGTCCTGGCAGGCAGACTCAGGGACCTTCTTTCTTCACTCCATTAATATTTAGTGGGAGTGGTGGATTAGCCCCATCCCCAGATTTTTGATGGACAGCTAATGCATTCCGGTAATATCCAACAATAAAATGGGAAAAAAATCCCATGTGACTGAAGGCTGCATCCAGCCTCTGGCAATAGAGCTATGAGAGCCCAAGGATAGTTCAAGTGTGAAAACAAAAACAAACAAACAAAAAAAAAACCCCAAAAGACAAAAAGAAAAACTACAGGAAAATCCAAAAACATACAGACGACTGAGAGCTGAGATTAATAAATGTGTTACAGTTGCTTCCCATGAAATGCAAAGATTGAAGCAACAATTTTGTTTCTGTATTTGCAGATCCAGGGTTGGATGCATCATCTGAATAAAACTCGTTCAGATCTTGTTCACATGTTCTCTGTTGGAAAATCCTATGAAGGAAGACCACTGTTTGTACTCAAGGTAAAGATTAAATAGTCATTAATCAGACTAAAATCTGGAATGAGGGACAGACACTTCGTTACTTATGTTATAGCATGTACACCAGAGACGCAGGTTAACAGTGTTTCCTAAGGATGAGTTGCTAAGATCTAAGTATCTCTCTGAATGTCATCTTTAATGAACAAAAAAATAAAAAGCTGGAAAACTAAAAGCCAAATCCAATTTACATGGATTAGATATGCATGGAGATAGATTACAGGACAAGTTCAATTAGCAGGATTTGGATTTAAGCGAACTGGAAAGTTTTGTGTTTATAGACACTGCTTGGAAAGCAGTTATGCTGCAGAGGGACCCCAGAGGACTCTGGAGCTCTTCTCAGCGTGTGCCACATACGCTTCCTCTTTAGCTACTGACAAAATTTCAGGGCTGCGTGCTCTCAACTCACATTATTAGGACCACAAATTAGAGGGTGTCAACAAGACGCAAAAAAAATTCTACTTTCAATGTACTTCCTTTTCATCTGCTGTTGCAGAGTTCTGAAAATTTTATTCTGCATCAGGCTATTCCTGTAGCATCATTTTTCCTCACCCTGCTCCATGTGATATTTAAGAATATCACTCCTCATAAAAGAGGAATTGTCAGATCTCACTTTTCCTGTAATTTTTTTTTCCATAGATCAGCTTCATTATCTTGGCATACCTGCATATAATTATCTTGGCCATACCTTTGAAAACAATAAATTTGTGTTCCTTTATATGAGGAAATTCAAAATGGTTTAGTGTTTCTAATAGTCTATTATTTTCTCATTACTATGTCTCACTAATGTCATGAGATCTATTGATATTTCTGTGAATATTCACACTTCAAGTTAGGTAAAAGATCACGGCCCTACAAGAAAGCTGTCTGGATAGACTGTGGGATTCATGCAAGAGAGTGGATTGGCCCTGCCTTTTGCCAGTGGTTTGTGAAAGAAGTAAGTGTTTAATGATTTACAGTCATGCAGTTCCTTCAGTTTAATAAACATTGCGGTTTTGCTATAACTGATCTAACGTATTATTAATAAGAAAAATAACTAGCTATTATACTGCTTTTTTTTTTTATTTGTAGAACATTTAAGTGCTTGATAAACGAAGCTGATAGTGACAGCCAGACACAGCTAGGCACAGGAAGAAAATATGCCAGACACATATTGGCAGAGATATGAAGTAGGATTTTATTCCAAGACCTAAAAATGTGAAGATTGTGATTCTGGTAATGGTCCAGGTAAATCAGTGCCAGTTTGTACTGCTTCAGATCAGTTCAGCAGTACCTTTGCTTTAAGGACATAGCTTAAGGAAGACATTTCTCTTTTGTGTAATTCCATAGGAATAGGAAGCTAAAATCATAGAATCATAGAATAGAATCATAGAATTGTTTAGGTTGGAAAAGACCTTCAAGATCACTGAGTCCAACCATAAATCTAACACTGCCAAGTCCACCACTAAACCATGTCCCTAAGCGCCACATCTACACGTCTTTTAAATACCTCCAGGGATGGTGACTCAACCACTTCCCTGGGCAGCCTGTTCCAAGGCCTGACCACTCTTTCAGTGAAGAAATTTTTCCTAATATCCAGTCTAAACCTCCCCTGGTGCAACTTGAGGCCATTTCCTCTCATCCTATTGCTTCTTACTTGGGAGAAGAGACCAACACCCACTTCGCTACTATCGTTTCAGACAGTTGTAGAGACTGATAAGGTCTCTCCTGAGCCTCCTCTTCTCCAGGCTAAACAACCCCAGGTCCCTCAGCCACACCATAGGTGTGCTCTAGATCCTTCACCAGCTTCATTGCCCTTCTTTGGACGTGCTCCAGCACCTCAATGTCTTTCTTGTAGTGAGGGTGTGGTGGTGCATTCCTCCCCCCTTCTTTTCCTCTGGGCTACGATACGATCTCAGAACCTTCTGTTAAGCTTTAGCCATTGTGTATGAGTTGGGCGGTTAAGCGTCCCTTGGCCGTACCAAGCACTCTTGCGTGGCTAAGGTGGGGAACAACACTGATCGTACCAGGGACACTAGCTACATGATCAAGGTAGGGAACAGAAACAACAGATAATTCATCATCTCTGACAGGTCTGAAGCTCTCCCTACCTGGATCATAGCTCAAGTGGAACAGTACCATTGTTCCCGTGAAACAATACCATAATTACTATCCTGGACCACCTCAGATAGTAGCTAAAATGGAAATTTACTGATGACTAAAGCCAATCATCTTGCAAACCTATAAACAGTGGTACCAAGTGAGACCCTTTGAGCTCTCCTGGACTGCAGTGGGCTGCATCCAGAATCTCCCTCTGAGTGGGACGCTTCTCAGAGTCCGCAAACTCAAATTTGCGATACTCAAGAGGATCACCGAGATTTTGGGCTGAGACGCTCCTTGGGGCTCAACTCTTTGCCCATTGAGAAATGCCAAAGCATTTAGCGTGAGTATTTCACGGGACTCGAGGGGAATTTTTAACAGGTATACCTTTATAAATTAACTAACTTTAGGCCTTTCATTTAGCTTTGGTACCATATTCATATGCATATATATATATATATGTATTGATTGATCTAGATCACTTCCCTACTCCTGCTGGCCACACTATTTCTGACACAAGCCAGGATGCTATTGGCCTCCTTGGCCACCTGGGCACACTGCCGGCTCATATTCAGCCGGCTGTCGACCAACAGTCCCAGGTTCTTCAGCCAAGCAGCTTTCCAGCCACTCTTCCCCAAGCCTCTAGCGTTGCATGGGGTTGTTGTGGCCGAAGTGCAGGACCTGGCACTTGGCCTTGTTAAATCTCATACAATTGACCTCAGCCCATCGATCCAACCTGTCCAGGTCCCTCTGCAGAGCCTTCCTACCCTCGAGCAGATCAACACTCCCGCCCAACTTGGTGTCATCTGCAAACTGACTGAGGGAGCACTCGATCCCCTCATCCAGATCATTGATAAAGATATTGAACAGGACCTGCCCCAAAACTGATTCCTAGGGAACACCATCGTGACCGGCCGCCAGCTGGATTTAACTGCATTCACCACAACTCTCTGGGCTCAGCCGTCCAGCCAGTTTTTTACCCAGCGAAGAGTGCACCTGTCTAAGCCGTGAGCCGCCAGCTTCTCTAGGAGAATGCCGTGGGAGAGAGTGTCAAAGGCTTTACTGAAGTCCAGGTAGACCACATCCACAGCCTTTCCCTCATCCACTAGGCGGGTCACCTGGTCATAGATGGAGATCAAGTTGGCCAAGCAGGACCTGCCTTCCATGAACCCGTGCTGGCTGGGCCTGATCCCCTGGTTGTCCTGCACATGGCTCGTGAGCGCCCTCAAGACGAACCGCTCCATAATCTTCCCCGGCACTGAGGTCAGGCTGACCGGCCTGTAGTTCCCCAGATCCTCCTTCTGGCCCTTCTTGTAGATAGGCGTCACATTTGCTAAGCTCCAGTCAACCGGAACCTCGCCGGTTAGCCAGGACTGGTGAGCACTTCCGCCAGCTCCCTCAGTACACTTGGGTGGATCCCATCCAGTCCCATAGCCTTATGTGTGTCTAAGTGGTGTAGCAGGTCGCTAACCATTTCCCCTTGGATTATGGGGGCTTCATTCTGATCCCCGTCCCTGTCTTCCACCTCAGGGGGCTGGATACCTGTAGAACAACTGGTCTTTATTAAAGACTGAGGCAAAGAAGGCATTAAGTACCTCAGCCTTTTCCTCCCCCCCCCATCCAATAAAATAATCCATTTAGAGAAACATTTTTTATTGTCTTTTACAGCAGTAGCCAGCTTAAGTTCTAGTTGGGCTTTGGCCCTTCTAATTTTCTCCCTGCATAACCTCATGACATCCTTGTAGTCCTCCTGAGTGACCTGCCCCTTCTTCAAAGGTCCTAAACTCTCCTTTTTTTCCTGAGTTCCAGTCAAAGCTCTCTGTTCAGCCAGGCCAGTCTTCCCCGCCAGCTCGTTTTTTGGCACATGGGGATGGCCTGCTCCTGTGCCTTTAAGATTTCCTTCCTGAAGAATGTCCATCCTTCCTGGACTCCTTTGCCCTTCAGGACTGCCTCCCAAGGGACTCTGTCATCCAGTCTCCTAAACAGGCCAAAGTCTGCCCTCCGCAAGTCCAAGGTAGCAGTTCTGCTGACCCCCTCCTTACTTCTCCAAGAATCGAACACTATCATTTCGTGATCGCTATGCCAAGATGGCCTCCAACCATCACATCACCCATGAGCCCTTCTCTGGTCATGAACAACAGGTCCAGCGGGGCACCTTCCCTAGTTGGCTCACTCACCAGCTGTGTCGGGAAGTTACCATCTTCCACACGCTCCAGGAACCTCCTAGACTGTTTCCTCTCTGCTGTATTGTATTTCCAGCAGACATCTGGTAAGTTGAAGTCCCCCATAAGAACAAGGGCTGGTGATTGTGAGGCTTCTCCCAACTGCTTATAGAATATTTTGTCTGCCTCTTCATCCTGGTTGGGTCGTCTATAAAAGACTCCCACCATGACATCTGCCTTGTTGGCCTTCCCCCTGATTCCTACCCATAAACACTCAACCCTATCGTCACCATCGTTAAGCTCTAGACAATCAAAACACTCCCTAACGTACAGGGCTACCCCACCTCCTCTCCTTCCTTGCCTATCCCTTCTCAAAAGTTTATAGCCATCCAGTGCAGCACTCCAGTTGTGCAAGTCATTCCACCATGTTTCTGTGATGGCAACTATATCATAGTTTCTCTGCTGCACAATGGCTTCCAGCTCCTCCTGTTCGTTGCCCATGCTGCGTGCATTGGTGTAGATGCACTTCAGTTGGGCTATTGATCCCACCACCTTTTTGGGGGGAGAAGCCTTAATTCCAACATGACCATTCTCAGGCTCTTCCATGGTTTCCAACACATCCATAACCCTTGCATCTTTGCTGCCGCATGGATCTCCATCCCCTACCTCCACTGAGACAGCTGACTGAAAGACCTCGGTAGCACACCGTCCCTCAAACATTGGCATGCTGCCCCCAGGCTTCTCTAGCGAGCCTCGTTTTATCCCTTTGACCCTTCAAATCTTGTTTAAAGCTCTTTCAATGAGCCCTGCTAACTCCTGTGCAAAGATCCTTTCAGACAGGTGTACCCCGTCTTTCGCCAGCAGGCTTGGTGTCGTGTAGACCGACCCATGATCAAAAAACCCAGAATTCTGCCAGTGACACCAGGCTCAGAGCCAGGTATTGATCTGCTGGCTCTTCTTCTTCATAGATAGATTTCACTCAAAATGATGGATTTCGTATTCTCTGAATATCAAGTGGTTCCTCCAATGTTTCTTTGATCCTATCTTACTGGATTTATGCTCCCTTTATCTTTGATATCTAGGGTTTAGCCTTCATATCCACTCATTTGCCATTTTTCAAATGATCGGTGAAATTAAGTGGAATTGGAATTTTGCTTTCCACTTGTCCAGTACATCTTTTCTTTTTTTTTATATCAGCACTTAATCTCTTCTCATTTGGGATTCATTTCAGATGCATGATATGTTTGCAGGATTTTGATATTTCCCCTTAGCCAACAAACTTTTGTTCAAGATGGGATATTAGCTGCACAGGGGAGACTATCTTGCAATGCAATTTACAGAAGTCAAAGAAGGCTTCAAAAAATCCAACAGATGTGCTTTGAGTATTTTGCATACCATTTTTTGCACAAAATAAGGGATGCAACTTTTTTTTTGCAAGGTTCTTCCTATAAACACACAATTCTCTCACTTCTTTTCCACCCCATCACTGGAATTCTACAATGTATTAATATGTCCTCTGATTTAAAGGATCTGCCTTTGATTTTCTGGGATCTCTACACTCAGCAGAGAGTGGCCCTATAATTCACTTCATGAGAGTAAACTTATGCATCATCAACAGCCTAATGCGTTAGCTGAGATGATCATATAACCATGTGTGGCCTTCCCTTAGAAGTCACAGCAGCGTATAGGGCAAGTACAGAAATAACAAGGCCACTACAATCTGGATGAGCCTGTCAGCATGGCTGCTGGTGCATGGATAGGCTAAACCAGATCCAGGAGCTGATCTCCAAAGTTCAGTGTGCAATGTTGATGTGTCTTCTTATTAGGACTTCTATTAGCATAAAGATGAACAAACTTGCAACTATTTCTGAGCAGCTTTCCTACCCAGAAGAACAGGCTGCAGCAAGGAAGGAAGATGTTTGGGACAGACAGGCGCTGGTGGGAAAACCAGTACGTCTTCCTTACCAAAGTTTTCCCATAAAGCGCTACAATGTGGCAGCGAGGTAAAAATCACAAGGTTTCTCTGTAGAGCTTATGGCAGAATATAGGCTGCGTATGCGTATATAAAAGCCTTCTGGTTGTTATTTGAGATCCTCAGAGAGTAGCTTGCTAGTAAAACTGTTCGCTAACTATGTAAGAGCATTTTCCTAGTTCAAAGAAAATTTCTGCAGAGTTCCTTGAGACTACATTTGTCTGGCCATCTCGGTCATGCATTGCCTTTGTTCACAAATGACATATATTTTCTTCTTTCCTCAGAGCAATATTTCAATCCAGCATTAAAGCAAAAAGCATGAGGATAAGAATACATCATGCTCACAGTCGCCATCATTATATTAAAAATGACGGGGAGAGGAGGAGAGACAAGATGATTCTATATTGTTTGGTTTAGGTATTGCTTTTCTCATTAAATGAATTAGACATTTTCAGTAAGAACTCTGGGAAAACTGAAGGTCTCTCTTCTGCTGGCAAACTCCTCCCTCAAGCATCTCTGCAGCCTGGCAGCCCACTTTCCATCCTCCCTGGTGCTTATAGGCAGTTCTGAGAAAGGGCAGTCAGCTTGGAAACTGATTTTTCCTGGCACGTTTGTTGACTCTAAGGAATAGCACCACAAGCCCATTGATTTAAGGCAAGCAAAAGGAAATGTTGGATTTATGTGGTGTTAGCTGCTTTTCTTAGTAGGAACAGCATACGTGCATCCCTTTACTGTGCAGGCAGCCTGAAATATTTTATCGAGCTTTCACTTCACCCTGTGGTCTCTGTCACTTGTTTTTATTGAAGTATCCATACTCCTGTGTACAACTAGGCTTTTCAAGTGATTTAGCTTAGAAAACAACCTCCATGTATGAATGTCACTTAACATTCAAGCTCAAGACTGGGCAAACCTGACCAGATATTCCCATCCAGCTTGGGAACCCTGGGTATCTTGCTTGCACCTCTGGAAGCAGCAGCTTGAGTGCCAGTGAATTTGCTGCAAGCAGTGGGTGACACGACCTCCCGTAGGGTGGAGGTGCCACTGAGCAGCTGGCTGCTAGTGTGGCTTGCCAGGGTATGGGCACTTTCTGCAAAGCATCTGGAGTTGTTCAGCTGAGCAGGACCCGGCTCCCATCTATCTAGAAATGCAAAGCAGACTAAGACTTGGGAAGTGAGGATGTGAGGCTAGAGCATGGGAAGGCAAGAGGCTGCCTGCTATGCAGGCTTGTTCTGTATTCGGGCAAATACAATAGTTAGAGAAAAAGAACAGACAAACTAGAGAAAGAGGGAGAAAGACATAGAAGTAGAAGTTAAAGATTAAAAAGAGAAAGAGAACGCAGAGGGAAGAGTTTTGCATTATGTGATAATATAACTGAAAGCACAAAACCAGCCTACTCACATTTTGAAACAAACAAAAGGAGAGCGAAGACTATTGTTTGGTTTGGAGGGTTGGGTTTTTTGATTGGTTTTTTGTGTGTTTTTTTATTATAATCTACTCCAGCATGAGCTCTAGCCTTGGCTCTGTATTCCACAGGTCTGGTGTTAATAACAATGTCACTGTTTGTTTCTGTAAAAGGCGCCCCTGAATGCCTGTAGTCTCTCAGCTAAAGATAATCAGATGTTCTACCAGGGTTAATAACACTGGTGGCCTCTGACACTGGTGGCCTCTGAGGGTTTCTACCTCATGGTCATTGAATTTCAAGTCAAGAAAGGGGACGTCCTGTGCACACAGGATCAGAGCTTTAGGTACCAGCTAATGAGCCAGAGAGAAGTGTCTGCGCCTGTATTGTAGTAGAATACCAGTTAGGTTACAGTGGAGTCCCACACAACTTCAAGCCTTACTCAGCTGGAAAGGGGTGGAAAAAGGGCCCTGACAGTGGAAATATTGAGACCTGTGGTGGAGTAGGGAAGCAAGAGGAACTGTAAAAGGAAACGGAACTGATTACATGTGGACTACTTTGAAGGCAACCTGCAAAGATAAATGAATCCAATGTAACCCAGAATTTGTGTCCAGAGCAAAAGATTCAGGGGAAAAAAAAAAGAAAAAAGGTTTGTTAGCCTAGATTTTTAAAAAGACTGCACGGGATCTAATCATGCATTAAAATGTGTTAGTAAATATTACAAACTGGAAAGAAAGAGACGCTATTATGTGTTATTACTTTGTAGAAAGCAGTAGACTTTAGAAACAAAATTTGTTGTATCAGACTTAACATGTATTTATACAAAATTACATAGCCCCATAGAAACAAAGAAGCAAAACCTACAGACTTTTTGCAAAAGTACAGTTATATATGTATATGTGTTAAATAAGAACATTTAACTCCTCTTCATTGGGTGTGCAACTGTGAGAAGAAAAGCAGAATTCAAATATCAAATTATCCAGACCTCAACTTTAGGATTTTACCATCGTTTTAAAAATCTGAAATATGGTTCACAGGCTGCTATTCAAATTAACATCAAAACTAGATTCTGTTTCAGTTTTAGTGGAAGCAGATGAGGATTCCTATTACATATGGTTTGACTTTCTTCCCTCTAATAAATGTTGCCATTTGATCCATGTCAATGATGTATAACCTTGAAATGTCATTCATACAACATTTTCAGAAAACAACATACAAGAGATGTGACTTTAAGATGCACTGTTTGTTGTTTCTGATGCAGAAATTTGTATTTCAAGATTAGAAAATTCAAGAAATGTAATTAAAAACCTTCAAGAAGCAAGCACTGATTGCACTTGTGACAAAATGTTCTAAGAATCCAATGGCAACTGTAAGAGAAACGTCCTTTAAGATCAAGTGCATCCCCCTAAGGGAGTGGCCTCATCGGGGTCTCAAATGAAGGTGCAAATAGCCTCACACTTTGGAAATGCAGTCACCTCCACCATCACCTTCTTCTCGCATCCTCAAAAGTGGGCCTTTTCAGGAAAAAAGGAAAACTAACATATGTTGACCGGATTCAGTATATCTGCATCTCAAATGTGAACTGTGGCATGCTCTTCCATAGACTCCCTCGGCTCTTACATTTTTCAAATGTTTAAATCTTGAGGACTTCCCTCAAAATAATATTATTACTCTTTGAATGTCACTTTTCCTTAATGTGAGACTGTTGCGGGTTTTTTTCCTGGATAAGCAGTGCTAGCATCTGCTTCTTCTGGGACAGAACCTTGCTAATATCGAAGGTCTTTGCTGACAAAATGTTCGGAACTACTTCTGAGCTTTCTGGATTTGATCAAGGTGACTTGATAAGTTTGGTTCAGGCATTGGCCTTGCTAGACTACCCATGACAGTTCCCTCACCCTTATCCACAGGCCCACTGGAAGGGAGCTGTATAGTAGGGGAATCCAAATCCGCACCTCTGAAGCCCTGCTCATCCTGCAGCACTGCATCATCCCTTAAAGATAGGCCATAATAGCTGTCTCATCTCAGAAGAATCCCAAATCTGAAAACTGTATCAGTATGCTCTGTATACTTTAGTTTGTGAGATGCGTGGCTGAAAGTCCAAGTTCTGAAATGTGTGTGTCCTATGATCCCAGTTATATGAGTTCTCAAATTATCCAAGATGATGTGCTTGTGCTTCGTCATGCACCCCGGGAGCAGACAGGCAACCCTAGACAAAGAAGTTAAAGGCTGGGGGCAGATTTTTTTAATTTTTTTTTTTTAATGCTGACGTTGGTATTGATTGCTGCCAAAACCAGGCCTGAATCCCATCTTTTCATTCCATAATAATGAGCTAAGAGAGACACACAGACTGTCTAAGATGCAAAATGGCAACACCTGCCTCCACTATTCTAAGCGTGAGACTGATTTATGAGTCATCTTGTGGGATGCATATGGGATGCATGCTGCCAATTAGCCAACCATTGGGCTTGCGGACCAGGCCCCAGAGACCAGTCTTTATCAGGAATTTTGCAGAGTTCAAGACCTCAGATTCTTCCTCAGGAATGTTTATGAAGTGCTTGACTGTAAAGACAGGATACTTAAAATAACAGCACGTACACATACACAGAACTGAATAAGGACAACTGTGCAATCAGATACAGGTCCAAGCAGGAGACCCAGACAGCGTCAGTGTTAAAAGAGGTTGGCTCCTCTTCTGCACCATGACCATGTGGTCAGAAGGCCATAAAGCTATAAGTATTCCTACTTTAAGATCTGCTGAAAGCCTGTATAGCACTTACATTCATTCTGCAAAATTCCATAGTCTGTGTCCTAATGGACAAAACATCTGCAGTATGCTGCATCAACAGTCAGAGCAGCACTCAGTCATTCATTCCAGTGCTGAAGTCCACACTGTCAGGAAAACAGCTTCACATTCTGGATCATTTCTGCATCTTGCTGAGCTCCATCAAAACTGGTGATCCTTTAGGAGTCAGAAAGTTTATTTCCCCTTGCTATCCATAACTACCAGACTCTCCAAATACTGGCTGATCATGGAAGTCAGATACCAGTTTTTCACCCACTTCAGAAATACTCTGATCTTGGGGGTGTGTAAGATAGTTATGTGAAGCAGCACACTAATGTTTGTAAAGATTATATGCTTGACCTATCACTTGTCAACAGACTTAAGTCTTTTGAACAGGTACAACTGAAATGCCAGGTTACCACAATCCAGGACTTCAGACTAATACTAATTTAAAGGATAC
Source organism: Calonectris borealis (assembly GCF_964195595.1). Lineage (NCBI taxonomy): Eukaryota > Metazoa > Chordata > Aves > Procellariiformes > Procellariidae > Calonectris > Calonectris borealis. The sequence continues at coordinate 38,990,751 of NC_134313.1, forward strand.
TCATTACACCTATATTTAGTTATTCTTTGAGACAGCGTAGTTAGTTCATCCCCCATAATATGCTCTCCATCTCCATTTTTTTGAGTTTTCCAAGCAGAGGTTTGAACCGTACAGGAAAGAAAGCAAGGACGTGACTGCCGTACATTTATGCCACGCCTGTTCCTGGGGACAGGGATGCCGCTGTTCTTAACATATCTTTGAGTGCTGGCTCTCAGAAACCTGAAGAGCTTTTGAAATAATTTGAAATATTCCGAAGTTAATCGGAAGCATGCAGGGCCAAAACAAATAGTGTACCTGTAGCTTTTTCCTTTCACCCTTTAGCTGGATACGATCCTTCTCTCTGAGGTCCGTTCCCTTCAGCTAAAGCTTTTCAGCTGATGTTGGTTTGACTCGAAATTTTTTGTTGCCCTTTAAACCATTGCATCTTCTTGCTCTATGAAATCTTCCTATCTGGGTTTTCCTCGTGTTCATCACGTTTTAGTTCACCCTTGTTTTAGGAAGGCTAGAAGCTTCTCAGGGCTGCATCTTGGCCCCCTGCAGCATCCTTCACAGCTGCCAGTGATTATGGCACCATGAAGACTGGGCTCTTCTCACCTTGGAGGACCAGCCACCTGGTGACTGATCTCTCCACAAACTCTGCAGCTCTTTCAGAAAATGCAATACAATTATTGGAGCTTAATTTTTATTGTTTGCCAGACTCTAGTCTCCCCAGCTGTCCTTTTAGCTGCCTAACCTCAGAAAAAAATTGACTCTGAGTGCTCCCTATATATCCATTATCTGGAGGAAAAATCCATCTGTTTCATCCTGCAGCATCTATATTTGAAACACTCAGCCTTACTTATCTTTAGCTAACTCATTCTTCTCTGTCAGGAGCTTCTGTCTGAAACGCTATTTGTTTTTTCTCTATCAGAGAGATCACCTCTTCCAGTCTCTTCATTCAGTACTTCATTCATCAGCCTTTCAACATCAAGAGGCGCTGGTGCAAATGCAGAATCTGTTTTATCCTCATGATTTTTTTCATCCTCCAAATGCTGTTCCTGCCATTTGAAGTTTCTGTGTGGTAATCACACCTATGTGTATGTAGTTTCTGCTTCTACTCAACATCCCCTCTCCACTCCACAGCTGGTTCAGTTCTGAATGAGTTTGGTTATTTCAGCAGCCATCTTATACCCCACTTTGCTCTGAGTGTCTACATCTCTCCAGCACATCCTTGCTACTGAAAACAGAGGTTACTAACGTGCACCACTTCTGAGGGGAAGGAAAATAAAGTAGCAGTGAACACTACCAACAAGAGTTTCCCGGACTGGGTCCTCAGTTGTGATGCTTTTTTTTTTTAATGGATAAAATCTAAGCCAATGCCAAAAAGATGGAGTGCAGTACCATGGTATCACCACAACGAGGCATGTGATGCATTGTTTTAAAAGCAGCTGTGGCAAACCATTTTTATACTGTGCAGTGCTTCGTTCTCTTTTGGTCCGTGGTGGATTTTCCCAGGTTCTATTCAATGGTAAGACAGTTTAGGGAAGGTGCTTTCCTTTGCTGTGACATCTTCACGATGGCAAAAAAACAGTTAAAATGGTTTCCAGTTTTCCTCTTCGAAAAAGAAATAAGTACCACATTATTTCTCTTGTGCACTTTCAGCTACTCAGCTGCATCCTCCTGCCTACCCATGATCTTAAGAAGGTAGAAATTACTTTCATTTTGCTTGCAGCTATTCATTTTTCACAATGTGAATACATCTTGATAAAATAAAGCTAACCCTGCAGCTGTGTTGTGTCTGTAGTAGGAATTCTTCAATGACACTTGCTAGTGCAAACTCCTATGTAAGTATTAATCACTAGGACATTCAAATTCTACCCTGTGAAGGTTTTTAAGCTGTTGGGTATGTTCTTCTTCAAGGCATGAAGAGAATTCACATTGTTGCTCCAACATATTACTTGCCCTAGGGAAGAAATTCTGCTTTATATTTTAGCAGTCCTCTCCTGTATGATGATGCTGAGTAATTAGGGCCTCCGTAAAATTACTGATATGCAGAAGCGCTATTGAGCATGAGAAAGGACTGTGAAAGAAAATTCTGTGTGTTGGACAATTTAGTTGTTCCAGAAATGGAATTACAAGCAATAATTTGCATCTTAATTATTTAACTGTCTCAACAATTTAATTAAACAATGTATTCAAGTGAGTTCTGTTGGGTTGCCCTCAGTATGTACTACCCTAGACCAACATAACTAGGATGTAAAATTCAAGAATTACATTTTTCTGTGGTAGACATCTCAGGGGGTCTCCACCAACTCGGTGGGCTTTAGTTTCATACAATTACTAGTAGAGAAATTTGTGTTCTCCCTTTCAGAGTATTCACAGTGCTTCAGAATTACTCAGGCCTTTGTTTTCCCTGCTAGGCAGTCCTTGACTTATTTGGGACCTATGAGTTTTCTTATGTATTACCTCTGGGAGTGGAACCAAAAAGTTGTGTCTCCTATCTCCACTAAGATCTGTGTAACTCTATCCAGCTTCTTCCCCACAAGATCCTTCATTTGCTTGGGTGGTCCCAGCCTTCTACGAGCTTCCTGGAACTGCTGTTTGCTCCTCTAACATGTCAATCATGCCGTCATCTCTCTGCCTTTTCTCTGCTTCAGCATCTTCTCCATTTGCATCCTTAAGTACCAGCATAAGCAAGCCTGTGGGATCCTGCAGATCCTTCTTTTCAGACTCTGTGGAGAGCCCAATGTTGCGGAGTAGTTGCAGCACACTCTCATCTTTCTCAGTTGTTGTTTCTGGGTTCCTCCTGTGGGAAACGCTCCCAAAAAGGAAGGAAAATTTTGCTTGGCAAAAAAAAAAAATCAGACATAGTTCAAGCTTCAGCGTTGAAAATTTGACCCTTTGTTTTAAGCCATTTGTTTATAGATACTCAGTTGTATCTTACCTTTAATAACGGGCTTACCACTCTGCTTGTGATTTGAGTGTCAAAGCAGGACACTAGCAGTAAAAGGGAAAATGGAGATAAAAAGATGTACTGCTTCCAAGTACAGAGACAGAGCTAACTACTGGCTTGCCAAACTGAAAAAGTGGCAATGAAGGTCTGCATGGCAGATCATAGTGTCACCCTGCTAAAGTGTAAGTAAAACATTTTATGTTACCATCAGAAAGGATGCTTTAACTGATATCTTAATAATTGCATGGAAGAGTTAATCCTGTTTTGTTGGAAGCATTTTATGCGATTTCTGGAAGAACAGCAATGGAGTCAATTCCCTGTGCTGAAATAGTAACTGTTTAATTCAGTGTGATTGTTTAATTCAAAAACAGAAACAACAAAAGCTGATTGTTACCTTAAATTTGATAATAATTAATTGTGGGACAGCAAATCGTTACTAAGCTCAACTGCAATTTCAGAGTTTCTCTCAACCCTGTCTCCTTGCTTTGTCCTTCTCAGTCAATCCCCTTATTTTATAAAAAGCCCAACTGCATCCTAAATCCATTTTAAACTCTTGCCTTTTATTGCCTTGGCAGTTTGCAATATAGCTCTTTTGTTCACTTCGTCCCCCAAATTAAATTTCCTATGGACCAGATCCTCAGCCAGCCTAAGCTGGCGTAGCTCTATCAACAACCACCACTCTGCTGATCCAGATGATCGAGCCCCCTCCTATTAATCATTGGTCCTTTCCCCCATCCCCCAGGCAGATTGCTTGCACGGTGTTGGCAGGGTTCCTGTATCATCTGTTCATTCACGAATAACACTATTCAGCATTTATTGGGCCAGTCTGGCTCTCTGCACATTCAGCAGCAAAGCTGCTATTGATTGCATGATGGGGAAGCAGAATCAAGCTGTATAAAGTCATTACTTTGTATTCTGAGAGCTCTGTACAAACGACAATGCAGTTAATTCCCTAATGGTTTATATTCGTCTTGCTTGTGTCATAGTGAAGAGAAAATGTTTCAAAACTGCCGGGGGTGGGGGGGTGGTTCGCATGATCGTTGTTCGGAGGATTTGAGAGTCACGTCACAATAGGCAAGTTGTGGGCTATGCTCCAGCAATGACACACCTTAGTAACTGTACGGCACATATTGCCAAAGACCTCCCTGTTAAGGGAGGCAAGATTATACAGTCTGTATTGCCTGATTACATATATCAAATAAGATTGCCAGATAAAAACAGTATGAAGGACAAAATATTTTCAGCAGAAAGAGTGAATATGATCTCACTTATACCAGGTTACACCATCTGCACTCTTGCTTTCCATGAAGAAGAAAGCTACATCAGGTCCATTACATTTTTAATGAAATGCTGCTCTAAAAGGGTAACCAAACTATTAAGATAAACCATATATGCTTTAAAGAACAGAATTGAATGATTGATATATTTGGCTCTAAATCAACTTTAAGACTTAAAATTTTGAAGACTATTAAAAGGGAACGATAATGCTTTCTTAAGTCTCTCCTAGTATTTTGTCAATGACAGCAGGCATTAAAATAACACAGAGTAGCTTTAAAAAATGCTTGGCATTTTGCAATCTATGTTTTGTTTCGGTTTTTAAATGGTCGTGCTTTTACCGAGCAAGAAAAATATATTCTTTACAGGATTTAAAACATACTGAACATTAAAAAGTCTTAATTCAAATATTTTCTTTATGTCACTTTTTGCAAATTTGGAAAGGTTTTGAAAAATTTGTGAAGCTCATCCATGCAATTTTTAAGGAGCGTATTACCTTAAATTAATTAATTATCTGTACAGACGTAACTGACAGCAAAAGAATGGCATATGTAAATACAGATACAAGCAAATATGCCAGTCTCATTATCACTGGTATGTAAATACCCACCATGGAGACACAACCTGAGCTTAATTTGTTAATACTGCCTGAAAAGAAAAATGCATTCAAAAGTCAAGGAAGTGGTGCGTGGTGCCCAGCCAAATTACTTCTCTCTGAAATAAGGATGATAAAAATGTTCATTTTCCTTGACTCACATTTTGGAGCACGACTTAGTTCTGTTTCCACTGTAAGAACAGTCTTACAGATTTAACATCCATACTTACCATATAGGCTCCTAATCCCGTGCATTAAGTGCAGGGCTAGCTTAATGCACAGAGTAGCCCTAGTTACTTCAGGATGTGTTTTCTGCATGTGGAACATCAATGAAACAGAGCCCTTGTTTTCTCGGTCATTATTTTTGAATAACCATTGCTTTCTGTTTTGACAAAATTACTTCTTACTATAGCTGCAGTTCCCTGAATACCAATATTTTTATCCAAATGTATTTGTAGTCTTCATGTGTCTTCCTAATACAAGTAAATTGAATTTAAATGCAATACCATTCCAGCTAAGAATCTTTGGAGAATTTCTGGCACAGGGGCCAGGGGACCTGTGACCTCTGCATTGGCCAGGGATTTTCTCCCAGGCAGTCCATGGCTCCACCAAGCTTCCCCTCAAAAGCCCACTGTCATCCTCTTTTCCCCTGTGATAACCCTACCCTTTTTCACCCTGCGGTGCTCCATGCCATGTTGTCCCAGCTGCTACCTAAGTCTCATTTCATTCTGTGCTGTGCCCACTTTGTCCTCTATTGCTCACCTTCCCCTCCTGAAACAGCAGAGGAGCTCGGTGTGGAGTAGCACTGGCTGACTCGCTGGCTTTGCACAGGGATGACGTGCTGCTTTGGATCTGCAAGTGAGGCTGAAGGACCTGCACGTGCAGAGCACTGCTGGAAGGGAAGCTGAGGCTGGGTGAGGAGAAAGCACTGGATGACAGAGAGGTGGTTAATGAATAGCTTAAAAAAAGTACTTAGAAGTCTCTCTAGGCCCTTAGTAAAGAAAAAAATGTTCAGACTCCTCCATGAGTAAATTTCAGCCCCAGATATGTCCAATTGTATGGGTACGTCTTACAGGTATTCCACAAAAAGCATCCGTCAGCTCCTGTGGCAGGTTCAATAATCCAAACAGCTGCATGGTTAGGAGCCCAGAAGTATCGCATTCCTGTCCTGTTCCCTGGCATTTGACAATTGAAAAGCTTTTAGCTTAGTCTATTTCAGAGCAAACGTTTCCCTTTGTCCCCCCAAACACGTTACTTCTTGGATCTGAAGGGCCAGAAATACTGCAGAGCAGAAGGCTGTAATCACAGCACCAGGAGGAGAGGAGCCAGCCCCAGGCATCCCTCTGAACCCAGCATAAGTGTGATACGCTTTCGGCCTGCCAGGTGAAGTACTCGATTCCTCGCCTTGCAGAATCAAGACTTAAATTTTGAAGGATGCAAGTTTGATGCCCAGCTATGACAAGGGACAGTTTTTGCTACAGCATGTGGAGTCCAATCTTCCTGAAACTGGTAAAGGAGCATCTCTGGTACTAGCAACCAGAACTGCTGAGGAGCCTCTGGTTTGCTGCGTTAGAATCTAAGATGTAGAATGGAAAAAAAATACTTTCCTACCTAGATTTCCTCTACTGACCTTTATACTTGAGGTTCTCCAAAAGTAGAGGGTTTTCTAAATTATAGAGGAATAAGCTGCCCGTATTGATGATTGTGCATATAGTAAATTACTTTGAATACAACAAAAGCTTATGTAATGTGAGCCTTAAACACTTTAAGACATGCTCTGACCTCACCAAATCATCTCCTGGTGGAAACAAGAGCACTCCATTGTCTTACAGGAGCTAAACGCATTTCCTCAACTAAGAATCTATTCCACTGACTTTCAGGTCCTACGTCAAGAAACACTTTGTATGCATTTGTTTCTCTGTAATGTGAGTTGTATTTTCGTGGCTATTGAGAAGCAGAGAGAATAGGGTCTTTTGAACACCTTTTTCACATGTTCACATGCTGCCTTTAATCACATTTGCAGGAAGACATCAGCCTTTCAAGTACAGCTCTAAGAATGTCAGTGGTGCCATGAGATCAGGTCTCTGCACTGCCAAAGGCCACATGACTGTCTTAGCCTGTCACAATCAGGAAGTTATTTTTATTATGGAAACTACTTTCTTTGGCTTTTCTGCTTTAGGCTCTTCAGACATACCAGACCGATCCTGCCATGAGAAAGATGCTAACTCAGCTGTATTTCTATATCATGCCTGTATTTAATGTGGATGGATATCATTTTAGCTGGACAAATGTAAGTAGTATCAGTAGTATTACTCAAAAAATCGTTCAGACAGGAAAGATGGAATGGTTGTGACATCATTCAAAGGTGACTTTCCGTATAATCTTGTCCATCACTTTGTGGCATGCAAAATGGAAGTAAATTACTCCAGTTAAAATATAATACTGAATATGCTTACTAGGGTTGGTTTGTTATGTGTACAAATAGATTTTTGCCAAAATATAGTAATATTGCTATTTAACTATTTTATAACTTCTGTAAGGATCGATTTTGGAGAAAAACAAGATCAAAGAACACAAGGTTTCGGTGTCATGGTGTTGATGCTAATCGCAACTGGAAAGTAAAATGGTGTGGTAAGTCTGGAGGTACTTTGGTCCACCAGTTCAGATTACCCTGTATTTATTTAATTATCCAACAGAGTAAGTAGGTTAGGTCACATCCGTTGTGAAGCGTTCTCTTTTCCATAGTCAAAGTTGAAACTACTTTCCCATAAAGCCACAAGCCAGGGCTCAAATCTTCCTTCTAGTTTCTGAAAAAATAAAAGTCCTGAACTTTGGGAAAAGCACATCTCATCACAAGTAAAAAGTTTTCATGGCGAGTGTGGCAAAAGTAAAAAACTACACATACAGCTATTCTGTATTTCTGCAATCATGTAAATCATTTGAAGCACAGCATTAAGCCTGGCCCATCACATTTCAGAATTTACCTGACTACAGCTTTAGGAAACATTTCAAACTTCATTTTATTTAATTAATCATTTCTCTGAAATGGCTTTAGCTTTGGAAATGTCAGACTTGCTTTGTTGGCCTCACAGAGGAATGTCTGAGAATATTTTAAGGCCATTATTATTAGTGATTTAATAAAGAAAGAAGGTGCTTCTAAATGCATGGAGATCCAATTTTAAACTCCCAGCACTTCTGTAAATACTTTCATAAAAATTGACCTCAATTTTGCATAGAAAATGCAGCAGTAATGAAATACTAGCAGAAGATTTGGCATGGGTCCACTGAAGAAGAAATGGTATTTTATCAAATCTTACAGCAAGAGAGTGCAACTCGTACAGTAGTAAGCAGCCATACAAGTTCTGGTGCAGCAGAAAGTAATAGCACTTTGTTGTGAAATTTGGCGATATACACCTGGTTCTTCTGCTGACCTGCTCTCCCATCTTGAGCAACTTCCTTCACCTCTCTGTGCAGCTGTTTTCTCCTCCAGCATTCGTCCACCTTCCTTATTTACATTACAAACTTGTAAAGACAGAAATTGTATTTGCATAGTGCTAGCGCAACAGCCCTCCCTTCAGCCCATCCCTTTTCCACTGGAAGTCTCTAGATGTTTCCACAATAGTCCAATTACCTGCAGTAGGAGTGAGCGCTGTACAGTCTGGCTTGCAGCGACTGGATTCTTTAAGTAGATTTTCGAGAACTGTAAGGATAAAAGTGAGTGTGAATAATCTCCCTGGGGAGATTACAAATGAGGTGAGAGTGAACAGAAGCATACATTCAATACAGTATGGACCTGTGAAATATGCTTCCTGTTTTTTTCAACTCTACTTGCAGTAAGGAGAGGGCAGACACAGAAGCAGTTACAGAAAGCCTATGTTAGCTGAGAATCCCTCCACTACAGAAGACAGTCCCAGGGCTGCTATCAATTTTATGCTGCAAAAATAATGTAAAAATGAACCAATCACTGCTACCATATTTTACTTAAGTGCGTAAGTCACAACTGCAGGTATTTTGGGGACATACATTTACTGTTCAGAAGATAGCCACCGGCATAGTTGGAATGAACAGTTCTCTTACAAAGTCTTCAGAGCCGTATTATAGGTACCTATGAGTGCAACATTAATACTCACCCAGTGCATTTTCTTTCTAGTCCTAATTAATCTTTCTTGGGTTCAAATCACTCTGCTCCTCCCTCTTCTTGCTCCCTAGCCACTGTATTAAAGCACACTTTTTACTCAGTCCTGAAAATGTTTGCTTAGTTTTCAGGAAAAAACATTTTTTCTAGGCTGAGTGAAACTATAACAATACACACACGGGTTGTGTGTTGTAATCCACTACTTGCTGCATTCCTCCCCTGCACTGAACATGAAGGACAGGTCCCCACCCTGAGTTTAAAAAATAAAAATTCCTTCAGGGTTGCTCGTCATCCCACCAAGCACATGGTCTGCTTCCCTCACCGGACCCCAAACTCTGTCTGATTCTCTATTTTGCCAGAGAATAAAGAGCTCTTTCATGAACTGGGCCGACTGGTGCTCAGAAGATCCTCACCCGGCGCCCTAGGTTCTCATTAATCTGACACTAAATGAGGCGGAGAAGAATCTAGATCATATCACACTTTGAGGCTTGTATAATCATGCTGTGTTTAACATTTAATACTGCATATGCTTGTAAAAACCTTTTAATTCAGTTCAGTCGCACTTAGAGTTCGCACACGGGCTTGAACTTCACTGTGGGGCTTCCTGGCAGGTGTGTTGTGGCAGAATCCGGCCCCAGCAAAGCCGCTGAATGCTAGCTGCAGTGATCTGGTTGGTAAAGATAACACAGCATCCCTTCAGCTTTCCTCTTCCCTTCTAGTGTAGGACTTTGATGTAAGCTTTATGATGTTGCTTCTATATTCTCTCGGGACTGAGAAAAAGGCCGTATCGCTGATTGTGGTAGACTTCACCTTGCAGCACCCTGTACCAAAATAGCAATTGCACACAGACCCAGGTGAATACTGACAGCAAGATCTCTGGCTAGAAATGCTCCTTGCAATATATAAATATGTGCAATAACTAGCACGATGAAATAAATAGCAACTATAAAGACAATAATGAGGTACTTAGAACTAAATTATGTCATAGGGCAAATCCAGTTAAAGGTGTTGCATCCGAAGGCCCCAAGAGAGCAGCAGTGGGAGTTAAAATTCCCAGCACATCACAATTTCCAGTGCACCCCATTGCTCACTGAGGACAGTACCCCATGCTGGCAGAAGAAGTGCCTGCAAGGAAGTTTGAGAATCATGCTCCAGCTCATCCATCCTCCCAGCCTTCCTTGTGTACCAAAGCATTGGTTTTATCAGTCTCTGCACACATTTCCTTTGTACATTTGATCTCATGATGGATGTCGGAGGAGATTTGTCCTCCCCCAGTATGCTATCAGGTACAAAAATAAGGCAGCATGATAACATTTTATGCAATTCCATTTTCTTCTCATGACTGTAACTCAGAGATTTCACAGGAGTTGATACATACTGTATCATTTTTCCCCTTCTTGTGTTACTTTAAAAGAACTTCCAGTATGAAAATTGAGGATATCCTTACATTATCCAAGGCCACCATGGAAACCCTCTCTTTTTACTACCAGCCAGCTTCACTTAAGGAAAAGCGATAACTACAGCTGGGATTGCAAATGGCTCACAGTAGTAGGCTGGACAGGTTAGAGAGTTTTTTCTTCACTGAAAGTCACTAAACTGAATCATATTTTACCATTGGCTCATTTTACCATTAGCTTGTAGGATTCTGCTGTTTATTAACAGTGATGTCCATTTTCATGATTCAGTATACAACACTGTTACAGAAGATGAAGTATCCATAAAAAAAAGCAAAGGCTCCAGAGGCTCTGTTAAATAGCTCTCCTTTAGCTATATTATCTGACAAGACATCGAGGCAGAGTGCTCTTGGGATTTGGATGACTTGGTGGCCATCTGTTCTGCAGGGAGGAGACCATCTGCCCTCTATATAACCCTTCCATATCCACTGCAATCTAAGCACTAACACCTTTTGAAATCCCCACCTGTGGCCATTGAATGGTAGCCTCAACTTTCATATTACAAATGAAGCTGCAGCATGAAATTCTTCCACTTTTTAATTTTTTTGGCATTAGGTTGATTGCATAACCCTGTTTCAGTTCATATTATTATGCCTTCTCACACACTGCTCTTTTCTTATTATTTGAAGATGGCAGTACTTACTATACAAAGGAAAGCTAATAAAACACTGCTTTTGTAAGTCCCTGATGACACCAGGGAATGTCGCAAACAAACAATTATTATTCTGCGGGTCAGTGTAAAACATGTGGCGTTTTCAAATCACAGTGGATAAAAGAGCAGAGCGGATTTGCATAAATATTGTTCTTTTAGGCCCAGGCCCTAAGCTGTAAATGAGACGGTGGCTTAGATCCAGAATTGCTAAATGATAAAGGAGCCACTGCCACATCTCCTTTTCTGAGTTTCATCTTTCAGTACCTCATGGGATATTACAGGCAGGCTACACTTCTGCAGCTTACTGCCACCTGAGCAGGTTGACGTGGTGAAAGATATCCTCACAACTGAACCCCGGCCCCAAACTTGAAGGAAAATTAAGCCCTGTGCAAACTGAGATGATCTCTGTTTTAGCTAACTGAGCAATCATCTCATGTGGCTTGTCGTTTTTTTCCCATAAGGTTTGCAAGAGTAAAAATAGGCGGTAGTCAGGAACTATTCTCATGTTTTAAACCAGTCTCTAAGATAATGCCTGTTGAGGTTATCTACCTACCATTGTAACCACCACTGTAGTAGCTAGTATGTTAAAATGCTCTTAAAGGCTAGACTTGGCAGTGACTAGTGAAAGAGGTACAGCGCTCTGATTTCAAATAGACCAACTGAGAGCCTTCAATAGTTTTAATACTGGAATGCTATCATAAAATGTGCTGCTCGTGTGGAAAGCCAGGGAAGAAAATACAATTAAGTCAGGCTCTCCTTTTTCTGTTGGGTTAAAAGTATGTCCTCTGGGGAGAACTGCGTGTGGTTGACCAATTGGCAACTTGGTGTGTCTACTAGATGAACAAGCAGATTGCTGTACTGAGGTCCCACTGGCTCATGCCCATCAGTCACAAGAAAGTCATTTGTTTATTGCTTTTCAAACTTTTGCACGTGGGCCCACACAGGCTGAGCCAGAAGTTGACCCTTGGAAATTCTCTGTGATCGTTCACCATCAACCTTCTCATTCAATCTCTAGATGAAGGTGCTTCATTTCACCCATGCGATGACACCTACTGTGGTCCCTTTCCTGAGTCTGAGCCTGAAGTAAAGGCTGTTGCTCATTTTCTCCGCAAACATCGGAAACAAATAAAAGCCTATTTGTCCTTCCACGCATATGCACAGATGCTGCTGTACCCTTACTCTTACAAATATGCAACTATTCCAAACTTCAGCTGCGTGGTAAGTACATTAAAACTCGGGAGAATACGCTTCCCTATATAATATTTTTTGGTACATTTTGTTTTGAGAGGGGACTTGTTTCTTCAATACTTTGCACATATTTAATATTGAACGGTATTTATTCTGGATCCGCTTGCAATTGTATTTCTGGTTATATAACCTTCACTCAAAGTGAGTCAGTGGTAATTTGATTAAAATGGTATAGTGCCTTCCATCCATCAGTCCCTTTAAATTACTTTATAGGATAAATCCCTGAGTTTTAATTATAGTTGTTGTTATTATAATTTTATTTAATTAACTGTAATGGGAATTATGTACTTAAGTCCTTGGGCATCTAGCTGAAATTCTGTCCCTTCATGCTCAGAACTTAAACACTAGGAGCACGAAGATCATCTTCAATGTTATGAACAAAATAAAATTGAAATGGTTTATGTTTATCAATTAGAGGAGAAATCTTACAGGTTTCACCAAAAGTAAAGCTTTGATTGCTTTATGTATCATCCTGCTCAGACATAGTGTTTTTAACCCTTTAAGACAAGCAGTTAATTAATATCAGGGACTTTTGTCTATTAGAAGAATAAATTAGTAAGTTTACTTCTTTTGGTGCAAGCTTATCGGTTTACAGATACGTACATTTCACGTATTCCATGCTCATCCAAACGCAGAAGAACTATTCCCTCTGCTCGCAGTCTGAGATCTGGTTTTAGCCAGCCTCCTGTACATAAAACCGTTCCTATGACTTATTCTCTTAGGGAAACGTGGCTAAGCTTTACTTTCTGGATTGCTCCCGCTCACAGACACACATTGCACTGACCAGTTGCAAGCCTCTTTCTTTCGCCCTCAGTCCCCAGTAAAATTACATTGTCCATATTTCTCCCATTTTGGTCTCGAAGTTGCAGTGACTTTGAACGTGCTAGTTAAAGCTAGTTTACTCCAAAGGAGCTTAACTGTACCTTAGATTTATCCTGTGCAGAACAAATGTTGTCAGTCCCTGGAGCTTCGCTGAAGTTCCACTCAGTTGCCCTCTCAAGAGGCTGAGCAGCCAGCACTCCACAAACTAAACTTTCTTTGTGCGTTTTTTTCTGTTAAGACACTTAATTTCAGCAGCTACAAAAATTTTCCTGTCTGATGTCATTCCTGGGAAATAGAGCAAATTAGAAGTTAACTAAGCAGTGAGAGGAGCTAAAAATATGGGACCTGGGGGGACTGACCACCCAGCCCTGCACTGACTGTGAATAAATCCATGAATCTTCTTTTTAGTTTACCTTCTCCACCCTCTTTTGGGGAGTGGCAAAGACAAAGGAGCTCCCCAAGTGAATTGGTGACTACCAAAAAACATAGACTGGGAATTTAAAACCACAGGATCTCATTCCTTTGAAGACCAGCAGGTGCAAGAATATTTTTTTAAGAACAGACAACACAGCAGAAGGGAAAGACATGGTGTTAGGAAGAATCAGCATCTTCTCTGCAAGTAGGTGATTATTGGGTATTTGATGAAAATATCCAGAGTAACGTAAGGCAATAGCAGACACAGCGTCAGGAAATTCATTGTAAGGAAAAGGAGTCACTAACTGAGAGTTTTCACACATACCAGTAAATTCTCAGTACATGTTGTTCTTGTTGCTTAACAGCTATTTCCATTCTGAGACAGGGAGTAACTGCCCCTCAGCAAACACACTCTATCTTTCCATCCACAGCTTTTAGACCAAAGGAACCCAGTTTTTTATGTGTAGTAGGTGTTCCCCAGGCTTGTGAGACCCTGGATTGGGCTTCTCATCAGAGGGAGTGGAGCACAGACCTAAAGGGACAAAGACAGACACAGTTTTAGACAACAGCCCTGGACAAACGGAAGCCAAATCCCAATTCTAAATATTTTGCCAGTATTTGGACTCTATACTTCTTTTTATTGCAGTGGGTCAAAAAGATCAGGGAGGTTGGAATAAAACTGAAGTAATTTCCTGTTATTTAGAAAGCTCATTATATCATAGTGAAAATAAATGGAATACTGCTGCTTATTTATTTGTGTATTTTAATATCTGCCTACAGCCAAAGGCTCCATCACCTGGTGGCTCCTAAATGAATAGTCTTTAATATTTGAGGTGTCTAAAATGGTGACTTAGGCTGAGGTTTCAGATTCTCCAGTTCTCTTGGAAATTACAGTGAGCTAGAAGGCGGCAGATCTCTGTTTCCTGCTGCTGATGGAACCAGCTTTGTTGGTCTACATGGACTGTGAACAGTGGACAACTGTAGGACTCTACACGCATAGCAGATAATAACATTTGGTCCTAACAGGGGGCCATAATTAATTCTGAGCAGAAGAAAGGATGTTTCTGTCTGGGTCGTATCATTCTAGTGAGCTGTCAGTTACCATCTCAATTAAAGTCCTCAATTATTCAGAGTTGCTTTGAAACTGGAGAGCTGTGTACTGATCACAACATGCATATTCTGTTCTAATTTAGGCACAACTCTCTTATTAACAATCTCCTGAAATCTGTCCTTTTAAGATACTTAAAATGGAAGTGCACTTTTAGATTGAAAAAAACAGCAGAAACATTCATCCATCTCGAGAGTTTTAAATTTCACCTACTTTTCATCCCTGTTCTTTCTGTACAGTTGTTTGCCTTAGTGTTTGCAGTGAACTTACATGGCATGACTGAGTTTGTCTATGTCTTTGTGAAAATCTGGCAATTTTATGTGAAGCTTTCTCCTTGAGGGTGTTCAAAGACTGGTTGTCCGGATTTATTCAGGATCCAACCTGCACAGTATGATGCATTTGAGAACTGTCCCCTTCAGTGGGAGCAAGCAGCACCCCTCAAGGCTAAGAGCATCGAGTTCACAGTGCCCGGGGATGCCTGCCTATGTGGTGGACGTGGACTTGGGTCACTCCTGGTCTGGCCTCCAGATGGTTGCTGCCTCTGCACAGAAACCAGTCCTGTTGTGCTGGTTTTAAATGGGCATTGCCAAACTATTTCTTCAGAAAGATTTCAACAGGGCTTGCTTCTGTTGTCTCACTGCTGTACAATGCGTAACTCGTGCACAGGGAGTCTTCTCCTTTGTGGCTGTGTTCTCCGTTCCATGGCGCGTTTACCAGGACATTGCTCTCCACCCATCTCAGCTCCCTCAGCTGAGCCCTGCCTCCCACTCCCTTGGCATCAGGCCTCTTGTCAGGCCGTCCCAGCTCCACACCACGGCCCTGGGATGGTAAGCACAGCTGCTTGCCAAATTTCTGTTGAGCAAGAGCCTGGTGCTTGGGGCTTCAATGCAGGGACCCGAAAACAGCCCCAGGATTAAGCCAGAATCCCGATTTCTAACAATGGCAAACAAGTGGAAGATTAGGGAAAACGTATAAACAGAAAGGCAAGTATAGAGTAATCCTTCCCCAGTGCATTCATCTAGTGCCTGATGAATAACAAGGTAAGAACCAGATTCATGAAGACTTGCATAAACTGAAACCAACAGCTCTTCAGTTCACAGAAAGAAAACAACTAAAACAACCATTACAGCTTTATCCAGTGGTTCAACGTCCAGCAGTTTCTAGCTCCAAAGATGTTCATTTCCTGCTCTCTATAGGGAGGTGGCTCTGTGTTTTCCTAGATATTCCTGGCCTTCACTGTACATTCTCCAGGATCCTTTTCTTTGGGATCATAATATTCCTTTTTCTTTTGAGTATGTGTGTCCCTTCTCTGTGTTTGGATGCACTATCCAGGTGTGACCCTCAGAATTTGCCATGGGCCAGGCCTTCTGCACCCAGTTTCACAGGATGCCATGAACCTCCTAAACAGACTGCATCCATATGGATGTTGAAATGTAGGTGCTGATTTTCCCCGTACAGTACTGAAATCACATTTCTGCAATAGTGGAAAGAGTTCTCCAAGCCTACATCATCTGGCCCCAGAGAACGTTAGACCAGCAGTGAACATTCACTTGTCCATCAGAGATTCAGGAGTGGAATTTGCCTCCTTCCTTCTTCCCATTCTGCTCACTGAACCACTGTGGACCATTTCTCCTTCACAAGCCCAGCAGAGATGAGGTTTAGTGGACTGGGAAATGCATCCACAGGTACTGGCAGAAGATGCATGCATGGCTTTTATACTGCATAAAAAGATTATTTCATCTCACGGTCTCACATGTTGCTTAAATTTGTTGTGTCACTAAATTGGTGTACATATGTATAATTACAAATACTTAATGGCTGATCATTCCCAATGCAGTGAGCTGCTTTATGCCATGAAAATACTGAACCAACTTTTTCATGGAATTAGGGAATTGCTGTCAATAAAAATAAATAATGCTTTTATCCTTTAAAATAATTTTAAATAGCTGCCACGGACTCCCAGAACACAGCATTGCGCCGGAATTCTATGATCCATAGCTCAGGTTCCAATCCCATTACAGTATTTAATTCGAAGTCTAATCGATGTGTTTGTTTTTCTCCCACACACAGGAATCAGCAGCCTATAATGCTGTTAACGCTCTTCAGTCAGCCTATGGTATAAGATACAGATATGGTCCCGCATCTAGCACTTTGTGTAAGTTTTCCTCTGGCATAGGTTTGTGACTTTGACCTACCTATAGTAAGAAGGAGATTACCCTTACTGTAACAAAGAAAGCAAACACCGTTTAAAGTGAACTTTGTTCCAGTTGTGGATGGTGAGGAAGGCGGAAGATGAAGTTTTGTAACCGATTCAGTCAGTTGATTGCAGTAAGATTAACTCAGTTGATGCAATAAAAGAGATTAAAATGCAATGCATTTGAGAGGCAAAAGCCAGAAAATAACATGTTCAGAACATATAAAAACAGATTTTTAAAAAAAGAAAGATAAAACAAGATCTTAAAAAGCATATCTTGATCAGATACTGTAAATGCACTAAGTTATAAAATATTTGGGAGGAAATAATTCAAAGTAGGTTTCATTTTTCACCATTACTTTGCCTCTCCATCTGTGCAATTGTGATAGATACAGTTATTCATAGAGCTCATTCTAAAATTTAGGGTCATGTCTTTAAAAGCTAGGTTTCAAATGTCTCTGTGCCTAGATGATGATAAATGATAGCAACAGTATCTTTATTTGGACATCTTCCATTTTTCAGAGAGCGATTTCAAATGCATTTTTCCCTGTAACAAAATATCTTTAAAATATGCCTTTTAAATATGTAACGACATTTGTCAGGCAAGCTCTCCACGTAGACAGGTAAGAGAAAAAGAAGTTCAATAGGTTTCAACGAGACACTTTTTTTTTAACCAAAACTATGAGACCTGAATGCTCTCGGTAATGATAACAGGCCCACTTTATTGTGGGCCTCCATCTCACAGCACGGTCGTCATCTTGTGCTCATTACAGTGCAGTCAGTCACTATGTCAAAAGAAGAGCAGTGTGAATTAATGCCAGAATTGCACAGAAGACAGCAGGCCACATGAGAGATGGATCTTTATATAAATAAAAGTGCCTTGGGTAATCAACATATGGAGATAACGAAAGCATGAGAAGCACACTTCCTCGGGAAGGTTTGTTAATATTAGACACCACCTATGCAAATGCTCTCACGCTGTAAGGAAATGGTGAGAAAACAAGACAGAAATTAAGAGAAAAGAATTTTCAAAGCACTTTGAAAAGGAGACTGTAGATTACTTTATCAACTTTCTCCCTTCTCCCTGCAAAGGAATTGCCTAAAAAACCCAAGTTAAACTGAGGAGCATGCAGAGCTCCAGTCCAGCTGGGAGATCTTTGTGGAAGCAAAGCTTTAGACTGCATTCACCTGGGGACAAGGACAGTTTGAGGCTTTATTCTAAATGTTCTCTTTTATTAAAGTTTTGCTTTACACAAAAAAGTCAGTTATTAATTTCCTTCCTGTGAAAATCAAGGGTCTAATCCGTATTGTGGTGAGCGCCTTTCGCCAGGTGCTGGGTGCCCATGAGTGTTCAGGATGAAGGGTGTTCAGGATCAGGGCAAGCAACAGCTGGAGTTGCAAGTGTATTCACTGAGTCCTGGAGACAAAATGCCGTAAGAACCCTCTGGTGCTTTCAACATGACCTGCATTTAAGATTTTTGAAAATTTTCTCTGAATTCCCTCTTTCAGATGTGAGTTCTGGTAGCTCTATGGACTGGGCCTACAAAAATGGCATCCCCTACGCGTTTGCGTTTGAGCTGCGTGACACCGGCCATTTTGGATTTTTACTTCCCGAGACGCTGATCAAACCAACCTGCACAGAGACCATGCTTGCAGTTAAAAATATAACTCTTCATCTGCTGAAGAAATGTCATTGAGAGCTATTTCTAGGAGCTGGAAGTGAGCGTTCTACTCCCAGTGCTGCTGCCTTTCAGTGTGTTCAGTTGCCATTCTAAGCTTGGCCACTTCAAAATTATAGAAGCTAATGGGAAATATGGTATCGTTTCTACCAGATTCACTTGGTGGAAATGGAAAAAATCATTTAATATCTGCTCTAGAACAGTCGATAAAGTTGATATACTAACTTAGTTACCAGTTTGGTGTAAAATAGTCTGTTCTTTTTACAATAAAGCTTCGATTCTGCAACTTCAGTGGGGCAGGTCCAGGTTCACATACAGGTGCCTGAAATAAAACTCCACTTCCAGACAGTCCCTGGCCTTACTCCTTTCCCTAACAGGAAGACTTCCCTTAGCAGCGTCTCTCAAACCAAGGGATAAAGTTTACATTCATATATATGTACTCTGTGACCCAACACAGGCCTATGTCTATAGCAGTAAATGGCATATAGTTGCAGCTGCTGCGCTGCAAGTGGCAATGTGGCTTCCTTCTGCTTGTATACATATATATGTATATGCACTTTGGTGATTTTTTTTTCATGTAATGCAAAAATTTGACCCAAGGTTTCCTTTAACTGTTCAGAGAAACCTATTTTCAAATGTATATATTGGGGTGGACTCAAAATCAACATATTGCCTTTGAAAATGTAACTTTCCTAGAGATGTGTAAGAATTATAATGAAATATTTTTGAGATATACAATACTCTGCTTTATGGAGAGACAAAGCAACTTGCCATGACTTGGAACTCAGAAGCCGGCAGTTGACTGGTCCATCTGGGTTCTGCTGTAGTCAGTGTCTGCCCATTTCCACCAGCCAAAGATCTAGCCTTAAACTGTAATTAACTGATGCTAACTGATGTTTTATTTATCAGTATTCTCGCAGTGAGTTCTGTAGCTTTATGGCTATGTGGCTGTTCTTCTTGGAAGTTGTATTTTTTGCATGTTTTAAAGGAATTAATAATAGATTCTTAAGTGAGCTGGAGGTGAAAGGAGAAGCTTTACAGCTGAAATACAGTGAATAAACACCATGTTTGAAAGAATAATAATGAAAGCACAGAGAATAAAACAACTTGTTGAGGGTTTTTTGGTACTTTTAAAATACTATTTTTTTTATCTTATATCTGCAAAAGCATATATTTTACTTTACTAATTTTGAGTTTAATCTTACGCCATAACATGTTAAATAAAACACTTGTTAATAACATCATCAAAGACTTTTGAAGTATTCTTCATATTTCATTTAATTGTTAAACTTTAGTTCAAGGTTGTGACAATTTTACCTATCTGTAAAACATTACTGACACCAAGGATGCGATATTTTAAAACACCTACATCCTCTCTAAATAAGTACTTGAACTTAGCAAGCGGGCAACCTTTATGAGACTAGGGAGTGCTGTATTTAATTAAGAATACCATTGTTTTCAGGACTGCAAAAGACAATCAGTGAGCAAAGATGACAGAATTGCATTCTATTTGTTTAACATTTTGTTAATAAAAAGTATTTATTTTAAACAAGCTTTCTGAAAGCTTGTTCAGATTTGATTAGTTCAGACGTGTTTGAGTAGTGCAAGTTTCTATTCTGGTTTAATAAAAATCTAGGGGACAGAAGTTCTCAAAATATCTATCCACTAGTCATTTCCAATTGCTTATGACCATAATCATTAAATATTTTGAAGACAGCAGTAACTGTCATTTGCTATGCACAGATTCTTGACCAACGGTCTTGATAGTGGTGTAAATTAAATATTAGCACCAATTGTTGGGAGTTATTCTGGATTTAGGTGACCAGATTGAACTACTACAAGGACATAAGAGACTGAAGTGAAGGACAGAAGGCATGAGAGATGCCTAATAAGCATGAGGCAAATTTACCTCTGGATTGCTACAGTACAAACCTTTCCAAGTATAGGCCAGGAGAAACCAGATTCAGATGTGATGGTTTGATTCCTGCTCGTAGTCCAACAGTTCGTTACATGAAACATTTCAGCTTTATCTTCATACCATCACATCTCCACTGGTACTGAAAAGTAATTGAACTCTTGGAGCAAGAAAGGAAAAAAAAAAAACCCACAAACCCCCTCTTTTAGTCACCAAAAGGACCTAACATTGTAGATCTAGTTGACTTTCTTGGACAGGAATAATTGCAAGTATTCTTACATTTATCTGAGAAGCTTTGACATTTCAAAGTACTTGATATCAAAACCAGTCCATGAATAAAGCTACATCCTGGTATCTGGATGGACTCAGGCTGAATACTATGTATTATGTGCAACTGAAAACTCTGAGCTGAGTTTTGAAGACCTGTGCCGGGTAATTCAGTGCCCCGTAGCTGAATACAAGTGTAAACAGTCTCTGAGCCCTTTAATTTCAGGGTCACTAAAGCTGATCAGAAAGGCAGTCACTAGAAAAGCACAAACCCTATTTCCTGAATTAAGAATTTGTAAGACAATTTATCAGCAAGAGTGATTCTAAATAGAGTAGTTTAAGTAAAGAACTACTGGAAATCAGCTATTTGGATATGGAATGACAGCCTTTGTGACTTACAAATGTTACTTCTCTGAACAGCTCTTTTTTATCTCCATAATTGCTTACTTCTCTTCCCTTTGTCCTTCTCATCAGCAGTCTTTACTGCCGACAGGACAACAGAATTGATAACTGGTCTTGAGAAAAGCAAATTTATTTTATGATCGTAGGTATAGTTTATCATTCAACACAATAAAAAGTACATGAACAGCAAAACACTGGTTATTAACCCAGCAGTCAAAATCACATATATAATGATTATGTGAAATCCAGGAGTTATATTGCCATTGATTATTGATAGAATAATTATAACCACTTCTGTTACTTGGAAAAAGTGCTCAGACAAGCTTTTGTGAACATCTGTTCTTTTTTTTTGATAGCTTTTATTTTTTATAAACAAAACCCTGAGATTAATTAACATGAAGGAAACAGGCCTATGCCTCTTCAAGTCACCCTCCCCAACAACAAAACAATTATCCCAAATTACCTTGAATCATTATTCATAAATTGATAAAAAATTGTATTGGGTTTGGTTGCAAGCCTTGAAGAAAGAGCACAGCTGATGGGTGAAGCTCCCCATGTGTTTTTCAGAAGTTGCTTCAAAAAGGCCAATGTATTTGGTCACTCATGTAACGTGTAAAGCCTATGGGAAACTGCAATTCTTTTTTGAAATTTCTGAAATTGTAATAGAAAGAGTCCAAATGACCTTGAATGCCAACAAGCATTTACTTTGAAACATCTAGTGCCAGTCCGCTTGTCTGTTGCAAACTGCAGCGTGCAGATTGCGCTGCCTGCTCGAGGACTGCGTAAAAATAACTGTTTATTGAAAAGACTGCATCTAATTCTTCAGGTTGGGAAGAAAGCATTATACTTCCTGCCAAAAATAAGTTACTACTCAGCCATTCTAGTTTATTCATGTTAAACAATCCCTTCCCTTTTTATGTTTATATTCAATTTAATAGTACCACTCAAAGAATAAGATATTCGGTAGCATGGGTAGAGTAATAAGTATTTTTGTAAGAAAGCCCTTTGACCTTTCCTTTGGCTGTGCAAAACTACTGTATCATTTCCATAGTTCACTGTTATATAGCAGTCACATTCATTGTTAAAAAATGTTAGTCTTACACATAATGACTTCATGTTTTTGACTTCCGTGCCTAAAAGCCAAATGTTACCATTTTCATGCAGTTCTTAAGTGATGGTAAAACACCAGAATCGTATCTCAGGTGCATAGAGATACAACTACTCCTCTGCTGCAGAAAACAGGACAAGAGAACAGAAATTCAAATAAATTACAGAGAGACTTTTTAAATATGACATTAGCCATATTTCCTTAAAAACATTTTTAAATGCTCACCACACAAAAATACCTTTTCTGAGTTGTAAATTTAAAAGTCTTCTGTCCATGGAAAATGTAGGCCATTTGGCATGCTTAACGTATGCCCGATTCTCATACTCATTCAGGATAAAAAATTAAAGGTCCAAACAGCTGTAATTGCTTCCTCCTTCACTGTGTAGGAGGAAAGCTGGGTGCGGAGAGAGCTGCCTTCTGGCTGACGGCATCGATAGGCTTTCAAGCGCTATCAGCACTCTGAAGTCAGGAGCACGGATGCTGTTGGCGGGTCTGTCTTGGAGGAAGGTGAACACCACCAGAGTGGTTCAGCCCCGGTCCTCGGCGGAACGTGCCTGTCGCCCTAAGCGCGATGCGCTGGTTGAGCAGCTTGTCGGAAATTCACAGCCTTAGGCTGCCTGTGGTGTCAAAAGGGCCTGCCCTAACAACAAAGTCTTCTGTTAATATCTGCAGATTTGGCATAACTAGAGTCACCCCAGAGCGGTGAGCTAACACATGGTTCTCCTTAGCAAATGATGTTTGGGGCAAGACATTTAGAATAGGCAAATCTTTAGCCCCTGAATGCTTGTCCTTGCCTGACAAGCAGGAGCAGTCAAGCAGAAAGTCTCGGCTCTCTCTGCTTGCAGATCCTTCCGAGCCCTCTCCTGAGAGACCGAGTCAAGCATGGCAGGGCTTGCCCTTGGATTTAGACATCAGGGAATGCACTCATAAATAATAGATTCAAATGTTAATTAAAAAAATATGCCACTGTCCCTAGCCATGCAGAAAGCACACTTCGCCTGCGACAAAGAAAATCCATCTATTGCCATAAAGACATGGAGTAATAGATTTCACTCGTCCTGCCGGCTCTTAGAGGCCAGCCACCTTAGCACTGCTCGGCGTTATTGAAAAAGACATGCCGCAGAATAGCCATAACAATGAAATATTTTAATCTATCCCCAGGTCTGTAGGAGCATATACTTTATCTCAAATAATAGATAACTGCTTCTGAAATAAATATTGTGGTACGACTGCGAGCAGATGTTTTAGTCTTTCGTGCTGACTACTATGTGCCAGGCTATTTCTCTGCATAACCAGGATGGCTCGATGCTGGGAGGGCTGTCTCTTTTTTTAACCAAATAAGGAATCTTTTTTTTTCTTACCAGTTCTGAGCATAATATCAAATTATGCCTGAAGATATATACACACAAAAGAGAAAGTTTCATTTTATAACAGAATTTTCAATTTTCTTGAAAATAATGCATCTGTTAAAATCACAGCCAGAGTTTTCAGCTGGCTTATTGTTTTCAGCATGTCATAACTGAAAAAAACAGTGTAGTAGCCCGAAAAGCTGAGCAGAAATGACTGATCTACTTACTGTTTCATTTCCTTGTTTCATTTCACTTTGTTTCTAGACTGAGAAAATCTGGGTTGATTGGGCTGAATTGAAAGAGTGCAGCCAAAAAGCTGAGTGTAAGGGGTTCTTCTGTGCTTAATGAGCTAGAAATAGCTACTTTAAAAAAAAAAAAAAAGTAGTAACTTGTTATATTTTAAAGTCTTTATACTAATTGCTTTACTCTGTTTGAATTAAATTATCACATTCATAGAACTTAGTATGGTTTGGAATGATGTATTGTTATTTTCTTGGGAGCCAGCCAGTTTTCTAAGGGTTAAATGAGTGAAGCACCTGCTAGTGTGGTAGAAGAACCAGAGCTGCTCTTTGGCCTTGTTAGCACAGAATCTGTCAAAAAGGCAAAATACACTTGAGCCTTATCTAACAGGATAAATTTGCTATATCATGCTGCATGCGTCTCCATTTCTCTTCCTCCATTTCAAAAAAGAAGTGAATACTGTCTGTCGGTGATGACTTCAGGCTATAAAAGTGCCTAACTTTTGGTACTAAATTTAAATCATGAACCTGTTAAAATGCGTGAACTTCCCCGCATACCTACGCAGATCCATTCACACACAAACAAGACGTCTGTCTGCACAGTGTGTACTGGGTGACGGTTTACGTAATGGTGTGGCTGCGATTCTTGGCAACCACAGGGCTGCTGATAGCAGGCAGCATGTGTTCAGCATCTCTCCTCTGCCTGCTGTAAGCACACACAAGTTCAGCTCGTTTGGCCAGTTCCCTAAAAGCCCCCAAACGCTATTTCACTGGTGCAACACAAGAAGTTCTCCTCCTGGGGTTGCTGCGGCGTATTCCTGTGGGTTTCCCACTACGACTATTAACACACCCCCTACAAGCTCAGATCATGGGGCAAGCCCTTCGTGTGTTGCAGCGTACAGAGCTAAGAGGTTGGGTTTTGCTGTTGCGAACGCTCAGGGCAGAGGCTGTGAGAAGGTCTTACACCCTCAACTCCCAACGTGGACTGCATCCCAGAAAGCCTTCATTACCTCGTGGGTTATGAAGAAGGCCCTACCATTGCCCATAGTGACCAAAGGTGTGTCTAAGGCTGTTCCTGTAAAGTCTGGAAACACTAAGGAGAGCACTGGAGAGCTCTCCATACAGGCCCATACCAGCTGCCACCGGGATTTTTGGACTGCGTCAGCCCATGAACAATTCTCCCATATACGAGCCATTCGCAGGAATACGTTCGTAAAACAATAATTTTAGACAAAAAAAAAAACCCTTATACATTTTAAAGATTTTCTGTTAAAACTATTGTGATTATTTTAATGGGGTTTCTTTTCTGAGAAATGAGGTCTCTTTTCGGAGAAGCTGAGGTAGAAATAACGTGAAGTTGCTGTCATGCTGAAGGCTGTTTAGGGAGTCAGTGGATGCAGTCCACTACCCGTCAAACACGCACCTACCAACACTGCGGATAATAAGCGCATCCTTCAGGAGATGTCTCAGCAGAGACCTCGCAGCAAACGTTTCTGAAGACCGGGCTACTCTTCGGAGAGCGGTTTTGATGCAGACTGGCTAATGAATGTTGGGAAGCTCATCTACAACTCTCTCCTCTTGAGCTGAGAGTAGGAACATCACGTTTCCACAGCTGTCAGGACTGCACTTTTCAAAAAACCATTAAAGCCTGTATCAGAGTTTTAACAGGGAAAGGAAGGTCTCCGCTCATTTCAGACTCCTCTGCACGGCACCAGGGGAAGGGCTCCTTCACTGATGTGCCTGGCTGCAGATCCACTGGCACCCAGCCCACCAGAAACAGCGTTATTTAAAATTGCTGGAATCACCTTCCTGTTTTTTGCTTTTGCCTCTTTGAGAAACTTAAACAATCCATCAGTGCTAAAGCCTAAATATGCGCAAGAATAACTCTCCCCCATTTAGGTGTCTATTTAAGGACACAGAAAAAGCTGATTTCTTAAAAATTCCTTTTTGGATTCAGTGATTTCCATTCTGCTGAAAACTAAGTTTGTATGTACGGGGGGAGGGGGGAAATAATCCCAGAAAACAAAGGATTTATGAAAAGTTTTATCCAAAACCATACTCTAATTCTGAATGCACAGATCAAAGGTGGAACATTTGGAGCATGTTTTCCGTTTTCACTCGGTGTCAGGACTAAAAATGAAGGCAAAGGACAGAAGTCTAACATGGAGTAGAGGAAAAAGTCCAAATTAAATAGCAAGACTCTAGGCCCCAAGAGCAGCAGAGATTACTTGGACTAGTATAAAAAGGCATTTATATTTTTAACCAGGAATAAAATCACTGAAGCACCAATACTTCAGAAAGATGAAAGGAAATAATGTTGAATAATGTTAATGTGTTGAATCATTAGAGGACTGCTGGGTCAAATGGCCTACTGGGAGAATGAATGGTTATCTGTGACTAAACAAAACAGTTGGAATAACAAAAGCTAGAAAAAATTTGGCAAACAAGCAGAAACTAATTATTTTAGATTCAATGACACTCTGTGAGAAGTATAAAAATATCTTCATCCCCAGTAAGTAAAGTAAACAGATACTGCTGGGATTATTTCTAAAAGTAACAAGCAGAGAAGACCAAGGGGACACTAAAATCCAGAGAATCACTTCCCCGTTCATCTGATGGTGTCAGAGCCTACAATCAAGTTTCTCTTACCTAAAAAATTACCTGCGTTTGGAGTGCTCCTATGGGGACAATGTTAATTAATATTCACAAACCCTGTGACATAATTAATTGTTAGTGTATGTGGATATTAGCAAAGAGGTAAAGGTATGCTCACTACCTTCCCTGGCAATTACAGTGTTTCCCACTCCACGCAAGCTGGCACCTTTATCTCCACCTCTCCAGCTGTATGTGTGGATACAGCCCAACACAGCAAAACCGGATGGGTATCTGCTGTGTGAAGAAGCAGAGCCCCATACTGACAACTGGCAATAATCCTACAGCCAAAAGCGTTACTTGAGATTTCTGATCTATCCCAGTAAATCCTCCCGATCTTTCATGTCTGGGAAAAAACCAGGCAGCCCTTGCACCTCCTCCTGGGGAACAGTAATGCAGGGTAGTAAGACACAAGGAGGTGTTAGAGTTACAGGCTTACCGATGCCACCATTCACCTTCCGTTTTTTTCTGTATTCATCCCCTGGGATGGCAGGCCTCAACTTTCACCTGTCTGGGAGCAGAATTTCACAGTCCTTCTGCTCTGAAGGTGGGATTTAACTCATCTGACTTCAACTATATGAAAGCTATTCATCTATGCTACATTGACTTGGTTCCCTCTATAGTTGGTAGAGAAAAACAAAGGATGTAGAGGATGACAGGTCACATCTATCTTAGACTTGGTACCATCGGTATTGCATGAGTTACTCATTAAATGTTAGGTTTTTTGCACAGCAAGACTTCAGACGACAGTTTAGACTAGGTGCCTAGTTTTTATAACTGTTAAAATTAATTAAGACAAATTCCACCCTAGGATGAGACACATCCTTTAATTTCCAGTACATCAACCATGCTTACATACTAGTTCTGGCTGAATTCAGCTGCCTGAAGTTCTTTCTCTCAGGGTTGCCCATGGCACATGGGATGTTCAGAGAACAAACAGCCTTCTTAAAAATAAATGTTATTTATTTTAGCTGTAAATATTTGACTAATAGAAAATAATGTACACATAATCAGCAAACTGTCTACATATATTTCTGTCATGTAACTTCAACTATAATTCAGGCAGACGTAATTTCTTCAGCCACCACAAGTGAAGCCTGGCGTCTTTGAGATGCTGTGGCCATGAATGCTTCTCCTTTTCTGTCCCTCTCTCTCACGTCTCTTCTAATCCCGCCAGTTATTTTTGTTACTATACATTCACATTTCATTTCTTGTCCTTGTAGCTTGCTGGAGAGGGAAACAAAAATGTAAGAGCCCTCATAAATAACAATTAGCTGTCTAACAATTAGCTGCTTGATGCATTCTTTTTCTTCTTTTTTCCCGGACAGATTTTTTACAAGTTAAACAAATGCTATTACACAGCATACAGAAAATACCAATGACACACAGCATACCAGTACATGAATAATCAAGTAATGTAGAGTATTCAAAACCCATCATAGGGCAGTTCCAAACCTGTCACCGAAAATAGCAAATTCCAGGGTTGGTGAGACCCCGCGGATTTTACCCCAGCAGCTGACTGGCTGCCAGCTGCCTGCTGAATCCATAGGAGACGCCTCTTTAAGCAGTCGGTCTCCTCTGTTAATTAGCTCTTCTTCCTGCTTCTAGCAGGCATTATATGATATTTAAAGGCTACTGAGTTTAAAGCGCTCCCTGAATTTAAAATGAGAATGTTATCTTGTTCTTATAAGAATGTATAAGAACTTCATGTTTGATGCAAATGATCAGTAACTGAGACTAGTAAAAAAAATATATTCAAAGTAAGCTATAGTCTCTTCAGCTTCCCACTGCAGAAACCAATCTTGTTCTTACAAAAGCCAATACCTTCACTAGAAAGAAAATCCGCTCTGAGCTTTTTATGAGCAAGAAAAACAAAATGCAGTCACAACTTCACGGTAAAACATTTATTAGAATTGTATGAGCGAACTAAATGCTTTCTAGTAAACGACATAGTAAAAATAACATCAGAATTTATGCATAGAAATAGTGACTACAGATTTATGTGTTCTGTGATTTTTTTAAATAAATGAACGTTTGCAGTTATTGCAACAACATTTAGGTTTGCAAATACACCACAATGTTTTAATATTATATTTCACACGGTGACCACATTTCCCAAATGTGCACAAATATGCAAAGCCTGCTTATAAGACATTGCTGTTATCTCTCGGATTTTTAAAATAGAGTCAGTTTCCATAGAGGGCTCACACCTATTTCGAAGGACACAACCTCATTCTTATACAGTACACTGTGAACATAAAGGCAATTTGGATTTTAATCTTCTACCTTTGATCCAGCACTACAATGAAAAGAAGTGAAACCATGAATTTAAACCTCCACGAACTTGGGGAAAATTCTAGTGGGGTCTCACATTTTGTGACATGAATGCCTCCAATTACTATTTTAAAATGATGCACAATTGTCTACCCTCCTTTACATATTTCTCCATGGACTATTATGCCTTAAGATTAAGGAAGCTATCTTGCAGGTGCCATACGTAGTGCTGCGTGAAAAAAGGCAGAAATTCCAGTTGCTCGTGCTGAGTGTTCTGGTTTCTAAGTATCCAGATTTGGGTTGACCTCATCCATGTGAGAGAAGTTACTGCCAGCACACTTCGTTTTGAAAACCATACCATATTGTTTCCTTCTTACATCTGTGCTCATGCCATTTGTGTGCGATAATATCCCACCTATTATTTCTGTTCTAAAACGGTGAGCAAAGGAAAAGCAATGTGCTGACAAGAGTTTAATCCACGAAAAGTTAAGGAAGAACAAACTAATGAATAGAAGTGGTTTGTCAAGTGAGCATTTTGAAGATGACACCTGCAGCTATCCAGAGGTGTGACCTCCATCCATGCATACGCAAGTAGACCAATTCAAGCTCCACTGCCATAACCTGCTATTAAATTAATGTAAGTAAGCAAAATGTATCTAGTCCCAGTGCTAGCCAAGGAAGCAAGTTTGGTCCAAGCACATATAAAACATCGTAAAAATTATCATTAGTGTTGACTTGTGTCATTATGTATCTATCATAAGGGCCCTGCGCAAAGCCTCCTCTTTACAGACTCCTCGTTTAAGCAACGGTTGCAGTACTGGTAAGCACAACTTACCTCAAATCACATTTGTCAGGAACTGAGAAGAGAAGCAGTCACAAAACCCAGAAATGGCTCTATGGATTCGGAGGAACTTGGCCCTGTAGAATTATCTGCTGCGTGTCTCACAAACTATGATAAATGAGATTTTTACCAGCCCAACAACATTTGTTTGTTTGGTCTTCTCAGCTACAAAGAATTATAAATTGCACCTCAACAGTCCCACCAGTGGCACAGCAACATGTTCTGATAGCCACTGTCCCTACCCCTGTATAAGGAGACCTAAAATTATAAAGCTTTTCGCAAGAAACAGCAAACAATACACGCTTTCAGATATCAAAGCTAAACACTCCAGGTCTGCCTGGATCTGAACCCAGACAGCAGCAGATTTGAATGTCATGAGAAACCATCCATCGTCCATGCTGTGAACCAGTCAGTCCAGTTTTTAATGATCCAGATTGCACATCAACTCTGACACTTGACTTGAGACTAGAAACATCTTGGAAGTCTAATCAAAACTGTCATAGCTATTTCAAAATGTCTTGTAAATATATTTGAGGGAATACACATCTAATAAATATTTAGTGAGTTAACTGGGATACTAGAATGAATCACTACAGTGATTCTTTAAGGTCTTTCTTCTAGACAAGAATATCCATAACTCCCATTCAGTTTTATCTTTCTAGTTACTCATATTCAAAATCTTTCATTCCTGCCACGAAGCCCACAGTTTATAACGTATATGCTGAAATATCTGTTATTGCATTTTTGACAGGAAATAACCCACTGCAGTTGCTGGAGGAAACAATCACGCAGATTCAAAGATCACTTCATGGCAGTTAAAAGTGGCTATTGCTCCAGTCTCATTGCTTCTCACCTTAGTTCACATGACTTTTATGACCTCTCTGTCTAAGCTTTTCAACACGGATATTAAAATACTTGGAAACCATCCTTGTTATTCATTTGACTTACCCTACCCACAGATTAAAGGGCTATTTTTTTCCAGCTGAATTCCATTCAACTTTTCTCAGTTTCTTTTCATTTTCAACCCTTCTTTTGTTATTATCAGCTTATTGAAAGAGATCTGCATAAACCTTTGAAAATGCACAAGTTCTAAAGCAATACGCTGAATTCACCTCAGATCAAGGGGAAGAGAGTCATTCAGCGTGTAAAAATTAGGTTAAAACTAATGCTTCATGCTCCCAATATCTATGCTATTTAATGCCTAATCTGTAAGACAACTCAGCATGCATTACGCTTGTCATGTCACGTCAGTTACAAAGACCTGCAGGAGTCTGAAGCTAGGATTTAAAAGTAGGAGAGTCATGATTTTCAGTAAATTTGTTACTTTTCTAATTTTTCAGAAGTCAGAATATTCCCATTTTGTAAACTGAAACTGGAGATTAAGAATTCAGGATAACCATACACTATGGTAGTCCTTCCTATTACAGGTGTTTGGGGAGACAATTAATTAACCAGGCCCACACCCACAGAGTAATCTAGGAAAGCTGTAACAGTAGGGACAGCACCTCCCAAGAAAGAGGGCAATCACATTGTGGCTCCCCCCCTTCAATAGTTTCTCCTTAAAATCCAGTAATAGTCCCTTAGCAATTTTATCTGCTGGAGTTGGCTAGGAGAAGCAATAAATCAGTGGATCTCATTGCTACCTTTGACATACATCCTCCATACGTCTTCTTTTGCAGTGCAAGGCGCTCAGGAAATTGCCAGAACAGAAATACTTGCCATTATGAAGGAGTCACTATACTGGCTTGGATTTACCTTTGCATTTGCATTGCCTCACATACAACAATAACTGTACAGTAGGTTCCTGGTTCAGGGTGAAGATGTGCTATTAATTCCTATGTTCCCCAAAAGAAACATTGTGCCTTTTCTCAAACAGGGTATCTCAGAAAATCACCTTCTCAGACGGTTATGGCTGATACAGCCATAATCAGGTCCTCAAGTTTGAAAAACTACTAAAGAAACTTTAAAAAATCCCCTATATAACCAATTTTTTAAAAATATATTTCCTTCTGTCTTTAAGATGGATACTCATATTCCTTCTTCGTTCACCATATTAGGGAATGGTATGCTGAGGTGCCATGGAAGCTGGGAATTGAATTATTCATCTGCTAGCAGGAGCGAAATGCTGAAGAAAGAAGTTGAAAACTCCTATAGGTAGGCTAGAAGAAAATGTATTCCCACAGAAAAATTCCTAGCAAAAAGGGATCACATTGCAGCAAATGCAGCAGTATAAGCTTCCAGCACATAAATGCAAGCTACAGCCAGGAACATTTGATATCCTCCACAATTTCCAGCCACAATTCAAAACTTTATTCCATCAACCAGAAGAGGTGGGGTTTTTTCCTTCACTGCTATCTGACATTTTTCCTGCAGCTGCCACAAATTGACAAATATCATGCTTTACTAGGAGTATCTATCCTTGCTTAACTGTAGTATCGGGAATGTATTTCAATACAGCAAGAGCCTGTACTTTTTAGCTTTAAGGAATAAATTTGTCACCTTGCAAGAGCCTCCTCACAGTGATGGATGTTTATTTCATTATTGGTCACTCCAGGGGGTCATACGCTTTTGTACAAATGTTTGGAAGCAACCTAGGAATTACCTATTGATTAATATTCCGTATGCTAATAAACATTTGCTTTTTTTTCTTCAGTGCAGCAGTGGATATACTGCAGCCTGTTTTAACCTCTTAGAATAGTCACTCTATGAACAAACTATGAATTCTTAATTTCAGCTCCTGAATTTATCTAAAAAAAAAAAAACAACACTCTTAAAAATACTAAAGTACATTTATAGCGAGTTTCTTTTGCAGTTTGCTTGACAGATTGCGATCCTTTGCATAATGGATACAGTGGATATTTTGAATTATGCGTCACTTATTTTACAAGGGTTGCAGGCCTAGGACTCCACAAAGGGACAGACAGAAATGCCTTCTTTGTACCTCAGTATTGCATGACCAAACACTACCAGCAGACCTGTTAAATCTTATGCATTCAGTAAGAGACTTGGAAACTTCTCCTCCAAGGTGCCTACAGTTGCAGAACAGAATCACAGCTTCTATCCTGTTCCAGGTTCCCATCCGCCGGATCCATCTGGACCCTGAACCGTCACGCACTGATTTTCTGTATCTGGTACATGAAAACAGAACGGGAACAAATGCAAAGTACTATACTGCAGCTAAGGAAGGTGCCAACAAGTGAGCCACCACAATTAAAGGATCATATACACTGGCACTAATACACTCGTCCTATCTATTCACCCATCCATCCTATATATGGGGTCACATACAGAGACAGGGCTGAGTGGTTCTCTTGCACAATGGAAATAGTGAACAAAATTTGTATTAAAAGCAGTAATTTAAACAATACTTTACATTGGCATAAACTGGTACTGTTGCCAAAAAAATGCAAGCCTGCCCTCTTCTTGCCCATTTTCTTGTTTCTGTCCTTGTGTTATCCCCTCCCTTGAGGATTTGTGAGGTTCCCTGATGGATCAGGATATGGAATATATCTGGATTAAAAATCCTCTGTTTCTTGTCAGGTTAATTTCAAATTAATTAAATTCTGAATATAATTCAACACATAATTCACAACACGGCAATGCCAATGCCTATGCTGACCAGGGAAGCAAGAAATATATAGGTAGGAGCAGGAAGAAGGATTACTTCTTTTAGTGGTAGTTCTGACTTATTCTAGCTTAAAGTGATCACAGTCAAACTATTACTGTGCTCTTTCAAAGCTCATCAAGATGATTTAAAAAGACAGTGCCCTCATGAGCAGTAGACCAGCCCTCCTCATCACCCCTGACCACATTTCCCCACTCTCTTTCTTGTGTAAGAATTACTGAATATGCAGGGAAGTCTGATCAATTCACTGATCACACTGAAAACTAACTTTCTTGTCAGGCTGATTTTTGGCTGGACCACTGAGCTGAACTGACTCACTGCACAGTTGCACGACTGCGCCAACACAAGACAGGGAGTGAGAGCTCATACAAGAGTTCCGTTTGGGAGGCAGTGGAGCCATAAATCATCAGCTTCTTCCAAGCATGAAACTGCACTCTTACTGTCACCTTTTACTGTCAGTTGGAAGCAAAGGCTTAGAAGTCCTAGCTTTTCAGTATTTTCAGACAAGCACTACATACAAGTGTTGTACATAAAACGATCAGAAGCAGGTGCTAATTGTTCCCTCTCACACGGAAAGTTCTCTAAGTTTTTTACTAAACAAGTATCTAATACTCACTGAAAACATTTTAAACATATGAAACAATATAAATGGCTTTTGCAATTAACTTGTAAATAAAAAAGTACTAGACAGTAATTTTTGGGGTGTTTATCAAATACATTTTTTCTCTTGTGCTGTTTTATGTTTAAACGTAAAGGCTCCAACAAAGCAGTGATGCTTTTGTGCTTTACCACATACATACTAACATGTTTCTTTTAGGTTTGTCAGAAAACATTTCTCAGGTTTGATAGCACAACTGTAGTATTTCATACACGTTACCTACAGACTTAGCGGTTTGAGCAGAAAAAAAAATTATCAGTCCTTTTCCACATCTTCATGACTTCACCGGCAACCAAATAGCAGTCTCTGCAGCTACGAGGATTACAGTCCTTGGGTCAGACATTGCCTGATGCCAATTACCAGTAAAACAGAAATCTGCGTGCTGAAACCAAAACAATACAGACATTAGAATCACTGTATCTAACAAGCATTTTGGAATTCTTTGCAAGGCACTGCTTTTGTATAGCACTGTCTGTTCCCCAGGGCTCAGTATTGGGGCCAGTTCTGTTTAATATCAATGATCTGGATGAGGGGATCGAGTGCTCCCTCAGTAAGTTTGCAGACAACACCAAGCTGGGCGGGAGTGTTGATCTGCTGGAGGGTAGGAAGGCTCTGCAGAGGGACCTGGACAGGCTGGATCGATGGGCTGAGGCCAACTGTATGAGGTTCAACAAGGCCAAGTGCCGGGTCCTGCACTTCGGCCACAACAACCCCAGGCAACGCTACAGGCTTGGGGAAGAGTGGCTGGAAAGCTGCCCGGAGGAAAAGGACCTGGGGGTGCTGGTTGACAGCCGGCTGAACATGAGCCGGCAGTGTGCCCAGGTGGCCAAGAAGGCCAATGGCATCCTGGCTTGTGTCAGAAATAGTGTGGCCAGCAGGAGTAGGGAAGTGATCATCCCTCTCTGTACTCGGCACTGGTGAGGCCGCACCTCGAATCCTGTGTTCAGTTTTGGGCCCCTCACTACAAGAAGGACATTGAGGTGCTGGAGCGTGTCCAGAGAAGGGCAACGAAGCTGGTGAAGGGTCTAGAGAAGTCATCTTAAGAGAAGCGGCTGAGGGAACTGGGGTTGTTTAGCCTGGAGAAGAGGAGGCTGAGGGGAGACCTTATTGCTCTCTACAACTACCTGAAAGGAGGTTGTAGTGAGGTGGGTGTTGGTCTCTTCTGCCAAGTAACAAGCGATAGGACGAGAGGAAACGGCCTCAAGTTGCACCAGGGGAGGTTTAGATTGGATATTAGGAAAAATTTCTTCACTGAAAGGGTTGTCAAGCATTGGAACAGGCTGCCCAGGGAAGTGGTTGAGTCACCATCTCTGGAGGTATTTAAAAGACGTGTAGATGTGGTGCTTAGGGACATGGTTTGGTGGTGGACTTGGTAGTGCTAGGTTAACGGTTGGACTCGATGATCTTAAGGTCTTTTCTGACCTAAATGATTCTATGATTCTATCTTTAGTTAGGAACCCATGTAAGACAGAAATATTCTAAATCTTCACCCTTTCTTTCTTGTGAGTTTTCTTATTCTCCTTTCAATAGAGATAAACCCCTAGCTTTTAAAGTAATCAGCAAAGATCTAAACATGTTCCTTATGGTCTGTAATCTCTGTAAAAATATCTGTCCTCAAAATGCTTCCTCAAAGGCCATAAAATTCTTCATAATTGACCAAACATTATTTTAATACATGGCTTCCCTAGTAAGTAAAGCTGTCGTAACAACTGGCTCTATCAAAGCACTGGGACCCAGCACACAAGCTGACAACCATTCATATCTTGGTCCCGAATGAGGGCACTGGACTATCTTTTTATCTCCAAAGCTTGTATCATAATTCCCCTGTGATTTCCATCCTTATTGGCTCAGCTCTCGGAGGAAACTGGATGTCAACCTGCTGGACAGATGATTTACAGTAAGACCTTCCCATGCAATTTCAGAAGCGGTCCTTTGGTAACATACAGGCTCTACACTGTTGCGGGGTTTAGGCAGGGGTTGCCTTGTGACTAGCATGTAGATGTAGAGTACCACCTGCGCCAAGCTATAAATTGAGTGAACAGAGCAGCAGTTGTTTGAACCGGAGAACAGAAATTGAAGATTCTAACCACATGAAAAAAAAACAAACTGAAACAAACCAAGAAGTTTAATCTATTCATATTAGAGCCGGAATGAAAGACATGGAACTGAGTATCTTTTTGACAGGTCTTTTCCTCCAGTAGCTTGATGTTTCAGCAGCAATTCTATATGCTCAACTAAAACATATTTTACATGTAAAATCATCTTGTATACAGCACATGAAAATAGACATTAGTATGAACAAAACAAGTAACTGCAGTGCTCAGTGTTCTTTACATACAGATACGCATTGTCTTCATGATATTGCAAGTCTACGTCTGCCAAATGGACTGTGAAAATCAATAGCAAACTCCATTTGCTAAATTACACTTGCAAGCTCTGACTTGGCTAAGGAAATTTGGACTCAACTGGTTTGTGCAAGACTACCAGCAAGAACTCCATGGAAATTCTTACTCTTCCCATGTGGTCACTAGCAGGCAGCTTTGAAAGACCAAAGTCATTTTGACATCAGAATTTCTCAACTTGCACCTGTGTATAAAAAAAAATTATATTTAACCAACAGGCAAAAGGTTTTTCCCTAATTAAATTACTAGAAGTAATTCAATTATGCTTAGTAACTGTGCTGCTGAAGACGCAGTCTTTGGAATAAATCAACCCAATCTGAATATGGTCATTAAAAAAAACTTGTGTATTTTTTTCAGGAATCAGTGTGTTTGGTGATGTCACTTTTAACTCTCTCACAAAGCTGTTATAGGACTAAAATCAGGTGTACCCTCTCAATATTTTCGGTATTGTTTATCAGTTGGGTAATAAAATAGGCTGCGGGTTCTGACAGTGACTAGAAAAAGCCCCTGGTGCAGATCAAGTCATTTCAGGAAAGTGTTTTGCTCTAACAGTCAGGCGCGGCATTCACCTATAGCTTTAGCGGAATTCCCCATGCCAGGGTATTCCCTAAAAAGTCCAAATACAGATACCTATAAGGCAACACGTCATTTTGGCACAAATAATTTTTCTTTTGGGAAACTAGTTAAGGCAACACTGGGCAGCATTAGCTGCCTCTTCATTAGTGGGCTGGGATCACTGTACCTTTACTAATGCAGCTACAACTGCTCCGTTGTAGACAAAGAAACAGAGATGCTCAAATAAACGATTCAGTCAAGAACATAAGGCTGCTTGCAAGGCCTTAGCATTGTGGCATGATAGCCTGGGCAGGCTCTCTCAAATTTTCCATGAGGAAGAGATCAGGATTAACTTTAGAAGGCTGTTGTCCTGACTGATGCAGCAGGACCAAAGGAATAGAGAACAGACAGGAAAAGTTAGCTGGCGATAACCTCCTTCCCGTATGCTGTCTGTCTGTCCTCCGAGGTCAGAGATGGCCCCTGGTTTCCACAACCATCTCTGCTTTCTGCAGGCTGATGCTATGGCCTCGTCCCACTCTGCCTGAAAGGTACATCTAGAAATTCTGTCCTTTCATTTCCAGATTAATTTTTAATTAATATTGTTTGTATCAGGTAAAAATTTTCTAAAAGAGACCTGGCTTCAGTTAGTGCCATATTCTACTTTTAAATACTTGTGTACCACCTCTGAGTGCACAAACTTGCCCTATTGTTTTTGCTGCTACAGTTGACCAGAGCTTTTCTTGGCCCTGAATCAATCAATGAGGAAATTACTCCCTTAGCACTCTGGGAGGGAAAAAGGCCAAAGAACACAAGCAAAAAAAAAAAATTTTACAAAAATTTCTAAAATTTAATAAGATAACAAAACACAAAAGTCACTGTTTAGTTATAAGTGAAGGTGCGATTTTTTTTAATGCCTTGTACTCCTCGTGCATGTACAATGGGGAAGAAGTGCGGCATGATTGCATTTTAAAGGCAGAGGATGAAGGCGATAGGGAAGGGGCACCCGAGCAGAAAGGGCACCATGAAGACACAGAGGTGAAGCGTTCATCCAACGCCCGAGAGCGGCGGGCAGCAAGGATGAGGGCACACCGCTACAGAAGCCGCGCCGGACGCTGCTCAGGGGAAGCGCTGCTCCCGCACGGCGGAGGCGAGGCCCCGCCGGAGCGAGGCGGAGAGGGGGCTGAGGGAGCGCCCCCGGGGCGGGCAGCGCGCTCCCCGTCTCGCCGGGAAGGAGCGTCGGGGACCCCGGTCACGTCCTGCGCCCTAACGCGCTTCCTCCTCCCTCGGCGCCGGAGAGCTGCTCTCCGCTCGCTCCTCCCGTGAGGCAGAGGCCCGGGGACTTCTCGTCAGGGGAGGCCGGGGAAGGGACAGCAGCTCCTCTCCGAGAGAGCCTCCTACCCTACACCCAGCGGAGCCCCCCCTGAGGGGCAGGTGGCGCTTCCCGGGGGAGCCTTCCTCCCCCTCCTAGCGCTGGTGGCCCGGAAGGGAAGCCCTGCCCCTCCTCCTCCTCAGCCGGCTACCAGGTGGCAGCGGCCATCTCCGTACCTCCCTCTCCGCTGCCTCCCGCGGGTCTACTCCACCTGTAGCGCGCCCGCGGGGCGGGCAGAAGGCGAGCGCCCTCCCCGCCCGCCTGCTTTCCTCCGCCCGCCCGGCCGGGGCACGGCCGCCGCTTCCTCCCGCTCCGCAGCCGTGCGGCTGCGGCCCTGACGTCGTTTCCTTCCAACATGGCGAGGGCAGGTTGCTGCTGCTGCCACCGCCGCTGCTGCTGCTGCCGCCGCCGCCGCCGCTGCTGCTGCCGCTGCTGATGGAGGCGGGTGCGGGCCGGGGGTGGCTCAGGGACTGAGCGCGTCGCGGGCGCCGTCCGCGCACACACGCAGCGGGGGCGGGAGGGAAGGAGAGGGAAGGAGAAGGCTTCATCCTCCCTCAGCCGCGGGGGTTGGCTGTCGCCGCCGCCCGGGCCCACCCCAGCCTCCCCTTGGGGGGAGCCTCCGAGCGGGCGTCGGGACGCCGCGACCCTCCCTCTGAGGGAGTCCTACCCCCGCGCCTGCCTCGGCCCGGCCCCGCGGCCTCGCCGCCTGCCCCGGCCCCTCGCAGCCCTCCCGCGGCGGGAGCGGCCGGTGCCCCGCTCCCCCTTCCCCACCCCACCCCTCCTCCTCTCCCTGCTCGATCGCGCCCATGTATGAAGGGAAGAAGACGAAAAACATGTTCCTGACCCGGGCCCTGGAGAAGATCCTGGCCGACAAGGAGGTGAAGAAGGCGCATCACTCCCAGCTGCGCAAAGCCTGCGAGGTGGCCCTAGGTGAGGCGCAGCCCGGGGCGGGAAGGGGCGGCCGGCGGGGACTGCACCGGGGCGGC
This sequence comes from Calonectris borealis, assembly GCF_964195595.1. Taxonomy (NCBI): domain Eukaryota; kingdom Metazoa; phylum Chordata; class Aves; order Procellariiformes; family Procellariidae; genus Calonectris; species Calonectris borealis. The sequence continues at coordinate 39,029,901 of NC_134313.1, forward strand.
CGGGGGTCGGGGTGCGCTCCGGGGCCCGCTTCCCCCGTTGCCAGGTGTGCGTTTGTGTTGCGGGGGGGGCGGGGGGGAAGGAGGGAGAAGAGGCGCTTTGGGGCCTCTCTCGGGAGATGAGGCGGAGGTGGCTGCCCGGAGGGGAAGGGTTGGGGAGGTGGGGCCGCGGGCTGAGCCGTGGCACAGGTGTTGGGATCGAGTGGAGGATCCGGTTAGTTATGTGAGACTCGGGGCGGGTGCGCAGAGAGGCCGAGGCCTGTCGTCGTCTTACTGCGAAGCCCTCTGGCAGCGTGTGCGCCCCGAGCTGAGGGGAGAGCTTCGCCCCTTGCCGAGAGCGGCCGCTCCGCGCACTGCCCCTTGCTGACAGCGGCGGTGAGGGCGCTGCGGCGCCCGGCGCGCTCTCCTCCTCCTCCTCCCCGCTCGCAGGATGAATAGGCAGAGAGACGGAGGCGCCGAGCTGAGCTGAGCTGACCTGGAAGCAGACGGCCGGCGGGGAGGGAGCAGGTGACAGGCAGCGGTAAGGGAGGAGGGACGGGGGAGGAAGCGGGGGTGGCGGAAAGCGAGAGACAATGACACTAGG